>NC_083886.1:30712500-31337500 GCF_032452875.1 Bos javanicus
CCAAAGAAATCCCAGGGCTGATCTCCTTCAGAATGGACTGGTTGGATCTCCTTGCAGTGCAAGGGACTCTCAAGAGTCTTCTCCAACACCACAGTTCAAAAGCATCAATTCTTCGGCGCTCAGCCTTCTTCACAGTCCAACTCTCACATGCATACATGACCACAGGAAAAACCATAGCCTTGACTAGACGAACCTTTGTTGGCAAAGTAATGTCTCTGCTTTTCAATATGCTATCTAGGTTGGTCATAACTTTCCTTCCAAGGAGTAAGCGTCTTTTAACTTCATGGCTGCAGTCACCATCTGCAGTGATTTTGGAGCCCAGAAAAATAAAGTCTGACACTGTTTCCACTGTTTCTCCATCTATTTCCCATGAAGTCATGGGACCGGATGCCATGATCTTCGTTTTCTGAATGTTGAGCTTTAAGCCAACTTTTTCACTCTGCACTTTCACTTTCATCAAGAGGCTTTTGAGTTCCTCTTCACTTTCTGCCATAAGGGTGGTGTCATCTGCATATCTGAGGTTAGATATTTCTCCCCACAATCTTGATCCAGCTTGTGTTTCTTCCAGTCCAGCATTTCTCATGATGTACTCTGCATATAAGTTAAATAAGCAGGGTGACAATATACAGCCTTGACTGACTCCTTTTCCTATTTGGAACCAGTCTATTGTTCCATGTCCAGTTCTAACTGTTGCTTCCTGACCTGCATACAGATTTCTCAAGAGGCAGGTCAGGTGGTCTGGTATTCCCATCTCTTTCAGAATTTTCCACAGTTTATTGTGATCCACACAGTCAAAGGCTTTGGCATAGTCAATAAAGCAGAAATAGATGTTTTTCTGGAACTCTCTTGCTTTTTCCATGATCCAGCGGATGTTGGCAATTTGATCTCTGGTTCCTCTGCCTTTTCTAAAACCAGCTTGAACATCAGAAAGTTCACGGTTCACATATTGCTGAAGCCTGGGTTGGAGAATTTTGAGCATTACTTTTACTAGCATGTGAGATGAGTGCAATTGTGCGGTAGTTTGAGCATTCTTTGGCATTGCCTTTCTTTGGGATCGGAATGAAAAAGAGATGCAGCCAAAGATCCTGAAGCTTCAGTGTGTATAAGAATCATGGAGGTGCTACCCTGGTGATCCAGTAGTTAAGACTCTGCCTGCTGATGCAGGGGTCACAGGTTTGATCCCTGATCTGGGAAGATCCCACATACCTTGGAGCAGCTAAGCATGTGCACCAGGACTACTGAGCCCGTGTTCCAGAGCCCGTGAGCCGCCACTGCTGAGCCTAAGTGCCTAGAGACTTTGCTCCTCAACAAGAGAAGCCACCGCTATGAGAAGCCCTCACACCACCAGAAGAATAGCTCCTCTCACTGCAACTAGAAAAAAGACATGTCCCGCAACAAAGACCCAGCACAGCCATTAAAAAATAATAATAAAATGATGCCTATTCCTGGAGATTCAGATTTAGTGGGTCTACAATAGGGCCCAGGAATCTGTGTTTTGATTAAAACTTTTGGATTATTGAATTTTTTGTTTTATTATTTGAATAAAACCTCCAATAGAATACTGCTGGAGTCCTTGCAGCATACTTTGAGAAACATCACCCTCAACACTAAGATTGCCAGACATTTTCAGGTAATCTTTGTACCATCACAGAATGTTGTAAGTTATAAGTAGGAAGGGTTTGAATTTGCATCCTATTTGGCCAGGCTACCACCACTTAAAAAGATGTTATTGAGGGAAGCAGAAGAGCCAGAGGCAGGCAGAAATTGGGAGGCAGAGATGGAATAGATAAATATGGAGAGGAAGCCATCGTGGGGAGTAAGAGAGACAGAGACTATAGAAGAAGAGAGTGGGGATGGGATAGAGTAAAAAGGGAAGGAGAAGAGAAATCAGGGTGGGAGGAGGGAAGAGAAAAGACAGCCCTTCTTTCTCCCACGCCATTCACCCTCCCAACCACCCACCAGGCTCTGAAGCCAGAGCAGAATCTGGCCAGATCCTCACTTCCCCACTGAAATTCATTTGCAAAAGAAGCAAGAAGAGAAGAGAAAGAGGAACAGAAAAGAAAAGAATGGCCTTGGAGAAATTGTCAGTTGTGGGACCAAAAATAGCATTTAGAAATAGAACTGTATCTTTACACCAGTCCTTGGCAGTGGGTAGTAAAGGAGTGTCTGCCCCATTCCCACTCTGACCCTGGCAGCAACAGGAAGTAAGGAAGTGAGATTCCCCTTTGGGAGTAAATAACAACAAAAAAGTCATTGAGAAACCCAACAAAGATAGACAAAGCCACATTAAAGAGACAGCAAGTCTCCAGGGCCAAGCCCCACCTCTAGCTTGATGGTGGCTGTTAACATATGTAAAGCCTGGGAAAATACACTCTGTCAGGGCTGGGCTGTCTGGAAGCTTTGTTGTTCAGTAGCGAAGTCAGGTCCAACTCTTTGTGACCCCAGGGACTACAGGGTGCCAGGCTTCCCCGGTCCTTCACCATCTCCTGGAGTTTGCTCAAACTCATATCCATTGAGTTGGTGATGTCATCCAACCATCTCATCCTCCATCACCCCCTTCTCCTCAATCTTTCCTTGGAAGTTTACAAGTTTCAGAGAACTGCCGCCGCTCCCGGTCTGCTGTTGTTGAAGTCCACACAGACACACAAGATGGGTTTTTTATTTCCATCCAGCCTGCTTCTCTTACCCTCAAAACAAACCAGACCCTCATTCCTTTTCCCAACAGTGTGGCTGAGGCTGGATTCTGGAGATGGCGCCCCTCTTATCAAGGTGTGCAAATAGTTCTCCAAAGTTGCTTAAGTGGACCCAAATCCCTGGGGAATCTTGAGCCTTGAAAAAAACGCACACGGGCGACCTTGCTTGGGGTTGTTGTCCCCGAGGGAAAGGGGGCCGGCCCGGGAGGACAGTCAGGAATAGCACGTTTCTGGCTCAGAACAAAACCTCACCACGAGTCTTCATTCTTCCAAAGACTAAAAATAAATTCATAATTAATCACAACAGAAAAGGAACAGGCTCTTCAATGACTATAATTAGCTCTCCATTTATTAATGAAGACTTAAATTATTAGGCTCATCTGAGCCCCAACTTTTCTGCTTACTAATTACACGTGTGGGACAAGTGACTTCACCTCCTGGAAGCTCTACTTCCTCATCTGCAGAAGCAGGGGTTTGAGGGTAGGGGGCGGGGGTGACACCTGTTTCAGAAGAGACCATGGGAAGGATAGGCTCACCAGGGGTCATCTGTGAAATCTTCTTGGTCAAGAGTCCAGCTCTAGTGAGTGTGCCCTGGGCTGCTATCAGAATGGAAGAGACTTGACTTAAATCTGGGATTTGAGAAGCCCAAGAGTGGTATGTGGAAACTTCCAGGCTTGGTGTCATAAACGGGTGGAATTTATGCTTATTTTCTCTCTAGACTAATAAAAATTCCTTCCAGAGCCTTCCAGAACAACCTCGGCAAGGGAACAGAACACAGGTTTGCATTCCTCCTGACTTCCCCAGCAGGATCTCCCGGGTCAGGCAAATGCTCTTCCTCAGTCACCTGAAGGTCAGAGTTTGAGAAGCATGAGCTACTCACTGCGGACCCTGGAAATAGGGCTGAACACAAGGTGCTTCCTGAGAACTTTGTAGCAAACTGCCCTTTGGCCTCGCCCGTGCCGGCATCTTGAGTGACCGCTTCCCTTGTGGTTCAGCTGGTAAAGAATCAGCCTGCAATGCTGGAGACCTGGGTTCAATCCCTGGGTTGGGAAGATTCCCTGGAGAAAGGAACGGCTCCTCACTCCAGTATTCTGGCCTGAAGAAGTCCATGAACTGTATAGTCAGGGTGGCAAAGAGTTGGACACGATTGAGCGACTTTCACTCACTCACAAGAAAGAAAAGGGTGCATGATGGGATGGTCCTTCCTGGGTATTCAAAGTTGATAGTAATGGTGCAGGAATATCCAGACACTTCAGGGATCTGGAATTCAACAAGAGCTGAGCAAAAATGCATTTTGAACAAGACAAGAAATGTGTAACCGTGTTAATTGTTGAAGGTGGTCTACTTTAACCAGGGGTTGCGTGGAAAGATTCATTATTCTTTTCTCTCTCCTTTTTTCAGTTCAGTTCATTTCAGTCGCTCAGTCGTGTCTGACTCTTTGCAACCCCATGGACTGCAGCATGCAGGCTTCCCTGTCCATCACCAGCTCCTAGAGATTGCTCAAACTTATGTCCATCGAGTCGGTGATGCCATCTAACCATGTCATCCTCTGTCATCCCCTTTTCCTCCTGCCTTCAATCTTTCCCAGCATCAGGGTCTTTCCTAAGGAGTCAGTTTTTCACATCAGGTGGCCAAAGTATTGAAGTTTCAGTTTCAGCATCAGTCTTCCTTTTTTACAGGACTGAAATTTTCCATAATAAAAAAGGAAGTATGTGCCCCTGAGCCTCTTCCATATACCTAACTCGTAGGAAAGTCCTTCAGAATCTCAGTGAGAGCCTATTCACTCTGCTTTCAAACCATTCTAACAAACTAATTTTCCTTAGCTGATTTTTCAGTCAGTACTATGTGGGGCAAGGTATCTTGAAGCAGGAGGAAGGGCTAGCTGACAGTTGACACTGGTGAGGAGAGGAATATGGAAGGATCACTAAAAAAAGACACAAGAAAATAAAATAGTCTTACCCAGAGGCATTTCTAAGATGTTGGTTATGGACGTTCATTAATACACAGAGCAGCACTGACCTGGGGGCAGAGCTGAGTAAGCCGATCCTGAACTAAGCTTGAAAAGGAGGCTGTGTGGATGCCAGCCTGGGGTTTTGCTCTTCTATCCAGAGCCTCAGTTTCCTCATTTGTGCAACAGGAGCTAAGGTGTCTCCCTTATTCTACAGGCCCGCTGGAAAAACCAAAGTAGGTTTCATGCATTGAATGATGGCTTGTGAACTATTAAACATTTCTTTGGAAGGAATGATGCTAAAGCTGAAACTCCAGTACTTTGGCCACTTCATGCGAAGACTTGACTCATTGGAAGACTGTGATGCTGGGAGGGATTGGGGGCAGGAGGAGAAGGGGACGACAGAGGATGAGATGGCTGGATGGCATCACTGACTCAATGGACGTGAGTCTGAGTGAACTCTGGGAGTTGGTGATGGACAAGGAGGCCTGGCGTGCTGCGATTCATGGGGTTGCAAAGAGTCGGACACGACTGAGCAACTGAACTGAACTGAACTGAATGTAAAGTTTTATAAGAGTGACAATGACTCTGAGCCCCTCCATTTTAAAAGCCAAGGCACTGGGTAATACCTTTCGGAATGATCTTTATCTTAGTTCACTTGGGCTGCTATAACAGAATACCCTAGACTGGGTGGCTTGTAATCAGGAATTTATTTCTCACAGTTCTAGAGACTGAGGTCCAAGATCAAGGTACCAGCAGATTCAGTGTCTGGTGAGGACCTGCTTCTTTGTTCATAGATGGCTGTCTTCTCACCATATTCTCACAGGACATAAGGGACAAGGCAGCTCTGTGGGGTCTCTCTGGTAAGTGCACCAATCCCTTTTGTGAGAGCTCCATCCTTGTGTCTCACCTCCCCAAGGTCCTGCCTCCTAACACCATCACACTGGGGGTCAGGTTACAACATATTAATTTGGAGTGAGAGGACACTTTCCATCTATGGCCAGCTTCATCCACAGTGCTTAAACTACCCCCAATTTTTCAAGTATTTGCAGGTATAAGGGACAGGATTTTTTTTTTTTTTTTTGAAGTGTAGTTGATCTACAATATTGTGTTAGTTTCAGGTGTACAGCAAAGTGATTCAGATATACATACATTCTTTTTTCTGATTCTTTTCTGTTATAGGTTATTACAAGGTATTGAATATAGTTCTGTGTGCTATATATTTAATCCTTCTTGGTTTATATATAATAGTATGTATCTATTAAACCCGTACTCCTAATTTATCCCTCCCTCTACCACCCTTTCTCTTTTGGTAACCCTAAGTTTTTTTTCTAGGTTTGTGAGTCTGTTTCTGGTTTGCAAATAAGTTCATTTGTATTTTAATTTTTTTTTTAGATTCAACACAGCAGTGATGTCACATAATATTTGTCTTTTTCTATCTGACTGACTTCACTTCGTATATTAATCTCTAGCTCCATTTGTGTTGCTGCAAATGGAAATATTTCATTCTTTTGTATGGTTGAATAATATTCCATTATGTATGTGCACTGCATCTTTTTAATCCATTCATCTGTCAATGGACATTTAGGTTGCTTCCATATCTTGGATATTGTAAATAGTGTTTCCATGAACATTGGGGAGCATGTATCTTTTTGAATTAGCATTTTCGTCTTTTCTGGACATAAGCCCAAGAGTGGGATACCTGGATCATATGGTAACTCTAATTTTAGTTTTTTAAGGAACCTCCATACTGTTTTTCATAGTGGCTGCACCAATTTACATTCCCACCAACAGTGTAGGAGGGTTCACAGAAAGGGACAGTTTTGATTTGTGGGCAAATTCATTGATGTGGAACAACTCATTTCCTAACAAAAAAATAAATGAGGTGGCTGCCAGCATTGGTCACTTGGAGGAAAAAACAGTGGAAATGGAGGTGAGGGTAGGAGGAGATGACCCTTTATAAATCTTGGGATCATTTCTTTAGTTAAAATGAGCACATATGACTTCTATAAACCAAAGCTAAAAATAAAAAATTAAAAATTAAATATGCATAATAAGCAAGGGAATAATGAAGAGAGATTTTGTACCTGTGGCCCTTCACCAAGTCCGATTTTAGCCCATGGTGAGTCCCACCTTCCAGCAACACTGTCCTTATAGAGTGGGAATTGTTAGCCTCCTGAGCAGGGGCATCAAGCCTTGATGTTTTGAGAAAACAGCTGTTGAGATGGGGAATCAGGTCTATGCAGGTCAGGGTAGGGGATCAACAATTAACATTGGGACGATAACTCCAGCTGATGCCATAATTGCATGTATATCACATGCAGATAACCCTGTGGAGCTATTGGAACCTTGAACTCTGACCCTCTCCCTAAGCCCCCACCATGCCTGCCTTCTTACGGAAGCCACTGGAAACAGCTGCCTCCTAGTGAGTTGGTATTAGATTGAACCATATAAAAACAACAACCACAAACCATTTTTGGTCTATACAAATAACAATTTTAACTTCACAAGTTTTGGTGCAACATCCCCCATTCAGATCTACCTTTAAGAGGTAACGTGAGGCCCGTGGGAGTCTCCAACCCACCCCATTCCTCTCACATTCCTTGTTGACCAGCCATTCTACAAAGCTTTGCCTAATGTTATGCTGGATTCATGATATGAAACACCAATAGTGAGGTTGTGACAAGTTCCAATACCTGGGATTAACCATGGAAAATTTGGTTGAGAAGTTGTTGGATGTGTGCATGCTTAAATTTTCAGCACAGACCTGAGACTCGGCTTAGTGCAAGACTTCCCACCCTTTGCTGTATATTAGATTCACCTGGAGACATAAAAATATCCTGATGGCCAGGCAGTACTCCATACCCAATAAGTCAGTATCTGGGCGTGGGAACTAGGTGTCAGCATTTTGTAAAGACCTCCAGGAGATGCCAATGAACAACTAAGTTTGGGACCCATTGACACAGTGAAGGATGGACTTTGCTGACCTTTATTTCTAGAGGCAAGAGTCACCTGAAGCCCAGAACTGACCACTTCCTCGGGGAGTAAAAATAGTGTAGGGAGGACAGAAACCTGCCCATGTGGGGCTCTGGTGAGACCCCAGGGCGAGCTTACCTGTTCCTCTAGTGCCAGACTTACTGGCTCTGTTACCTGGCTGTCTGCCTCTGGAGATGGGACACCTG
The DNA here is from genome assembly GCF_032452875.1 of Bos javanicus. Lineage (NCBI taxonomy): Eukaryota > Metazoa > Chordata > Mammalia > Artiodactyla > Bovidae > Bos > Bos javanicus. The sequence continues at coordinate 30,720,324 of NC_083886.1, forward strand.
TTAAGCCTCAGCGTCTTCTGTTCCTGGGCAGCTCGTCGTCTGATGCCCACAGCGAGAGACACACTTGGGACTGCTTCCCCTGCCTGGGAGTGCAGCCCAGGACCCACCAGGGAGCGTGTTGCCATGACAATCGTGGCATACTTCTCCCCAACCCCCTTCTGCCACTGCAAAAGCCCTGTGAAAATCAGAATTCACGGGGCTTTTCAATATGCCTGGACTTCTCCACCGGAAGGGGATGTGGGAGATTTTTCCCCTCTGAGCTTTGGGGAGATGGGGTGAAGGAGTGGACAGTAGTCTCAAAACAACCCCCTCAAGTTACCCAGTCTGTTGGGACACATGAAGAAATCTAGTTTCTTATAGCAAGGACTGTTAACTGTAATTGCTGTTGGGAAGTTTGTCAAGAGGAGAGTGAGTGGGGATGTAGGAAGGAGAAAGAGCCATTTCTTCAGGTGGAAGAGGAAGGCAGGGGTGGAGGGAAAGGAGAGGGGTCATGAGGCTGCACTGAAGGGTGATCTTTGGAGAGAAAACCACAACTGAGGAAAAAGGATGAGACTGAAGGGCTGCATGGAACAGGGGTGGGTAGCCTGGTAAGGAAATCGGGGACTTTAGCCAGGAGGAAGAGATGGATCAGAGAAGAGAAGTCGGATGAAGAAGCATGCACTACCTACCTATTGTTCTGGAACAATTCTTGCAAAATGTAGCATCTCAGAACAATGTTAAATGTCTGTTATCTCGCAGTTTGTGTGGGTCATTCAGGAGTGACTGAGCTGGGTGCTTCTGGTTTGGGGTTGCTCATGAGATTGCAGTTGAGATACCAGCAGGGGCTGCATCATCTGAAGGCTTGACTGGGGCTGGAGGACTTACTTCCAGGATGGCTCACTCACATGATTGGTGAGCTGGTGGTGGCTGCTGGCAGGAGGCCTCTGTTCTCAACACAGGGAGCCTCTCCAAAGGGCTGCTTGAGGGTCCTCCTGACATGGCAGCTGGTTTTCCCAGAGACAGTGATTGAAGAGCCAGCAAGACAGAGCTGCAGTCATTTTTGTGACCTAGCTTTAGAAGTGATTCATCTTACTTCTACAATGTCTTAGTGGTTACACAGCCTTACATGGAGCTCAGAAGGATTATATAAGAGCATAAGGAAGACATAAGATATAAGAGGTTAGGCTCACTGGAGGCCATGTTGGAGGCTGGCTACAACCAGGAGAAAATCCTTTCTGAGTCATGACTGTGTTGTCATGGAGTATATTGTATAGGTTAATCCCTTCGCAAGAACACCAGGCATATGGGGCAAGTGGGGATTACAGTCCAGGCTGAACTCAGATAGGCTGGCCATGCCCCAGCCTGAGCAAGCAGGTACACCTGTTTGTAATGTGCCTCTCTAGAAGAGGAACATGCCCTGTTCGTACAAAAGTATAGCTTGTGCCTCACGACACTTTTAAATGTGAATAATAGAAAATCCAACCAAAGAGAAAAAAAAAGAAGAATGTATTGCATTATTTCTTTTAATTTATTTTTGGCTTGGCTGGGTCTTCGTTGCTGTGCAGGCTTTTCTCTAGTTGCAGTGAGAGGGGGCCAATCTTTGTTGCAGTGCTCAGGCTTCTCATTGCAGTGGCTTTTGTTGTGGAGCACAGGCTCTAGGGCATGTGGGTTTGACAATTGTGGTTCTTGGACTCTAGAGCACAGCCTCAATAGTTGTGGCACACCGGCTTAGTTGCTCTGTGGCATGTGGGATCTTCCCAGATCAGTGATCAAACCCGTGTGTTCCAGATTCTTTATCAGTGAGCCACAGGGAAGTCCCTGTATTATTTCTATAAATGAAGGGTACAGGGATATGATGCTTCAGGCATGGCTGGATCCAGGGTCTCAAACAATGTCCTCACTTCTCTGTACCTTAGCTCTGCTTTCTTTTGATTTGATGTAGCCTCATCAACTAAGAGTCGGACACGACTGAACAATTTCACTTTCACTTTTCACTTTCGTGCGTTGGAGAAGGAAATGGCAGCCCACTCCAGTGTTCTTGCCTGGAGAATCCCAGGGACGGGGAGCCTCGTGGGCTGCCGTCTCTGGGGTTGCACAGAGTCAGACACGACTGAAGTGACTTAGCAGCAGCAGCATCAAATTTATTCTTTAAAACTTTTTCGTTATCATGGCAGACAGCATCTCCAGTCTTACTGGCTCTCAGATTCAGTTGAGGTATGGCGATTCTTCTAGCATCTGAAATAAAATTTCTGACCCTGACACTCTTTGAGCCCTCCCTTGAACATTCTCTAGGGGCAAGCAGATGGGATATAGTGATTGACTTAATCTGATATAGGGCCACCCCAAGAAACTAAGGAGGCTGGCTCAGCTCCATCCAGTAATCTCAAAGAAACCTTCCCAAGGAGAGGTGCTGGATGCTGTGTCAGAAAAAGGAGGGATAATGCTGGGAAGGTCCTCCATAGCTCCAAGGCACTATTTGACTGGATCTGAATGAAGCAGGGCAAAGACTAATAGAGTTTTGCCAAGAAAATGCACTGGTCATAGCAAACACCCTCTTCCAACAACACAAGAGAAGATTCTACACATGGACATCACCAGATGGTCAACACCGAAATCAGGTTGATTATGTTCTTTGCAGCCAAAGATGGAGAAGCTCTATACAGTCAACAAAAACAAGACCAGGAGCTGACTGTGGCTCAGATCATGAACTCCTTATTACCAAATTCAGACTTAAATTGAAGAAAGTAGGGAAAACCACTAGACCATTCAGGTATGACCTAAATCAAATCCCTTATGATTCTACAGTGGAAGTGAGAAATAGATTTAAGGGCCTAGATCTGATAGATAGAGTGCCTGATGAGCTATGGAATGAGGTTCGTGACATTGTACAGGAGACAGGGATCAAGACCATCCCCATGGAAAAGAAATGCAAAAAAGCAAAATGGCTGTCTGGGGAGGCCTTACAAATAGCTGTGAAAAGAAGGGAAGCAAAAAGCAAAGGAGAAAAGGAAAGATATAAACATCTGAATACAGAGTTCCAAAGAATAGCAAGGAGAGATAAGAAAGCCTTCCTCAGCAATCAATGCAAAGAAATAGAGGAAAACAACAGAATGGGAAAGACTAGAGATCTCTTCAAGAAAATTAGAGATACCAAGGGAAGATTTCATGCAAAGATGGGCTCGATAAAGGACAGAAATGGTATGGACCTTACAGAAGCCGAAGATATTAAGAAGAGGTGGCAAGAATACACAGAAGAACTGTACAAAAAAGATCTTCACAACCCAGATAATCACGATGGTGTGATCACTGACCTAGAGCCAGATATCCTGGAATGTGAGGTCAAGTGGGCCTTAGAAACCATCACTATGAACAAAGCTAGTGGAGGTGATGGAATTCCAGCTGAGCTATTCCAAATCCTGAAAGATGATGCTGTGAAAGTGCTGCACTCAATATGCCAGCAAATTTGGAAAACTCAGCAGTGGCCACAGGACTGGAAAAGGTCAGGTTTCATTCCAATCCCAAAGAAAGGCAATGCCAAAGAATGCTCAAACAACCGCACAATTGCACTCATCTCACATGCTAGTAAAGTAATGCTTAAAATTCTCCAAGCCAGGCTTCAGCAATATGTGAACCATGAACTTCCTGATGTTCAAGCTGGTTTTAGAAAAGGCAGAGGAACCAGAGATCAAATTGCCAACATCCGCTGGATCATGGAAAAAGCAAGAGAGTTCCAGAAAGACATCTATTTCTGCTTTATTGACTATGCCAAAGCCTTTGACTGTGTGGATCACAATAAACTGTGGAAAATTCTGAAAGAGATGGGAATACCAGACCACCTGACCTGCCTCTTGAGAAATCTGTATGCAGGTCAGGAAGCAACAGTTAGAACTGGACATGGAACAACAGACTGGTTCCAAATAGGAAAAGGAGTACGTCAAGGCTGTATATTGTCACCCTGCTTATTTAACTTCTATGCAGAGTACATCATGAGAAACGCTGGACTGGAAGAAACACAAGCTGGAATCAAGATTGCCGGGAGAAATATCAATAACCTCAGATATGCAGATGACACCACCCTTATGGCAGAAAGTGAAGAGGAACTCAAAAGCCTCTTGATGAAAGGGAAAGTGGAGAGTGAAAAAGTTGGCTTAAAGCTCAACATTCAGAAAACGAAGATCATGGCATCCGGTCCCATGACTTCATGGGAAATAGATGGGGAAACAGTGGAAACAGTGTCAGACTTTATTTTTCTGGGCTCCAAAATCACTGCAGATGGTGACTGCAGCCATGAAATTAAAAGACGCTTACTCCTTGGAAGGAAAGTTATGACCAACCTAGATAGCATATTCAAAAGAAGAGACATTACTTTGCACAGTCAAGGCTATGGTTTTTCCAGTGGTCATGTATGGATGTGAGAGTTGGACCGTGAAGAAGGCTGAGCGCCGAAGAATTGATGCTTTTGAACTGTGGTGTTGGAGAAGACTCTTGAGAGTCCCTTGGACTGCAAGGAGATCCAACCAGTCCATTCTGAAGGAGATCAGCCCTGGGATTTCTTTGGAAGGAATGATGCTAAAGCTGAAACTCCAGTACTTTGGCCACCTCATGCGAAGAGTTGGAAAAGACTGTGATGCTGGGAGGGATTGGGGGCAGGAAGAGAAGGGGACGCCAGAGGATGAGATGGCTGGATGGCATCACTGACTCGATGGACGTGAGTCTGAGTGAACTCTGGGAGTTGGTGATGGACAGGGAGGCCTGGCGTGCTGCGATTCATGGGGTTGCAAAGAGTCGGACACGACTGAGTGACTGAACTGAACCGAAGGGAGAGAGTTCCTCCTGGAGCCCTGGAGTGATGCTAGTGATCAGAGGATGGGTCAGATCAGTGCTGAGTTTCAGGGGCAAAGGAGGAAACATGTGACTATTCACTTAGGTGAGGCCAGAGGCCTTGATTTCTCCCAGGCTTGGCTGGTAGGAGCCTGGATGACCTAAGCTACAGACCTTTTTGAAATAAAAAGCAGAATTTTGTTTTCAGATTACTTTTCTCAGCAGTAATGTATAAACTAAAAGAATCTATTCATGTATCTGTTTTCCCATCAAACACGTTTGAAGTACTTCCTCCTTGCCATGCCTTGTGATGAAACAATTTTTTTTTTTTTAATGGGAAAATACAGATGCAGATCCAGTACTGGCCCCTTTTAGAATTTAACTGTCAGTGCACGCGTGTATGCGCTAAGACACTTCAGTTGTGTCCAACTCTTTGTGACCCTATGGACCATAGCCCGCCAGGCTCCTCTGTCCGTGGGATTCTCTAGACGAGAATACTGAAGTGGGTTGCCATGCCGTCCTGCAGGGGATCTTCCCAACCCAGGGACTGAACCCCCTCGTCTCTTTGTCTCCTTCATTGGCAGGCGGGTTCCTTACCACCTGGGAAGCCGTTAACTGTCAGTATTCACTACTTATTCATATCTATTCCCAGACATGAGCTACACTAACCTGACTCTCCTTTTGCAGATTGAGACCTCCCCAGGTATGCCCAGTTGGGCAGTTTCAACTTTGTGGATGAAAGTTTCCGCTTTGAGACTTCCCTGGTGGTCCAGTGATTAAGAATCCACCTTGCAATGCAGGGGATGTTGGTTCAGTCCCTGGTCAGGGAACTGAGATTCCACATGATGGTGGTTTAGTCGCTAAATTGTGTCCAACTCTAGCGACCCAACGGTCTGCAGCCTGCCAGGGTTATCTGTCCATGGGATTTCCCAGGCAAAAATATTGGACTGGGTAGCCTTTCTTTCTCCAGGGGATCCTCCCAACCCAGGGATCAAACCCAAGTCTTTCCTGCATTGCAGGTGGATTCTTTACCTCTGAGCCACCAGGGAAGCCCTCACAGGGCAGCTAAGCCCATGTGCTGCGATGAGGAATCTGTGCAACCAAATAATAATAATAATAATAAATTTTAAAAAAAGAAAGTTTCCTGGTTTGCCTATTCTCCTGCTTGAGTCATAGGAAACTTCAGTAATTGGCATATTCTTCTCTAATTGGGAACCTTATCAGTTCCACCACCTCACCATCCCTCAGCCTTAAAAATTCTAGTCCCTTCCCTTGCACAGCAATTCCTGGTTTACTACATATCCGTCTGTCCTGAGGCAGAGAAGACAAAGAAACAAAAGGAGATATGCAGTTCCGGTTTGAGCTGGGGAAACAAGATTCCTCTTAGCCAGATGCTGCCATCAGATCCAGCCTCCTGCTAGCACATTCTATGGCTCCCTCCTTTCAGGGTCCTTGTCTATGTGTTCGTAACTCTACAAAGAATGATTTAAGATTCTGCTAAATTCTGCATTTTAAAATCTGACTCTGTGAAAATTTGCTGGAGAAGTGGCTTCTATTTTTAAAGGGGCTGATTCCTTCTTTTTTTCTGATTATTTTCAAGTGAAATTTGAACTTAACCGAGCAGTTTTGAAAGCCCAGCTGCACGTGGATCCTTCCTATGCTGTGCAGAGCTGGGTCAGTGTTTCATAAGTGATGGGCACTTTTATTGGTGGTCTGCTGATTTGACAGGTAATTGTAGGGGGCACAGGCATGAGCATTTAAAATGATGTTGAAATTTTATGAATATCAAGCTTAGGATTTCATGAACTGTTTTCCAGCACAAGGTGAAGGTAGAAAGTTCTATTATTAGTTCAGAATTGATTTAAAGACAAATGTTAGTAAACAATTAACCTGTACATGTACAGACTTAGCAGAAGTCATGAGGGTGACTTTATTAATTCCCATGGCTGCTATAACAAATTACTACAAACTCGGTGGCTTACAAGAACATACCTTTATTGTCTCACTGTTGTGGAGGCCAGAAGTCCAAAATCAGTTTCATTGGCCCAGCTCTGCAGCCTCCAAGGGCTGTAGGGGAGGTTTTGTTCCTGGCCTCTCTGGTGGCTGTGGACACTCCCTCACTTGTGGCCACATCACTGCAGTCTCTGCCTCTCTGGTCACATCACCTCTTTGTCGTCTGCATGTAGTATATCTCCCTTTGCCTCTCCTTTATGAGGATGCATGTGATGGCCTTGAGGGCCCATCTGGCTAATCCAGGATACTCTCCCCATCTTCAGATCCTGAGTTTAGGATCAACAATAAGGTCCTGCTGTATAGCACAGGGAACCTGCAATAAAACATAACGTTTTATTATGGTGATCCGATGGTTAAAAATCTGCCTTGCAATGCAGGGGATGAGAGTTTGATCCCTGGTCGGGGAACTAAGATCCCACATACCTAGGTGCAGCTGAGCCCAAACCCCTCAACTAGAGAGCCTGTGTGCTCTGTAGCCCATGCAACGCAAGGACGATCTCACATGCCACAACTGAGATCCAGTGCAGCCAAAAAAAGAAAAAATAACATAATGGAAAAGAATATGAAAAAGATGTGTGTACAATCGAATCACTTTTCTGTACACAAGAAACTAAGACAGTATAAATCAACTATACTTCAACTGAAAATAAACCTTGAATTTAATCACATCTACAGAGTTTTCTTTTGGGAATTCCCTGGTAGTCTAGTGGCTAGGACTGCTGGAGGCTTGATCGCTGGTCAGGGAACTAAGAACCCACAAGTCATGTGGCAAGACCAAAAAAAAAAAGTCTTCTTCTTTTTTCCCACCCACCTCCCCCAAACAAGGCAACATATTCACAAGCATCAGAGATCAGGGTGTGGTTATCTTTAGGAAGAAGGGGACTGTTATTCAGCCTATCACAGTGGCATAGGAAATTTGGGACAGAGCCAGTTAAAAAATGAAACTTCCTATCTGCAGACTTTTTATACACCCACCTGAGGGGCTCCCCCTGTTGCAGTCAATGTTGTCCTCTGCTGCCATCTCCCTCTCACAGAGGAGGGGGACATACAGGGGGAAGGACTGTTGTCTCCAGGCTCCCATTGCGTTTGGAGAAGAAACAGCTGGGAGCGACCCTGGACCCATCTCATCCCCCACAGCCTGAGATCTTTGGACAGATTCCTTGGTCCTAGGTCAGCGACAGCCACCTTGAAAAATAAGAATTTTAAATTTCCCAGGTTCCAATGAATGTGGTTCTACTCCATACAGATCCCTACCATGGGGCCCCCTCTCAGATTTGCACTGTATTTATTTAAATTGCTTTTGAAATGTTAATCACCGAATGTTAATAAACACAGTAATTATTCTTGATTTTCCTTATGGGTTCCATTTAGGAACAGGAACTGATATTATTCATGATTTCACAAGGAAGCATGAGTTCCAAAGTAGGCTAATGTGCTTTACTTACGAAATTAATGAAGACATTTTCTTATTGCATAATCAGTACATTAGACCCAGGATGATGGCGTTTCAGGGAAGAAAGGTGCTGGAACAACTTCTCGTGGGATCTGATTAGTGCGTTCTCTTGGGAGACTTTCTGGAAGGAGGGTTTGTCAACTGAACTCGTGTAACTCCGCGAGGGAGTGAAAGTGTGCAGGCGGGGCGAGTGGGTGAGACAGACTCTGTCTCCATCAGCTTTGATCCCTTCCGGCCTGCTCAACCCCCACGCCCACCGCACCCCCAGCGCATCTGCAGGGGCCTGTAATTGCTCTGATTCCAGTGGCACCAGCAAGTGATGTCTCCTTTGGCCAAGCGGACAAGAGCAGACCAGAAGAGCTGGGGAGCTCTGGGGGAGAGGCCTGCCTGACAGTCTGCAGCTGGCCAGAAGGAAGCCAGACCAGTGTTAGCTCTTGCTCCAGAGCAAAGGCTGAGAACCTTGGCAGGCAAGCTTGTTCAAAACGCCTACAAAGATGAGGCTTGACGACCTTTCTTTTTATTTTTTTTTTTCTGGCCTAGCCCCAAGGCTTACAGGATCTCAGGTCCCCAACCAGGGATTGAACCTGTGTTATAGCAGTGAAAGCACGGAATCCTGGCCACTAGGCTACCAGGAAACACCCCTGAAGAACTTTCTTTGACCTTGATCTTCTTGGGGCTCATCAGGTAAGAGATGCTGGCGCTGGACAAACCTGCCTCCCCCATTTCCTGCTCACCTCCTGGCACCCACTGATCCTGATTTAAATCCCAGTCTTGTCTCTAAAATGCATGCATGCTAAATTGCTTCAGTCATGTCTGACTCTTTTGAGACCCCATAGACTGTAGCCCACCAGGCTCCTCTGTCCATGGGATTCTCCAGGCAAGAATACTGGAGTGGGTTGCCATGTCCTCTTCCAGGGGATCTTCCTGACCCAGGGATTGAACAACCATCTCTTACGTCTCCTGCAGTTTCTTTACCACTAGCACCACCTGGGAAACTCCTTTCTCTACACCCTGGTGCTTTTAAATGAAAGATGTGCTGTTTAGGAGGATAGGAGGGCTTGGTTCCTGCACTGAGGACTTTGGTCAAATGCAGGAGACCTCCTTAGGGAAAGAGGATTAAGTGGTGCAGAAGCTGGTGTGTAACCTTATAGGGAGACAAAGTTCTGATCAGAGCTGGTCAGAGACACGTGGGGCGGGATATTATGCTAGATTTATTCCAGGACCTTTCACTAGTGACCAATAGTTTGAAGCAATAAAGATTGGTCTCAAAAGATAAAATAAAAAAGAAGTTTGAACATTATCTACATTTACATATGATAAAGTGGGATTGATCTCACTATATATTATGCAGGAAGCATATAGAATTTTTTATTAAACTGTAGTTGATTTGCAATGTTGTGTTAATTTCTGCTGCACAGCAGAGTGACTCAGTTACACATATATACACATCCTTTTTCATATTCTTCTCCATTATGGTTTGTCACAGGACTTTGACTATAGCTCCTTGTGCTATACAGTAGGACCCTGCTTTATTCATTCTATATATAATAGTTTGCATCTGCTGATCCTAAACTCCCAATCCAGCCCCCCTCTGCTTGGCAATCTGTTCTCTATGTCTGTGAGTCTGTGTCTGTTTCAAAGATAGGTTCACTTGTGGCGCATTTTAGATTTCACATATACGTGATATCATATGGTATTTAAATGTCTCTTTCTGACTTCCTTTTTTAGTACGATAATCTCTAGGTCTATCTGTGTTGCTGAAAATGGCATGATTACATTCTTTTTTATGGCTGAGTAGTACTCCACTGTATATATATACCTTCTTTCTTTATTTATCTGTCTTCTGTATCCATTCATCTGTTGACAGTCATTTAGGTTGCTTCCATGTCTTGGCTATGGCACATAGTGCGGCTGTGAACATATGGATGCATGTGTCATTTTGAGTTATAATTTTGTCTAGATACATGCCCAAGAGTGGCATTGCTAAATCACATGGTAGTTCTATTTTTAGTTTTTTAAGGAACCTCCATATTTTCTTCATAGTGGTTGCACCAACTTACATCCCCACCAACGGTGCAGGAGGGTTCCCTTTCACCACACCTTTGCCAGCATTTTTTTATTTGTGGACTTTTTAATGATGGCCATTTTGAATGGTGTGAAATAGTACCTCACTGTAGTTTTGATGTACATTTCTCTGATAATTAGTGATGTTGAACATCTTTTCATGTGCATTTTGGCTGTCTGTATGCTTTCTTTGGGGCTTCCCCAATGGTTCAGTGAGTAAAGAATCTGCCTGCAATGCAGGAGACACAGGTTTGATCCCTGGGTCAGGAAGATCCCCTGGAGGAGGAAATAGCAACCTACTCTATAGGGGACTGGAATGCAAAAGTAGGAAGTCAAGAAATACCTGAAGTAACAGGCAAATTTGGCCTTGGAATACAGAATGAAGCAGGGCAAAGACTAGTAGAGTTTTGCCAAGAAAACGCACTGGTCATAACAAACACCCTCTTCCAACAACACAAGAGAAGATTCTACACATGGACATCACCAGATGGACAACACTGAAATCAGGTTGATTATATTCTTTGCAGCCAAAGATGGAGAAGCTCTATACAGTCAGCAAAAACAGGACCAGGAACTGACTGTGGCTCAGATCATGAACTCTTTATTGCCAAATTCAGACTTAAATTGAAGAAAGTAGGGAAAACCACTAGACCATTCAGGTATGACCTAAATCAAATCCCTTATGATTCTACAGTGGAAGTGAGAAATAGATTTAAGGGCCTAGATCTGATAGATAGAGTGCCTGATGAGCTATGGAATGAGGTTCGTGACATTGTACAGGAGACAGGGATCAAGACCATCCCCATGGAAAAGAAATGCAAAAAAGCAAAATGGCTGTTTGGGGAGGCCTTACAAATAGCTGTGAAAAGAAGAAGAAGTGAAAAGCAAAGGAGAAAAGGAAAGATATAAACATCTGAATGCAGAGTTCCAAAGAATAGCAAGAAGAGGTAAGAAAGCCTTCTTCAGCGATCAGTGCAAAGAAATAGAGGAAAACAACAGAATGGGAAAGACTAGAGATCTCTTCAAGAAAATTAGAGATACCAAGGGAACATTTCATGCAAAGATGGGCTCGATAAAGGACAGAAATGGTATGGACCTAACAGAAGCAGAAGATATTAAGAAGAGGTGGCAAGAATACACAGAAGAACTGTACAAAAGATCTTCATGACCCAGATAATCATGATGGTGTGATCACTCACCTAGAGCCAGACATCCTGGAATGTGAAGTCAAGTGGGCCTTAGAAAGCATTACTATGAACAAAGCTAGTGGAGGTGATAGAATTCCAGCTGAGCTATTCCAAATCCTGAAAGATGATGCTGTGAAAGTGCTGCACTCAATATGCCAGCAAATTTGGAAAACTCAGCAGTGGCCACAGGACTGGAAAAGGTCAGGTTTCATTCCAATCCCAAAGAAAGGCAATGCCAAAGAATGCTCAAACTACCGCACAATTGCACTCATCTCACATGCTAGTAAAGTAATGCTTAAAATTCTCCAAGCCAGGCTTCAGCAATATGTGAACCATGAACTTCCTGATGTTCAAGCTGGTTTTAGAAAAGGCAGAGGAACCAGAGATCAAATTGCCAACATCCGCTGGATCATGGAAAAAGCAAGAGAGTTCCAGAAAGACATCTATTTCTGCTTTATTGACTATGCCAAAGCCTTTGACTGTGTGGATCACAATAAACTGTGGAAAATTCTGAAAGAGATGGGAATACCAGACCATCTGATCTACCTCTTAAGAAGTCTGTATGCAGGTCAGGAAGCAACAGTTAGAACTGGACATGGAACAACAGACTGGTTCCAAATAGGAAAAGGAGTACGTCAAGGCTGTATATTGTCACCCTGCTTATTTAACTTCTATGCAGAGTACATCATGAGAAACGCTGGACTGGAAGAAACACAAGCTGGAATCAAGATTGCCGGGAGAAATATCAATAACCTCAGATATGCAGATGACACCACCCTTATGGCAGAAAGTGAAGAGGAACTCAAAAGCCTCTTGATGAAAGGGAAAGTGGAGAGTGAAAAAGTTGGCTTAAAGCTCAACATTCAGAAAACGAAGATCATGGCATCCGGTCCCATGACTTCATGGGAAATAGATGGGGAAACAGTGGAAACAGTGTCAGACTTTATTTTTCTGGGCTCCAAAATCACTGCAGATGGTGACTGCAGCCATGAAGTTAAAAGACGCTTACTCCTTGGAAGGAAAGTTATGACCAACCTAGATAGCATATTCAAAAGCAGAGACATTACTTTGCCAACAAGGGTTCGTCTAGTCAAGGCTATGGTTTTTCCAGTGGTCATGTATGGATGTGAGAGTTGGACCGTGAAGAAGGCTGAGCGCCGAAGAATTGATGCTTTTGAACTGTGTTGTTGGAGAAGACTCTTGAGAGTCCCTTGGACTGCAAGGAGATCCAACCAGTCCATTCTGAAGGAGATCAGCCCTGGGATTTCTTTGGAAGCAATGATGCTAAAGCTGAAACTCCAGTGCTTTGGCCACCTCATGTGAAGAGTTGACTCATTGGAAAAGACTGTGATGCTGGGAGGGATTGAGGGCAGGAGGAGAAGGGGTCGACAGAGGATGAGATGGCTGGATGGCATCACTGACTCGATGGACGTGAGTCTGAGTGAACTCCGAGAGTTGGTGATGGACAGGGAGGCCTGGCGTGCTGTGATTCATGGGGTCACAAAGAGTCGGACACGACTGAGGGACTGATCTGATCTGATCTGATCTAGTACTCTTGCTTGAAAAATCCCATTTACAAAGGAGCCTGGCGGGCTGCAGTCCAAAGGGTCACAAAGAGTCGGACATGACTGAGCTGACTAAGCATGAGCATGATGTTTTCTTTGGAGAAATGTCTATTTAGGTCTTCTGCCCATTTTTCGATTGGGTGGTTTGTTTTTTTGGTATTGAATTTTAGGAGCTGCTCGTATATTTTGGAAATTAAGCCCTTGTCGGTTGCATCATTTGCAAATATTTTCTCCTGATCTGTAGGTTGTCTTTTCATTTTTGTTTACGGTTTCTTCTGCTGTACAAAAGCTTGTACGTTTGATTAGGTCTCATTTGTTTATTTCTGCTTTTATTTCTATTGCCTTGGGAGACTGACCTAAGAAAACCATGGTACGATTTATGTCAGAGAATGTTTTGTCTATGTTCTTGTCTAGGAGTTTTACGGTGTCATGTCTTGCTTTGAAATCTTTAAGCCATTAAGAGTTTATTTTTTAATATGTTGTGAGGGGGTAGCCTAACTTCATTGATCAACTTCATTGATAACTCAGCACCACTGGAAGCATATAGAATTTGCCTCAATTTTTTTTTGCTAAATGTTCCCTAAACTATCATGTTTATAACAAGCAATAGTTAAATAAAATAAATTGATTTTCTGTCTTAGAATATTAAAAAAAAAAAAAAGTCCCAAGTCCAGTGGGGTGATGGACTCTGGGGCTTTGTAGGTCTCTCTGGTCCTTGGAGTCTGATTGCTTCCTGAGCCACTCATGCCGCTCTCCTGGGCAGAGGTGTGGGACGGACAGAAGCTGGGCTCTGGTGTCAGACAGCGCTGGGTTTGAATCAAAGCCCACCACTCACAGCTGTGTGGTCTTGGGTTTGTCACTTCTCTGGTCACTTGTCCTTGTCTATAAAAATGGAGATACCACGTCCCTCATGAGGTTGTTGGTAATTACGAGACAGAAGGACCTTAGGCCAAGTCCCTGAGTCCAGCTCTTCTTGACCAGCAGCCTGTGCCCTTGATGGTGGTTCATGAAGAAGCTATTCAGTCCCTCTAGTTTGTTCACTGAAGCTTGTGTCCAGGCCCAGCTTGGGCCTTCCCGTCTCTTCTGTTACTGGCCTCACCTTACCCCTGCCCAGCGTTGCAGGAGGACACTGCCCAGGCACATCTGGACACTTAGGGCTTGAGAAGCTGGAATCCAACCTGAAGAGCCAGAAAAATTCTAACACAGGGAGGGCTCAAGAGAGGTCCCAAGAGAAGACTGAACAGATCCGGCCACGTGGACCCCAGAATCTTGGACCACTTTGCTTGTCACACCAGATGTGCCTCCCTTTGGGGACCTCCTGCCCATGTTTTCCTGTTTGGGTTCCATCAAAGGGCTTCCTCCCTGGGAGTGGAGACAGGGCTGGTGTGATCTGAAGGAGGTAGTGGGGAGCTCCCCCTAGTGGCCATCATTAAACTTGTCAATCCGGGGCCTTTGGGGGACCCCCACCAAGCCCCACTCCATCCCACCTTCAGAAAGGACAAGAGCTTTGTCCTTTCTGAGCCTGCTTTCCAAACCTGGCTACTGCCTCTTTACACAAGGCCAGAGACCATAAACTAGAGATCCATGGTTCTAAGTTACTTAGCCAGTGCAATATTGTTGAAAAATTTTATTACATACCAGTACTGAAACATCATATTTGACGTAAAAATACAGCTACGTAATTTCTCTTGGAAAATCAGAAGCTCTGGTAACACTGAACTTGGGCTTCTGCCTGGCAACAATGGTGAGTACAGTTTACAAAAGAAGCAAAAATCCCTGCCTTCATGGAGTTTATTGCCTAGTGGGGGAGGGGAGAGAGGAACAGTTCAGTTCAGTTCAGTGGTGTCCGACTCTTTGTGACCCCCATGGACTGCAGCATGCCAGGCTTCCCTGTCCATCACCAGTTCCCAGAGCTTGCTCAAACTCAAGTCAATCGAGTTGGTGATGCCACCCAACCATCTCAGCCTCCGTCGTCCCCTTCTCTTCCTGGCCTCAATCTTTCCCAGCATCAGGGTCTTTTCTAGTGAGTCAGTTCTTCGCATCAGGTGGCCAAAACAGCTCTGAATGAAGCCAAAAATTGATGCTTTCAAATTGTGGTGCTGCAGAAGACTCTTGAGAGTCCCTTGGACCGGGAGGATAGTGGAGGAAGGGGTGAGGCTACCCAACTGAGAACATCCTGAATTCCTGACTCATAGAAATGACTATCTTTATTTTAAGCCACTGAATATTGGAGTGACTTGTTATACGGCAAGAGAGAGATCACTAGAATAGATTCTGACTTCAAGGAACTTAAAAATGAGTTGGAAAGCCAAGAAGTGAGTGAACCTAGCCAAGCTTATTTGATAGTGCCAGCTGTCTCAGGGTGACCAAGGCCCAAACTGTGAAGCACGGTCTATGTAAAGATAGTAAATACGCCCACCCACTGGGGCTTCCCAGGTGGCACAGTGGTAAGGAATCTGCCTGCCAGTGCAGGAGATGCAAGAGGCAAGGGTTTGATCCCTGGATCGGAAAGATCCCCTGGAGGAGGAAATGGCAACCCACTCCAGTATTGTTGCCTGGAATATCCTATGGACAGAGGCGCTGCAAAGAGTTGGACACAGCTGAGCACGCACACACCCACACATCCCAGCTTTTCTCTCCCTCCATTCCTATACCCACTCCCTTCCTTTGCTCCTATCTTGATTGACCTTCCAGATCCTTGATTTCTGTCATAAGTTTGCAGTTTGCGGAAGGGCTGACACTTTCTCAAACTCTCAGCTGCTAGCGCCCTCAATTAACTAGCTACCTGGTCTCCCTGACTTGACTTTGAATATACTGCCCAGAGTAGCATCAAGGATGTTTAGACCACAAATCCCTGGTTCTGGCTCCTAGTTCTTGGCAACAGTCATCACATAAATTTTCCAGCAAGAGACACATCCGCATAATTAGACCAACGATATCGCAGACTCAGACACATGCAAAGAGGGCAGGGCTGGAGAAGGGTACTATTCATCAAAACCTCATCATAAATTCAAGTTGAAGGATTGAAAAGAAACAAAACATGGACACGTCCCAAACCCAGCAGCTGGACCTCTCACTGAAATTCTGAAATCACTGCCGCTCAAATCAACATCTGGGAGAGAATAAAAAATAATAAAGATTTAAAAAGAACAGACGCTGGGCAATTACCAATTGAAGTGTGGATCAGGAATATAAATTCTCCAAGAGCCTAAAGACAGAAATATACATTGGCACATGGGTCTTCAGACTGTGAATTTCATCTAGCCGTCGCCACCATTCTTCCTTATTATGGCTAATATTTAGTTAGCAAATGCTCTTTTCTAAGCGATGAACATAATTACGTTCAGGTTGACATGACCTGAATTAGTGTTACTGAACTTTTACTTATTCAGCATTGGCAGTGGAATACAATGTCCAGAAAGATGTGGGCGCTGAGCAGTAGCCCCAAAGAACATTGGGAAGAATGTTGTATTTACATTTGGGTTTTTAAGTCTTGACTCTTCATTTATTAATTATGTGAAATTGGCACTTTTTTAAACCTTCTGAACCTGTGAAGAAATCTATCAATAGAGATAAGACTTACCTCACAGAGTTTTTATAAGGATTAAGTTAAGTAATTTATCTTTGAGACTCCTGCCATGTTGCTTTTAGCTCCTTCACCTATGAAATAGGAACAATACGTCTGTCACAGGGTCGAGTTATGTTATAAGGATTCCTTAACTTACGATATTACTTAAGCTCCTTGTAAGACAAGTAAGAAACTCGCAAGACGTGTAAGACACTTTTGGTTATAAATAACAGAAAGTGAGACATAGCAGCTTTAAAATGAAAGGTTTTGAATTGTCCTAGTTAAACAGAAGGTGGGAGGTAGGTGGTTCCAGGGTAAGATCAATGATATCAGCATGAGTCCAGGTCTTTGCTATTCATGTGACTCTACCCTCATGTTGACAAAATGACTGCTTCAGTGCCAGGCATCACATCACCAGATCATTCAAAGCATGAAGTGGAAGTGAAAGTGAAGTTGCTCAGTCGTGTCCGACTCTTTGCAACCCCGTTGACTGTAGCCCACCAGGCTCCTCCGTCCATGGGATTCTCCAGGCAAGAATACTGGAGTGGGTTGCCATTTCCTTCTCCAGGGGATCTTCCAGACCCAGGGATCGAACCCAGGTCTCCTGCATTGCAGGCAGACGTTTTAACCTCTGAGCCACCAGGGAAGCAAAAGGAGAGGAATATTTTCAAATGTTTCTCTTATCAAGGAGGAAACATTTCTCAGACACTTCTAATAGATTCCCTTCATACCTTATTGGTTAGAACTGGCCCATGGTTATCTCTTGCTAGGAGGGAATCGGGAAATGAATGTCCAGCATTTCTGAAAGCTAACATGGGAAGCCATTTCTACCAGCAAGGAAGAAAGGAGAGAATAACTTTGGAGCAGGAAATATACACTCTGAGCCTGCCACCATAATATGTGAGAGCACTTACTATGAGGGGACCCATTAATCAATGGAGGTAACATTTTTTTGAAAATCATCTGATCTTTTTAAAATAAAATTTTATTTATTTTTATTTTTGGTTATGCTGGGTCTTTCTTGCTGTGAAGGCTACTCTCTAGTTGTGTTGGAAGGGCGTCCCATTGCGATGGCTTTTATTTTTTGTGGAGCACAGGCTCTAGGGCATGAGAGCTTCAGTAGCTGCAGCTCACAAGCTTAGTTGCTCTGTGACATGTGGGATCTTCCCAGATCAGGGATTGAACCCATGACTTCTGCATTGGCAGGTACCTTCTTTACTACTGAGCCACCAGGGAAGCCTGGAGGTAACATTTATGGAGCACTTAAAGAAGGCAATGGCAACCCACTCCAGTACTCCTGCCTGGAAAATCCCATGGACAGAGGAGCCTGATAGGCTATAGTCTTCGGGGTCGCAAAGA
Source organism: Bos javanicus (assembly GCF_032452875.1). Lineage (NCBI taxonomy): Eukaryota > Metazoa > Chordata > Mammalia > Artiodactyla > Bovidae > Bos > Bos javanicus. The sequence goes on from NC_083886.1 coordinate 30,738,333, forward strand.
GTTGGACATGACTGAGTGACTTCACTTCTCCTACTGTATACTAGGCAACATTCAAAGTATTTTACATGCATCACTTCATTTTGTTTCTCAACAACCCTATGAGGAGGAACTATAATTACTCTTATTTTATAAATGTGAAAACTGAGGCATAGCGAAGTTAATACACTTTCTTAAGGCTCCCCAACCCATGAGTGTTGGTGCCAAGATATTGATCTGAGTCACAGCAGGTTGAGTCTTCAGAGGAAGACCAAGGTGGATGCTCAGCTCACCTCTAACCTGGTTCTCATCCCAAATTTAAGTGGGTTTGAGTTGTCCTGTGGTTGTTTGATTACCTATTTATTACCTTAGAGTTGATCCTGTTCATGAAGTATTACCATAAAGCAATGGGATCTTTCACATTGTCCAGAAATTGCAGAAGTTACATTGTGGTGGTCAGATTTCCTGGGTCTGTGAGGTCAGCAACCCCAACTGGGGGTAGGTTGGGGGGATGCAGGTGCCTAGCGGGGAGTCCTGAGCCTGGGAAGACACGGCCCAGGGCACCACCAGCTGTGGCCAGTCTTTATTTGACCTCCTATTATGTGCCAGGCCTAGGCTGGCTCAGTCCCTATCTTCTACAGATTTACTGACAAGTGAAAAGGAAATTGGAGAAGGCAATGGCACCCCACTCCAGTACTCTTGCCTGGAAAATCCCATGGACGGAGGAGCCTGGTGGGCTGCAGTCCATGGGGTTACGAAGAGTCGGACACGACTGAGCGACTTCACTTTCACTTTTCACTTTCATGCATTGGAGAAGGAAATGGCAACCCACTCCAGTATTCTTGCCTGGAGAATCCCAGGGACAGAGGAGCCTAGTGGGCTGCCATCTATGGGGCTGCACATAGTCAGACACGACTGAAGCGACTTAGCAGCAGCAGCAGCAGCAGAAAAGGAAATTAAAACAGTGTGCTAAATTCCACGACGGAGAAGTTCAGGATGTCAGAAGTACCCCCGGGAGAGGCAGGCCCCAAGCAGGCTTCTAGAAGTCTTCTTATTAGGGCTTTCTTGATCTCCTGCCCTGCTTCCTCCTGCTTCTGCTGTCCTGTTCTTCACCGCAGTTCTTCGCCTGCACAGGCAGCCAGGTTTGTCATCCCAAAGCAGTGTTTTCTCAACTTTTTATTACCATTATCCACCCCTCCCCAATCCCGTGAAATGTTAATACCATGGATATATTGTATGTCTGCTTATGTATTGTACACATATCTGTGCTTTATATGTACAAAGGGTAAGATTCTTCTACCTCCTGAGAACCAATTTTTGCCCCTGGTTGAGAACATACTCCTAAAAGAATAAGCCTCCTTCCCACAGATTGGCAATACAATGGTCCTTGGCTGTGCTCCAGTGTATCTTGCATAAAGCCCTTTGGTCTTCCCCAGGGGGTGTTTAGTAGAAGAGCTCTTTAATATGGTGCTGGAAGTTAAAGGCACAGATGAAGGGTATATCTAGGGAAGTCTCTAGTCAGTGGTTCGATTAGTTACCTGTTTTTCCATAATAATTACTCTGAAATGAAGCAACTCAAGACACACATTATCTTTCAGTTTCTGTGAATTAGGAATCCTGGTGAGACTTAGCAAGGTTCCCTGGCTCAGGGAGTCCCATAAGCTTAACCAAGATGTTGGCTCAGGCCAAAGTCATTTCAGGCTCAACTGGGGAAGGATCTGCTCCCAAGCTCATTGTGTGCATTGTGTGCGTGCTCAGTCTTGCAACCCCCTGGGCTGTAGCCCGATAGGCTCCTTTGTCCATGGGATGTTCCAGACAAAAAATACAGGAGTGGGTTGCCATTTCCTTCTCCAGGGGGTCTTCTTGACCCAGGGATCAAACCCTTGTCTCTTGCATCTCCTGCCTCCTAAGCCCCACCCGGTGACTCTTAAGAAAAAGAGGGGGAGTAAGGGTCAAACTACGGCACAATTGCACTCATCTCACATGCTAGTAAAGTAATGCTCAAAATTCTCCAAACCAGGCTTCAGCAATATGTGAACCGTGAACTTTCTGATGTTCAAGCTGGTTTTAGAAAAGGCAGAGGAACCAGAGATCAAATTGCCAACATCCGCTGGATCATGGAAAAAGCAAGAGAGTTCCAGAAAAACATCTATTTCTGCTTTATTGACTATGCCAAAGCCTTTGACTGTGTGGATCACAATAAACTGGAAAATTCTGAAAGAGATGGGAATACCAGACCACCTGATCTGCCTCTTGAGAAATTTGTATGCAGGTCAGGAAGCAACAGTTAGAACTGGACATGGAACAACAGACTGGTTCCAAATAGGAAAAGGAGTTTGTCAAGGTTGTATATTGTCACCCTGTTTATTTAACTTCTATGCAGAGTACATCGTGAGAAACGCTGGACTGGAAGAAACACAAGCTAGAATCCAGATTGCCGGGAGAAATATCAATAACCTCAGATATGCAGATGACACCACCATTATGGCAGAAAGTGAAGAGGAACTCAAAAGCCTCTTGATGAAAGGGAAAGAGGAGAGTGAAAAAGTTGGCTTAAAGCTCAACATTCAGAAAACAAAGATCATGGCATCCGGTCCCATGACTTCATGGGAAATAGATGGGGAAACAGTGGAAACAGTGTCAGACTTTATTTTTCTGGGCTCCAAAATCACTGCAGATGGTGACTGCAGCCATGAAGTTAAAAGACGCTTACTCCTTGGAAGGAAAGTTATGACCAACCTAGATAGCATATTCAAAAGCAGAGATATTACTTTGCCAACAAAGGTTCATCTAGTGAAGACTATGGTTTTTCCAGTGGTCATGTATGGATGTGAGAGTTGGACTGTGAAGAAGGCTGAGCGCCGAAGAATTGATGCTTTTGAACTGTGGTGTTGGAGAAGACTCTTGAGAGTCCCTTGGACTGCAAGGAGATCCAACCAGTCCATTCTGAAGGAGATCAGCCGTGGGATTTCTTTGGAAGCAATGATGCTAAAGCTGAAACTCCAGTACTTTGGCCACCTCATGCGAAGAGTTGACTCATTGGAAAAGACTGTGATGCTGGGAGGGATTGGGGGCAGGAGGAGAAGGGGATGACAGAGGATGAGATGGCTGGATGGCATCACTGACTCAATGGACGTGAGTCTGAGTGAACTCCAGGAGTTGGTGATGGACAAGGAGGCCTGGTGCTGCGATTCATGGGGTCACAAAGAGTTGGACACGACTGAGCGACTGATCTGATCTGAGGGTCCTCACTCCTGAGATCAGGTTACAGCAGACTGTGACTTCTGTTCTGCTCCTACCCTCTCTCTCCTGCTTGCCCTCTCCCCATCTCTCCCTGTTCCTCCCCCTCCCCCTCTTCCTCTCCTGCCCAACCCCTAACCACTGCCTCCCAGGTTACAAGCTGCCCTGAAGGCAGCAGCAGTGGAGCTCTTTAGGAAAGAGAGGAACTAGGTGGGCTAGAGGCAGAGGATTGAGTAGATAGAGAAGCCAGACAGGAAAGGCTCTGGAACTAAGCGGGTGGGCCTAGCATCCCAGCCCAGCCATTTGCTTGTTGTGGGAACTTGTAGGGAGTAAATTGAACTCAACCTGAGTTTTCTCTTCTCTAAGGTAATTCCTAACACACAATGAGGCTGAGAAGATGAAACGAGATATTAAAAACCCTTAGTACAGTATCCGCTGCAGAGCTAGTTTTCGGTTAATGTTCATTATTGTTACAAGCAGTTCAGTTCAGCTCAGTTGCTCAGGTGTGTCCGACTCTTTGCAACCCCATGGACTGCAGCACGCCAGGCCTCCCTGTCCATCACCAACTCCCGGAGTCTACCCAAACTCAAGTTAATCGAGTTGGTGATGCCATCCAACCATCTCATCCTCTGTCATCCCCTTCTCCTCTCGCTTTCTATCTTTCCCAGCATCAGGGTCTTTTCAAATGAGTCAGCTCTTCACATCAGGTGGCCAAAGTATTGGAGTTTCAGCATCAGTCCTTCCAATGAACATTCAGGACTAATTTCCTTTAGGATGGACTAGTTGGATCTCCTTGCAGTCCAAGGGACTCTCAAGAGTCTTCTCCAACACCACAGTTCAAAAGCATCAATTCTTGGGTGCTCAGCTTTCTTTATAGTCCAACTCTCACATCTATACATGACCACAGGAAAAGCCATAGCCTTGACTAGACGGACCTTTGTTGGCAAAGTAATGTCTCTGCTTTTGAATATGCTATATAGGTTGGTCATAACTTTTCTTCCAAGGAGTAAGCATCTTTTAATTTCATGGCTGCAGTCACCATCTGCAGTGATTTTAGAGCCCTCCAAAATAAAGTCTGCCACTGTTTCCACTGTTTCCCGTTTCCCCATTTATTTGCCATGCAGTGAGGGGACCAGATGCCATGATCTTTGTTTTCTGAAGATGAGCTTTTAGCCAACTTTTTCACTCTCCACTTTCACTTTCATCAAGAGGCTTTTGAGTTCCTCTTCACTTTCTGCCATAAGGGTGGTGTCATCTGCATACCTGAGGTTATTGATATTTCTCCCGGCAATCTTGATTTCAGCTTGTGCTTCTTCCAGCCCAGCGTTTCTCATGATGTACTCTGCATAGAAGTTAAATAAGCAGAGTGACAATATACAGCCTTGACGTACTCCTTTTCCTATTTGGAACCAGTCTGTTGTTCCATGTCCAGTTCTAACTGTTGCTTTCTTACCTGTATATAGATTTCTCAAGAGGCAGGTCAGGTGGTCTGGTATTCCCATCTCTTTCAGATTCCACAATTTGTGGTGATCCACACAGTCAAAGGCTTTGGCATAGTCAATAAAGCAGAAATAGATGTTTTTTTGGAACTCTCTTGCTTTTTCCATGATCCAGTGGATGTTGGCAATTTGGTCTCTGGTTCCTCTGCCTCTTCTAAAACCAGCTTGAACATCTGGAAATTCATGGTTCACATATTGCTGAAGCCTGGCTTGGAGAATTTTGAGCATTACTTCACTAGCGTGTGAGATGAGTGCAATTGTGCGGTAGTTTGAGCATTCTTTGGCATTGCCTTTCTTTGGGATTGGAATGAAAACTGACCTTTTCCAGTCCTGTGGCCACTGCTGAGTTTTCCAAATTTGCTGGCATATTGAGTGCAGCACTTTCACAGCATCATCTTTCAGGATTTGGAATAGCTCCACTGGAATTCCATGACCTCCACTAGCTTTGTTCATAGTGATGCTTCCTAAGGCCCACTTGACTTCACATTCCAGGATGTCTGGCTCTAGGTCAGTGATCACACCATCGTGATTATCTGGGTCATGAAGATCTTTTTTGTATAGTTCTTTTGTATATTCTTGCCACCTCTTCTTAATATCTTCTGCTTCTGTTAGGTCCATACCATTTCTATCCTTTATTGAGCCAATCTTTGCATGAAATGTTATTATTTATGTTAGTGATTCTTATTATCACTAGTATATAAAGATAGTACACTTAGGGAAATGAGTCCATTCCTTAAAATCAAAACAGTAATAATAAAAAGAGCTGAATCTTTTATGATTAAGAAGATGCTGATTCAAGATTAACACAATTTCATATTTACTAATAAAGCATGGCCAAGATGGGAACCACCGCTGTGGAGTGCCTATTCCATGTCAGACATTGAGTGAGGTACCTTATAAATCTATCTATATGTCATCTTTTCAATTCACATAGCTGATGGGTTATTATTCCCATTTCACAGATGAAGCAACAGAGAGAAAGATCCAATATGTTGCTGAAGAACATGAAGTTAACAAGAATTGGACATAATTTACATACCATAAAATTCACCTATGTTAAATGTACAGTGCAGTGATTTTTAGTTTGCAGAGCTGAGTAATCATCATCACAATCTAAATTTAGACCATTCTTATCAACTCCCAAAGAAGTCCCTTACCATTAACTGTCACTCCCCTTTCTTCCTCTTCTCAGCTCCTGGCAACCTGTAATCTCCATTCTGTCTCCATAGATTTGCGTGTTCTGGACATTTTATATAAAAGGATTCCTATAATATGTGATCTTTAATTTGGCTTCTTTCACTTAACATAGTGTTTTCTAGGTTCATCCGTCTGTAGCATGTATCAGTGCTTCATTAGAAATACATATTTATCTATGTCTTGGCCGTGCTGGGTCTTGCTGTGCGTGGGCTTTCTCAGTTGTGGCAAGGAGGGACTGCTCTCTACCTGTGACGCATGGGCTTCTTATTGTGGTGGCTTCTCTCGTTGTGGCTCTCGGCCCCTAGAGCACATGGGTTTCAGTAGTTGTGGCACATGGGCCCCACTTGCGGAGCACGGGCTTAGTTGCTCCGAGGCATGTGGCATCTCCCTGGACCAGGGACCTGTGTCCCTGGCATTGGCAGGTGGATCCTTAACTGCTAGACCACCAGGGAAGTCCAGTTCTTCATTCTTTTTTATTGTTAAATAATATTCCATTGTATGTATACACTGCATTTTGTTTATCCATTCATCTGTGGATGGGCACTTGGGCTATTTTTCACCATTTGGCTATTGTGAATAATGCTGCTTTGAATATTGGTATAAAAATACCTACGTTTCTGCTTTCTTTTGGATATATACCTAGGAGTGGAATTGCTGGATCATATGGTAATTCTATGTTTAACTTTTTGAGGGGCTGCCAAACTGTTTTCCACAGCAGCTGCACCATTTTACATTCCCACCAGCAATGCACAAGGGTTCCAATTTCTCCAACATCCTTGCCAACACTTGTTATTTTTTATTCTAGCCATCCTAGTGGGTGTGAAGTGGGTATCTTATTGTGGTTTTGATTTGCATTTTCCTGATGGCTAATGATGTTGAGCATTTTTTCACGTGCTTATTGGCCATTTGTATATCTCCTTTGGGAGAAATGTCTCTCCAAATCCTTTCCACATTTTAAAATCATGTCTAAAAAATATTTGAAATTTTATACCTCTTTATATATTCTGGTTGTAATACTTCTTTATATATAAGTCTCTTGTCAGAAAAAGGATTGGCAAATATTTTCCCCCATTCTGTGGGCTGCCTTTTAACTTTCTTGAAGGTGTTGTTTGAAGCAAAAAGTTTTTTAATTTTGATGAAGTCCAATTTATTTTTTCTCCTATTGCTTATGCTTTTTTGTGTGATATTTAAGAAATCATTGCTTGAGCCAATTTCATGAAGTTTCACTGTTATGTTTTCGCCTACGAGTTTTATAGTTTCAGCCTTAAGTTTAGGTGTATGATCTATTTTGAGTTAATTTTTAGATATGATGTGAGGTAAGAGGTCTCAATTAATTCTTTTACATGTAGATATTAGTCTATGTTGGTATATATATAGAGTTTGCCACAATAAAAACTTAATTTGAAAAAAGCCAATTTTTTTTTTAGTGGCTTTTTGGTTTTGTTTTTTAATTGGCTTTTTGGTTTTGATTTGGTTTTTTTAATTATTAATTTTTGGTAAAAGAAGTTCAGAAGTAGAGAGAGCTGACATGGCAGTTCTATAATCATTGTTGAACCAAGATCCTGCTTCATCTGTTTGTTTCAACAAACATTGCTGTATGTGGCCTCCATCTTCAAGATTACCTCATGTCACAAGGTAGCTGCTGAAACACCAGTCAACACCTCTACATTCTGAGGAGGAAGGGAAAAAAAAAGGCATGAAAGACTCTTTAAGTAACTTTACCTGAAACCAGTTAAAAAGCCTGGGTTTACATCTCATTGTTGACTCCTAGAGTAGGGAGTCTGGGCACATTAATATCAAGGTAAGGATTCTGAAAGTGAGTCAAGTGCATATGCACCCATATCAACAGGCCCAAGCAACAGGCCATGTGGAGACTGACAGTCACCTACCCAGTATCTATTCTTCAGCATCCTTAGTGGCAAGTAGGATTGAGGGATGAGCTCAGTATTGCTGGAGCTTCCAAGTTTTAGATGCTTAGATTCTCCATTTTATATGAGCCCTCCAGATTTTTCAGTGTTGGCAACCAACCAAAACCAATATTTAATCTTGCCTGGGCCAAACACAATACATCTGTGGCCCATATCCCATCTCTCTTCTGCTTGTTGGCAACCCCTGCTTTCTGGTGAACGTCAGAGCCCTTTAAACACCTGAAGGGCATGGGAGCCGGGTTACACTTCCTCCGTGTGGCTCTGAGCCAGTGCATGCAAGTCACGAGCTAGGAGGTTTCGTCTCCTCTGTTAGGAAGAGCTCCATCCGCAGAGCTGTCAGAAACAGAAGGAGCTGCCTGGGGAGGTAGGAAGTTCCCTGTCGCTGGAGGTGTTTGAGCAGATGCTGGAGAACTGCTTGGCAATGACTTCTAAGGTCTCCCCAGCCCCAGGAGTCTCTGAAAATTTCCATGATGACTACTGCTGCTGCAGTGACTTGTTTGAAAGGAGACAAAAAGAAGGCGAGAGGTTCTGCATCTGGATTGTCAGGGAGCTGGCAGCCCCCCAGCTGCTGTGTCCCTACCCCCTCAATGACAAGGAATATGCCCTCACCATCAAGATGACCTCTAGTCAGTTTCCCCCATAGAGAGAGCAAAGGTTGGCTTCCCAAATATGGACAAGTGTGATTCATCTCCACTCATTGCATGGTATACAACAGATATGCGACTTTTCTTATGGAGGATGACTCAGGCTATTCAATTGTATTCATTTATTTATTCAAAATTTCAGTGCTGGCTTTATGGGCATGTGACCCATGTAGGTGTATAGGGACCTGCATTCAGGAGGACCCTATTATTGTGGTCTTGCCTGGGCCAACCAATCTTTTTTCAAAGATTTTTTTGATGTGGACCATTTTTGAAGTCTTCATTGAATTTATTACAATATGCCTTCTGTTTTGTGTTTTGGACTTTTGGCCAGAGGCATATGGGATACTAGCTCCGCAAGCAGGGATCAAACGTGTGCTCCTTGCATCGAAAGACGATATTTTAGCCACTGAACTGCCAGAGAAGTTCCTGATGCTTTTTTCTTAAAATTCTAATCTTTTTGGAACAGGGGACCCTACATTTTCATTTTGAACTGGGCCCTGCAAATTAAGTAGCTGGTGCTCCACACTTTTATTCAAAATGTGTTCATTGTCTATCAAATGCCAGGCAATGAGGATACAGAGCAACACCCACTGTGTTCATAGTCCACTTGGGAGCAGGGGGATGGGTAAAGCTGAGTGGTAAGAAACTATTGCGATAGCTGCTGTCGAGCACACTGTTTGCAAGAGGGAATATCACCCAGACAGAGAGGCTGGAAATAGAGAAGGCTCTTCAGAGGACTCAAGCTCTGAACTTCAATTGTTTGTTGAAAATCATTCTTCTATTATAAGACAACTCTAGGCAGGGACATGGCTGCTCAATGAAGGACTACATTTCCCAGCATCCCTGGCAGTTAGTTGTGGTCATGTGGCTACGTTATCACCAATAGCATGAGTGAAAATGAAGTGGACCACTTCAGGATCTGGGCTGCAAAAAACATCCCAACGTGCCTTCTCCAACCTCTCTTCCTCCTCCCTGCAGATGGAATCTGCACGTGATGGTGACCCAGCTTCCATCATGCAGATGATCTTGAGGACTGGGAGGTCAGCAGAGCAGAAACTGGAAGGAACCTGAGTTTCTGAATAACCATGAGGAGCAAAGCTTCCATTCATCTGGATTGTTCATCTCACAACTGCTACATGAATAGAAATAAATATATTCTTTAAGCCACTGTATTTTGGGATCTATATTAGCCTACTCTACCAAATACAATGAGTTTATAGGAGTTAGCCATGTAGAAAAATGGAGAGAGACAGATTTCAAAGCACCCAGTCAAGAGAGAGCGTTGCACCTCAAGATGCATGAAGCAGTGGCTGTGAAAGGGCTTCACATAATAATGTGATATCTCAGACATTGATTTCTCACAGTTCTGGAGGCAGGGAAGTCTAAGATCAAGGGGCCTGTAGATTCAGTGCCTGGTGAGAGCTCTCCCTGGCTTGCAGAAGGTTGCCTTCTCGTGTTTTCACATGGTGTGGAGAGGGAGCTCTGGTCTTTCCTCCTCTTCTTATAAGGACACTCATCCCATCATAGGGGCTCCACCCTCATGACCTCATCTAACCCTAGTCACTTCCCAAAGGCCCCACCTCCAAATACTATCTTATTGGGAGTTAGATCTTCAACATATGAATGGGGGAAGGGGGCACAAACATTCAGACCATTACAGGTGGAAGAAAGGAAGACCGGGCCATAGCTTGGACCTTGTGTGCCTTGTGAGGACCTTGGATGCCATCCTGTGGGCTGTGGGGAGCCAAGCTGGGGAGTGATATGATCAGGTTAGCTTTTCAATCTGTCAGCTTGAGCTGGAACCTGCAAAATTTTAAATTTATAAAGTATTTCAGAAGACCAGTCAGTCATAAAATGAGCACTCACATACCCACCTCTGAGCTTGAAAAATATATCACAGACGAAGTCCTCGGTGTTCCCTTCCTAATGCTATCTTCAGCTTAGTATTTCTTTTTTTTAAGGGCACTTAGAAAGGGCAAGAGTAGAAACAGGGCATGCATCATCTAGTGTGGCCTCAGCATCATCCCAGGTACATGTATTGAAGAAACAAACAGAACTTGTGTGTTCTCAGACAGCACCAGGTCCTACCCACTGGACCACTAGGGAATTTCCAAGATACAGGATTTAATTTGGAGCACAGATAAGAAGGTATGATGGAATATTTGCTTAGAATCTCCAGCCATGACCTACTTCTTCTGATTCATGTGTAGATGAGTGGTGCAGTCACAGGAAATCTGAATTATGTCTCTGGAAGTTTAAAGTTCTGAGAAGGACTTGGAAGGATTTGAGGCTACAGGTGGTATTCCATCTTTTCATCCAGCTGATGACTGTGACTTTGGAAGAGAAAGGAGAGGATTCTGGGAGTGAACAGCTGGTGATGTTGATGGTGATGATGAGGGTTTCACTTCCTGGGCAAAAGCCCAAGATACTGGAATAGGAGGCTCCTGGCAAAGGACTGAGAGTCACAGAGATGGGGAAGAGTGTGTTTGGCAGGAGATTCCCCAGTGCCATCAAAAGGCATTTAAAAACATTGTTATGGGACATGGAGTGGACAGCTGCTGTTTTTGTCTGCTCAGCATCCATTTGCCATCTTCTCTTACCAGTTTGTTTATCTTTGAAGGAAAACCATCCATCTTCAACATCCATTTGGCTAAAGGGGGTTGATTCCATCCTTTGCTTCCAGAAATAGTCAATCAAAATCTTAAAGACTGTTTTGAAGCTTGGCTATGTGACTGGATCTAGATCATTGAGAATTGTTACTAGGACTTTGCTCAAATGATTGGGAATGGGGTAGGCCTTCTTTTTTTTTAGTATTTTCCTTTTTTTTTAGTACTTTAGTACTAAAGACAGTACTAATGTAAGACAGTAAGTACTACTGTCTTACTGTGGTTCAGACAGTAAGGAATCTGCCTGCAATGCAGGAGACCTGGATTCAGTCCCTGGGTGAGGAAGACCCCTTGGAGAAGAAATGCCAACCCACTCCAGTATTCTTGCCTCGAGAATCCCATGGACAGAGGATCCTGGCAGGCTAGAGTCCATGGGGTCACAAAGAATTGGACAGGACTGAGCGACTGACACTTTGACTTTACGCTTTCTTTCTTTTTTTTTTTTTTTAATTTTTTGGTCTTACAGCACAGCTTTTGGGATCTTAGTTCCCTGAAAAGGGATCGACCAGTGTGGAGAGCTTTCCCCTGCATTGGAAGCATGGAGTCTTAACCACTGCACCACCAGGGAAGTCTTTCTTGCTTAGAGTGGCTGAGATGGTTGATTATAAACTTGGAGCTTCTGAATGCTACCTTATCATAATGAATCTGAGAGGGAAGTCAGTATAGCAGAAAGTGGAGCCTCATGATGGAGAGAGAGAAATTCCTGAAAACATTAGAAACCTTGGATTAAACCATGTTTGCAGCTATCCCTACCCCTTGGACTTCTCAGTTATGTGAGCCAATATTCTCTCTCCTGCTCTGTCTCTGGTTTAGTCTCGTTTCTGTGAACTTGCTACCACTGATAGGAGAAAATGGAAAACAGCCTTTGTGATATAGATAGAAACAGGGTAACAGACACAGTGCTATTATTCTTGAGCAAAAATAAAGACAGTTGGTCCACACTTTATTTATGGCCTTTCATGTCTATCTCCCAATGTGAAGGATACAGGGAATGGATAAGGCAAGATTTTCATGTTATCGAAAGAAGATAAATAAAATTTCATTAGCACCACTCTCGGTTTGGAGGGGATTCCTAACTAGAAGGTGACAATGGAAGGATATATACTGCTTTAAAAATGCAAACTAATAGAAAGGGGAAATTATGTATGCATTATTAGCAAAGAAAGTCTCTCTACCAGTGTGGAGAGCTTTGTGGTCCAGAATGAGAACCACAGAAACAAGTCCACACTCCCCTCTCCACCCCCACCCTAGACCAGAGGAAACTTCCAGAAGATGCTTTTGCTAATTGGTCTTGTGGCAAAGGCCACAAAACAGGGTGTTCACAGGGAATTCCACTTATCGAAAGCATAAACCGGAATTCTACTTTTGCTGAAGTTTAGAACATCTGATAAATTATCAGCTTACTTTGCTAACAGTTTTTCAGAACACAGACGTAATAACAGAAGAAGCTGTTCTGTTATTTTCCCCCTTGACTATAAAGGGAAGGCGTCCCTTTTATGGAAAATTGGATAATACGGTGGTCTAACGGCAACGGCTGATCAATCTATTTCCAGATGTGATGATGGGACTTGTGTGCCAGATACTGGCTAATTATCTCATCAATAGGCTCATTTAATCTCTGCAGCAGTTTTAAGAGATCCATTCTTGTATGAGCCTCATTTTGTAGATGAGGAGACTGAGGTTTATCGAAACTAAAAAAGTTTGCTAAGCCAAGTGGGTATCATAGAATCTGAACTCAGCCATCGGGCTCCTAGCCACTGCAGTGGGCCACGTCTTTCATTCCATGGGTAGAAATCCCCCATTTGATGGTATGTTTATCATTTTGTAGATTGCTTTTTTCCTCCCAGTGGATATTATGATGAGTACTTTCCCATTTTGTTAAAAACTCTTTTTTTTTAAGTGCACAATTCAGTGTTTATTAGTAAAAACTCTTAAAGTTTTCAAAATTAAAAAAAAAAATGTAATGAGACTAATCTAAGAGAGGCCTGTACACCCATTGCCCAGCTTCTACATTTGTTAATATCAACCAAACACCAACCCTCCTCAAACCAAAAACAACCCCAATTTTCAACCCACCTTGTTTCCTCCATCCACTCCCCACTCCCCTTATCTAAAGCAAGTTGCACATGTTGTTGTTGTTTAGTCATGAAGTTGTGTCCGACTCTGTGACCCCATGGATTGTAGCCTGCCAGGCTCCTTTGTCCATGGGATTTTGCACGCAAGAATACTGGAGTGGGTTGCTGTCTCCTTCTCCAAAGTTAGAATCACATTATTTTATCTGTAAATACTTCAGTATGAAATTTTAGTAATTCTTAAAAAGTATCAGATAGCCAGTCTGTGCTCAAAATTTCCTGGTGTAAATATTATTGTAAACACTTTGTAAATTTGATTCTGGGACTTCCCTGGGGGTCCAGTGGCTGAGATTCGAGCTCCCAATGCAGGGGGCCCAGGTTCAGTCTCTGGTCAGGGAACTAGATCCCACATGCTACGACTAAAGATTCCACATGCTGCAACCAGGATCGAAGATCCCGTGCATGCTGCAACTAAGACCTGGATCAACCAAACTACTGAGCCTTCGCGCTGCACCTACTGAGGCCCAAGCACCTAGAGCCCATGTTCTGCTACAAGAGAAGCCACCGCAGTGAGAAGCCTGTGCACCACAAAGAAGAGAGCCCCAATGCGCTGCAGCTGGAGAAATCGTGTGGACATCGACGAAGACCCAAGGCAACCAAAGAGTTAAAAAAAAAAAAAAAAGAATTGTTTACATAATCTCAAACTGCATTGTCAATGAAGGACCACTAAGCCCTTGTGGCTATTTATATTCATTAAAATTAAATACAATTTGAAAGCCCATCCCTCAGTTGATGACTGCCTTTCAAGGGGTTGATAGCCCTTCAGATCAGATCAGTCACTCAGTCGTGTCCAACTCTTTGTGACCCCATGAATCGCAGCACGCCAGGCCTCCCTGTCCATCACCAACGCCCGGAGTTCACTCAGACTCACGTCCATTGAGTCAGTGATGCCATCCAGCCATCTCATCCTCTGTCATCCCCTTCTCCTCCTGCCCCCAATCCCTCCCAGCATCAGAGTCTTTTCCAGTGAGTCAACTCTTCACATGAGGTGGCCAAAGTACTGGAGTTTCAGCTTTAGCATCATTCCTTCCAAAGAAATCCCACGGCTGATCTCTTTCAGAATGGACTGGTTGGATCTCCTTGCAGTCCAAGGGACTCTCAAGAGTCTTCTCCAACACCACGGTTCAAAAGCATCAATTCTTCGGCACTCAGCCTTCTTCACAGTCCAACTCTCACATGCATACATGACCACAGGAAAAACCATAGCCTTGACTAGACGGTTAGTGGCTATCAAGGAGCTTCCCAGGTGGCTCAGTGGTAAAGAATCCGCCTGCCAATGCAGGAGACATGGGTTCGATCCCTGGGTCAGGAAGATCCCCTGGAGGAGGAAATGGCAACCCACTCCGGTAGAAAATCCCATGGACAAAGGAGCCTGGTGAACTACAGTTCATGTGTTCGCAGAGTCAGACATGACTGAGCACAGATGTGGTAGTGGCTATTAAGATAACTGGTTCTACAGATAACTGTGTGGTTAGTGGCTATCTTATTGGATAGTGTGGATAGAGAACTTTGTCCATCATCACAGAAAGTTTTGTTGGGCAGCTGGTCTAGGAAGGAGCAGTATTTATAAGGGCAGGAGAGCCTAAGCAATTTTAAAATATCTGCATTGGTAACGGTGGAAGATCTTGAAAGTGTGCTACACATCTGCATGGGGACCTTGACCAGCTTATATCACCCAAGAGGAAGCAGCATGTGTATCTCAGGTCTCACCATTCATTTACTTCCCTGCTCTGATTGAACCACTTAGCCATGTACCAGCGAGGCTGGCTTTATTTTTATAACTTACTTCCTTTTCTTCTCAAAAAACAAACAAACAAAAAAAAAAACAAACCCTATTCATACTCAGCAGTGGAAAAACTGAAGTTAGCCCAATCTTATAAATATCAGCTCTGTCCAGCCACTTCCAGTTTAAAATAGTTTTCATTTCGAGGAAGGAGAAGGAAATGGCAACCCACTCCTGTATTCTTGCCTAGAGAATCCTGTGGATAGAGGAGCCTGGTGGGCTACTGTTCATGGGGTCGCACAGAGTCAGACATGACAGAAGCGACTTAGCATGCATGCATACGTTGGAGAAGGAAATGGCAACCCACTCCAGTGTTCTTGGGTGGAGAATCCCAGGGACCGAGGAGCCTGGTGGGCTGCCGTCTATGGGGTTGCACAGAGCCAGACACGACTGAACCGACTTAGCAGCAGCAGCAGCAGCAGCATCAACTAAGAGTTGGAAATGTGCCATCATGTTCAGATGTTGTCATCTTCCATCACATGTCAGTTGAGAGCCTCCTTGCCCTCAGCTCGGGGAGCAGAAGATGACTTTGCTTATTAACACCCCTTTCCCTCCTCCCTGCAGCCCCTTGTGCCAGCTCTGAGGGTCTCCCATGGAAAGTGGAGAAGGAGGACCCCTCCTTTCTTTGCCAGCCTATGCTTCTCTGCTTGACTAGCCCTCAGCGTCCACTGGTGGCTGTGTACTTGGCTGGCCCCACCGGTATGGGGTACCAGGTAGGATTCGGCCTTGAGGCTTGGTGCAGCCAAGGCCCGCCAGTGTGTCTCTGTCCAAGGTCTTCACCTCCCTTTCTCCACCCCACACCCTTTCCCTTACTTCTCCCTGGTCCTGAAAGTTACTCAGTTTATAAAGGGTACATTGGTTATCCATTGCTGCAGATCAAATGACCCCAAAATGCAGCAGCTGAAAACAATAAACCATTATTAGTCCACATAGTTTTTGAGGGTTAACTGGGTGGTTCTGACTCCAGGTATCTCCTGTGGTCCCCGTCAGGATCCCAGCTGAGCTTCATCACCTCAAGGCTTGACTGGGGTGGGGATCCACTTCCAAGATGGTGTGCCTGCATACTCATTGGCAAGGGGCTCACTTCTTTCCCACATGGGCCCCTCCACAGGGCTGCTCATGACCTGGCAGCTGGTTCCCCCAGACCAGCTGATTCAAAAGAGAGAGAATGACCAAGATGGAAGTGTCTTTTAAAACCTAATAACATCTCTTCTGTCATATTCTGTGGGTTTCATAGACCAACTCTCATAATTGGGAGGGGAGCTACCTAAGGGCAAGAATACCCAGAGACATAGATACTAGGGCGGAGGGAGGCTGGTTACTATGATGAGGTTTATCCACTGTGAGGATCTGGCTAAAAATCAAGCTCTCTTTTTTCTTAGTCTTTTAAAATTAGGCAGGTTGCTTTTACCGCATGAGCTTTTCCAGGAAAGACCTAGGAAAGGTCCTTGCTGCAATTACCTTGATACACCTGCTTATAAAATCACATTTTGTTTTTATTATATAAGTAACATGTATTCATTGTTGGAAAGGAAAAAAAAAAAACACAGACTAAATGAAAAGGCAGATAAAAGTCATGTCTTAGTCCACCTTCAAAATTAAACTCTGACACTATGGTTTTACAGAATTTTCTTCTGTATGAATGTTACTTTTATGGAATCTTCTCTGTCTATTTATGCTTTTAACAACTATTGTTTGAACATCTATTTATGTGTCAGTAATTCTACTTCCAGGAGTTTGCCTAAGGAAGCATTCAAGGCCAGGAGCAAAGAGTTAGATACAATCAACTTATTCCAACACATTTAGCCAATAATCTTAACGCTGTTTTATGTTTGTAGTTGTGTTTGTACTTAGGAAAATCTTTTTCTTCATCGTTTCTGATTCTGGGAGTTCTTATCCTCATCTGTTTATGAAGATCTCATTTTTGAGTGGTGAGATCTTAAGAAAATCTTTCCACTTTCTTTGCATTATGTTGAGTTGGCCAAAAAATTCCTGTTTTTATGTAAGATGCTGTGCATTCCTGTGTGCTTAGTTGCTCGGTCATGTCTGACTCTTTGCAAACCCATGGACTGTAGCCCACCAGGTTCCTCTGTCCATGGGATTTTCCAAGCAAGAATACTGGAGTGGGTTGCCATTTCTTTCTCCAGGGCATCTTCCTGACCCAGGAATTGAACCTGCATCTCCTGCATTGGTAGGCAGGTTCTTTACTGCTGAGCCACCTGGGAATGTTACAGAATAATAATAATAATAAAAGGTATCATTATGGCCATCCAGTGTCCTCCACAGATGCACTTTTCTCTTGTCATTTTTTTGTTTCTTTGCCCTTTTTCTCTGAATTTTGAAAAAAATTTTCAGATTGGTCCCTACACATGAATACTCCCCTTTTTAAATTTTTAAAATAAAAAAAAAAATTAAAGCAGGCAAAATAATACTCACAACATACATATAACAAATAGGCTACCACCATCAGTTTAAAATCGAACAGTATCTTAGATGCTCCTCCCTGGTCACCTCTATCCTGAAACTTATGGTTATTATTCCCTTGCATTTCTTTATAGTCTTATTGATACCATGAACATGCATATCTTTTTACATTGTCTAGTTAATGCATTTTTTCTTATGCAAATGCGATCAAGTTACACATGCTCTTCTGTGCATTGCTTCTCCCTTCCCATCTTCACGTCTGTGAGAGTCATCCATGCTGATGGATATGGCTGCAATTAGTTTTTATGGTGCTGTAGTGTTTCCTTGTGTGAATGCACCCCATTGTATCAATTCTGCCCATGGACAGTGGGAAATTTCTGGATTCTTGCGATTACAAAGAATGCTGCAGTTCACATTCTGGTATATGCCATCCTCTGCACACACACATAAGGATTTCTCTAGAACAGTTGTTCCCAAACTTGACTGCACATTGGAATCACGTGGGAATTAACGCAACAACAGCCTATTGATGTGTGGCTCATCCCCCCTCACCACCACCCAAGGCATTCTGGCTTAACTGGTATAGGGTCTGACTGGCATGTGGGTGTTAGAAAGCAGGTTTGGAACCATTACCCTCGTGTGTCTGCCTGTCCTACGAATTTTCTTACGAGGAACGTGGGAAAATTCCAATCGCTTCAGGTTTTCACCAGTATGTGGTATTGTCTGATTAACGAACATTTTTGGTAACATCAATTCTACCATTTGCAAAGGGACTGAGGATATGAGCTGTAATCTGCTATTGTTCTCAGTTTCCTTATATTCCTCCTTTATCAATCCCTTAATGCTACTTTTATTTATCTTGCTCTCTTCTTTTCACCTGAGTCTGTTTTTCCTTGTAATCCTATATTTCAGAAAGGTCATGTCTTCATGTATCCTCTGGTGGATGCAAAAAATTTCCTGGCATTTTCCTACCGATGCAACAATGGATGGTTATCAGTGGCTTGCTCTTCCTTTAGGCCTTCTAATAATGCATCTGCTTTCTTTGTCGTTGTTGTTCCCCACTGGATTTTTTCATGGACCCCGTGCTGATTTTGTTCTCGCTCTCTTTTTTTTTTTTTTAGAAAATCTGGCTGTGTTGGGTCTTAGTTGTGGCATGCATTTGGGATCTTTTGTGACGTGGGCTCAGTAGAAGAGCTGGAGGTGGGATCTTAGTTCCCTGACCAGGTATTGCACCTGTGTCCCCTTCATTGGTGGAGAAGGCAATGGCACCCCACTCCAGTATTCTTGCCTGGAAAATCCCATGGATGCAGGAGCCTGGTAGGCTGCAGTCCATGGGGTCGAAAAGAGTTGGACACGACTGAACGACTTCACTTTTACTTTTCACTTTCCTGCATTGGAGAAGGAAATGGCAACCCACTCCAGTGTTCCTGCCTGGAGCCTGGTGGGCTGCAGTCTGTGGGGTCGCACAGAGTCGGACACGACTGAAGCGACTTAGCAGCAGCAGCAGCAGCAGCAGCCCCTTAATTGAAAGGTGAATTGTTAACCAATGGACCACTAGGGAAGTCTCTGGGTTTGTTGCTCTGAATAACACATGGTCTAATACTTGTCAGCAGTTAGAAGGCAAATCACCTGTGCTCATGGGAGACGCTGGTCCCTTTTCCTACCCAGGCTACAGCTGAAGTAAGGCTTGAGCAATGCAGATCCTGGTGCATTTCTTTGATTAAAACAGGCTCTCACTTGGGATTCCACAGCTCTGTGGGGTGGCATCTTCCTCTCGCTCCCCTTTGAGGAGGGGTTCCGACTTAACTGATTCAATACCAGGTCTTCCTAGGTTAAGGGAGGGGGCAGGCAGGAGAAAGTTCGAATGCCCACGGCCTTTTCGGAAAAATGGAGATGATAATAGCATCTGTGGATTTATTACACAGAAAGGGCTTAGCATAATGTTTGACAGATGGCAAACATTTAATAAATGGTAGTTGCCCTCATATTTTATTGTTGGCATATTACTAGTGTATTGTATATTTGTGTGTATACTATTGACATGTAGTATCATTACTATTCATCCTACTGGAATGAAAGCTACAGTGAAGGTAAGATAATTTTGTCTATTTTTGTTCATTTCTTTATCCTCAGCAACTAGAACAGTGCGTGACACATGGTACACACCCAAGAAATATTTGTTGGATGAATGAAATTTAGAGAATTTGGAGAGGTTATAGTCAGAATTGCTCACCATGTGCTATTTTGAATCAGAAGTTGGCAGTGTTACTTGTATTAGTGAAAAATCTGAATCAACCTATATATATAGGTCAAATAGCAAGGGTTAGTTGAATAAATTACAGCACGTCATATGCTGGAATGCTGTGTTGCTATTGCATATTATATTGTGCAATATTTTTTGACTGGGGAAATGTTTACTTATATTGTTGGAATTAAAAAATTATAAAAAAACTGTGTGTACTGTATAATCTCAAATATATAAAAATTGTGTGTATATAGAAAAAAACTGAAAGTAATATAACAAAACATTCATAATGGTTGTCTCTGGTGGTGGGATTAAAGATAATTGTGAATTTGCTTCTATGAGCTTCTCGGTGTTTTCCAAATATGTTTATAATAAGCATACATTATTCTGGAAATAAGAAAATCGTAATTTTTAACAGATGTGTACCAAAGATGAATTAAGTGGCATAGATCCCAGGGATGTAGTACTATTAGTACAGATTCGGAATAATAACGTCAGGAAGGCTAAAGTTGGGAGTGGTTTAGGGCAGTGGTCCCCAACCTTTTTGGCATGAGGGACTGGTCCCATGAAAGACAATTTTTCCACAGACTGGGGTGGGGGAGTAGTTTCGGGATGATTCAAGAGCATTACATTTATTGTGCACTTTATTTCTATTATTATCACGTGAGTTCTACCTCAGGTCATCAAGCATTAGATCCTGGAGGTTGGGAACCCCTGGTTTAGGGTTCAAAGAAAAATTTAAAAGACAATAAAATGGCTACTAGATCAGTTAACGGTCTTAGTTGCTGCTAACCAGAAACTAACTCTGGCCAGTTTGAGCAGCCAGACAGTCTATTTAAAGGGAGCAGAGCAGCTCATAGAATTGCCAGGAAGACAGGAGGACTGTGGCAGGAGCCCCCAGAGAGAGACAGTGCTCGAACTCCACTGCAGAGCTAGCCCCGTTTTCCCTGCCGATGCTGGGTGCAGGGTCAGTTCTGCTGCCCTCGGACCTGAACTCTCCCCTGGGAACCACAGCCCTCGTTACAGAGGGTGCTCAAACTCAAGACACTGCTGTGTTCCTGGGAGCGTTAGAAATGCAGATTCCCAGGTTCTATCCCAGACCTACTGAGTCAGACTCTCTCAGGGTGGGACCCAGCCATCTGCGTCTCAGTAGGACTTCAGGGTAATTCTTGAGAAGATTAAGGTTTGAGAAGCATTCTCCGTAGCTGCTGGTGATTCTTTGCATTCAAAGTCTAAGACGCATGTCTCTGATCAGCAGGCTCTGGGTCACGTGCCCATGTCCTTGCTTCAGAGGAGGCTGGGGAGTGGGTGTCAGCAGTGATCAGCTCTGTGCTGATTTATGGGGGTGTGGGGTACTCAAGACCTGGAGAAACGATCCAGATGCTGACCCACGGAGAGAAATGACTGGTATCTACGTCCTATTCCAACATTTGGAGCAATCAAAGAGGCATTTAGGGATAAGGTCATTGTGTCAGCAGTACTGATGATCATTTTTCCCTGGCCTTTGTGAGGAACAAGAACAAAATCTTCAAACTGAAAAATGCACAACAAATTGTCTTTTAAAATCTTTTTAGCATTTTTAAATTATTAAAATTTATTGTTAATTGGAAGATAATTGCTTTACAATGTTGTCTTGGTTTCTGCTGTACAATTAATTTTTTTTTATTGAGGTAACATTGTATGTTTCATGTGTCTAACATTATGTTTCTAGTTCTTTATACCCTACAGCATGCTTATCACCAAAACTTTAGTTTCTATACAGTTAACTTTCTTCACCCACTTTTCCCTCCCTGCTGCCCTTTCCCCTCTGATAAGGGCTACTCTGTTCTCTGAATTTATGTGTTTGCTTTTGTTTGGTTTGTTCACTTACTTTGATTTTTTTCTTTGCTACATTCCATATAAAAGTGAAATCATATGGTATTTGTCTTTCTCCATTTGACTTAGTTCACTTAGTATAATACCCTCAAGATCTACTTGTGTTGTCACAGCTGGGAGGATTTTTATCTTTTTTATGGCTCAGTAGTATTCCAGAGTGTATGTGTACCACATCTTCTTTCTCCATTCATGTGATGGACACTTAAATTGTTTCCTTATCTTGACTATTGTAAACAATGCTTCAGTGAACATTGGTGCACATATATCTTTTCAAATTAGTGTTTTTGTATCCTTGGGATAAATACCCAGAAGTGGGATAGTTGTATCATGCAGTAGTTCTATTCTTAATCTTTTTAAAGGAATCTCTATACTCATTTCCATAGTGGCTGCACCGATTTACAGAATTTTCAGATTAAAAAAACCCTCAGTAATGTGCATTGTCTATGGATACATATAAGTGTACTAAACATACACAATGCAAAGGAATTCTATCGCTCCTTCTTTGGGGGATGGAAGTGGGGTTTCAGCTGTGTTTGAGACACCTTGTTTCCTCAAGAAAATTATTTGAGACAAATATGGCAAACATCTGTTTCATCATGGTAGTGAGAACATGGATGCAAGCATAGTATTAATAACATTGAACTACTGACACACCTTGGGTCTGACCAGAAGAGACTCTACCTGCAGGGCTGGGCCTCATCCTGCTGTGTGAGCCGTTATACCTGTCTGTTGCTGTATTGTGGGCGGATCCTTGAGAAGGACCAGGCATGATACAGGGTGTCACCAGAGCTTTTGGGTAGGTTTGTAGATGATTATCTCGGGCTGAAGGCACATCAACAGATTGCCAGCTCTTGGCTCTGTCCTACCCAACAGTGTCATCTATAACTCAGGCAAAAACATGGCAGGGACACGGTCAGATTTGCAGGTGATGTGAACGCAGGATTCATGAGAGACCCCCAACTTGACTCAATCTCAAGATCTCATGCTCAGGAGTCAAGATGGGGTCGCTAACATAATCATCTCAACAGGTGGAAATAAGAAACTAGAGTCAATGAAACACACTTATGGAAATATAAAGACAGTACTTCATTGAGCTTAAAACCAGACTACTTGTAGACACCTGGCTTGGCAGGCTCGCATGTGAAAATTCCAGGAGCTTTAAAACCTTTTGTAATCTGCCGATAGGAGTATACATTGGTTCTGGAGGGTAAGTTGGTGATAAGTAATGAAAAGCCTCACAGGGAAATGCATGTCTTTTGATCCAGCAATTCAACCTCTAGGAATTATTAAGAAATCATCAGATATGCTAAGTGAAATAAGTCGGATAGAGAAAGACAAATACTGCTTGATCTCACTGACAAAGAGAATCTAAAAAAATTGAACTCAGGGAATCAGAGTAGAGTGGTGGTTCCCAGGGGCTGGTGAGAGGTGTAGGGAACCGGAAGATATTGATTAAAGGGTACAAACATCCATTTATAAGATTACCAAGTCCTGGGGATCTCATGTACAGCATGGTGATTATAGCTGATGATACTGTATCACATACTTGAAAGTTGCCAAGAAGAGCAGATTGGAAATTCTCTCCCCACAAAAAAGAAATGGTACCTATGTGATGGGATAGAGGTGTCGGCCAATACTATGATGATCATCATTTTGCAATATGTAAGTGTAGCAAATGAAAATCAACATGTTGAACACCTTGGACTCACACAATGTTATATGTCTATTTATATCTCAATAAAGCTGGAAATAAAAGAAACCATCAGAGAAATGTGCAGAGACAGATGTATAAGGAGGTTTATCAAAGCATTGTTTAGAATAGCAAAACAAAACACAGCTGTACAGAACCCATCCAGACGGTACTGGTTAGATATATACCATACGTGGACTATTAAACAACTGATAGAAAAGACAATATAATAAGCAGATAAAATAGTCTGGAAGAATATGTTTACAATGATTATGACTGGGTGGTGGGTTGTGAGAGTTTTAAAATTTATCTTTTGTTTATTTGTATTTTCTCATTTTCCAGGGTTATGTGTTGCTTGTATGGAGAAGCAATGATTTTTTAAAATTAGTTTTAATTGAATATATAGACAAATAGACAGGAATATAGCAGGCCTTTGCAGTCAGAGAACAGCAAAAGTGGATCATGACACAGAACTAGTTCAGTAAAAAAAGAATGCTGTTGACACCACTAAATTCCTGAGATCAGAGCCTTGCACTGCTGAGCCCTCTGGCCTGGACACTGGAAGTCAAGACTGGTATCCCCTGCCCCACTCTGTTCCTCTTTCCTAGCTTCAATTCCCCTCTCTCCCCTCATTTCAAAGCCTAGAAGTGTGTGCATCTGATTGACAGTCTAGGTCACCAGCCACACTTGAGCTTCACGGGAGGCTGGGAGAGGAAGATCCAGAATATTCTACTTATCTAGTTACTGTAGGACTCTGCCTCAGTAGAGTCCTTGAGCAGCCAAAAAAAACACCAAAGTCCACTTTAGCATTTGACATATTTTTTTTTTCCTTCCTTTCTTTCTGTCTCCTTTTTTCTTGAAGTTTAAGTTGCTTTACAGTGTCATGTTAGTTTCAGGTATACAGTATAGTGATTCAGTTATGTATCTATATGTATATATATATACATGTATATATGACTTTTCAGATTCCTTTTTCCTCATTGGTTATTATAAAATACTGAGTATAATTTCCATCTTGCACTGCTCCTCAATGGGTCTCCCTGTTTTCAGTCTCCCCTTGGAGCCCATCTGCAAGCTGGCAGCAAGGCTCTTTGTGGTGGACATCATGGAGGGTGCTGCAGTATCATTCCAGCTCAGATGATGGGCCCAAGCCAGGCATGGCATGTGCCTCTCTCCTCTGACAGGGCCATGTGACCCAATGAGATGAGGGGAGAGGCACCTGTAGGGAAGATGCTTTAGGGTTTATTTGTGCCTGAATGTGTTACTGGCACTGCCTTTTTGCAGCCACCCCAGGGAAAGGCAATAACTAGTGTTTGCACGGTGGAGACTTGGAGAGATTCTGGGGTGTTTATGGGGCTGGTTGTACCGTGCCTGTAGCTTGCCTGCCCTTTATTTCCAGTAAGATGATCAATGTCCTTATGGTTTACGTTAGTTTTCATTGAATGTCTGTTATTTGCAGTGGGAAGCATTGTCCCTGATCGTCATTTAGCCAGAATACAAGTCTCATCATTTCGCTTCTCTGTGGTTTTTGCATTGCCTTTGGAATCAAGTTCACGTTCCTTAACACGGTTCACAAAGTTCTTAGGTTGTAATCAGATAATCCTGTGTCCTCTTCTACAAACACCCTGCACTTCTACTCTTTTTCTTCCCTAGGATGTTCTTGTCCTCTTTCTCCATCTACTGGACTTTTATTCACCTCCCAGGGTCGGCTCAAGTGACAGTTCATCTTTGAAGTTTTTCTTAATGCCCCAGTCATGATAAATTAATCCTTTAAGTGTCTCCGAGCACTTTGTGTCTGTATTATAGAGCTTTCTGTAGCCTCACACAACATGGCAGGAACTTCTGTTTTTGCTCCTTTGCTAAAGTAAGAATTCCTTGAAGGCTACTACTATGTTCCATCCTCCTTGTAGCTCTCGTATCTTGTGTAGGACCTAATGATTCTATAAGTACTAATGAAATGTTTATGGGGTACATCCTTGGTCATCCAGATTGTAGATAACCTAGCATATGGCTATTAACTTATTATTTTATTAAAAATAAAGTGATTATTATCAGTAATAATGTCTTTTGGACTTTGCAGTTTAAGAAGCTCTTTAATACACGCTGTCTCAATTACTCCTCCCAGAACTCCTATAACACAAACATTATCCCCACTTCACAGACGAAACTGCGTAACCAATCAAAGTATATTTGTTGAGTGCCTACAATTTGCATAATGCTATGCAAAAGGCCAGCTGTGGAGGGAGGTGGCAAAGAAGTAAAAACCATAGTCTCTCTTCTCACAGAGTTTACAATTTACTCGGGGAGATAAAAAAATAAAACAAATGTGTCAATCACAAGAGACAAGAGCAGTGCAATACAGCAGTGCAGAAATTTTTTTCCATGTATTATTTTTTTACTGGAGGATAATTGTTTTACAATGTTGTATTAGTTTATGCTGTACAACAGAGTGAATCAGCTATATGTATACATATATTCCCTCCCTCTTGAACCTCCCTCCCACCCAGCCCCATCCCACAGTGCAAAAATGTTGAAGGCAATAATTTATTACATAATAAGAGAAGAATATAAGATATAAGTACCACACGAATTACCATAAGAAAGGAGAATAGGAAAGATATATCCATCTGAATGCAAAGTTCCAAAGAATAGCAACGAGAGATAAGAAAGCCTTCCTAAGTGATCAATGCAAAGAAACAGAGGAAAACAATAGAATGAGAAAGGCTAGAGATCTCTTCAAGAAAATTAGAGATACCAAAGGAACATTTCATGCAAAGATGGGCTCAATAAAGGACAGAAATGGTATGGACCTAACAGAAGCAGAAGATATTAAGAAGAGGTGGCAAGAATACACAGAAGAACCATATAAAAAAGATCTTCATGACCCAGATAATCATGATGCTGTGATCACTTACCTAGAGCCAGACATCCTGGAATGTGAAGTCAAGTGGGCCTTAGGAAGCATCACTATGAACAAAGCTAGTGGAGGTGATGGAATTCCAGCTGAGCTATTTCAAATCCTAAAAGATGATGCTGTGAAAGTGCTGCACTCAATATGTCAGCAAATTTGGAAAACTCAGCAGTGGCCACAGGACTGGAAAAGGTCAGTTTTCATTCCAATCCCCAAAAAAGGCAATGTCAAAGACTGTTCAAACTACTGCACAATTGCACCCATCTCACATGCTAGCAAAATAATGCTCAAAATTCTCCAAGCTGGGCTTCAATAGTATGTGAACTGAAAACTTCCAGATGTTCAAGCTGGATTTAGAAAAGGCAGAGGACCAGAGATCAAATTACCAACATCTACTGGATCATAGAAGAAGCAAGAGAGTTCCAGGAAAACATCTACTTCTGCTTCATTGACTACACTAAAGCCTTTGACTGTGTGGATCACAACAAACTGTGGAAAATTCTGAAAGAGATGGAAATTCCAGACCACCTTACCTGCCTCTTGAGAAATCTGATACAGGTCAAGAAGCAGCAGTTAGAACCAGAAATGGAATAACGGGCTGGTTCCAAATTGGGAAAGGAGTATGTCAAGGCTGTATATTGTTGCCTTGCTTAAATAACTTATATATAGAATATATCATGCAAAATGCTGGGCCGGATGAAGCACAAGCTGGAATCAAGATTGCTGGGAGAAATATCAATAACCTCTGTTATGCAGATGACACCACCCTTATGGCATAAAGTGAAGAGGAACTGAAGAGCCTCTTGATAAAAGTGAAAGAGGAGAGTGAAAAAGTTGGCTTAAAATTCAACATCCAAAAAACTAAGATCATGGTATCCAGTCCCATCACTTCATGGCAAATAGATGAGGAAACAATGGAAACAGTGACAGATTATTTTCTTGCACTCTAAAATTACTGCAGATGGTGACTGCAGCCTTGAAATTAAAAGACACTTGCTCCTTGGAAGAAAGGCTCTGACCAACCTAGACAGCATATTAAAAAGCAGAGACATTACTTTGCCAACAAAAGTCCATCTGGTCAAAGCTATGGTTTTTCTAGTAGTCCTGTATGGATGTGAGAGTCGGACCATAAGGAAAGTTGAATGCCAAGAATTGATGTTTTTGAACTGTAGTGTTTGATAAGACTTTTGATAGTCCCTTGGACTGCAAGGAGAGCAAACCAGGCAATCCTAAAGGAAATCAGTCCTAAATAGTCATTGGAAGGACTGATGCTGAAGCTGAAGCTCCAGTACCTTGGCCACCTTATGTGAAGAATTGACTCATTGGAAAAGACCCTGATGCTGGGAAAGATTGAAGGCAGGAGGATAAGGTTTAGATGTTTGGACGGCATCACTGACTCGATGGTCATGAGTTTGAGCAAGCTCCAGGAGTTCGTGAAGGACAGGGAAGCCTGGCATGCTGCAGTCCATGGAGTCGAAAAGAGTCAGACACAACTGAGTGACTGAACTGAACCATAAGACTTAAGATAACTCTGGGGCTTACAGTGGAAGTCCATGAAGCATCTTCCAAAAGAGATTGAACCTGAACTGTCGGGATCAGTGGGATTTCACAAAATGAGGAAGGGGAAAGGCATTCGCTGTGAAAAGGGAAGGCTAACAGGGAGAAAGTACATCTCTAGGCAGCAAGGAAGAAGAGGGGATAGTGAAAGTCCCATGGAAATGAATGAAGGATTGTTGGATGGATGGATGGATGAATGGATGGGTGTATGGATGGATGAACAGATAGATACACAGCTATCTATCTGAAAAGATAGGTCGATAGGGGGCTGGGTGGCTGAGTGTATGACTGGATGAATAGATGGATGAAATTGCAGGTCGCAGAGGCTGGCGCTCATTTTGCTGAAAATGTCTCTAAACACAGCAGCACGATGATGAATTCTGTTCTCTTCACAAAGTAACTTGGTTTAGGGACTTCCCCGGCAGTCCAGTGGTTAAAACTCTGTTCTACTGCAAGGGGCACAGGTTTGATCCCTGGCTGGGAAACTAAGATCTGGCATGCCGTGCAGTGTGGCCAAAAACAAATAAACAAAACCCCAGAGTAACTTGGTTTAACTCATCCAGATGAAAGAAAGACATTGTGGGTGTCCAAAATCATTTGCTGATTTGAAACATTTGAATGCGGTCAGAGGTACATGGACAGGCCTGGGCTTAGGATGTCATCAGGCCAGGATAGCTTTTTAACATTATGCATGGGTATGTTTTCTCCAAACACATGTGTGGAGACACACGAGACTTTGTTTGGGATTTTTCTTTTCCTTTTTACTGCGTTATGCCAAATTTTTGTTTTGACTGAATTGTCACTTTCCAACTTCCCGTGTGTGGAAGCCCAAAGCCCCATGAGTCAGCATAAATGAGACACTTGGACCCATAATAATGGTGGTAGCAAGTGTTTACATAACTTGGGTAAAGGATACAGTTCAGCTTGTTTGGGAAAAGGATATTCTTGATGGGAAAGTAGACTTGGTCCCTTAGTTCCATCCTTACTCCTGATGTAATCTCATCCAAGGTTGATGGGCTTATGTGATTAACTTGAGATGAGAGTTGCCCCCTCCACTAGCTTTTGATCCCTAACTATTGATGAAGCCACATGATTAGCATAATATGGCCACGTTTCTGCCCGCTCCACAGTATAACCCATCATCTGGGTTCCTGGTATGGAATTTCTGGCTGCACACCAGAGCCAAGGGCCATGTATTTAAACACAGGGGCTTTTCCTCCAGCAGAAGTGCCTTCCAGCCGGGGGCTTTTCCCAGGAGAGGTCTAGCTGCAGTCTAAGTCAGAATGTTTGAACTCAGTCTGAAGTGTGCCTTTCTTCTCAGTTTTTAAAAATTTCCCAGCCTGAGATGGCTTGAGTAGCCTTCATTCAGATGTCTTGTGGTTTCTCTGTGAAGGCTTTTCTGGAAGACACTGTAGTTTAACTACACAAGTAATTTCTGGCCCCCCCTTTCCCTCCAGCTGCCTGCAATTACAGAAGCTGGAAAACCAAGTACAGAATTTCCCACATGTGGCCATGTAATCTGATTTGGGCCAGTGAGAAGAAGAGGAAGTGTAGCTGGGGCTCCTGGGAAAAGTTTTCTTCCTTATAAGAAAGACAAGCTGAGATGCTCCAGGATGTCACCTTTCCCTCCTTTTCCCCATCTCAAATGCATTATGTTGAGATATGACTTGAACAGTTAAGGAGGTTGGACTGGTGGGCTGAACAAAGTCTGCAGATACTTATTGAACCTCCACTGTGTGCCTGACTGGTGGCTCAGTGGTAAAGTATCTGCTTGCCAATGCAGGAGACACAGGTTTGATCCCTGGGTCAGGAAGATCCCTTGGAGAAGAGAATGGCTACCCACTCCAGTATTCTTGCCTGGAGAATCCCATGGACAGAGGGGCCTGGTGGGCTACAGTCCATGGGGTCATAAAAGAGTTCGACACGACTGATTGACTGAGCACCGTTTGCCTGATGCTATCCCAGGTCCCAGGGATGTAGTTTCAAACATGAAACGGTGGGTGCCTGTCCTCACAAGCTTGACAGCTTGGTCCCAGGGAGGGTAAAATCAACAAAGAAGAACAGAAATGGATGGACCAATATTGACCGAAACTGAGCAGGCCCAGCGAATCAGAAAAGAACTTTCCACATCTGAGGAGGGAGAAGGGGTAGACCCTCTTATAGGGTGCTCCTGTTAAAATACCGCAGATGAGGCAGGCTGAAGATGAAAGAGCTGTAGCAGGGAGCTTCACAACACCTACAGGGCAGAGATCAATCTTCACCATGAAAGGGAGAACGAAAGAGGGAGAGCAAAGCGGAGAAGCCGTGGGGGTCTGAGGGGCACGCATCCAGCTGCAGGCAGAGAAGAGGGTGGTTAAAGAAGACCCTTGAAACTCTGTCAGGGCAGACAGAGGAGTAATGAAAGGGATTCTCATAAGTGCCTGAAAATAGGCTGACGAGGACTGTACAGAAGACGGCTTAAAAAGGTTTTGTTCTTCTGTGGGACAAGGAATGCTATTGTGGTTCATAGGAAGTGAGGTGCGCTAGTGTGTGTGTGGCTGAGATGGGGGCTTGAGGGGCAATCTCTAACCCCAAATGCACAGTGACTGTCAGTGGCTATTCAGGATCTTACACCTGCCTGAGCAGAGCGCTAGAACGTCCCCATGGAGATGCAATGAAGTCAGGCCCTGGGGTAGGAAGACAGAGATGTCGCTGTGTGTCCGAGTCAGAGCACATGACTTTCTACGAATCAGCATGACTCTGCTGTGTTAGCATGGGAGGGAGTGGCTGCAGCAGGGAGAACTGGGGACTGACTGCAGCCCCGAGAACCTGCCTCAAAGGGCCTCTAGAGAACCCATAAATGAAGGATCACAGCTGCCCTCGAAGGAGCCCCCACTGTGACCCCAAGGGTTAGGTGGGTCCTATCGTCTGGCTCAGAGTCTGCCTCAAACCGAATCTGGAGAGTGACCAGAGGCCTGCAGAGAACACCAGGCTGGAATTTTCTGCCTTCCTTATATCAGAGGAGCCATGCACTGAGATGTAGGAGAGTGTGGGCTCCGGGGTCACCCTCAGGGTTAAATCCCAGCTCCAGGGTGGCTTTGGGCAAATTTTAACCTGTTTTTGCATCTACAAAATGGGCACAGTGGTTACTTCCTTATGGGGCTAAAGGGGAGTGAAGGCTTAGAAAGTGTGTAGGACATAGCAGGCACTCACACTGCGCTCAGTCGCTCAGTCATGTATGACTCTTTGTGACCCCATGGACTGTAGCCCGCCAGGCTCCTCTGTCCATGGGATTTCCTAGGCAAGAATACTGGAGTGGGTTGCCACTTCCTTCTCCAGGGGGTCTTCCTACCTCAGGAATTGAATGCCTCCTGCCTTGGCAGGCGGATTCTTTACCACTGCGCCACCTGGAAAGCCCCTAGTACGCACTCTATAAATAACTGCTGTTGTTGTTGTTATTATTACCTTCGGGAGTCTGGCAAGGGAGAGGCACATAGTTTTTGGAATATACCATTTCCCCTTGGTCTTTAGCTTCGAGGGCAACCAACATTTTTCAGTCCAGGGTCAAGTCTAAAGACAAACTTTAAACGAAGTCCCAGACCCCTTAGCTGTTACTTCTTTCCTCTGCCCAGAGCAGTAAGCAGTGGTGACGAAGCCTTCCAGGGTGGTGTGACCTTGGCTTAAGAACAGCTGGGAAGCCAGCCTGGAAACACACACAAGCCCGCTCATCACTCCTCCCCAGAAGTTCTGACAGCTGCTGATAGGAGCCGAACGACCTGAACCTCAGCTTCCCCCTGCCACCCAAGGTTGTACTTAAGGAGACATTGTGATTGTTCTGGGGCCCCTGCCCCCACCATATGGCCTTCTACTAATAGATGGCCCTGCCAGGGCAGCCCTCACCTCTTTTTCTGGCTCTCTGCTTAAGTTTCTCCTTGACCCTGGGGGAGGATGATTTGCATAACATTTTAAAACAGAATTGTGGCAGCTTTTGTTAGATGCCAGGGGTCCTGTGAAGGGCACAGAGGCTAAAGAGGAAAAAACAAAAGGAAACATTCTGGGAATTCCCATTAGTTCTTGGCATCAGTAGGAATCTTAGTTCTCGGAGAAGTTTTTCTGGCACCCTAGTACCCCCTCCCCCCTCTTCCTTCTAACACTTTCAGGAGCTTTGTAAGTGCCTGGGGCTGATTGGAGGCTGAAATAAGTCTTTTTTTTTTTTTTTAGAGGTCCCAGGTGGTACCTGGGGGTTCACCGCTGGAGATACCGTGTGTTGGGCAGATGTGCTCAGATGGGCAGCTCGGTGTGTGTCCAGATCTCTTGGAGCTGTGTTGGTAGCCAGAGCCCTCTGGGGACCAGGGCTTTCGTTAAGGTCCTCTGCTGTGGCCTTGTCCTCATTGGTATTCCTAATGATGGTAACTGGGGTAAGGACAGTAATCACCTGTTTGAACTATTGTGGGTATTGAATGAGTATATATACGAAAAAGGCCTAGAATAGCGCCTGGCACAGAAGAGTCCTCAAATCTTAAGCTATTTTCTGTAGCTTGCATGCATGCTATGCTAAGTCGCTGCAGTTGTGTCCGACTCTGTGCGACTCCATAGGGCAGCCCACCAGGCTCCGCTGTCCACAGGATTCTGTAGCCAAGAATATTGGAGTGGGTTGCCATTTCCTTCTCCAACAGTCAAGCTGGCTACCTTTAAAGGTGCGGCCTCACGCATGCAAGCCCACATGTGCACACACGCGTACACGTGCTCACTCACCGCCCCGGCTAGGGGAGGGCCCCGCATGGCGGCTCCTCCGGCTCAAGGCCAGGGTTCTTGCTAAGCTCCTGGAAGAAGAGCAGCAACTGGAGGCTGCGCAGGCTCTTCAGGCCCTGGGGGGACAGCGCCTGCCCTCCATCCTTCCCCACCCGACCCCCTCCTCCTCGTCGTCGTCGTGGGGCTGCGGGGAGCTCCTGGAGATGTAGCCCTGGTCCAACTGCACAGACCACCGCTGCTCCTCCTCGTGGGGCGTGAGCGCGTCCTGGAGGCTCGGGCTCCGCTGCGGGGGCGGGAGCCGCCCCATGGGGAGGAAGAGGACGCTGCTCCACCGGGGACCCTGGCCCCCCAGCAGCGGGCAGGTCTCTTCTCCCTCTACCAGGGCCAGCTGGCCAGCGCCGCTCCCCACCTCCTGTGGGACCGGCTCCACTACCTGAGCCCGAGGGGCCCTGTCCACCGGGACCACCATGGTCTGGAGCGTTGGGGCTTCTGGCTGCCCTGGTATTTGTTAAAAGTAAATTGATTCTTTTAAAAATAATCCACCCTTTTCTTTTTAAAATTAAAAAAAATTTTTTTGAATTATGAAAGTATGACATTAACATTTACAGGAGACTTGGAAAATACAGAACAAAGTTAAATATAGTTCTACTCTATATTACAGTTTTTTTTTAAGTAGCTAAATTAAGATTTTAAACTGGAGTTTCAATACCAAGCTTTCAAAAATTAATAGAATGAATAGACAGAAAATACTAATCCATCCTTTTCTATGCCCCAGAGGTCCTTTTTGGTAGAGCAAGCAAGTCTTTGGGCCTTCCCAGGTGGCGCTAGTGGTAAAGAATCCACCTGCCAATGCAGGTAGACATAAGAGATGCAGGTTCGATCCCTGGGTTGGGAAGATCCCTTGCAGTAGGAAATGGCAACCCACTCCAGTATTCTTGCCTGGAAAACTCCATGGACAGAGAAGCCTAGCTGGCTATAGTGCATGGCACCACAGAGAGTTGGATATGATGAGCGACTGAACACACACAAGCAAATCTTTCCACCTTGTTTTTCTTTTTTAAAAAACTTTTTTTCTCTCTCCTTCTTCCCACCTTGTTTTCCTTCTTCAAGAATGCTTTAGTGATGCTTTATCTTTTGCATTTTCTTATAAAATGTAGGATTAACTTGTTAACTTTTGTCAAAAGAAAGAAAGAAAAGGGGAGAGAGGGGAAGGGTTTGAGGGGAGAAGGAAGATACGAGACTGTAGAAATGTTTGATCTGGATTGTACTGAGTCTGTAAACAGATTTGGAAAGAAACCATGCCTTTATTTTGTAAAGTCGTCTATCAGTTCACATGCTGTATCTTTGTTTTATGAAAATTTTTTTTAGTAGTTCTTAAGGATCTAAAATTTAATAGTTCTGTAATTTTCTCTAGAGGTCTTGTATGTGCTTTATTCGCTGTTAGGAAATTGATTTTTAAAAATTCAATTATAAGCAGCATAATTTAAAAAAATCATTTTCTACCTGTTCGGTGCTGGAATAAACAAGTATAATTTATTTTTACATTTAGATTTTTAAATTTTTATAAGTAAACTTTAAATTTTGGATTGATTTTAGATTTATAGAAAAGTTGCAAAGAGAGAACAGAGTTCCAGTATATCCCTCATCCAGTTTTCCCTAAAGTTGTTTTTTTATTTTTGGCCATGCCACATAGCTTGCGGGATCTTAATTTCCTGACCAAGGATCCAACTCAGGTCCTGGCAGGAAGAACACCAAATCCTAACCACTGGACCACCAGGGAATTCCCCAGTTCTCCCTAATGTTTATGTCTTACATAACCGTGGCACACTTAACAAAACTAAAACCAACATTGTGCATTACCAGTTACACTCCACACTGTACTTAGATCTAATAGTGTCCTTTTTTGGTTCCAAATTCCAATCCAGGATGTTTGCTGTTCTTGTTTATTCACTAAGTTGCATCCAACTCTTTGTGACCCTGTGGATTGTAGCCCGCCAACCTTCTCTGTCTATGGGATTCTTCAGGCAAGACTACTGGAGTGGGGTGCCAAGCCCTCATTCAGGGGATCTTCCTGACCCAGGGATCGAACCCTCATCTCTTGAATCTTATGCACTGGCAGACGGATTCTTTACCACTGCACTGTACGGCTGTAAAAGCTTCCAACACTCTCAGTGTCTGTACTCATCTGTGGGAAACGATTAACAAGCCATTCAGAGATGGGCACTGGCCTCTGAACTACAATGTGAGTAGCATCACTCCAGATCTGTGCTTCTTGAACTGGATGTGCTCACAGATGGCCTGGAGATCAGGTTCAGGGCCATGTTTGAATTCGCTGTGTCTGGGAGGGACCTGGAGTCTGTGTTTCTAAACACCCGGGGATGCTGCTGCTGCTGCATCACACTTCAGAGTAGCAAGCCTCTGACTACAGCATGTTCTCTTTTGTCATGAGCAGCTACCCAAATATTTGAAACTGACAACTATGCTTCCAGCCCCCAAGCTTCTTCTCTGAACTAAAGAGGACCAGTTCCCCCAATTGCTATTCAGGCAGCAGTTGCCACACCCCCGTACCCCTACCCCTATTCGGGCTGCACCTGTGGATGGCATGCCTCCCCCCTCCCCCCACCCCCAGCCCTGCCTCCTCTTTCCTCTTCCTATCCTCCTGACATCTTGTGTAGAGCACCTTGTGTTAGTCATTCAGTTGTGTCCGACTTCATTGTGACCCCATGGACTGTAGACCGCCAGGCTCCTCTGTCCATGGAATTCTCCAGGCAAGAATACTGGAGTGGGTAACCATTCTCTTCTCCAGGAGATCTTCCCAACCCAGGGATCCAACCTGGGTTCCCTGCATTGCAGGCAGATTCTTTACTGTCTGAGCCACCAGGGAGGCTATTTCCTTCAGTCATTCCTAGGTTGGCTCCAGGCCTGGGGGGATTTTTGGATCTCTCATGCTTCTGGGAAGCTCTTCAGGATGGAGGAAGGAAGTTGCACTAGAGCCGAAAAGTGCAGTGTCCATCTGCCCCCTGGATTGATGCCCTGGTGAGCCTCCTGACCCCTGCCCTCTCCAAGGTCTCCTGTCTGCCCTCCAGAGTCACCTCAATTCAACACTGGTGACCTGGACTTTCCTGTCTGCATCCCCCCTTGAAGCACCCGATTCACTGGAAGGGCTGCGAGGAGATAACAGGGGGGCCTTCCTTTTGCTGGGGACAGGGGGCTCTCTGACCACACCAAGACACAGGGGCTTTTATGATTACTTTGACACTTTTGTGACCCTCTTTACAAGGATCCCCTATCCCCACCACCCTGAAGCCCCCTCCTCCATGTCTCAGGACTCCCCCGAAGCCAGGCTTCAGTCAAGGCTTCATTTTGGAAGATCCCTGTAAAATGTGTTTGCTGAGAAGGAGCAGAATTGAGTCAGCCTCAAGTCCTAACATCTCAGCCAGTATTCTTCTATCAAATTAGGAAGTAGTTTCCCCAGCCCCCAGGGCATAAATCTTATCTTAAAGTCTAAAGATAACTTTAGAAAATTATGCACAGCTTTATAGAGAAATGAAACCTCAAAGAGATGAGAAACTCTATTTCATCATCCTGGTTGTGGGCTTGTCTGACACAGGGCTGTCATCGGCATGTATGTATTAACTTAAGCTTCTTTCATTTAACTTCTTTTAGTAAGTACGTTAATATCTGCATCTTGATGGACTCAAATGTTGTTTGTGCTGTTCTCTCTTACAAGATACATAACCCTCCGAGTAATCCTAGACTATCATGGTAATTGCAAACTCGAGCCCTGCCATTCACTAGCTGTGTGACATTAAGCAAATTCTTAACCTCTCTGAACCACACTTGTAAAATGAGTAGAAAATAGGAGCCTACAATAGAGAAGTTTTGTGAATATTAAATGAGATGATGCATGTTAAGTTCTTAAAACAGCAGCTAGCACATGAAGAGTGCTCTGTTAACATCAGCTGCTGTTAGAACTATGACCCAACGTATTCAGATAGCCCTCAGTTACTAAGCATTTTAGGTTATTTGTGATTGTTTAATTTTAAAAATAGTCATGTAAAAAGATTTTGAAAAATTCATTTATTTTATTTTTGGCTGGGCTGGGTCTTCGTTGCTGTGCGGGCTTTTTTCTCCAGTTGTGAGTGGGGGCTGCTCTCTAGTGTGTGGGCTGCTCACTGTGGTGGCTTCTCTTGTTGCAGAGCACGGGCTGTAGGGTGTGCGGGCTTCAGTAGTTGCGGTTCCTGGGCTCTAGAGCGCAGGCTGTGGCATGTGGGCTTAGTTGCTCTGTGGCATGTGGGATCTTTCTGGATCAGGGTTCAAACCCATGGTTCCTGCATTGGCAGGTGGATTCTTCATCACTGAACCACCAGGGAAGGCCTGCAATTTTTTTTTTTTTTTTGAGGTATAATGACAATTAATTTAATAAAGCTTTTATCAGAGAAGACCATAAAAGAACACACGTAATAAAGACAACAAGAGGATTCTGACAAGCCCTGCAAGTATTTTATTGTTATGAAAATGCTGTTATGAACATTGATCCATTCTGGCAACCTCTGTGGACTGCCTCACCTGCCCTGGAGGATTCTAAGATGATGAAGAGGGTGCTGGCTCTTGAAGAGGTGGCAGTTTAGTGATGGAGAGAAACAGGAAGTGGGTGATTATGAAAACCCAAGGGCCCCAGAGAGGAATGGGTGAGGGCCGTGAGGTGGGCGAATGTTGGGAGGCGCTCAGTGGAGCGGTTGGGGTCTGAGATGAACTTGTAATTCCTCAGAGGGAAAGGCACTTGTAAGTCTTATTATTTATTACCCTAATTTACTCCCAGAGCTTATAACAGCTCCCAGTATGTGAGAGTCCCTCCATCCGTCTGTCCAAGGCTGGCTGGAAGCCTCGTCTGCTTCCTCTCTAGAAGGAGTCACACCCCGGCAGGGCCACCAGCCTGGTCCAGATCCCTACTGGGTCCTGATCGGGGTCCAGATGTTTTGTCTGGCCCCACCCGGACCTCTCCCTCCTGACTCATGGGACAGGAAGCCCCTAGCTGCAGGGCAGTACCTCGGAGCTAAAGTCTCTTCCTCCTCCCAATGGTGGTGAGAGAGAGGCCCACGGTGGAATTCAGGTCACTGGCGGGGGAGGAAATGATGTGATGTTATGAGAAGTTACACTCTAAGCAGGAGTGTTGAAGGACGAGGGATGTCTGCTGGGTCTGTGTGCCGGCTGGGTCCAAGAGAGATCTCCTGTTTAGACTCTGAGGCGGCCGGCCATGGTGCCTCTTTCGTGGGGACAAGCAAAGAAGAAAGGGAAATGCCAACCGGCATTCCAGAAGCCCACTTTGTGCCAGGGGGTTGACTGCCGTGTATGGATTTGTCCTCACAGTGACTGTGTGGGAAGGCAGTTCAATTCCCAAACCGAAAATCAGACTCAGCAAAGCCCCACGGTCCCTGGCTTGTGAGCCCTGGTCATGAGCAGCAAATTGAGGTGATCTATACTGCTTCTTCTGGGAGTAGGAACTTGACCTCGTAGGAGGAATAGGAAACATCCCTCTTGACTTTGGATTTGGGTGTGGCTGGACCATCATGACTTAGAACTGACCAGTCAAAACCCTCCGTCCTCCTGCCATCTCCTGACATCAGGCCTGACCATCCAGGCCAATGAGAACCAGCCCTTCAGCTTTTTAAAAAAATTATTTGTTTATTTGTTTTTATTTTTATTTTCGGGCTGTGCTGTGTCTTCGTTGCTGTGCTGGCTTTCTCTAGTTGCAGTGAGCGGGCGCTGTTCTCTAGTTGCGGGGCATTGGCTTCTCATTGCGGTGGCTTCTCTTGTCGTGGAGCACAGGCTCTAGGGCAGAAGGGCTTCAGTAGCTGTGGCATGTGGGCTCACTGGTTTCAGCTCCCGGGCTGTAGAGCTCAGGCTCAGTGGCTGTGGCACATGGGTTTAGTTGCACCGAGGCATGTCGGATCTTCTGGAGCAGGGATAGAACGCGTGGCTCTTGCATTGATAGGCAGATTCTTTACCACTGAGCAACCAGGGAAGCCCAACCCTTCGGCTTTTGCAGGAACTCCTGGAAAAAAAGATGCTCCTAGGCCACTAGCATAAGATGGGAAGATACAGGATACAAGCTTGGCCATGTTGTAATCACAAAGGAGCAGGCTTCTGGGGAATAAAGTTAATTTTGAGGAAAGCAGAATGGACAGATGGAAAGAAAAGAGAAAAATAAGAAACTGTCTGAAATCCTAGATCCAATGACACATCTGTGGACCCAGTCAGCCTGAAGATTGACTACCCTCGAAATGTTCATTTAGGTGAACCAGTAAATCTTCCTTCTTGCCTAGACATTGCAGCTGACTCTCTGTCACAGATGAATGAGTTCCTACGCCCAGGAGATAGCTGTGGAATTGGGACTAGGATGGCCTGACCCGCATTTCCTTCCTGCCTTCCCCACCTGCCCATACTCTGAAGGAGGAAATCCTTGGCTCTGAGAAGTCCTCTCAATCTGCTGCTTTGAATCAGCTGGCCTGGTAGGACTGGTGGAAACTGGGGGTCGGCTTGGCCTACCCAGTACATCCTCCAGTATCTTTATATACAAATTCCAGGTTTGTCTTTATTGGGTTCATTGGTTCCACGTAGTGGTATGCTGGTAACTGTTTAACAAGCAAAGAGATAAAAAGCCCTGCACTAAAGTGTTTGCCAGTTTCTGTGGTGTAAATATTTCCACCTCGGCCAGGTTCAGCATCCCCCATGACATTCCTAAATGTGGAGACAGAAAGAGATGTAAGTAGCAAACCACTGGAGAGTATGTCCATCACACAGATTTATTAGTTGTAAATCACAGATCGTTATAAATGCAATAGATTAGTTATGTTGTTGTTCAGGCACTAAGTCGTGTCCAACTCTTTGCAACCTCATGGACTGCACCACACCAGGCTTCCCTGTCCTTCACTATCTCCTGGAGTTTGCTCATATTCATGCCCATTGAGTCAGTGATGGGCATCTCATCCTCTGCCATCCTCTCCTCCTTCAATCTTTTGCAGTTTTATGTATTGATTTTTAATTTCTTTTTTTTTTTGGCTACACTGAGCTTCATGCAGGATCTTCGTTCCCTTACTGGGGATTGAACTCACACCTCCTACATTGGAAGCATAGAGTCATAACCACTGGACTGCCAGGGAAGTCCCCATATTGATTTTTTATTACCTTTTTAAAAAAATATACAGATACTCCTGGACTTTTGATGGTTCGATTCACAATTTTTCAACTTTAGAAAAGCAATATGCATTTAGTAGAAACTGTGCTTTGAGTTTTACATTTGGATCTTTTCCCTGGCCTAGAGATATGCAGTCTGATCCTCTGTTGACGCTGGGCAGAGCAGCCAGCCACAGCTCCCGTCAGCAATGCAGTCATGAGGGGAAACAACTGATATACTTACAGCCTTTCTGCACCCAGACAGTCATTCTGTTTTTCACTTTCAGTAGCGTATTCAATACCTCACATGAGATAGCCAACACTTTACTCTCAAATGGGCTCGGTGTTCGATGATTTTGCCTAGCTGTAGACAAATGTAAGTGTTCTGAGCACATTCAAGGTAGGCTGAACTAAATGATAATGGTTTGGTAGGTTTGATGTATCAAATGCATTTCCAAATAAATGGTATTTTCAATTTGCGATGAAAGTCGAGGGAGAGCTGTAATTTATCTCATTGTAAAATTATAAAATTTAAATTTAATAGTAAGTAAATTATAAAATTTAACTCTTAAGAACTGGCTCACAAAATTCCTAAAAGTTTCATAACTGGCTCTTGTGAGCTGGTACGAGCTGTTTCCAGGATACCACTGATGCCACTTAGATCTCAGCAGGAAATGACTGCGTCTTCCTGGGTTCAAGAGCTATTGGTGTGAGCCCAGGTTTAAATGAAAACAGGGACCTGGATGAGATCCTAAAAGCTTGATCTGGCAGGAGGCCTGTGCCAGAGTTGAAGCGTGCAATGGAACTGAATGGGTCATTAGCGATCAGAATGGGATTTATGACCTGGAGATGTACACATGGTGCAGTGAAGCAGCCGTGCTTTGTGGGGTCAGCTGACCCCACTGCATAGTAGGGCCGTGGAGCAGGGAAATAGATGTGCAGGGCAGGGTGTGTACCAGCTGGGCTCTGGCTGGAAGCAGA
This sequence comes from Bos javanicus, assembly GCF_032452875.1. Taxonomy (NCBI): domain Eukaryota; kingdom Metazoa; phylum Chordata; class Mammalia; order Artiodactyla; family Bovidae; genus Bos; species Bos javanicus. Next base: position 30,778,988 of record NC_083886.1, read on the forward strand.
TGCCACACCCAGGTCAGCACAACGTGTCGGGTGTTTGAGGAAGAGACTCTGCACAGAGATGTAGGCAGGTTCAGGGAGGCCACGGGAATAAGGCAGAGCTCCAAGTTCAAACAGGGTGAGGGGACTGGTCAGTGGAGATGATGACAGAGCAGGCTGGGGAGTGGGAGGATGCAGGGAATAAATGCCCTCTTCTTCCTCTTCCCTCTGCTTTTCTATCTCAGCTCCCTGTTGGCTGGACCCACCCAAAGTCCAGAGGGCAAGGAAAAGCATTGTTTCTTCGACCTCTTTTGGGACAAGTGAAAAGTGGGAGGGGTCTGAAGGGTCAGATGGCAAAGGTCTTGACCTGAATATCTCATTATGGACCTGGGTATTCCCTTTGTCTGGAGCCTAGGAGAAGGGCCAACAGACTTACATTTGGAACCTCCACAGGCCACCTTCATCTCAGAGACACCCAGGGTCTGGTCACCCACCCTGTTAGGAGCAGGAGGCTGTTTGTGGAGGCCCACTGCCTTCTACTCTGGGGACCAACCCTTCTTTTCCAGTCTGGCAGTGATTTCTGGGACAAGGGGAGTGAGGCCTGGGAGAAGACCCTTGGCCATGGTCTCACCCTCTGCTGCCAGGGCCATCACCAGGGCCTACTCACAGCCCGGCCAGTCCCAGGCCTCCATCTCAGATTCTGCAGGGTCCTCTTCTGAGGACACTCACTTAGGGGGAGCCCTGGTCTGGGAGCCCTGAGAGTTGGGTGTTTGGCTCTGACACTTCATCCTGTGGGGGTCACCAGATCCCATCACGAATCTGAATTTTATCATCTGCAAAACCGGGGGCCTGGATGGGATGATCCTGTTTCCCAAGGACACCTCTGACTCTGAATGTCTATTGTCAAGACTCGAGGGGTAAGACCTCTGGGTCATCTGCATTATGAAAAGCCTGTCTTCCCACCGCCAGGAGGTGGCAGCAAAGCTCTGTTTTGAAGAGGCCTGTAGGTCAGGGTAGGCTCTGTTGTCCAAGGCCCCCAGAACTTGAAGCCCAGGTTTGGTGGCTAGGTTTCAAACTAATAACAGCAGCAGCAGCAGCCAACAGTATCGTTATTATTATCATTCTTGTTAGTAAAACATCTCCAATTTGGATAGTTACTAGGAAAATCTCTTCCACGCATCAGGTGTGAATCTTTCAACAGTTCTGTCCTGACGTAGGAAATTCCAGGACTTCCTGCTCCACGTTGAGGCTCAGAGACACTCCCTGACTTTCCCAAGGCCTTCTGAAAAGTGTGACGTGCTAGAGATCTGGGGGACCAGGGTGGGGTGAATGCAGAGATGCTAGGCAGCTCTAAGTGAACTGGGGAGTGTTGGAGCAGATGGAATTCATATCTGCTTTTTTTTGGAATGTCAGAAAGAAGTGATTCCACAGGAAATTTTTTTGATGCCCCTCAAGTGCATGGTATATTAGCTCCTTAAACGAGAGGAATCCCCATGGAGACACAGCCCAATCCCGGCCCCCTCTGAACCCCCGTCTGACATTCCACCTGCACTCTGAGGTCACGTGTCACCCCTGCCCACTGTGATGACACATTACCAGAGTATAAACTATGTGTCTGGCTCCAGACCAAGGGCATGTCTTGCATTTTCTTAGTTACTTCTCAGAATAGCCCTCTAATGCACATCATTACACCCCATTTTACACGTGAGGCAGCAAAGGCTCAAAGTCACGAAGTAACTTGTTCCAAACCGCACAGCTGCGAGTGGTAGGGTGGGACTGGGACCCAGAAGGTCAGCCCAGGGCTTTCCCCACATGCGCAGGGAAAGGCCACCGTGGGAGACTCTGCTGTACCGTGAGTCTGAAGGGCTTCCAGCTCAGCTCCTTCTCAGCGTCAGAAAAGCCACAGTCCGTCTGCTAGAAAACGGGGGTGTTAATACCTGCCTGACCTCCCGACAGGATTGTTGGGAGACCCTTGTGGAAAAGACGAAAATGGGGCACGTGGATCCTCAGCATCTTATAGAATGGTTCTTCGTAGCTGAAACTGTATTATCATTCTAATCGGGAGGGTGGGGCAGTGGCGTGGCAGGAGTGTAGGGCTAGGATCTGGTGTCTGGGGACTTTGAGAATGACCTTGGTTTCCTTGTGTATGAAATTGAGAGGATTGAAGGAGATCATTTTTTAATGGACCTTTTCAGTCTTTAAGTTTAGGCATTATGGTGCCAAGGACGGTGATGATAGCGATGATGATGGTGATGGTGATTGTGGGAGGGTGATGGTGGTGATGATGATGGTGGGAGGGTGATGGTGGTGATGATGATGGTGGGAGGGTGATGGTGGTGATGATGATGGTGGGAGGGTGATGGTGGTGATGATGATGCTGGGAGGGTGATGGTGATGATGGTGATGATATTGAGGATGGTGATGATGATGGTGGGGATGGTGAAGGTGAAGATGGTGAGGATGGTGAGGATGATGGTGATGGTGGGGATGGTGAGGACGGTGACAGTGATGGTGGGGATGGTGATGTCAGACATCTGAGGTCACCTGACCTCAGAATCATTTCCTGCCACCACCGCTGCTGCCAATCCCTATGTCAACGGCACGAGGGGTGAGCTGGTGATGAGATGCAAAGAGGGATCTAGAGGCCAGAGAGAAGGGACTGTCTAAGATGTCAGAGGAGAGTGCATTGTAGTGCCTGGTACATAGTAAGCCAGAAACTCTGCACCCCTTGCCATCACCCCAACCCTCCATCTGTCCCAGAGAAGCGATGATTTTTATTGTTATCTCTGCCTTACAGAATAAGGAAAGTGAGGCCCAGGGAATTAGTCTTAAGTTGCTCAAGGCCACACAGTTGGTATGTGATAATATTGGGATTCCATCCAGGTTTGATGGAACCCAAAGTCCATGCCCCTGACCACACGACTCAGTCTGACTGTTGAGGCAACTCAGGTTCAGAGAGTGTACATGGCCAAGCCAGGCCACACAGCTATTGCTACTAAGTGCTCCATCTGAGGCTCAGATTTAGTCTTGGCTCCTGATCCTGTCCTTGTTCATGCTGCTGCATTTCTATCCTTTCAGGGCAAGAAACCCAACTTAATCAGAGTCAGGGGGCTCTGGGAGCGACCATAAGACTAGCCACACTCTTCATCCTTGGCCAGAGCACCGTGGACAGGATCTGTGCACATGGAGGAAAATGGGAAGGAGGAACAAGCAGAGCTTGCAGACCAGCTTATGGGCAGTCCTTCCCGAAGGAACTGTCCTAGGAAGGAATCCTGTGTTCAGGAGCGCCTGCTACCTCTGAAGATGTTCTGGGACCTGTGGGTGGTGTGAGAGGAGTGGAGACACCGCCCCAGGAGAGACGGGATGGAAGAGCAGAGGTGCCTGGGGGAAAGAGCCCTGAGGTCTTGGGGGGAGGTGTCTAGCCTGGGGGCTCTTGGATCTTGGGGGTCTGGGCTCCTCCAATCTGGATAACTACAGAGTGCTTAATCCATCTGGGTCCAGTGTCCCTGTCTGTAAATTCGGGGGAACTGAGCTGGAAAAAATAATGAATTCCTAGTAGAGAATGGCCCACAGGTATCTGAAAGTTATTTTTAACTGCTAGGGAGCCGGTGGTCTATCTTGCAGCGAGTTGATTTTCCTTCTTTCCTACTCAGGGCCAGGAGGGTCCACTTTCACATCTCTTTCTTTATGGTTTATACAATAGACCTGGCAAGAATCTGAGAACCACCCCATGGAGGAAGAACGGACAGTGATAATAAACATAGCGGAGCCAGAGATCTGAGTTGCCAGGAGAATTTATTTCTCGGCACACCATCCCTCTGCTCTCCCAAGGTGTCCCATGGCAACAGGCATTGGGAGGGGCTCATTCTTCCATCTTCTGGGGGAGAAAAAGAATCGTACACAGGAAATGAGTCAGGAAATGAGTCAAAGCAAAGGTGAGGCTGGGCCTCGTGTTCAAGTGGGGTAACTGGGGAGGCTGGAGTCTCAGGAAAACATTAAGACGTGGCTTTGTCTCCCTTTGTACATTGTAAAAGCAAACCAGTCGAGCCGCTGGAGATGGGGCGAATCCCCCCAAAAGCAGGGGCTTCTTGGGCACTGCCTTTTGCAACAGGGAGGGAGGGGCAGGGATAGTAGGGCATCTGGCTCCCGGCCCCTCACTGCTCCTGTGAGCCTGGAACCCCCGGGGACCTGGCTAAAGCAGTACCTCAGTGAAGGCACAGCCGGCAGCCAGGGAGGGACACTGACAAGCACCCTCTGAGCTCTGCGGCTGCTGCCTGGTCCTGAGTCTCAGGGTGTTTGGAGTGGGGAGTCTGCTCTCACCTGGGCTCCCACATCTCGGCTCTTGGCCCGCAGCTTGTTGACCTGGGATTCAGCGATGTCGGCGCGTTCCTCGGCCTCCTCCAGTTCATGCTGGACCCTCCGGCACCTGGACAGCTGTGTGTTGGCTTGCTCCTCCTGAAGGGAAGGCCGAAGGGGCAGGAGGCTGAGGAAGCCCCTCCCTCTGGCTCTGAGGCCCTGGGTCCCTGACGGCCTCTGTGGGAACGGGGGTGCCAGGAGAGCTTGGGCCCCAATTCCCTGAGGTCAGAGGAGGGAGAGCTGAGCTCTCCAGCAGTGAGGATGATGCCCGCAGCTCCTGACCATGTGCACCGCGCAGTCACCTGGAGGTCCGCTGCCCACAGGATAGGGCTTCCTGGGCTTCCCCAGTGGATCACATGATAAAGAATCTGCCTGCAATGCAGGAGACCCAGGCTCAATCCCTGGGTGGGGAAGATCCCCTGGAGGAGGGAATGGCAATCCACTCCAGTATTGTTGCCTGGAGCATCCCATGGACAGAGTGGGCTACAGTCCATGGGGTTGCAAAGAGTCGGGCATGACTGAGTGATTAACATGTCACTTTGCCCCTAGGATGCTTGCCTGTTCCCCTGTGCCCCTCCTCTGTACCATCCCCACCCCTCAGAGCTCTTTAGAGGAGACTAAGTCTCCCAAGGCACATAGAGGTGTCAAGAGACTCACGGTCCATGCCCCCTTGCCCTGTGCCTGCCCCTGCCCTGTGCCTGCTCCCAGTGCTGGCTTCCCATGGCCAGGCTGGGTCTGGTTGAGGACCATCCAAGGGTTTCTGATGAAAGTGGCCTGCTGGGCCCTGGCCAGCTCTGCTGCAGCTGTGCTAATCCTCCTCCCATTTAACCAGTCCAGACCGGCTTCCCAGAGGTCAGGACGGAAGCCCCAGCCTCTTGAGCAGGGAAGACAAAGGGCAGGGAGAGAAGCCTCATCTTCCATCATTTATCTGGAGCAGGCGCCCCCAGATTTTGTCTCTCAGGGTGCAAGTCCTGTGAGATGCTCTGTTTACTAAAAAGAGATGCCATGTTCCATCAAGGGTGAGAAATGCTACAACTCAGAACACCTCTTCCCCTATGAGGTCCATCCCGCGTCATCTGCAAAATCTGAGAAACCCTTGAAGTAAAGCAACCCTCCAACTTTGTGGAACCCAGAGTTTCCTAAAGGATTTCTCATCTATCAAAGAGAAAGACCCCACCCCTCTCCTCCCCGCCACCCCAGCTTCCTGCTATTGAAGTCCTTCAGAACTTGAGTCCCCAGAAGGTATTTGGGAAGTGCTCATTTCAGCCCAAACCATTTCCTCCCTGTTGGTTCCACTGTTTGCTCAAGGGTAGATCTGAAAGCATGAACTGGGGAGTGGGAGTTAGGGAGGCTGAGGAAGGATGGAGGTGGTGGGGGCCAGGGCCAGGGGTAGGATGGGATGACATGAATTAAGACCAGGTATTTGAGGTCAGCTCACAGGGGCAGGGAGTTCTGAGTGAGTCAGGGGCAGTGCTGTGAGTCAGGGTGGGTGGGATAAAGACCACCCTATGGGACTGGGATGGACCCCATACTCACAGCCTCCTCTGCCTGCCTCTTGTAAGCCTTCACTTTGGCCTGCAGCTTGTCCACCAAGTCTTGGAGCCTGAGGATATTCTTGCGGTCCTCCTCTGCCTGCAAACACAAGGTCCATGCCAGACCCATTCTCTGCTGCTTCTGCAGGTGGGATCCAGAGGGTGCCTGCTGGGGTTTCAGGAGAGTCACTGCCTACCTGGTAAGTCATCTCCTTGACCTTTCGCTCGTATCTGTGGGCGCCCTTCAGAGCCTCAGCCCCCCTCTTCTGCTCAGCATCCAGCTCACTTTCTAACTCCCGTACCTGCACCCAGAAGAGAGCACAGGGGTCAGGCCACATCTCCCAGGCTTTTCTCACCACTTGTGTGCTGGTTGTTTTTAGGGTGAACTTAAGATCCTTCTGCTTTATTGACTAAGCCAAAGCCTTTGATTGTGTGGATCACAATAAACTGTGGAAAATTCTGAAAGAGATGGGAATACCAGACTACCTGATCTGCCTCTTGAGAAACCTATATGCAGGTCAGGAAGCAACAGTTAGAACTGGACGTGGAACAACAGATTGGTTCCAAATAGGAAAAGGAGTACATCAAGGCTGTATATTGTCACCCTGCTTATTTAACTTATATGCAGAATATATCATGAGAAACGCTGGGCTGGAAGAAACACAAGCTGGAATCAAGATTGCCGGGAGAAATATCAATAACCTCAGATATGCAGATGACACCACCCTTATGGCAGAAAGTGAAGAGGAACTCAAAAGCCTCTTGCTGAAAGTGAAAGAGGAGAGTGGAAAAGTTGGCTTAAAGCTCAACATTCAGAAAACTAAGATCATGGCATCTGGTCCCATCACTTCATGGGAAATAGATGGGGAAACAGTGGAAACAGTGGCTGACTTTATTTTTTGGGCTCCAAAAATCACTGCTGATGGTGATTGCAGCCATGAAATTAAAAGACGCTTATTTCTTGGAAGAAAAGTTATGACCAACCTATACAGCATATTAAAAAGCAGAGACGTTACTTTGCCAACAAAGGTCCGTCTAGTCAAGGCTATGGTTTTTCCAGTAGTCATGTATGGATGTGAGAGTTGGACTGTGAAGAAAGCTGAGCGCCGAAGAATTGATGATTTTGAACTATGGTGTTAAAAAATGGCTACATTTAAAGTGTACAAGTGTGGTGACCACATCTTTGGGAGGCTGGCATCAAGAATGCGTTTGGGTCTTTCCTGTGGGAGAAGTGGTTTTCTTCTCTTCGCCACCTCTTCATCCTGTCTGCCTCTTTCATGTCCCTTCTCTCGGGGACAACAGAGACAGTTTCACATCCTTCTCCAAGGCCTCCTCCAAACTGCCAACAGGTAATGCAGCCCGGTTTAAAAAGCAAATAAAATGAACCATCCCAGGTCGAAAGGGAAAAGCAAAGGGTACAGGAAACGAAGGGAATCATCAGGAAAGAAACTGAAAACTACAAAATATGCTCCCAGATCAAGAAAAAGCAATACTGTTCTGCGTATGGATTGCAAGTTGCTGGAGAGTTAGCCTGGGGGAAGCGCCAATCGCCCTGCATTTTGGATGGAGTGAGAAAGACACCAGAATCGCAAGTTGTATTTTGACAGTAGGAAATCGACATTAGGAAAGCCAGGAAGGGAATGAGACCTGGGACTGGAAGCCAAAGTGGCAGATTTTACGTAGGATGGGCTGTTGTTTATAAAAGTGCTTATTGTTGTTTAGTCACCAAATCATGTCCAACTCTTTCGACCCCATGGACTGTAGCCCGCCAGGCTCCTCTGTCCATGGGATTCTCCAGGCAGGAATACTGGAGTGGGTTGCTATTTCCTTCTCCAGGGGATCTTCCCAACCCAGGGATCTAACCTGAGTGTCCTGCACTGGCAGGTGGATTCTTTACCACTGAGCAACCAGAGAAGCCCCTTATCAAAGTGCAGCTTGATGAATTACACCCAAATGTATGATCTTATGACTGCAAAGTATGTTTCCCCCATCCCAGTTAATATCGATCTGAATCTAAATAAAGATAGACTGTGAACATGTGGTATGTCGTTGCACTGCAGGTATTGAGGGATACCCTTTCTGAAGTGGGTCTGTATATGTCTTGGGGTGTAGGGCAGAGAAGAAGGAGGGGGAGGGACATCTGGCTCACAGGGAATTTCACATGTGGCCCTCAAACGGCACTTGCAATCGACTCAGTGCCCACTTCCCCACCACCTAAGTTTTGGGACTGTGGTTCTGCCAGAGGCAGCTGAACCTCTGTCACTCTGGGAATGAGAGTCCCCTCTGGCCCCCCTACCCGATTCTCCAGCTTGTGGATCTGCTTCTTCCCGCCCTTCAGGGCCAGCTGCTCAGCCTCATCCAGGCGGTGCTGCAGGTCCTTCACCGTCTGCTCCAGGTTCTTCTTCATCCGCTCCAGGTGGGCGCTGGTGTCCTGCTCCTTCTTCAGCTCCTCGGCCATCATGGCCGCCTGTGGTTCACAGGAAACGTCTGTGGGCCACCCACCCTCCTCCCCGGGCACATGGAGGATGCTGCGAGGCTGGTCCTCCCTCCCTCAGCTCCCCTCGCACTCTGCCTCTGCTGAGCCTCCCGTCTCCATCTCTCCAGGAAGCCACCATTGACTGACTGCAGGGCTGAGGAGAGGAGACCCACTCGCCAGGCCCTGGCTTAGAAGCCCCTTTCTTATCTCCAGACAGTGTCTCTGAGAGGAAAGAATGGAGCTCACATCTGTGATGGCTTTCTTGGCCTTCTCCTCCGCATTTTTGGACTCCTGGATAGAGTTCTCCACCTCTGCCTGGCATTGGGCTATGTCAGCTTCCAGTTTTTTCTTGGTATTTATCAGGCTCGTGTTCTACAAGAAAAATTAGATACCAGAGGTTCAGGCTGCGTATGGACACTTACAGTGATTGGAAGGGAGAGAGTTGGGTGGGGAAGGAAGTCTAATGTTGAGGACGTTCTGGTTCTTATTTTTCACGTGAAAAATATTAAAAAAGACTCATTATTGATCAGACAGAAAGTCCCAAATCAGATTCAAGAATTGTAGGTAAAATAACAATAAACAATTAAGGTAGGTTTTCAAATATTTGAGGAAGGATAGATTATTTAATTAATGCTGTTGGAACAAGGAAATGGTTAATTTCACTATATGAAATGAAAAATAATTCTGATTATCCAAACATTATCCATAGGGTTGTAAATGTGATGACAAATGAGAAAGCATTTGCAATGTGCACTGCTGAAAAAATATCTCCTTCCTTAATATGTAAATAAGATAAACCATTAAGAAAAAAGGGCAAAAGTACAAATAGCTAAGACACACCAGACGAAATACAAATAACCAACAAATATGACAAAATGTTCTACCTCATTAGTAATCAAAGAAATATGAAATTTTAAAGTGAGGCATTTTCAAGCATAAATATTAGTGAAGATTAAAACAAATAATTGCTAAGCACTCTCACATATTTTCCCAATAGGAATAAAAATTGGGACAACTTTGTTAAAGAGCAATTTATAGCATATAAATGCTTTTACTGTTTTGACCATGAAATTGGGCTTCCAGGGGTTTATTTACTTCTAGGAATATTAAGGAAATAGTAATCATGGATGTACATGAAGAAGTTTGTCATAGCAATCTTCTAATCATAAAAACTTTTATTGGGAGCAATCTAAAAATACCAAATCATAGAAGACTGATTATATAAAAGTGTCGTAATACACAACTAAAATGGACTACTTTTCTGCCATTAAAAAGACTGTATCATGGAAAATTATTTTAAAATATAGAAATGTGCTTATGACATTGTTAAACGAAAAAAAAAATCACAAAAAGACTGATGACATTTACTAAAAAAATCATATTTATGTATAGAAACAAGAGTCTAGAATAAAAGATCCCCAAATGCTAACGATATGGTTGGTATTTTTCTGTGTTTTGGCTTGTATTCTCTAGTTTTTAAAGCAAGGAATTTTTTTTTTTGGAATTCCCTGATGGTCCAATGATTAGGGCTTTGAGCTTGCACTGCAGGAGGCAAGGGTTTGATCCCTGGTTGGGGCTTCCCTGGTGGCTTAACTGGTAAAGAATCTGCCTGCTGTGTGTGAGACCTGGGTTCCATCCCTGGGTTGGTTTAAGATCCCCTGGAGAAGGGAACGGCTACCCACTCCAGTATTCTGGCCTGGAGAATTTCATGGACTGCATAGTCCATTGGGTGGCAAAGAGTTGGACACAACGGAGTGACTTTCACTTTCACTTTCTTGGGGAACTAAGAACCCACATGCCATGTGGGATGGCCAAAAATAAATAAATAAAACAAGGAATTTTGTAACTTTCTTAAAAAAATTATTTCAAAAGACGACCCTAATTATCTAAGTGTGTGTATGTGTTAGTTGCTCAGTCATGTCCGACTCTTTGTAATCCCATGAACTGTAGCCCACCAGGCTCATCTGTCCATTGATTTCTCCAGGCAAGAATACTGGAGTGGGTTGCCATTCTTTTCTCCGGGGGATCTTCCTGACGGAGGGATTGAACCCAGGTCTCCCGCATTGCACGCAGATATTTTACTGTCTGAGCCACACGGAAGCCCTAATTATCTAAGCTTGCAGCTTAAATGTTACTGCATCTGTGAAGCCTTCTCCAGCCCCTTTATGCAATAATTCATCCTTCTTTATCTTTGGATAAAAGAAAGCTCAGCCATCTTCCATCTAGAGACAGTGTTATCCCAAGAACTAAGCCTAATGAAAGTTGGTCTTGACCACTAGCCTGGGAGGAGTGGTGGAAACTCCATTCCACAGAGCCTGGATCCCGCCTGACCCCCAGGGTGGACCCTGAGTGCAGCAAGAACGGACTCACCTGGGAGTGAAGAAGCTGCATGCGGTCATTGGCATCCAGCAGCTCCTGCTCCGACAGCTTGCGGGTCCGCTCCGTCTGCTCCAAGGCCACCTTCATCTCCTCCAGCTCCTCCTGCAAGAGGCCGTTCCTGCGCTCCACCATGGCCAGCTGCTCCTTGAGATCCTCGTTGCTCCTCAGGGCATCATCCAGGTGCAGCTGGGAGTCCTTCATAGGGAAGCCAGGGGTGAGATGGGAACCCAGGGCAGGATGAGGTCCCGCCAGGTCCCCCGTGGGCCGCCCACTCACCTTGAGCTGGCCCTGGACTGAGCGCAGGTGTTTCTGGGTCTCAGCCATCTGGCGGTTGGAGTGGCCCAGCTGAATCTCCATCTCGTTGAGGTCTCCCTCCATCTTCTTCTTCAGCCTCAGAGCATCATTCCTGCTCCGGATCTCAGCATCCAGTATGCTCTGCATGGCCTCCGCCGCCCGCTGACTGCTTCTTTTCAGCTGCTCGATTTCTTCATCCTTCTCAGTGAGCCTGCGGTCGAGTTCGGATTTCACCTGGTTCAGCTCTAGCTGGACACGCAAGATCTTGCTCTCTTCATGCTCCAAGGAACCCTGATAAAAGCAAAGGAGAGACTGGGAGTGCTGGGGCAGCCACCTTCTGGAACGAGGTTTTTCATCCCCATCCTGATAAAATGGATGCCATTACGCTCGTTTTACAAATGACTAGAACAATGCTCAAAGAGGTCAAACGGTTCGCTCCCAAGTTGTGACTAGTGCTAAAACTAGAGCTGAAACTTTGTTATAAACAAACAGCCTTATGTCTTGAGGACAGAGCATCTCTTTGAATTAGTAAAAATTTGATTATTGTGTCTTTGTTAAAAAAAAATAGTGACCATAAATCAGGAACCTACCTCATCTCTAAAAAGACAGAGAAAGAGAAATTGCTCTCCTGTTACCCTGAGTCGTGGAAATTTCCTTAGAAACATCTCAACCATCTGTCCTGCACTGGCCACTGTGGATGATTAAATCAGGACATTGCACTCTTTGGGCCACATGGAATTCCCAGTGGCCAAATATGACTGTGCATAGCTCTTTGCTGAAGCTAAGGCATTTGGAGCTGGCTTTCAGGATGTTTGGTGATGGAGTTCTTCCTTTCTGAGATGTTGAGGACATAAAGACAGGTTTATTTATTCAATAGGGAAAATATTATATGATGGACTGGAGGACTTGGAGGAGATGAAGCAGCAGGACACAGCTGCCCTTCCCACCCCCACCGTGGGGTGCAGGCAGCTGAATGTTCTTTCCAGCAAAGCTCCAGTGCCGGAAGGGTGCCCAGGGAGATGGTCTAGTTCCCCTTCCGTGGTGCTCTGTGCTTCTCCATCACATCCCAGGCACTTACCTCCACCTCTTCTAGGGCAGCCTGGAGGTCTGACTTTTCTTGCTCCACCTGCTTCTTGGTCTTCTCCACTTCCTGAAGATTCTTGTTTGTTTCCGCAATCTGCATGGTTAAGTCGGAAATCTCTTCTGCAAAGGACAGGCTTGATTTAGGCTACTTCCACAGGTTCTGTTTGATCGCACAGGATCAAATTTTGGCAGGGAACTGAGGGACTGGCAATTCATTCATGACATTGATACAGGAAAGAACAAATACAGTGTAGCCTTTCGGGGGAGGTGTCGGTAAGACACAGGTGTGTGGCCTCACCTGGAGGGGCAGAGGGAGGAACAGCCGAACACTGTGACCCTGCATCTTCACACAGTCTACAAAATGGTCACGGAGAGGACCAGGGAGGAAATCATGGAGAGTGTACATAGAATCACAGTCTTGGAAATAGAAGGGGCTCTCGAGGGCATTGGGTCTGGTCTAATTTTGTAGATCAGGAGTCTGAGACCCTAAGGGATTTAGTGTCAGACCCGAGGACACAAAGCCACGTAGAGACAGAATTCATGGAAGATCTGTTCTCTAGCAGCGTAGGAGCTTGGCAGCCCAGGAGCCCTCTGCTCTTGAGAACATAGAGGCTTGGCTGCCACTATGCCTTCCATTGGTGGAGTTTGGGTCCTGGGGTCACGGAGTAGATGTGAGGATTTTGTGGGGCAGTGAGAAGGAGGCAGCCGTGGCTAAGTCGGGGAGAGGTGCCTGGAAGAGAAGGGGGGACTGTCGCACTCCTGTGAGTGGGGGGAGAGAGCTGGGGGCTGTCTTACCCCTGCGAGGGGCAGTGCTCACCTTGCAGATTTTTATTCTCCCGTCTCAGTGTCTCTAACTGATCCACCACCTCCTCGTAGGCGTTGCGCATCTTGAAGACTTCAGTACTATGAGATCTGGACTCTTTCTGAGCTGCTTCCAACTCAGCTTGATTCTCATCTAGTTTTTGTTTCCACTCTGAGATGACCTAGGAGGTGACAGAGGGACCCATCAAGAGCCGAGAAGGCCAGGAACTGAGTCATGTTAACAGTGAGTCATGTCAGCGATGCCAAAGTGGGACCCTCCCATCTTTAGAGACCAAAGAAACAAGGGATTCCCCAAACTCAGGGGTTCCAAACTCTGATATCTCTACAGACATCTGCTGTATTCTGAAAGATATGCTGGTCTCAAAGTAATCTGAATTAACTTTGATGGAAAATAAAATTCCTTTCAGAGGGACCATCACAAAATCAAGAGACAGTGCAAAGCCCCAAGTTCTCCACTCCGGACTTGATGCTCTCTGCACCTCCCGCTACCCCGAAGGTGTGTGCATTCACACATCTCTTGCATCGAGTGTTGGGGAAGGACCTTATCGAAGTTCCTCTGCTTCTTGTCCAGGCAGGCACAGGCGGTGTTGGCCCGCTCCAAATCCAGCATCAGATCATCCACCTCTCCCTGGAGCCTCTGCTTGGTTTTCTCCAAGGATGCACACTTGGAGCTCGCAGCCTCTGTGTTTTCCTCTGCTTCCTGGAGCCTCTGGGCCAGTTTTTTCCTAAGAGGATCAGACCTACTGTTGCTGGGAAAGGTGGACTCTTTCAGAAGTAACTGTCAGATAAGGAGGGAATGGAGCCATCTATAAAGGACTGGAATTTGATAAGACCAAGGGCTAGAGTTTGATGATTGGATAGGAGCTAAGTATCACCTGAAGAACCCCAAAATGTTTGGTGGCAAAGCAGTCACCTAGGAGGTGCCAAGGGGACCAGGTGGAATGAATGGACAGGCCCCAGGGGGAAGGGCATGGAGACCTGGTCTGTGTGCTTAGGAAAACTTGAAGGCCTAGGGAGGAAGACAGGGCCTGTCACCTGTCTCTCCCTTGTGTCTTAAGGTCGTCTGTCCTAGCGTAACCTGGGAGCCCCTACTTGGCCTCCTCCAGCTCCTCCGTGCGCTGGATGGCGTCTGTCTCGTACTTGGTCCTCCACTGGGCCACCTCGCTGTTGGCCTTGGACAGCGCCCTCTGCAGCTCGGCCTTGCCCTCCTGCTCCTCCTCGTACTGCTCGCGCAGCAGGTCGCAGTCGTGGCGGGCGGACTGCAGGGCGTGGGCCAGGGCGCTCTTGGCCTGCGGAATCGCCGTGGTGGCAAATTGCAAAACCGTTTGGTCATTTTCCAGGGTAAGTAATTTTGTTTCAATCAGTGTTTCCCAACTTGAACCATTCGCTTGCTGCCTTCACAAACTTCGCTGAAGCAGCATAGCTCCTGTTTTACTTCGCTTTTTAAAAAGTAGACTATTATATTTAAGTGGAAAACCATTAACACTTGCGGTAAACAGAAGGTAATCGAATAAATGCAATGGAGGTAAGACAGTGTTACCACCTTCTAGCTGAGTAATTTGCGGCTGTGACCCTGTCTCCTAGTCCTACGCTCTTGTGTTTTGGTAAGGAGGATGCACCAGTGTGAGAGAGATGGTATCCAAACTGAGGGGCTTCCCTCCTAGTTCAGGGGTAAAGAACCCGCCTGCCAATGCAGGAGACTTGGGTTTGGTCCCTGAGTCGGGAAGATCCCCTGGAAGAGGAAATGGCAACCCCCTCCAGTATTCTTGCCCGGGAAATCCCATGGACTACTAACCAGCCTGGCGGGCTCACATGGGGTCACAGAGTAGTCAGACATGACTCAGTGACTAAACAACAACATCCGAATTGAGACCTTTTTCTTATTTAATCAGAATAATTGGAGGAGAATCAGAAAGGGGTTGATCTTCTCACTACTTAATGCAGTCTTTCGGAATACTGTGACCATGAAAACCCCAAAAGTGTATTCTGGTGTCATCAATGGGCTGTGTCCCCACCCGGGAATTCTGACATGAGCTGTGCAGTTTCCACGGCCCTGCCACCACTTCCCAAGCAGAAGGGGGACATGTTGGAGGCCTCCATCACTCACTTCTACCTGGTCGGGAGGAAACTGGTGCTCTCATCATAATGGTCACAGCACACTTTCTGGTTGGCCCAGTGCAGTAACTCATATATTTGCATACTTTTAAAGGCACAAATTGGAGAAGGAAATGGCAACCACTCCAGTATTCTTGCCAGGAGAACCCCATGGACAGTGGAGCCCGATGGATTACAGTCCATGGGGTCTCAGAGAGTAGGACACGACTTAGCAGCTGAACAACAACAACAAAGACACAAATAAACAACAAACTTTTCCCAGGAAGGAAAGCTTAGCTCCTTCTGCATCCTGGCCAAAGGACAGCCCTGCTCCTGGAAGGGGCCTTCTCAGGCTCTGATTCTCTCCACTCCCTCTGTCCCACAAGTCCCCCAGGAACCCCAACCATATACTAGAAAGAAGGGAGACAAATACAGCACTTTTCTTGTTTTTTAGGAGAGGCAGATGGAGTTTGCTGGAATTCCAGAAAAGTGCCCTGTAAGTTTTAGCTGGCACATGACAACCCCAGAACTATATATATGCAGTGTTGGGCACTCTTGGTTTTGTGTTTTAGTTCTCAAACACACATCGACAACATTTACTAAGCGCCCACTGTGTGCACTGTTCTGCTGTGTGCTGTAACTACTGTTAACTACTACAGTGGGGAAAAATCATTCTTGCCCTCTAGGAGTTGACAGATTAGTTGGGGGATGTGAATTATAAATATCTTGATATTGACGTCAAGAACATGATGATGGTGTTTGCATTTATGCAAATGTCTCAAGAGCGCCCCCAAACCAACCAGCCTTTTGGAGGAGGGGGTTCTTAAATGTTGGTGTTGTAGCTGGTGATACATAAAGAGTGATGGAGGAGAGAGAGGAGGGCATTTCAAGGGGGTGGAATGATTGCTGGGCAGAGTGGGAAGATGCACAGAGGCAGAGATGGCCCAGCTAGTACAGTGGTGGGGGAGGGGAGTTTATCAGCCCCTCCACTGGGGAACAGAGGGGCTCCGAGGATGGAGCACCCTGGTAGAATTTTCTAGCTCTGAAGAAGGAGATCCAATGCCAAGGTTCTGGAACCTCCAAGAACATTTCCTGTCCTACTGCAAGGAAGAGAGGAGCAGCATCAGACTTCATGACACAGCACTGCCCTCAACCAGCTCCATGGCTTCTCAGGTCCTACCTGACTCTACCTTTCTAGACGGAGGCATCCATCCTTACCTTGGTTTCTTCCTCCAGCTGCCTCTTGAGATCCTCCAGCTGCTGGGTGAGGACCTGCTTGCCTTTGGTTAGCTGTGAGATCAGAGCGGCCTTCTCTTCCACTTGGTGGCTTAGCTCCCCTGGCAAACAGATGTGGGCCCACGTCAGGGTTTGGACCACCCTCTTCTGTGGTGCGGTGGGACCCTGGGGCCCTGCCCATCCTCACCATTTTGGGTCTGCAGGCTTGCCTTCTGCATATTCAGGTCATGGATTAACTGTGTCTGTTGGTCATCCTTGGCCTTGATCTCATTAAACTGGTCTTCCACAGTCCGGCACATCCTTTCCACAGTACTCTTGAAAAAAAAAAAAAAAGCCAACATGAATGGGAAAAATGGATCCTGGGTTCCCAGTATCAAATCATTTGATAGTTTAGCTTCAAAGTGGGGTTGCCACTTTGAAGAATCTGCCTTGCAGTGGAGGGGACTCGGGTTTGATCCCTGGTCCAGGAACTAAGCTCTTACATGCTGTGGAGGAATTAAACCCTTGTGCTGCAACTAGAGAGTCTGAGCATCACAACAAAAGACTTTGTGTGTCACAGCTAAGACTTGACACAGCCAAATAAATAATAAGCAAATAAAAAAATGGACTTCCCAGGTGGCACTCGTAGTAAAGAACCCACCTACAGGAGACGTAAGAGACCTGGGTTCGATGCCTGGGTTGGGAAGATCCCCTGGAGGAGGACATGGCAACCCACTCCAGTATTATTGCCTGGAGAATCCCATGGACAGAGGAGCCTGGCAGACTATAGTCCATAGGGTCACAAGAGTCAGATGCAACTTAAGTGACTTAGCAGGCATGGACACACAAATAAATAAATAAGAAAATGGGAGATGGATTGGAAGCATTTGGGACAGACTGGATGAATGATGAGATCTTGAGTTGTAGCAGATCTTTGGATCAGGGCTCTGGTGACCTGAATGAATTTGGGGAGCCAGGAGCAGATGGAAGTGGAGAGAGTGTTACCGTTCAGAACATGCAGTGAGTTGCAGGCATGGAACTGTACCTGCTCACCCAGCAGGTGGATGCTGCCTCGCCTTTGCAGAGAGCAAAAGCATCAGATACCTTTGACTTGGAGACAGTCTCGATGTTACTGGCCATGTCATCGATCTCCATCTTCAGCTCACTCTTCTCCTTCTCCAGCTTCTGCTTGACCCTCTGCAGGTTGTCGATCTGCTCCCCCAGCTCGGCCACACTGTCCGCGTGCTTCTTCCTCAGTGTGGTCGTCGTGGCCTCGTGCTGCAGAGTGGCCTCCTCCAGGTCCCGGCGCAGTTTCTGGAACTCAGCCTCCCGCTTCTTGTTCATCTCGATCTGGACTGAAGTGGCCCCGCTGGCTTCTTCCAGCCGCTCGCTGATCTCCTCCAGTTCCCGGGAGAGGTCCGCGCGCTGCTTCTCAATCTTGCCTCTGAGTGTGTGTTCTGCTTCCACCTCCTCCTCCAGTTCTTCAGTGCGGGCCTGGAAGGGTCACTGGGTCAGGAAGGTCATGGGGGGTTGGGCAACAGCCCTACTTTGGGGAGGACATGGTGGGGAGGATAGTCAAGAATACATTATAATATTAAATCCTTGGAAGAAAACTTGGCCACAATCTAAGTGCCCATCAATAGGGGAATGGTCAGATCAGCCCATGGTCCAGGAGACCACAAAGTAGTAAGATGTCCACTCATGTCTACCATGGACAGCTACATGAAGAGAGCAACTCGTGTAATGTTAGTCTCTATATAATATTTTAAGTGTATATATTTTTTGTATGTATATATATATTTGGCCATGCTGCATGGCTTGGATAATCTTAGTTCCCTGACCAGGCATCAAACATGGGCCCATAGCAGTAGAAGCACTGACTTCTAACCACTGGACTGCTAGGGAAGTCCCCATATACATACATATTATGTAGAGGTTTATATATATACATATTTATTTAATATTCTTGTTCCTTTTAGGAAGATCCCCTGGAGGAGGGCATGGCAATCCATTGCAGATCCATTCCAGTATTCTTCCTGGAGAATCCCATGGATATAGGAACCTGGCAGGCTACAGTCTATGCAGTTGCAAAGAGTCGACATGACGGAAGTGACTTAGCATGCATGCACGCATCTCCTATATATTTTTCTTTGTGTCTGTGTACATAGATCCATGTGTACAAAAGATCCAGAGGATGCAGTGGATTTCCGAGAAGGTGGAAGGACCCTGGACTTAGGAGCGGTGCTTAGAGCACCCTTATCAATAATATTTAGTCTATGGATAATTTTAATTATCTTCAAGAAAATCTATTTATATGCAACTTAAACAATTTGAATATTAACTTCAAAAAAATGGAAGGAGATTCTCTCCAGCTCCAACAGGACTAAGACAAAAAAGCAGCAAAAGAAACCTGGGGATGAGACTTCCTTGGGGGTCCAATGGTTAAGAATGTGCCTTGCAATGCAGAGGATTCAGGTTCAATCCCTGGTCCGGGAACTAAGGGGAACTAAGCCCACATGATGCAACACAAGATGTAATTTGCTGCACCTAATACCCAGTGCGGCCAAATATATAAATACTTTAAAAAGAGAAACCTAGGGGAAAGAGCAAGGAGGGGTCCCTGATACAGGGATTTCCAGTCGGTGGGGAAGGTGTCCACACGTTACCTGCAGTTCTTTAATCTTCTTTTGTAACTGCAGACTGTGAACTTGTTCGTCTTCAATTTTGGTCTGTAACTGACTGATTTCAAAATCCTTCCTGCAAACAGATACGTATATATATTTAAAATACCCGAATGATGAGCCCTTCACAGGCAGAAGTTAGCTTTCGGGCTCAAACACAGAGGTGAACATGAAAGAGCTACTTCTGCAGCTTCTCCTCCATTTGCTGCTTGTCGTTTTCCAGGTCCATGATCGACTCCTGGCACAGCTTCAGGTCTCCTTCCAGCTTCCTCTTTGCTCGCTCCAGGTCAGCCCGCAGTTTCTTCTCCTGCTCTAAGCAGCCCTCCAGCTGGGAAGACATGGTGGGGGAGGGTTGAGATATGCTGGGAGCTGAGCTTGCCTCTTAGCCAAAGGCAGTGTCCCTGGGATCCTGCAGCTGTGAGCTCTCACCTCTGCCCTGGGAGGGAGCATGGCCCCTGCCTCCTCCCTCTTCTGTCCTCTGGCAAATGCTGGGTCCCCCCCGAGGCCTCCCAGTGCCTCTTTCAGCTGATGCCCATTTGGCCTACCCATGCACCATGATGGAAACATGGTGCTGGGGGATGCACACTCTTACCCAGACAGAACAAACGGGGCACCTGTGGGAGGGCACTGCCCCAGCTGTGCCTGGGACAGTCTAGATTATATACTGTCAATCTTCTCCCCTACCTGCACCAGGCAGCTGTGGGGAGATTTAGGCAAAGAATGTGTGTGTGTGGGGGGGGAGTGGTGAGGGAAAGGAGCTGTTGGGGAGGACACCTGCTCTGGCTTCAGGACAATTGTAGCAATCTGGAAACATTCTAGCCATGATTGGCAGTGAAACCTTAAAGCTTCAAACCTGGCTCTTATATCAAGAACAAAAGTGTAACGTGATGTGGGGGTAGGGAGGGGGTTGATGGTAATTTTTCAGACCACCAATGGAACTCATTTTTAACAAAGTTAGAACAGGATTGAAGCTGTTGGAACCCAAGGACCTACAAGTGGATGCTAGTAATGATGATGATAGTGATGCTGCTGCTGATGGTGATGATGCTGGTGATGATGCTGGTGATGATGGTGGTACTGATGGGGATAGTAGTGGTGATGATGATGGTGATGATGGTGGTGATGGTGGTGATGGTGATGGTGGTGATGCTGATGGTGATGCTGATAGTGATGGTGATGGGATAATAGTGCTGATGACGATGGTGATGACGATGGTGATGATGGTGGTGATGGTGATGGTGGTGATGGTGGTACTGATGACGATGGTGATGATGGTAGCGATGATGATGATGATGGTAATGGTGGTAGTGATGATGCTGGTGATGCTGAGGGTGATGATGGTGGTGATGGTGATGATGGTGGTGATGATGCTGATGGTGGTGATGACAGTGATGCTGATGGTGATGGGATAACATTGGTGATGATGATGGTGATGACGATGGTGATGATGGTGGTGACAGTGATGATTGTGGCGATGGTGGCGATGATGATGGTGATGGTGGTAGTGATGATGCTGGTGATGCTGAGGGTGATGATGGTGGTGATGGTGCTGGTGGTGATGACAGTGATGCTGATGGTGATGGGATAATAGTGCTGATGACGACGGTGATGACGATGGTGGTGATGGTGATGGTGGTGATGGTGGTACTGATGGTGGTGATGACAGTGATGCTGATGGTGATGGGATAATAGTGTTGATGACGATGGTGATGACGATGGTGATGATGGTGGTGACAGTGATGATTGTGGTGATGGTGGCGATGATGATGGTGATGGTGGTAGTGATGATGCTGGTGATGCTGAGGGTGATGATGGTGGTGATGGTGCTGGTGCCGGTGATGCTGAGGGTGATGATGCTGGTGCTGGTGATGCTGAGGGTGAGGATGATAGTGATGACGATGGTGGCGGTGATATTAGCAGCTGACATTTTACTGAACACGCTCTGTGTGCTAAGCTTTCCATGAAAACTCTTGGAGGTAAAGCTAATTGAATCCCCATTTCACAAGGTGGGAACTGAGGCATCACAAGTTTAAGTGGCTCGCTCAGCATTCCACATTTATTTGGAAGGGGCTGAGATCTGAACTCAGAGATTCTGACCCCAGAATCAGAACCCTCAGCCCCTGCATCCCGTGTAGACCTCATCTTGTCTTTGTTTCTGCGAGTTGTCAATGTTAGGGCATAGTAATGAAATCTCCTCACATCATCTGTTTGCTGCTCCAGCTTGGCGTTTATTTTGATCAGACCATTGACTTTGTCTTCTTCAACCTGAAGATCATCCAGTGTTTGCTGGTGGGCTTCCTGCAGAGATTTCTTCTCTCTGGTCAGTTTGGAAATGTTTTCTTCAAGTGCTGTCATTTCTTCTGAAAGATTCTTTACCTAAGGGAGTATATCACCAGTTGAAACCAGTTCAAGCAATTAAACCAGAAGCTTCCAGCAAAGGCTATTGATTTTTTTTCTTTGACTTTCTCTTTTTTGGTTACTGCTTCTTTGCCTCTCCAGCAGGTGCCCTTGTGTTGGCTGCATCATCCTGAAATTGGCAGCCTCTGGTGTTTTTCAGTCCTCACCGGCCTATCACAGGGCCCTTTAGGATAATTTTTTTTTTTTTTAAAAGAGGACATCATATGGTACACAGAAGGACATTATCCATGCAAACATGCTGCCTCCAAAAAACAACACATCAACCTATACTCATCAGATTATATCCATGGGAATTTGTTTATTAGCTGGCCAGGGCTTAGAATGAGGCAGGAAGGGGAAGAGGAATAGGCAGGAGGTGCTACGCAAGAAAATCCAGAATGGGGAGTCCCCTGTGTCAGGAAGCAGGGCCAGGGCACCAACCACGGAGCTTTAAAGCATTAAACTGAGCTTTTCCCACGTGCAGCGCTCTTCCAGACCAGACGTTGTTAATTCCTGACCTGTGGG
Source organism: Bos javanicus (assembly GCF_032452875.1). Taxonomy (NCBI): domain Eukaryota; kingdom Metazoa; phylum Chordata; class Mammalia; order Artiodactyla; family Bovidae; genus Bos; species Bos javanicus. The sequence continues at coordinate 30,800,818 of NC_083886.1, forward strand.
CCAAATCCGGCCACATAATAGTGTACAACTTTTAAATAAGTTGTAAACATTGGGGGGAAAAATGAGATTTCACCTAAAATCTGGATGTCTGATTCCTCAAGGAAAACCAGAAGCTCTGGCCATGCAGCGTTCACATCCCCACCTGGCAACAATTGGCTGGCACTGGGTCCTGGCTGCCACCTGGGGGCAGGGCCAGTGCTCTCCAGGTTGCCACAGTCCCTACCCCTCCCTGTCACCTCCCTACTGACACCCAGTTGTCCATTCGACACTGCCTTGAGCCATCTCTACCTCCCTGGCAACAAAGATGATGTGAATCATGGACTGTATTTTCCATGTATTTTTGTGAAGTGTTATTTTGTGTGCGTGTAATTTTAGTCTACATAAACAGTTTCATGCCATATGTTTCATTTTCTTCCTTTGTCCCCACACTCAGCACGAGGTTTTTACATCCATCTCGTCCCAATGGCTGTGTGTACACCCTGCTGTGTCTCCTCCACATCTCACCTCTCCATCCACCCAGGTGGACCCTGATCCTGCCTCCAGCATCCATCCCCCCACCACAAGAAATGCTGCCATGAGCCTCCTCATACATGTCCCCTTATGGACCTGGCAGAAGAACTCCTTGGTCTGTATACCCAGAAGCAGAATCACTGGGTTGAAGGATGCATGGATTCTTAACTCAGCTAAGACTTTCCAGATGGCTTTCCCGTAGGCTGCATTAGTCTACATTTTACCAGTAATACATGAGGGTCCCTGAACCTCTAACCTCCCTGCCAGTCCTTGGTGTGGTCCAGTTTTCTGCCTCCTTCACCACCTGCCTCCCCGATCATCTGCCTGGCTCTATGGGCACATTCCTTGGCTTCCCTGTGCCAAGTGCTTCTCCTGAAGGATCTCTTGCTTTGTGGAGGAAGGGTTGGGGCTAGAAGCTTGTGGTGTGACCAGGCAGGTAGCAGGAGCGAGGGAAGAGCCCACAGGTTTAAGAACAGGGTGGAGGTGGATTCATTCCCCTCCCACTTCCGGGCAATTCCTTCCCTACCTGTCTCCTCCTGGGAGGAGGGGTGGGGATGCCCACCTTGTTCTCCGTGGCATGCTTCTCTTTCTCCACTTTGGTCAGGGTCAGCTCCAGGTCGTCAATGTCTCTTTTGAGGGAGGAGCATTTGTCTTCCAGGTTCCTCTTCTTGGCAACCAGTTCAGAATTCATCTCCTCCTCCTCTTCCAGCCTCTCGTTCAGCTCCTTCACCTTGGCCTCCAGCTGAATCTTGCTTTTGATGAGTCCCTCACACCGCTCCTCAGCATCCATCAGGTTTTCTGTTTCCTTAAAAAAAAAAAACCAAACAGATCATTGTTTTTTCTAATTTATTTTTTGAAGGATAGTTGATTTACAGTGTTGTGTTAGTCTCTGCTGTGCAGCCAAGTGATTCATTTACACACAGATTCACGTTCTTTTTCATATTCTTTTCCATTATAGTTTATCACAGGATGTTAAATACAGTTCCTTGGGCTATACAGCAGGATCGTGTTATTTACAGACTGTTGTCTTTTAATCAGCCTTTTGACCAACCCCAGAGGGAAGGGCTTTACCCTCCAAAAGCCCATTATCTGGACCCAAGTCAAGGAATGGATCATCGCCACAAACACACATACACACACACATATGTGCACATGTGTGCACACATGCATGCACATACTCACGTATGTCATCCAAATACTTTTTTTTTTAGCCACTAATGGTGTCATCTACTTAATAGGAATTCTCAAGCAAAGGCGCACGTAGCATTCATGAAGCCTCTGCAAATTTGTCACATTTGGACGCCCGGCCATCTCCCTCTTCCTCCTACACGAGTTGAAGATCAACGCATCCACTCTGTGCTTTCACACGGTAACTAATATTCCCCAAACTTGACCACCTTTTGAAACTCTCCACAGCTAGTGCTTCTTACAACTCCTGAGGTCTGCTTCCTTAAGCCACAGAACAGAAAACCCCAAATAGACAGAAACAAGTGATTAAATATGTACATTCCCCAGAAGGCTCTGCAATGAGTCTCTTGGAGTGGCCACGATTAGCTGATTATGTTATGTTAAATGTAAACACATTATATCCTCTCTTACTTACTTCTCAGTGTTGTGAGAACTGGACACGCATTTCAAGGTAATGGATGAAAAGAGTCCGGGAAGAATAGCCTTCTGTGTTTACTGAACATGTCCTGTGTTACATGCATGAACTCATCTGAGCCTCCCAGCTACCCTAAGAGGTGAGGGGCTATTGCTGTGCCCATTTCACAGTTGAGAAAACTAAGGCACAAAAAAGATAAGTCACCTGGCTGAGGTCCCACAGCTGCCAAGTGGAGGATCTGGGATGTAAACCCAGATATCTGGTTCCAAAACTTGTTCTTGTGCTCACCGTGCTTGGGAAGGTGAAAGGGGAGGAGGAGGTGCTGTGCACTTAAGCAAAAGGTAAATGTATTGGGAGTTTATTAAAAAGAGCAAACACTAAATGTCTTGGCTCTCTGAAATGAGACCATTATGCTGCCAGAGTGTTATGTACTAGATATACAGCTTCATTTTCCCTATATCTTTGAAAATATGCATATCTTTAATTTTTAAAAATGTTTTTATCTTTAAATTTTTTGGCTGAACCACTCAGCCTACAAGATCTTAGTTCTCTGACCAGGAATTGAACCTAGGCCATGGCAGTGAAAACCTGGAATCCTAACCACTAGGCCACCAGGAAACTCCCAGTGATTTAGTTACATGATTTTTAAAAAGACTTGGTATATCACTGACAGATTTTTTATTAGGACAGGCACATCGCCCTCATCCCACAGCAAAATACATCTGACTCTGCTGTAGAAGACAGGGAGAAATAAAGTGAGCACAAATTCACTTTGCAGATGTATTCTGCAGTGTATTGAGTCCACAAGCCCGGGCTGGCCTTTTACTAGCAGGGCAGTGATGTAATACCCCACAAGCCCACTGGGTGGCACCACTATCGCTTGAATAAACTGATGGATCCTCCTGGCCTCAGGGAGATACTTACAGTCTGGACCTGCAACTGGAGGTCATTCTTTTCCTGCAGCAGGGACACCATTTTCTCCTCCAGCTCCTTTCGGCGAGCCTCAGATCTGGCCAGTTCTTCCTTGGCTCTCTCAAAGTCTTCCTTCATGGTGGCTATCTCCTTCTCGGCCTCCGCGCTCTTCAGCAGGGGCTTGATCTTGAAGAACAGGTTCATCCAGGGCCAGTGCTTGACGTTCATAAAAGATCGGATGTTGTACTGGATGCAGAAGATGGAGTCCCTGTGTATTGTTAGGACTGGGGTTAATGGACCACAGCAAGGTGCAGTCTCCACCCCCCTGCCCCCGTGGGGCCCAAGACCTTCACCCTTATGGGTCAGGTGGGAAGAGGTGCAGCTTGGCTGCACCCATCCCATGAGCTCCAGAGTCTGTTCTGGAAACGAAGAGGAGAGGAAACAGCATGTGCAAATTTAGGAGGTGAGAGAGGTGCCATCCACCTGGCTTCCACCTCCACCACCCTACTGAAAATGCTCACCCTAAGGTTGTCAGTCTGAGCAAACTCCGGGAGGTAGTGAAGGACAGGGAATACAGGGAATCAGGGAGAAGGGGTCGCAGGGAATCCCGGCACAGGACTGGCCCACAGTGGTGCTGTTCCTCCTGTTGAATTACTGAAGGACGAAGGCCCTCCAAGCTTCATTCAATCCTTTCTGTCCTGTTTCCTAATTCAGGTCCTGTCATCTTCTATTTGGACTTCTGCTACAGCCTGGCCTTCCCTCTCTTGTGCCTTCAGGCCTGCTCTTCTTGTGGCTGCCAGTGACCTCTCTGAGTATGTGTGCATTTTGTTTTATGGCCACGCCGCGTGGCAAGCGGGATCTTACTTCCTGGAACAGGGATCAAACCTGTGCCTCCTGCAGTGGAAGCGTGGAGTCTTAACCACTGGCTTGCCAGGAAAGTCTCCCAGGTGACCTGTCTGAGCTATTGAAACAAATCCGATCCTCTCACTCATCTTCATGGCTCCCCATCAAGTGGAAGATTTAACCTGGGCTCTTCAAGGTGGCAGGTGGGGACCTCCACTGCCAGCCTCTCCTCGCTTCAGTCAAGCGAGGAGAGGCTGCTTTTGCTCCCCCCAACCCACAGGCCACCCTTCCTCCAGCCATGAAAAACCTCCTTTGGAAAGCTCTTTGTTTTTTGCTGCCCTTTCATGCCAACCCCAGCCCCCAATCCGTCCACAAAACTAGCCGAGCAGGTGTCTGCTTCCCACTCCTCTGTGGGCTCCTGGAGGCCAGGGATCATTTCTGCTTCCCCAGTGTCAAGCAGAGGCCCCAGAACAGAACCGTGGCTCAGTAAATGTGGGACAAATTAGTGAACATCTTAAGATTAAAGCACGAAGCGATGGTCAGCTCCCGGGAGGAGGGCAGGGAGGCGAGAGCTTGCATCACCTTCTCTCCATCATCTTCTTGAACTCTACCCGCATCAGGTAGCCCCGGCATAAAGCCTGCGTGCGTGTCATCAGGGTCACCAGCTTCTCGTCCCTCATCTCCTCCAAGAGGCCCAGGAGCCCAGCTTTGAAGAATACCTGTGTAAAAGGAGAGATGGGCCCTGCTTCATCCTTAGCCTGTGTGCTCAAGGGGGGCTATCTCTGTCTAGCCCCAGCCCTCGCCTTCAGAGCCCTGGCTTGGGACCAGCAGGCATCTGGCTCCCAGGACTCTGTTTTTGGAGGCTGTGTTCTCTGCAGGAGCCTCTCTGTGTCCTGTTCCAAGGTATGTTCCAGGCCCCGCTGGCCCAAGCAGACAGATTCTGATGGAGTTCATGTGCAGGAAGCGAGGATGGGGCAGAAATGTAATCACAGATGCAGACCAGGAGGGACTCACAGACGCCTCTGCCTCCCCATCCTCATCTTCCAATCTCTCCGCCCAGCTGAGGAGGTGGGTCCCACCCTCGGGGCCCCTCCCTGCACTGCCCACACCTGCAGGGCTTCCTCTGCCCCTGTGATGTTCCCGGGAAGCAGGGCACCCGTGGGGGCTGCAGGCTTTTCCCTAATGGGGTTGATGGTCCCCTGGCCCCTTTCAGAACATGGAGCTTTGGAGTCAGGCCAGGATTTGCAGCTGCCCTTTGTCACCCACTCTCCATGCGACCTCGAACAAGTCTCTTGTCCTCTGGGAGCCTCCCAGTAACCTCATGAGGTAAGTACCACCCTTATCACCATCAGGTGATCTGAAAGATTCGGTAAAATGTGTATAGAAGGCATGTCACAGGTCTCAATGTACATGTGCTCAATAACGGTGATCATTTTTATTGGTTATAATTCTTCTCAGGACCTCATGGTCCCTGGAATTCTGTGTTCTCTGATCTCTTGGGCTCCCTCTCCCCTTGGGCACTCATTCTCTGCTGCTGTTGATTTCTTCTATGGCTGCTGGGGCTGGAGCTGGGGCTTCCAATTAAGCCTCTAGACACTTAAAATCAGCATAGAGAGAGCTTCCTATTCCTGGACAGAGTTCTCTTGGCCTGGGCTTCAGGGCAAGGGACGGTCAGGCTTCTTGGAACGGGAAAGAGACACCTTTCCTCCCATCAGCTCACAAGCAGCCCAGTTCAGTTCAGTTGCTCAGTTGTGTCCAATTATTTGAGATTACATGGACTGCAGCACACCAGGCCTTCCTGTCCGTCACCAACTCCTGGAGCCTGCTCAAACTCATGTCCATTGAGTCGGTGATGCCGTCCAACCATCTCATCCTCTGTCATCCCCTTCTGCTCCTGCCTTCAATCTTTCCCAGCATCAGGGTCTCTTCCAATGAGTTAGTTCTTCACATCAAGTGCCAAAGTATTGGATGCTTCAGCTTCAGCATCAGTCCTTCCAATGAATATTTAGGACTGGTTTCCTTTATAATTGACTGGTAGGATCTCCTTGCCTTCCAAGGCACTCTCAAGAGTCTTCTCTAACACCACAGTTCAAAAGGGGGTTTGGGGGTTAACTCCACTGGCCTGGGGGTTACCTGGGGTGGGGGTCATCCCTGCCCCACCTGTGCTCACCTTGGTGTGGCCGAACCTATACTGCTCCCGGTCCACGTCGATGGAGTTCAGAAGCTTCTCAGAAGCGTTTTTGCTGTCAATGAACTGGCCCTCTGGGATGGCACTGGCATTGAGGATCCGGTACCTGACGAGGGAGGGGGAGGGGTCGGCGTGGGGCCTGGGTGTGAGTGGTCTGGAGAAGAGCCTCTGGTGACACAGCCCTGGGTGGAGCCGGGAGGGTGCTGGGCCCGCTGCTTCCCGAGGGGCTGCTGTTTCCCGCTCCTGCCTGCTCAGGCCCTGGGGCCACGGAGCCCAGCCCGGTCTCTCTGGGACAGGAGGAGGTGGTGTCTCTTGTACCCAGGGTGGAGTCTGGGAGGCAGAATCCAGGGAGCCACTGCTGCTGAGGGGACAAGGCCATGCCAGCAGCGGGCCCAGCACACGGGAGCTGAGGAGACGCCTCACCTGCACTGCAGTCCAGGTCAGGACTGGCACCTACCTACATCCCCCCACCATCTGGGCAGTTCTGGGGAGGGTGGAGCTTTCAGTCGAGGGGCAAAATTTCCCAATGGAATCAACTCCTACGAAAGGCTCTGTGCCTGAGACCAGGCCTTTCAGAACCTTCTCCTGCTCCAGCCATGGAAATGGATTATTATACAGTGACTAGTCTGGCAGAGGGGAATCTAGGAGTTGATTTTAGGCCAGCCAACTGTGGCAGGAGGGAGAGAAATGTATGGAAGCAAGGCCAGCTGAGTGCATGGCTGGGATGGTGCTTTCAGAGGAGATGACTTATCTGACTTATAGAGCCTTGAAATCAGCTGTGACCTGCAGGCTAGTGGTCATTCTAGAGTGTCCTCTTCTCACCTGTCCCCCTGGGTAAGGCCTGGACTTGTGGGCCCAGATGGCAGTCGGGAGGAGAGCTTTGGTCTAGGGCAGGGAATCTCAACTGGGGAACACTGGGCAATGTCTGAGATTGAGGTGGTGTGGGTCGAGGCCGGGGGTGCTGCTAAAATCATGTAACACACAGGACAGTCCTCACGATAAAGGATTATCTAGCCCCAAATGTCCACAGTGCAAGGGTTGAGAAACTCTGGTCTGGAGTCCCAGTCAGGCTCGAGTGGTCTGGGCTTGATCTTGGGATTACTTTGGACTGGTCCAGCCCTTGCTCTGTGCAAAGGCTCGTCGCCCCAGCAGAAGAATGCTATGGAAACCTTGGGAGCTCACCCAGCACCCAGCTGCAGGAGTGCCTTTGGGGGATGCAGAAGGTACCCTCCAAAGGAGAGAGCTGCAAAGGCAGGCGACCTACCGCTGTTTGAAGTCGCCATAGAGGATCCGGCTGGGGAAGCCCTTCCTGCAGATGCGGATGCCCTCCAGGACGCCATTGCAGCGCAGCTGGTGCAGGACCAGGTGGTGGTCCATCACACCTGGGGAGAGAGGAGCCCAGGGCCTGTTAGCGGCGTTTCCACTGCTTTCTCTGATGATCTGGGCACCACAAGACCCCTGGATGCCCAGACTCGAATGGGAAGGTTTGGTGCCAGTAGAAATAATCTCAACATCCTGGGGAGACTCTAGCACCCCATAACCATGGGACTAAAAGCCAAAATATTAATCTTTGCCCTGTTCATCGCTCTTGACTCTGGTGAAGACAGAATGGTTGTCTTGGTCTAGAAATGTCTCTCATCATTATTATTCTCATAGTAACAACAGTTTTTATTATTACTATAATTGACAGCCAACATTTGCAGAGTGTTCATAATGTATTTTCCCTATATTGTTTTGTTTTTATTATTTTCCTTGGTGGCCTAATAAGTAATCATGTGTAAGGGTTTCATGAGAATATGCAAAGAAGAAGCCTCCTCTGTCATTGCTGTGTTTGATATTTTGACGAGGTTGACCGTATAATTTATTATATTGCATGCACTCCTACATATTTTCGTCTGCCTCATCAATCATGAGCTGACAGAGTTTATTTAAATTCACCTACAACTACTGTTGTAGTGCTATCTACTAGCATTTTTTAAAAAATGGAGGCATCATTGACATATAACATTTTATTAGTTTCAGGTGTACAACCATATTTGTATATAATTATGAAATGATTGCTGCAAGAAGTCCAGTTAGCCCCCATCACCATACACAGTTACAATTTTTTCTCTTATGATTGGTTCTGTTTTAAATGCTGTACATGTACTGGCTTATTTAATTCTCACAACAACCCTCTAAGGAGGGTGAAGGGGGTTAATTTTTCCTGGTGGCTTATAGGGTAAAGAATCTGCCTGCAATGTAGGAGACCTGGATTTGATCCCTGGGTCAGGAAGATCCCCTGGAGAAGGGAATGGCTACCCACTCCAGTGTTCTTGCTTGGAGAATTCCATGGACAGAGGAGCCTGGAAGGCTATAATAGTCCATGGGACTGTAAAGAGTTGGACACGACTGAGTGACTATCACTTTCACTCAGTAAATAAGTGAATAAATAACTAAGTGAATGAATCAACAAAATGCCATTCAAGTCTCCTTTTATAGACCAGGAAGCTAAAGGACTCGGCTGCGGGCCCTTGAGCAGTCACGGGTAGAGCTGGGCTGTTTTCCTGCATCATCTGCTTTCCTGTAATGTTGCTAAAGCAGGACTTGATGCCGGAAAGCCCAGCCTTTGGGATGGAACAACTTGGCTGATCAGTGAGCTGCCCCATAGCCACAGTGTATGTGATGGTCTGTTCTTTTCTTTGTGACAAGGAGCCCTGAAACTCAGCCCTACTCCAAGAATATTTGTGAATCCAAGATTGGGGATGGTTAAAGGTCTACTGTACTGCATGGTGCTATGTCTGTATACCTGGTCTCTGATTCTCGATTTTCTCACTTATGAAATGGAGATAAGCACACTTATCTCGCGGTGAACTGTTATAAGCAGTGACATAATACTGTTATAATATGTAACATAATAATGTGACTGTAGTGTGCTCAGAAAACAGTTGTTACTGATTCTGCTTTTATTATGAAAGACCTAAGTCGATTATTTGCCAAATATAGTGGCTCTTCATTTTTAGGGGGAGGGGGAGTTTCTAAGAACCTTATGAAAGTTATGAATATAATGTACCTACATATGTGTTGTTGTTCACTCAGTCATGTCCGACTCTTTGTGACCCCACGGACTGCAGCACGCCAGGCTTCTCTGTCCTTCACTATCTCCCAGAGTTTGCTCAAATTTATGTCCATTGAGTTGATGATGGGTTGGCCAAAGAGTTTGTATGTAACATCTTATGGAATCCTTGAACAAATTTTTTGGCCAACCCAATACATAATATTTTGGAAATAATTTCATAGTAGGGATATAGGTGAAATAAATGACGCCCAGTTGAACCTGAATTTCAGAGAAACAGTAAAATAATTATTTCAGTGTAAGTATATCCCAAATATTGCATGGGTCATATTTATACTAGGAAAATTTTCACTGTCTCATCTGAAATTTGAATTTAATGGGGAGGGGTCTCATATTTTTAATTTGTTAAATCTGGGAGCCCTATTTCGTAGACAGAAAAGAGATAAAGGCTATCACGACCTCGTCCTCAGGGAAGCACACACACACATGCACACAGACTCGCCGACACGTGCACACACACACGTGTGCACACCCGCCGCGGGATTTCGCTTATGTTTCAGGGAGTCCTGTGCTGGTGGGTTCTCACTCACCAGGTGTCTTAGTCTCATTGGGAATCAGACATCGCACAAAGTGAGGGTGAGTGCTCCTTAAATTGGTCATCAATTTGTTTAAATTTTCCTGGGACACAAACCAGAAGAAGCACGTTTACTTTTCCAAAGGCTATTTCACTGGGCAGAAAAGCAACTGAATGTGGAAGGTGTGAAAAACCAACCCTGAACACGGCGGACACGGTCTGGAAGGAGGAGCCCTTCTTCTTCCCGCCCTTCTTGCTTGCCCCGGAGTCGCCTGGAGACAGACAGACAAAGGCGGGTGTGTCTGGTGAGTCCTGAGGACACAGTGGTGGCCTTCCTACCCACCCCCACCCATTTTATGGAGCTGTAACTGACATATAACATTGCATAAATTTAAGGTGTACAAAGGAATGATTTGATATTTGTAAATACTGCAAAATGATCACTGCTACTTAACGTCTATCACCTCCATAATTAATTTTTTTCTTGGGTTAAGTGCTTTTAAAATCTACTCTCTTAGCAGCTTTCAAATATACAATACAGCATTACTAACTATCGTTGCTACACTGTGCATTGCAACCACAGAACTTATTTATGTTATAATCTTAAGTGTGCACCTTTTAACCCCCTTCACCCAATTTTTCCCCAGCTCTCACCTCCTACCTCTGGCAACCACAAATCCGATCTCTGTTTCTATGATTTTGGTTTTTTAAGATTCCACAAGTCAGTGATATCATACAGTATTTGTCTTTCTCTGTCTGACTTATTTCTCTTAGCTTAAGGCCCTCCAACTCCATCCTTATTGCTGCAATGGCAATGTTTCATTCTTTTCTATAGCTGAGTAATATTCCATTATATGTGTGTGTACACACACATACAAGATATTACCATGTCTTCTTTATGTGTTTATCTGGTGATAGACACAGGTTGCTTCCATACCTTGGCAATTGTAATAATGCTGCTATAAACATTGGGGTGCATATGTCTTTTGAAATTAGTGTTTTTTGGGGGGGATGTATACCCAGGAGTAGAATTGTGGGTCATATGATTAGAACTCAATCTCTTAAGGAAGAGGAAGCATAGAAGTAGGAGAAAGAAACACAGAAACAGGCAAATCAAAGTCATCCTGAAGCTCATGTCCAATTACTGGTTCTTCATGAGCTGTGAGTGATTACATAGTTTCCACAAGGGGGGATTTTAAAAAAGGATGTCACCTGCTTCTGCACCAGCATAGTTGGAAAAAAGAAAGGACAGCAGCTTCAGCGAAGACTTCTGGTACAGCCCGACCACCGTCTCATTCAGGGGGTCCTTGTTCTTGTCCAGCCAGCCGGCGATGTTGTAGTCCACGGTGCCCGCGTAGTGCACCAGGGAGAAGTGGGCCTCAGCCTTGCCCTTGGCAGGTTTGGGCTTCTGGAAGTTGTTGGACTTGCCCAGGTGCTGGTCATACAGCTTGTTCTTGAAGGAGGTGTCCGTGGCCTTGGGAAACATGCACTCCTCTTCCAGGATGGAGAAGATGCCCATAGGCTGGAGGGAGGATAATAGACTGTCCTCAGCGTTCACTAGTACAGCCCCATGACTCCATCTTCGGGAGGAGCCAAGGGCAACTTCTTTGGTGCCGTCACTGTTACTAGGAACACTGGGATGTCAGTGCTGCGAGAACAAGGCTGTCGGTCTGCTTGGTGCCGACAGAATAGTGCTTGACATTAAGCACAGCAGCATAGTAGGTGCTTATTTGATGTTTGCCGAGCAAAAAAAGCACGGGATGAAATTGCACGTATGTAAGTGCAACTCTTTGTGAGATAATAGAAAATACATATACTGGTCTCTGTCCCTGGTTCCTGGCAAAGAGCGTCTAAAGCCTTTGTAAAGTGTCCTAGTGATAAGAGTACTAGAGCATCTGTTGTTCTCTTGAGGTGACTCTGGGGTGGGGGCCCCTGGCTGAGGGCTGGTCACCAGAAAGACTAAGCCGTGATGAGAAGCTTGGGATTTTCATCCCCTCCCCCATCCACCAGAGAGGGGAGAGGGGCTGGAAATGCAGCTAATGATTGATCGTGCCTACATGAGGAAGCCTCCATAAAATCCTAGTTGTAGGTGATTTTGAGAACTTCCAGGTTGGCAAACATGTCCACACTGGGAGGGTGGGGGACAGCAACACTTGCATTTGGGACCCTCCCAGATCCCGTCCCCTATGTCTCTTCATCTGGCTTTTCATCTGTACCCTTAAAAAAATTTTTTTTAATTTATTTACTTTTTATTTTATTTATTATTTTGGGCATAATATGTGGCATGTGGGATCTTAGTTCCTCAACCAGGGATCAGACCCGGGTGCCCAGGATTGGAAGCACAGAGTCTTAACCACTGGACCACCAGGGAAGTCCCTCATCTGTTTTCTTTATCAAACCCTTTAATAAACTGGTAAATGTAACTGTTTTCCTGAGCTCTGTGAACCCCTCTAGTAAATTAATTAAACCTGAGGACAGGGTTGTGAGAAACTGATTTAAAGCCAATGAAGTGAGAAGTTATAGGACACCTGGGGACCTACTGCTTGAACTTGGCCTCTCTGGGTAGAGAGTGCCAGAACTGAGTGAAATTGTAGGTTGACCAGTTAATGTTGCAGAGGATTGCTTGCTGTCGTGAGGAAAAACCTCCATATGTTTGGTGACCAGAAATATAAAAAACGAAGTGCTCTGTGTGAGTAGTAAAGCAAATTCATAGAAGAGAAACACACACCAGGGAAGAACTAAGTTTTTCCCTATATAGGAATGAAAAAAAAAACTATATTTCCCTGACTTACTCCCTTTTAGGAACAAATTTACAAAAAATGTAAAGTTGCATGAGTGAGTGAGTGACAGTTGCTGAGTTGTGTCCGACTCTTTGCAACCCCATGGACTGTAGCCTGCCAGGTTCCTTTGTCCATGGGATTCTCCAGGCAAGACTATTGGAGTGGGTTGCCATTTCCTTCCATACACAGACATAAAAATCATATGAGTAATATTTTAAGCAATAAAATCTGGGTTTTTCAGTAGCTACCTTAGGAAGACAAGCTTTCAACACAACCAGTGCTCAAAATGTGATGGGAATTCCTTTTTAAAAAGTTAAAATTAAAAAAAAAAAAACACCAATGGGGGGGGGCAGTTAATATCATCCTCTTTTCATAGTAACATTCCTCCAGGAAGCCCACTGCTCCATGGTCCCTCCTCCTTGGACAATTCAGGTATGTATGAAATGCCCAGTCACCCCTGGGCTTCATTCACATTCTTGGGGATCACTGAGCCCTTGGATCTTAATCGCTCACATACCTTTTTAATTGTCTGAACAGATTCTGGGAGCTTTCCAAACATTTACCCTTTCTGCACTGGGATTTCAGCTCTCTGAAGGTTCAGAGCCTGGGGACATGGGTTTAGGGAGCCAGTCTGTTAGCAGAGAAGTGTTAGAGCAAAGAGGGGGTGGCCCAGCCGATGAGGAGCTGCCCCAGGGAGCAGTGTTTCTTACCTTCTCGATGAGCTCGATGCAGGCGGCCAGGTCCATCCCGAAGTCGATGAACTCCCACTCAATGCCTTCCTTCTTGTACTCCTCCTGCTCCAGCACGAACATGTGGTGGTTGAAAAACTGTTGCAGTTTCTCATTGGTGAAGTTGATGCACAGCTGCTCCAGGCTGTTGAACTGGGTGTTTCAGATACCAAATAATTTAAGTGAGTCTGGAAAATCCAGGGGTGATTCAACAGAGCAGACACAAAGCAGAAGGGCCCCTTGAGGTCTAACATTTACCCAAACAACTCACATCAAAGATCTCAAAGCCAGCGATGTCCAAGACCCCGATGAAGTACTGCCTGGGCTGCTTGGTGTCCAGCTGCTGGTTGATGCGGGTGACCATCCACAGGAACATCTTCTCATAGACGGCTTTGGCCAGAGCGCCCACCGAATTGGTCACCTTGAAAAAGGATCATTCACTCAACCCTCAAATTAGTATTTTTATGAAACCTACAAAGTGGATGCCTTGAAAGGCAGCAGAACACTGGCAATTTCATACAGTTTAACCTAACATTAAATCTATCTCAAGGCATTTTCTCAGTACATGAGGTCAATTTCATTTACAAAGCTCGTTTTCTACCAAGCATGGATATAACACATGACTCTAGCCCTGGCCACACCTAATTGAACCAGATGTGGACATTTGCTCCAAGTTGGGTTAAACAGAGTGTTTCTCCTGAGAATTTGGAATTGGGATCAAAAAGATGTTGGTCTCAGGATGTGGATGGAACCACGAAGATGTAAACTTGGGAGCTCTGGGGTGGTCACGGTAGGGGAGGTAAGGAAAGCTTATCCGCCTGGTGAGAACAGAGAGCAGGAGAGAGAAGACAGTCTACAGTCCCTGAGAAGGAGGCTGCCTGGCTCCAGAGGGCTCTTCACTGCCTGGTCCCAGGCCTCATAGCACCAAGGCCCTCCTCGAGTTACCCTGAGCCTGAAGAATGAATTCCTTTTCCATGCTGTCTGTAGCCAGTTGCATATGTTTTTCTGACCCCTGCAACTGAAAGAACTTCAGGATGAGATTGAAAATAGAAAAACACTCGAGTTGATTGGATTTAGAGCATTTCCATTTACCTGCTGGACGTTTTGTCCTTTTGTGACATATTCGTTCCCAACCTTCACCCTTGGACAGCACAGGCCTTTCAGCATTTCTGCGGAATTCAGACCCATCAGGTACCCAGCCTTGTCAGCCACTGAAGGAAAAGAAGACGCAGTGTCACACAGCCAGCAGCTGCTAAAACATCCAGTCAGGCCTTGGGTCCTCCCAGAAGTATTGTCTATAATGCTTTTGGATGTTTTTATGTTTTCCTACAAGTCCCAGGCCTGCACTGGAGTTTTGATCCCATAATTCAGGGTCCTGGGTTTTCAAGAACTTTCATTTTGCTTTCTATAATAGATAGTCTTTAGTAATAGGTCAGTTTTGACAAACTTGAAATTTAAATTTCAACAAAAAATATATAGCTACTTAGTACTGTTGGAATCTGATAATACAACATGGTGTATAGGTAAAGGAAGCACCATTTGGACAATTAATATAAGTTGAACACGTTCCTAATTTTTACAAGTGTTAATCATCAGTCGTGTCCATCAGGCTCCTCTGTCCATGGAATTCTCCAGACAAGAATACTGGAGTGGGTTGCCGTTCTCTTCTCCAGGGGATCTTCCTGACCCAGGGATCAAACCCAGGTCTCCTGCATTGCAGGCAGATTCTTCACTGTTTGAGCCACCAGGGGAGCTCAATGTGCCATGCAAATACTTGAGAGAGAAGTACAAAATCTTGCCTGCAAGTATTTGGAGATGGTCAAGTTCAGTTGAATACTGGCAATTTCACAAAGTTCACTAGTTCGGTGGACTTTGGAATGAGCCTGGGTTCTTGCCTTGAGCTCATTGAGAAGTAGAAGCATGCTGGTTCCCAAGCTCCTCCTTGGTTGGGACCATCACCTCATTGCTGGTTGGGGAGTCACGTTAATAAAATTCAGGGCAGTGTTTGTTAAGGACTTACTAAGAGACCAACTGCGTGTTTCACTCTTTGTTCAGATGGTAAAGCGTCTGTCTACAGTGTGGGAGACCTGGGTTCAATCCCTGGGTTGGGAAGATCCCCTGGAGAAGGAAATGGCAATCCACTCCAGTACTATTGCCTGGAAAATACCATGAACAGAGCAGCCTGGTAGACTACAGTCCATGGGGTCGCAAAGAGTTGGACACGACTGAGCGACTTCACTTTCTACCATTATTCTGATTGCTGCTGCTGCTAAGTTGCATCAGTTGTGTCCGACTCTGTGCGTGGAGAGTTGAACCTCATCCCCTTCCCATGTGTGATACCTTCTGTGCCGTCCGGCTCTGCCTGCTCCTCCCGCTGCTTCTGCTTGAACTTCATGTTCCCGTAGTGCATCACGGCACCCGTCAGCTTGTAGATCCCGACCTTCTCCTCTGAGCTGAAGCCCAGGATGTCAATGGCATTCTGGGAATTAGAAAGAAGGACAGCCGTCACAGCAGACCTCAGGGATCCCAATGCAGCTCTTTCCTGGCATTTTGTAGAGCACACGAGACGGCATTACCCCAATAAGTGGATGACAGGTGGCGTATGGTAAGTTAGGGGTTAAAAACCATTTCTTTCATTGACCATGTTTGTGTGGGTGGGTGGAGATTATGGGAAGAAAATGTGAATTATCTGTTTGCTTCCATCCAGTGAGCACTGATTTGAGTCCTGTCCTAATGTGCATAGATTTGGGGCTGTTTTCTGGACGAGGCCATTGGGAACGATTGTGTGATTCTGGGAGGAGGCAGGCTCATGGATGTTATCCAAGAGCTTGTGAGTTTGGCGTTGCCATCTAGGAATTCCAGTGTTGTTCAGAATAGCAATGACATGGCATCATAGAATATTAGAACTGGAAGGGAAAAGGCAATTTTTCAAATGTGAAAGGAGCTAGGGAGGGCACTAGGCACTGATAAATGGAATATTTCCTGCGGTATCAGTAAGCAAAAGATATCACAGCCATCAGCAACGGCAGCCCTCCTTCAAGAGCCAGTAAGCTCTAAGGAAACTCAGGATGTGAAAATATAGGATACTGGCTCCAGAGGGCTGAGGTGCATATGAAAGGAATGATTTCAGTGAGTCCAGACTCTTGCATCTTCCCATACATAGAAAAGCCCTACATTCCTTAAGTTTGGATATCTGCTTTTTTAAAATTAACAATCATCTTTTCATGTTCAAACTACCTGACCTTTGTTGTAAAGCTTCTCTATAACCTGACTTCCCCCCTCAACCTCCCCCATCACCCCTCCCCACCCCCGCTCCCCCCCCGCCACCCCCCAGCCTCCTTCGAGCAGTTGTCTCAGGTTATTTGAGATGTTGCCTCCCGGGCTTGAAGTCCTAAAAATTCCTGCCGAATAAAACATAACTCTCAACATTTTAGGTGGTGACTATTTTTAAAGTGAACAATAACATCCCTATGTTATCTCATTAACTCCCTATGAAAATCTTATAGGTGCACAGATTTTTCAAGATTTCCAGGTGAAAACCCAGTTTACCCCTTAGTCAGTCTCTCCCATCAGGAAACTTCCATAAGCCTCTTTTCGTTCTCCATAAGAGGGCAGACAGAATGAAAACCACAATCACATAAAACTAACCAATCTGATCACATGGACCACAGCCTTGTCTAACGCAATGAAACTATGAGCCATGCCATGTAGGGGCCACCCAAGATGGACAGGTCATGGTGGGGAGTTCTGACAAAACATGGTCCACTGGAGAAGGGAGTGGCAAACCACTTTAGTATTCTTGCCTTGCTGCTGTTGCTGCTAAGTTGCTTCAGTCGTGTCTGACTCTGTGTGACCCCATAGACAGCAGTCCACGAGGCCCCGCCGTCCCTGGGATTCTCCAGGCAAGAACACTGGAGTGGGTTGCCATTTCCTCCTCCAATGCATGAAAGTGAAAAGTGAAAGTGAAGTCGCTCAGTCGTGTCCAACTCTTAGCGACCCCATGGACTGCAGCCTACCAGGCTCCTCTGTCCATGGGATTTTCCAGGCAAGAGTACTGGAGTGGGGTGCCATTGCCTTCTCCCATTCTTGCCTTAAGAACCCCATGAACAGTAGCCCAATATGCTACTGGAGATCAGTTGAGAAACAACTCCAGAAAGAATGAAGAGATGGACCCAAAGCAAAAACAACACTCATTTGTGGATGTGACTGGTGATGGAAGTACAGTTTGATGCTATAAAGAGCAATATTGCATAGGAACCTGGAATGT
Source organism: Bos javanicus (assembly GCF_032452875.1). Taxonomy (NCBI): domain Eukaryota; kingdom Metazoa; phylum Chordata; class Mammalia; order Artiodactyla; family Bovidae; genus Bos; species Bos javanicus. Next base: position 30,818,278 of record NC_083886.1, read on the forward strand.
TAGGTCCATGAATCAAGGCAAATTGGAAGTGGTCAAACAGGAGATGGCAAGAGTGAACATCAACATTTTAGGAATCAGTGAACTAAAACAGACTGGAATGGGTGAATTTAACTCAGATGACCATTATATGTACTACTGTGGGCAAGAATCCCTTATAACAAATGGAGTAGCCCTCATAGTCAACAAAAGAGTCCAAAATGTAGTACTTGGATGCAATCTCAAAAATGATAGAATGATCTCTGTTCATTTCCAAGGCAAACCATTTAATATCACAGTAATCCAAGGCTATGCCCTGACCAATAATGCTGAAGAACCTGAAGTTGAATGGTTCTATGAACACCTACAAGACCTTCTAGAACTAACACTCCAAAAAGATGTCCTTTTCATTATAGGGGACTGGAATGCAAAAGTAGGAAGTCAAGAAACACCTGGAGTAACAGGCAAATTTGGTCTTGGAATACAGAATGAAGCAGGGCAAAGGCTAATAGAGTTTTGCCAAGAGAACACACTGGTCATAGCAAACACCCTCTTCCAACAACACAAGAGAAGACTCTACACATGGACATCACCAGATGGTCAACACCGAAATCAGATTGATTATATTCTTTGCAGCCAAAGATGGAGAAGCTCTACAGAGTCAGCAAAAACAAGACTGGGAGTTGACTGTGGTTCAGATCATGAACTCCTTATTGCCAAATTCAGACTTAAGTTGAAGAAAGTAGGGAAAACCATAAATCAAATCCATTATGATTATACAGTGGAAGAGACAAATAGATTCAAGGGATTAGATTTGATAGAATGCCTGAATAACTATGGATGGAGGTTCATGACATTGTACAGGAGGCAGTGATCAAGACCATCCCTAAGAAAAAGAAATGCAAAAAGGCAAAATGGTTGTCTGAGGAGGCCTTACAAATAGCTGTGAAAAGAAGAGAAGTGAAAGGCAAAGGAGAAGAGGAAAGATATACCCATCTGAATGCAGAGTTCCAAAAAATAGCAAGATAAGAAAGCCTTCCTCAGTGATCAATGCAAAGAAATAGGGGAAAACAATAGAATGGGAAAGACTAGAGATCTTTTCAAGAAAATTAGAGATAGCAAGGGAACATTTCATGCAAAGATGGGCACAATAAAGTACAGAAATGGTATGGACCTAATAGAAGCAGAAGATATTAAGAAGAGGTGGCAAGAATACACAGAAGAACTATACAAAAAAGATCTTCATGACCCAGATAATCATGATGGTATGATCACTCACCTAGAGGCAGACATCCTGGAATGCGAAGTCAAGTGGGCATTAGGAAGCATCACTATGAACAAAGATAGTGGAGGTGATAGAATTCCAGTTGAGCTATTTCAAATCCTAAAAAATGATGCTGTGAAAGTGCTGCACTCAATATGCCAGCAAATTTGGAAAAATCAGCAGTGGCTGAGAACAGGACTGGAAAAGGTCAGTTTTCATTCCAATCCCAAAGAAAGGCAATGCCAAAGAATGCTCAAACTACCACACAATTACACTCATCTCACATGCTAGTAAAGTAATGCTCAAAATTCTCCAAGCCGGGCTTCAACAGTATGTGAACCATGAACTTACAAATGTTCAAGCTTGTTTTAGAAAAGGCAGAGGAACCAGAGATCAAATTGCCAACATCCATTGTATCATTGAAAAAGTGAGAGAGTTCCAGAAAACATCTACTTCTGCTTTATTGACTATGCCAAATCCTTTGACTGTGTGGATCACAACAAACTGTGGAAAATTCTTCAAGAGGTGGATATACCAAACCACCTGACCTGCCTCCTGAGAAAACTGTATGCAGGTCAGGAAGCAACAGTTAGAACTGGACATGGAACAATAGACTGGTTCCAAATCAGGAAAGGAGTACATCAAGGCTGTACATTGTCACCTTGCTTATTTAACTTATTTGCAGAGCACATCATGAAAAACACTGGGCTGGGTGAAGCACAAGCTGGAATCAAGATTACTGGGAGAAATATCAATAACGTCAGATATGCAAATAACACCACACTTCTGGCAGAAAGTGAAGCAGTAAAGAGCCTCTTGATGAAGGTGAAAGAGGAGACTGAAAAAGTTGGCTTAAAACTCAACATTCAGAAAACTAAGATCATGGCATCTGGTCCAATCACTTCATGGCAAATAGATGGGGAAACAGGGGAAACAATGACAGACTTTAATATTTTGGGCACCAAAATCACTGCAGATGGTAACTGCAGCCATGAAATTAAAAGACACTTGCCCCTTGGAAGAAAAGTTATGACCAACCTCGACAGCATATTAAAAATCAGAGACATTACTTTGCCAACAAAGGTTCATCTAGTCAAAGCTATGGTTTTCCCAGTAGTCATGTATGGATGTGAAAGTTGGACTACAAAGAAAGCTGAGTGCTGAAGAATTGATGCTTTTAAATTGTGATGTTGGAGAAGACCCTTGAGAGTCCCTTGGACTACAAGGAGATCCAACTAGTCAATACTAAAGGAAATCAGTAATGAATGTTCATTGGAAGGACTGATGTTGAAGCTGAAACTCCAATATTGGCCACCTGATGTGAAGAACTGATTCATTTGAAAAGACCCTGATGCTGGGAAAGATTGAACGCAGGAGGCAAATGGGACAACAGAGGATGAGATGGCTGGATGGCATCACCGACTCAATGGACATGGGTTTGGGTGGACTCCGGGAGTTGGTGATGGACAGGGAAGCCTGGCGTGCTGCATTCAACGGGGTTGCAAAGGGTCAGACATGACTGAGCGACTGAACTGAACTGAACCAGGTGAAGAATTGATATTCTAAGAGAGTTTGCAGCAATGTGCAGGGATGGATTTGAAACAGGTCTGGATGTGTCTGGGGAGCTGATGGTACAGACCAGGTCTGTGTCAGTAGGACGGTATTGCAGAGGGAGGCACTCCAGGGTGGCACTCCCTTGTGAGGGAGGATCAGCATAAGAAACTGAGGGAGGGGAGATTCTGAGGCCCTAGAATCCATATCCCACCCCAGCTGGTGCATGTCTGTGTCCTAGGAGCGGGTGGCTACAGATAAAGAGAGAAAGAACTCTGGCTAAAAGCTAAAAGGATGCCGGTGAAAGCATTACTAGAGAACGCAGTCTCTTGGAGACACCTGTCCCCCTCCATTCTGGCCATAGGTAAACCACTGCCCTGAATGTTCTCCTTGGGAGGGGGGAGCAACGGCAGCCCCTGACAGCTGGGGTCTCCTGTGAGGACCTGAGATATTACTTTGGGAATTTTTAGAATTCCTTAGGAGGGCCTTGGCTTCTCTGGTGGCTCAGACAGTAAAGAATCCACCTGCAATGCAGGAGCCCAGGGTTTGATCCCTAGTTGGGAAGATCACCTGAAAAAGGGAATGGCCACCCACTCCAGGATTCTTGCCTGGAAAATTTCATGGATAGAGGAGGCTGGCGGGCTACAGTTCATGGAATCACAGACAGGAGAACATGATTGAGTGGCCAACACAATAGGAGGGACTTTCGGGAGGTGGCGGGGTGCTGGGACGCCTTGTGTCAGTCACTAAGCTTCCTGCCCATGTGGTAAAGGCTGGAGAAACCTGGTGAGGAAACCTGGTTAAAAATATACCATAGCCAGACTGACATTAACTGAAGTTTTTTGATCATGAGCATTTTCTCCTTGCCTTAAAAACAATCAGCATCACCTGGAAATGGCAGAAAATGAAGGCCAGGGAGCTGGGCCCTGGACAGGGCCCCTGGGCTATTGGATAAGACCCTTCTCTAAAAGCTCTTACAGCTTCCGAGAGGGTGGAGCCACTCAGGGGTAGAGATGTACTACACTGAGATGTATTTTAGTTAAAAATGTAAGTTCAGGGTTGGGCAGATCTGGGTTCAGACAGTTGTTTACAAACTGTCTTCAGGCAAATTGTGAGTTTTTATTTCCCTAAGACTCAGCTTCTACCTTTATGAAATGGGGGCAACAGTGGGGCCAATCCTAGAGGTTTTGTTGATGCTTAAAGGAGATGATGCAGGCAAAGCTTTTTTCAGTTCCTAGCACATGTAAGGGAGAAGGCAACGGCACCCCACTCCAGTACTCTTGCCTAGAAACTCCCATGGACAGAGGAGCCTGGTAGGCTACAGTCCATGGGGTCGCGAAGAGTTGGACACGACTGAGCGACTTCACTTTCACTTTTCACTTTCATGCATTGGAGAAAGAAATGGCGACCCACTCCAGTGTTCTTTCCTGGAGAATCCCAGGGACGGCGGAGCCTGGTGGGCTGCTGTCTATGGGGTCTCACAGAGTCGGACACAACTGAAGCGACTTAGCAGCAGCAGCAGCAGCAGCAGCACATGTAAGTGCTCAATGCACTTAGTTATATTTGACTCTGGAGATGCTCCCCAGGGCTAAAGGCCAGAGGCCTGACAGGTGTGCTTCCTGTGAGCCCAAGGGCAGATAGACGGGGGAATGGGGCAGCTACTGCAGAGTGGGGCTGAATTTTCCTGCTTTAGACTTTTCTGTATTTTCTAGATTTTCTTAAAGAACCATGTAGATGGTCTTGTATCCTGAAGACTTTGAACAATAACTTATCCATTATCCATGCAAACGTTATACCCTGAAAGGCTGCAGAATGGAACTGAAGGCCTGTTTTGGAGAACTTTCAGTTATTCCCATTTCTGGAGTTTTCTGAAGTGGGGGCATGGTGCCATCTGTACAAATTCTCCAAGATCTTGGGTCTAATCACTGAGCATCCTTTTGTCCCAGCTTCTTTGTGAGATCATGGATGCCTCCCAGTTCATAAATTCAACAATTCCTCACTTAAGTAAATAAACACACAGAATACTTACATCAGTGGCCAACAGCTCCTCACTGTCATCGATACTGGCCACGGTGACCTCTCCCTGGCTCACGAAGGGGAAGTCAAAGGGGTTGGTTGAAATGAGAAGCAGGTCTGTGGAGCAGGAAGATCCCTTTAGCATCTAATGCACAACTGACTCTGGGATTTTTCCAATGAGACTGGTTTGGAAGATAAGAATTGTAACTAAGGAAACTTACCGATGAGTTCTGGCTTCTTGTTGGACATGATTTGGTAAAAAATATGATAGCTTCTCTCACTGGATAATTGAAACGTCACCCTGGATTTTTCTAAGAGATCTAAGGCAACAAAAAGCAATGTGATTTTTATGTTCCCCAGGAGATGACCCTGGGGCCAAATTCAAGGTGTGTGTTTGGACTCACAGGTTTCAATGTCTGCTGATGCCAGCTTTCCTGTGGCTCCAAAGTGAATCCGAATGAACTTCCCCTGTCCAACGACAGATTGACAAACACCAAGGTTATTCTGGGCTTCCCTGGTGGCTCAGACAGTGAAGAATCTGTCTGCAATGCAGGAGACCTGGGTTCAATCCCTGGGCCGGGAAGATCCCTTGTAGAAGGGAAGGGCTACCCACTCCAGTATTCTTGCCTGGAGAGTCCCATGGACAGAGGAGCCTGATGGGCTACAGTCCATGGGGTCGCAAAGAGAACCACTGAGAGACTGACACGTGGCCATTCTATTTGCATGGTATTGTCGCAGCCTCTGTTAGGTGTGACTGTGGATGGTGGGACATGTAGGGTCAGCAAGGGTGATGCCAGAAGCCTGAGGACTTCCTTCTCTCCATTTGCTTGGCATCCGGTCCCCCCACCAGCTCAGCCAAGCCTCAGATAGCTCTGCCCAAAGCCCATGGCTCTGTCCCTTTAGCTCTGGGGATGCCTGTGAGCTCCCTCTCAACTCTCTCTTGGGACCACCTCTCACCTGACTGCCTCCTTGGTCTCTGTCTTGCTCAAACTCTCCATAACATCTTTGCATTGATAACCTGGTTGGAATAACTAACTTCTTTTTTGCCTCTGGGTGCTACTTTTTTTTTTAAATTAATTTTATTTTATTTTTAAACCTTACATAATTGTATTAGTTTTGCCAAATATCAAAATGAATCCTACATATTCATTTTTGAGATTTCTTGCCTCATATCCCCTTACTGTTTACTACAGGCAAACCTAGCTCCCAGGAGGAGCTGGCTCCCTAAAGACCCACTCAGCACCTGGGTTCACTCAGTTTGGGGTAGTCAGAGGTGAAATTACATATAGTATATATGTGTGTGTGTGTGTGTGTGTGAATGTACGCGTGTGTATGTGTGTGTATATTCCCTCCTTACATTGTTCATTAAATTGGTCTCTGCCATTCTGTGAGCAGATTCGAGGGCAAAAATCCCGCCTTGCTTGTTCACCCACAGACGCTGGAATCTACTGTACTCAGTGATATTCTCAGTATTTTCTGAATGAAGCCTAAAGCAGAGCTAATGAAGGATCAGCCAAGGTTTATGTGAATTATGTGTTGGGTTCTCAGGAGTTTTAGCTCCTTAATGGAAGTGCCTCGGGCACTTGCTCCTCTGGCCAGTGAAATTCGATAGAAGACTGGATATTTGTTTATTTGCCAATGTCGGAGGTAAATGCCTCTTTGGTTGAGCTAATTCTAAGTGAAATGTTGAAGGATGGGGCACAGCCTTCGATTTAAACTTTTCCCCAGTTTTTGATCTCTGCTGTCTTCACCAGGTTTTTCGTCCTCCTGACTTGGAGGAGGTCAATTCTGCTAACTAACTTCACACTAAGGTTTTCATGGCTAGTAAGTCAGTGGATGTTGCTCAGCAGACTTCTGCATTTTAAAATGATTCCACTCCAAAAGACCAATTATTGCATAAAGAAAATTGCTCTGTACTTGTGGAATTTGAGTCATTGTGACTTCAGGATGCTCTTGTGCGTGTATGTGCGTGCTAAGTAGCTTCAGTTGTGTCTGACTCTTTGTGACCCCCATGGACTGTAGCCTGCCACATTCCTCTGTTCATGGGATTCTCCAGGAAAGCATACTGGAGTGGGTTGCTGTGCCTTCCTCCAGGGGATCTTGCCAACTCAGGGATCGAACCCACTTCTCTTGTGTCTCCTGCGTTGTCAGGTGGATCCTTTACCACTAGTGCCACCTGGGAAGCCCCAGGATGCTCCAAGGTGCTGTTGATTAGTTAGGGAAGCATAGCTAAATCCTCCCTGTGCTGGGAATAAGCCAGCATGTTCTTGGAAGTGTATCAGAATATCCCGGTTGGGCAGCTTGATCTGAATCACTTGAGGGTAGATGAAGCCGGGAATACCCTAGTTTGTGTGGCCATTTTCTCACATCCAGCACCGGAGGAGAGGGTTTGGTTTCTGGGGGCTGTTGACAGTTGGAATGAGTCTTACAAATCTCGAGGAGTTGTCATTCCTCACAGTCTTGGCGTTTCCAAAAGCCTCCAGGAGGGGATTGGCCTGGATGATCTGATCTTCCAGGGTTCCCTAAAAATAATAGAAGAGGAAAAGGGAGGACTTTGGACATCTTCTGAAGTAATTTCTTAGTGACTCTAAAGTATGCTTGCTCTGGGAAGGGATTAGGGAGAGATGTCACACAGTCCAGGCTGGTGGCCGGTGCAGAATGTAGAAGTACCCAGAAGCCTATCTCTACTCTACTGAAGGAGGCTTCAAGGTCTCATCCAAGAAAGGGTTTTAGCACAGCATCACAGTGACTTCTGGCCACACCAGATTCCTGTTTGGAGTGCTATCCACTCCATCTCGATTTCCCAGACCGCTTTTTTCCTCTGACAACATTTCATTATAAAATACAGATTTTTAGAGTACAGACCTATGTTACTGCCTGCACCAGGATCCATTTATATAGATATTTGGGTTCAGAAGTAGAATTTAGACTGTGAGCAACGAAAGTGACCCATATGATAGACATAGTGGGTCTTGAAAATATTTTTAAGTTGCATAAAATATTTCATGAGAATTATTATTTAAAAGTCCTCTTATGGAAAGCAGAGCTTTCACCCTCCCCCTTCCATGCATGATTGCTTATCTTTCTGGCTCTCTGGAAACTATTGTCCAGCCCAGTGGTTCTCAAAGTGTGGTCCCTAGACCAGCGGCATGAACAGTGGGAACATGAGAGAAATGCAACCTGCCAGGACTGTGAAGGTGAGATAGGAATTTCAAGCAGAAATTCTGGGCCAGGAGCCTAGCAATCCTCTGAGAACCTCTGGCTTAAACCACTCCTTCTCCAGAGGAGGATGTGGAGATAGTCAAGGTCATTGGGCTGTTGAGTCCACGAGGTGGAGCCATTTCTTATCTTGTCCCCTAAGTACTCCCAGGCAAGACTTCTTACTGTGCATCTGTGCTGAGCACAGAGCCCTGCACAGAACACCTAGTGCTCACCCAAGATTTAAGTTGTACTTATCCCAGGAGCCTTCCAGGGGCAGGAGGCTGCTCACCTGCATCTTGCCTGGCTGCTGCTCCTTCTTCTTGTCTCCAGTGACTGCAATTGTTGCAAAGTACTGGATGACACGCTTGGTGTTCACCGTCTTCCCAGCTCCAGATTCTCCGCTGTTGATTTAAAAGTGAGAAATGCAGACATAGAGAACAGACCCATGGGTGGAAAGAGGCCCAACAGGAGAGAGGAGATGAAAGACGGATGGACCGGAAGTTTTGGATTAGAAGATGCAAACTATTATATGTAGGATGGATAAGCACCTGGGTCCTACCGTATAGCACAGGAAACAATATTTAATATCCTGTGATAAACCATGATGGGAAAAATATGAAAATATATTGTATATATACAATTGCATATATAAGAATTGTATATATAAGAATATATACACATATATAGTATACATTCTTATTGTATCTATAAGAATATATACACATATATACCTGAATCACTTTGCTGTACAGGAGAAGTTAACACAACATTGTAAATCAACTATACTTGAATAAAATATATATTTTAAAAAAGTAAGTGAGATAAAGGAGAGTGGAAGGGATGGATGGCCCTCTTCCAAGTCATCCTAGAGCAGACATGGGTTACTCACGTGATGAGGATGGACTGGTTGTCTCGATCTAGAAATACAGAGGGAAGCAGAACAGAATCAATGACTAACCAAGAGGCAGGATGTACAAATAAGGCAACACTGGGTAGGGGTGGGTAGAGCCCCTGAGGTCCAGTTCTGAGTTTGCCATAACTAGTGGTGTGATGATTTGGGTATATCTAATCTTTAGGGCTTCCCTAGTGGCTCAGCAGTAAAGAATCCACCTGCCAAGCAGGAGATGTAGGTTTGATCCTTGGATTGGCAACCCACTCCAGTATTCTTGCCAGGGAAATCCCATGGACAGAGCCTGGCAGGCTATAGTCCATGGGGTCACAAAAAGTCAGACATGTCTGAGCAACTAAACATACACAATCTTCTTTGAGACAATTTGTGCAGATTTCCAAAATGTAGGATGTGTAATGTGGGCAGCATGGGACGTGAACAGTGAGTCCCACGATGTGAAAGTTCTTCACGTTCACAGACCTTAATCTCCTCACTAGCACTTTCTTATCTCCCTTTTTAACAACAGCAACCACAAAAACGCAAGTCTCAGACTCAGAACTTGTAAGAATCCATAGCTTCTATTAATAATTAGACTTATGGATGCTTATTTGTTGTCACTGCATTTTTCTTTTCCTTTTCCCTTTTACTTGAAGGTGACAATGGTTTTCCATTTACAATAGGTTGAATTGCAAAATTCATAGGTTGAGGTCCCAAACCTTAATACCTCAAAATGTGACCTTATTTGGAAATGAGGTCATTGCAGATGTCTTTAAAGATGCAATCATACTGGAGTAGGTGAGAAGCCTCCGTCATGAGAAGCCTGAGCACCACAGCTAGAGAATGACCCCTGCTCGCAGCAACTAGAGAAAGCCAGTGTGCAGCAATGAAGACCCAGCACTGCTGCTGCTGCTGCTGCTAAGTCGCTTCAGTCGTGTCTGACTCTGTGCAACCCCATAGACAGCAGCCCACCAGGCTCCCCCATCCCTGGGATTCTCCAGGCAAGAACACTGGAGTGGGTTGCCATTTCCTTCTCCAATGCATGAAAGTGAAAAGTGAAAGTGAAGTTGCTCAGTCGTGTCCGACTCCTAGCGACCCCATGGACTGCAGCCCACCAGGCCCCTCTGTCCATGGGATTTTCCACGCAAGAGAACTGGAGTGGGATGCCATTGCCTTCTCCAGAAGACCCAGCACAGCCAAAAAGAAATACATAAAAAATGGAAATTACCAGTCAGCATGAACTGATAGGCATTGTCAGAGATGGAGAAGATGTGGGGCGGGGCCTCCTGGCGCTTTTTGCCTCGGTAGGCTGCCACCACCTCGGGGTTGTACACTGGCAGCCACTTGTAGGGGTTGACGGTGACACAGAAGAGACCTGAATATGTCTGCACCATAAAAAAAAGGAATATAATTATTTCATGAGGACATTAATACTGGTTTTCAAAATGTTAACCGCCTGCATGAACAGGGGCCATGAGAACAAACTCACGTAGATCATCCAGGCTGCATAACGCTCTTTGAGGTTGTACAGCACAGCGGGCTCGTGCAGGTGGGTCATCATGGCCATGTCCTCGATCTTGTCAAACTTGGGAGGGTTCATGGGGAACACCTGTTCGCTGTTGAGAGTGAGTGTCTGGATATTGAGAGGAAAGGTGATGAGTGGGAGAGCCGATGTTCAGTATCCATGCTACCAGTGTGGAGAAAGTGCTGAGATATTGTGGTGCGATGACCCCATTACCATGGATAGCATCATGGATCATATCTGTGCCCAGAGATGGTCCATAAACACCTGTTCTTGTTGAATCTACATGTGGTCAAACTGTGTAACCAGCTCTGGTCTGGTGCCCCCAAGTCAGTGTGCCATTCTGCACCAGGAGTGGCTTACACCTGTGCAAAGCTGTAGAGCCCTTCAACCTCAGGGTGGCCAGGGGTACTCAGGATGGCCAAGGCCAGAGAAGCTTGTCTCTGTGTACCCCATTTGCTGTGAGTGCTACGGTGAGCTCAAGCTTGGAATACTGAAAAGAACTCTTCCAGCATATTTGGTACATCTCCACCTCGATATCTCTATTCACATGGGTCCCTTTGTCTAGAATATCTACATTGAAATTATGTCTAGCTACCTTCAGAGCTCTTCTTAGGTGCTCCCTCATCCATGACCTGTCTCTGCTCTCCCCTGTCTTTTCAAGGCTTCCAGAATTCCTTGCACCTCTGCTCTAATAGTTCAAACATTTGGACTTGGAGTATGGTCCATGGCCATATGGCCATGTATGGCCAAACAGTATTTTGAGACTAATACCTAATTTTCCCTTATCTGTTTTTCCCTCCTTTTAAGCATACAGCTGGCACTCCATTACTCAGGAAAGGTAGAAACTAGTGCATAAAAGAGAAACAGCCAGTAAGGCTTTCTAGTCTTTGCCATAAGCCTATATCCTTAGAAGAGCTTTGAGGGTTTTACTGAAAAAAGAAGATTGCTGGTAAAGGCCACATCTCTAGAGGAAATTAGGCCCTTCTGCCCCACTGCCCTACACTAAAGAGAGAGACACCCAGAGTAGCACAAGGGAGATGGAAAAATCTGTGAGTCTTGAAGATTCAGGGCTTGCTTCTTAGCAGATCCTTTAGGGGGACAGTGAGACCCAATATGGTATTACTGAAAATGTGGCACAACTCTTGGGAGTGGACCCCAATAGTAACTCAAGAAAATTTATTTCTGGCCCTATTTAAAGAGACTAACATCAGAGGTTAAGTCAACAACAATAGTAATCACCTGTTTTGTATGCTTGGATTTGTGAACTGCGATTTGTACCCGTCATGTACTCTTGCTACCTATCCTGGATGATAAACTTTGGGGAAATGGTTACTGAGATTTTCTCACCTTTGCAAAGTGATGGACACTGTGACCTAGATGTGGTAGTTGTCCAGTAAGTACTGAACTGAATAGTGAAAGTGTTAGTCACTCAGTCATGTCTGACTCTGTGTAACCCTATGGACACATGTGCTTGCCAGGCTCCTCTTTACGGAGTTCTCCAGGCAAGAATACTGAGAGGGTAGCCATTCCCTTCTCCGGGGGACCTTCTCAATCTGGAGATCGAACCTGGGTCTCCTGTATTGTAGGCAGATTCTTTACCATCTCAGCCACCTTGAACGGTGCTCTGTAATTCTCTGTAGTAAACTAGGCATTGCCTCTGGAGCTCCCTCTCTAAGTCACACCGCAGCCTAGAGAGTTCTATGTGGAATATTCACCCATCCAGCAGCAGTCTTCATCCATCTCTCCCTTCAATAGTCCAACCTCTTTCACCACCGCCTTCCCCTTTCCCCAGAGCAAACCTCACAAAAACTCTCAAAGCTCAAGTCCTTGGAGAAAGGAAGAGACAGGGGCAAAGGTGTGTGTCAAAGCAGTGTTCACCTGCCGTGTCACCATAAAGTAGATCAATGGAAGTCTTGTTCTGTTATCAGGTTGCCATGGATCAGCATGCAATTTCTAATATTCTACTCCAGAGGATGAAGGAGGATGCCCACGTTAGCAAGAACGTCTGAGATCAACACTTACCCGGTCATCGAGGGTCTTGACTGTGACTTTGTCGTTTTCCCTGCCCTGGATCATACCCTTCACGTACAATTCCTTATCATCCACTGCAAAGCAGGCTTTCTTGGAGTCGAACGGGCGGTTCTGAGCCTCGATTCTTTCCTTCTCCGATTTCCGCAGGTAGGGAGCTGCTTCTCCGAAAATGGCCATCTCCGCATCAGAACTCATGGCTGCAGGGGCTGGGGACACCAGGGCTGCTGAGGCGGGGGCTGAGGGGTTCTTGACTCTGAGGGGCCCAGCCTATTATCTCTATTCAAACAGGGGCCAGATTCAAAAGCTCTTGGGATTAACCCAGTTCCTGCGGAATCTAGGCCCAGGTTTAGGGCAAGTGGGGGCAAGCTAAAGGGGATATTTTACTCCAAGAAAAATTTTTGAGGGGTTGCTTTCAACTCTGAGTGTTGATTTTGGAACAGCTCTAAGTCCAGCTCCAAGTGTGGAAGTCTAAACCAATTAGAGGAATCTAAGCTGAGCTCAATAAAAGAGAACTCAGAAAACGCTTCCTTAATTCAATATCATATTTGAGCCTCATGATCTCTGTGTCATTCCCAAATCTTAAAGGTGTCTAAGAAGAATGACTGAATGTTGATAAATCCTAGTAGAAATTATCACAATTATGTAATTTGGAAGAGGAAAGAGTATTTTAATTGTCCTTTCAAATGATTGTGGATATTCTTTTTAGATACTGTACCAAAACTTACACATGATAGTTTCTGTGGTACTTTCTTAAAGGCTAGTTGCAGCATAGAATCTGAAACCACATCAACAAACATTTGGTACCTGTTACCTTATAATCTGTTGGTCTGTGTTGAACTTGAATGAAACTTTTACCTATGTATAAACATCATACATTGATCATTTGAGAAATCTTGTTCACTGAATTCTACAACACTTCCAAATATCAACATATTTCATTGCACAATATAAAAAAATCACAGTCATTAATATCAGCACTCATCTTATTAGGAAATTCAAATATTAGGATGTTGTCAAGCTAATGGTGGTAGACACAAGTCTTTCAAAATTTCAATTTTTGCTTGAAAGCTCTACTCTATCATTAGTAACAAATACTTGTTTTCCTTGAAATTGGATAAGCACACTTCATTGTTTTTTGAGAAAATGTCTGCCAAATATCCAAGTCTGGGAAACCATAGTTTGTCCACTAGTCATTCTTTCCAGGAAAAAGGATGCTTCATGAAACAAGTGGCTGGTTCATCTCGCAGCTGAGACAACTGCACACGTGCTTTCCCTCCAGACAACCCTCAGAGTCCAGTGTGCAGCAGGAGAGCTTGTCACGCGGACTTCCCGTTCCATTACATAGAATATTATGAAGAGGTGGATGAAGTTGAGGTGTGACAAAACCAATCATTTCCACTGCTGCAAAACTTGTCATTTTTTTCAATGAAGTTGGCTTTTTAAATAAAGAAAATTTTTTTCCAGTGTCAGTATATGGCAGTGAAGATTTCTACGACTGCTAGCACAGCTTGGTGCCATGTCTTGGTTTGTAATAAAGCAGTAGAACTTTTATCCATCCTTGCTTTTGCATCATTACGTCCACACAGTGAAGACGGCAAATGGTGTCTGGGTATTATATTAAAATTTTTTTGACCTCATGTACCTCTCCAAGGTACCTCTCCATGGATCTCCAAGGATCCATGGGTCATGTTTTTTTCTTTTTTAAAAATTGATTGATTAATTGGCCATGATGTGTCTTTGTAGCTGTGTGAGTGCTTTTCCCTAGTTGCCATGAGTGGGAGGCTACACTGGTTGTGGAGTACGGGTTTCTCATTGCAGTAGCTTCCCCTGTTGTGGGGCACAGGCTCTGGGTGCTTGGGCTTCAGTAGTTGCGGCACATGGACCCTAGAGCTTGACTCGGTAGTTGCGGTGCCTGGGTTTAGTTGTTCTGCGGTTGTGGGAGTTTCCTGGACCAGGGATCTAACCCATGTCCACTACGTTGGCAGGCAGACTCCTAACCACTGGGCCACCAGGGAAGTCCCCATGGGTAACATTTTGAGAATGGTTGGACCAGAGCATGAAGAAATCTCATCAGGCTGCTTGACTTCAGCCTGGTACCCAAAGTGCTGAAAGTTGATCCATATCAAAATCACCTGCCACAGAATCTCTGTGGTTGAGACTGAGGAAACCGCATTTTTCCCAGGGGCCTCAAACACAGTGATGTTTGGGAACATTATTTTGCTTTTCTAAAACCATGGCATAGTCCCAATGGTCATACACAAAGTGATTTAGGCAACTATTTCTTAATTTTAATAGTGATATGTTTATTTTAAAGTTTATTACCTTATTCTACAAATATCTACAAAATCTACAATGCCATGAACAATTTTACATCCCATAAATACAGGATAAAACCTTCTCTATTATGATACTTTTTTCATTGCTTCTAAGATGCATCCCAAGTGTAGAGATAATATTCTGTGAAAATTGCGAAGAAAATTAGAACTTATAAAATAGGGTCAGTCAATTCAGTCATGTCTGACTCTTTGCAAACATATGGACTGCAGCATGCCAGGCTTCCGTGTCCATCACTAACTCCCGGAGCTTGCTCAAACTCATGTCTATCAAGTCAGTGATGCCATCCAACCATCTCACCCTCTGCTGCCGCCTTTTCCCCACTGCCTTTAATCTTTCCCAGCATCAGGGTCTTTTCCAATGAGTCAGTTCTTTGCATCAGAAGAAACTGACTCATTACATGGACCACAGCCTTGTCTAATTGAATGAAATTGTGAGCCATGCTGTCTAGGGCCACCCAAGATGGATGGGTCATGGTGGAGAGTTCTGACAAAATGTGGTCCACTGGAGAAGGGAATGGCAAACCACTTCAGTATTCTTGCCTTGAGAACCCCATGAACAGTAGGAAAAGGCAAAAAGATATGACACTGAAGAAAAAACATAGGGTAGTATGACTGTGAAGTATTTGTTTATATAGTGATGGAAAGCAGTGTTTCTCTTCTTTGGTGTGTAGGAATCCAACTGGGAGTCTTGTTGAAATGGATATTGTGATTCAGCAGGTATGAGTACAGTTTGAGACTGTGAATATCTAAATATCTCAGCTGACACTCATATAGATGGTTCACACTTTCATAGCAAGCATATAAGGTAGCTTTGAAAAACACATTTAAGAAAAAAAAAGGAAACAAGTCAAAATACTAAATGAATTGGTTTCTGGTATTACGTGAATATTGAAAACTTTGTGATGATTGCATAAGACTGAAGTCTGAAGGTGGGTGGTCAAGCTTAGCTTGTGGTCAAGCTATGTCTTTAGGCCTCCTAGAAAAATAGGACCTTCCATCTGGGATTCAGGTCATGACCAGTCTTGAGGTGGAGATTTCTCTTTTTCTACCCACAACTCCAACTGTGACTGAAAATCCAGTATCTTTTCATTTCCTCTATTACCCTGCATAGATGATGCATGAGTTGTCTCTGTGATATTCTGACAAATGTGTTGTCCAGGCTACTCGAACACCTTCCAGGATGACTATTTTCCATTTTGGAAAAATTTTGGAAGTTTTTGAAAATCACTTGGGAAATGTTTCTCAGGCCAAAGATTCTTCTTGCTTTAAACTTAAATCTGGGTGTCTGTGACTTCAGGACGTTCCATCCTCATTCCCGTCCTTGGTAACAACAAAAAGAGTTCAAATCTTCTTCCTAGAAGACAACTCTACACCAATTTGATGGCTGCTCTGGGTTCCCCTTAGCTTTTTCTTTTCCAGGCTGAATAAGCCCAGGACCATCTCCATCTTCTGCTGCTGCTTTGGCACCTCCTTTACAATCACGGTGAGCTCACTCCTGTTAATCTCTCGAGGTGTGGCACCCAGACCACATGTCATTCTCCGTCAGCATTGCACTCACCTCTCCTGACCTAGGTGTTACGCCTGGGGTGGTGACTGCCTTCTGGCAGTCTCATCACACTGCTGACTCACTAGTCACTGTCCAGCAAAGCCCCTCGATCCGCTGCCTACGTGTGGTTGCTAAGTCAGATCTTGTCCCCATATTTATACAACTGTACTCTGGGTCCCAGGCTAAAACCATTTATGCTTGGCTGATAAACTTAGCCTTGTTAGGTCTGATCCAACACCCTTGGCATGACTTGTGGTGTCCCTGGAGGCTCTACCCCCAGAAAGTCCCCTAATTAGCTTCTCCTCGGTTTTAAGAGCTTAACCTACTTCCAAGCCTACACAGCTGTGTCCCTTCAACCATCCACTCTGTTCCAGCCTTCAGGGTCTTCCAATGGAGATAGTCATTCCGGTCTACCTAACCTCTATCACCACCTTTTTACTGCTCCCCACCCCCTCTTTCTGCTGTCAGTGTACATGACACTGATCTCAACTTACATCCTTCTCCTGGGGATTTCTCAGCTACTGTATCTTGTCAACAGCGGTGTGGTCATGACTTAATTATACTTTGCTTTCCTTGGTCCTGATTCATCTAGAGTTACCTCCAAAAGTGCAGATTTTGAAGGGGGAAGTGTTTTTATTACTATAGTGGACATAAGGTTGAATCCATTTCTCCTTATTCTCTCAGCATTATTTGTGAGTAAAGGCATAGCTGAGTGGACTCAGGGGTGTGGACCCTGCTCAAAAAACCTCAAAGTTAGACTTGTGTGAAGACTGAATCTTGAGCCTATGAACATCATGCTCATTGCCAACTAAGTATATTGGCTTGGAGCTTACATGTCAGAGTTCTGCAGTGTATTTTATTATTCTCAGTATGATGGGCAAATTTGGGAAGCCATTCGTCCTTAGATACAATTTGCACATTTGTAATCTGCCTTTAGAAATACTTAAGTAACTGATTTTAATTTCACCATTTTTAGCTTCTTATGAGTGCGACAAGGATGACAATGTATAAAATGTTTGCTAATTTCAATCAATTACTGTATTCCCAACCGAAATAGTAACTCTTACCTTCTTGGTTCCCAAAGCAACCGTCAGTGTCCTTCAGAAATGAAGTATCTTCTTGGGTGGTGGTTCCAGAAATCAAAACCAAACAAAAACAAAGAAAAATGAACTATGAAGAGTTAAATAAATCTAGGAACTGTGCTTGTTCTAAATTTATCTACTTTTAAATGGGTACACAGTAGATGGTGTGGTATGGAAATAAATTTTCCATTTTCCTTTTGGTTAAGTTCTTTATTCTTTAAATAATTGGTTAAATACAATATTGATTAATAATTTTTTTGAGTATCTTCTGTGTGTGCCAAGTACCATGTTAGCTCCTTGGTGGTTTGGTTGCTAAGTCATGTCTGACTCTTGCAAGTCCATGGACTGTAGCCCACCCAGGCTCCTCTGTCCATGGAATTTCCTAGGCAAGAATACTGGAGTAGGTTGCCTTTTCCTTCTCCAGGAGTTAGTGCCTTAAGCAGGTATAAAAAAGGATAAAGACAGTCTCTACTCTAAAATAATGCAAAATATAGTACAGGGTAAGAGAAGTGGTCAAATAAATCCTTATACAAGGAAGAATAATGCAAATTCTGTAAGAGTCTAAATGAAATGTTAGGGGACTTACAGAGATGATGCTTCTGGCTGAGTGTAGGGGGCTGTGAGGGGTCAGGGAAGAAAGGAAGAGGAAGAATCATCCAGACTGTTACCTGAATCTTTAGATCAGTTAGTTGAGTTCTTTGGCAATGGGAGAAAAGTTGTGAATTATAGGCAAGACTTCTTTAAGAGGTCTAGGAAGGGCACTCTCTTAAATATACTATATTCTGTTGGAGAAGATGAAGGTACGTCAGCTGATAACTTATTTGGGACTAACCTCAGTCCACAAGTTTATAACCTGCATGAAGATATCAAGGTATCATAAGAGTCTGAATAATTTCCCATATAAAATCTGCCTTCAACTTCCCATTTACCATAGAGTACTGCTATAGAATCAGAGAATCATGCCATGAAATACCATTTAGGTAGAAACAGACATTTCAACACTTGCTTTACTACTTTGGTTGCCTCCTTTTATCTTTTTCTTTGATGAGTCTTTAAAAGATTTCTAGCTACATCCTAAAATTCTCCCACATTTTTCCAGAAACAATTAAATGATTAAGTATTTTATTTTGAACCCTCAGTTCAAAAGAAACCAGACTTGGAGGCAGAACCTTAGGTTTCTAATGCCAGTCCTGTAAAGTAGCTGTTGTAATGTCTCTGGGCTTTGGTTCCCTTCTGTCAAATGAGACAGACCAGAAAATCTCAAGATTCCTCTTAGCTCTGTGAATGTATGACAGGAGGCTTTCTGGTGAAGATGGTGGCCAGAAATCAAAGCCTCCCAAGTCTCTTCTGAGAAATGCTTCTGCAGGGTCAGACATGACCCAGCCCAAAGTCCACCGGGCACACCGTGCAAGAGCAATCTGGAAACCAGTCATTCCTAAGCAGACTAAGGATGCATTCTGAGATGGATAAAATGCATGAGAGGATTTCTTCCCACAATTATCTTCCAGATATCCTGACATAAGAAAAACATTTAAATGATCACAAAAATTTCAAATAATAGTTCAAGGCAATTGCAGAAGAGATATCACAAATTAGCAGGTTTATTTGCTGACTGCATGTTATAATATTGACTTAAACAATTAGAAGGGTAAGTATGCATTGTATTCAGCTTCATATCCTGCAAGGTAATTTTTTTGGTCTCATAATTGCTTATATTCTTGTCTTTTTACTCCTTGTAGAAGCTTCTTGAAAGGCTTTGTCATCTTGTCTTCCATACTGCGCTTAACACAGTTCCTTGCACTTACTAGGTCCTCAGCAAAGGCTACTGTATTGCTTTCTCTTCTTCTTTCCACATAACCTAATCAGGTATAATCAGAGTGACATGGAGCAGAAAAGTGGGCACTGGTGAGCACTTACCTCACTATGGTGCGGTCAAAGCGGTTTCAGAAGCGTGACCCGCCGGGCTCCCTTTATACCCCCAAATCTGCAAGCCCAGCGCTCTAGCTTGGCTATATTTGGGGATCACCATTTACTTGTTAGATGTAAATGCGTCGTAGCACTGATCTCTCACTCTTGTTAAGTTACTTGGATAAATGACCAGCGGAGGCTGTGTAATGCCAAGTCAGCTGCGTAGGGATTTTGACGTTGGACACAGATCTTTGAGACTTAGAGAGTACTAGGGACTGAGTAGAACTGGGGCAGAGTGTGTTGAGAAGGTCAGTGAAGGGCAGAGACACAGGATGAATTGTCAAGCAATGGGTGATCAATAGCATGGATACTAATTACGTCTCCTTTACCAAGGACTGTAAACATGAGATAGTGTGTGCCTCTTCTCAGAAATTTCCAGAAAACATAATATTGGCCATTTAACATATCCATTCTTTTTTTTAACATTGAAAAAATTGAGGTATAGTTGATTTACAATATTGTGTTAGTTTCAGGTATATAGCAAAGTATTTCAGTTATATATATATATGTGTGTGTGTATTTATATTTCAGATTTGTTTTCCTTATATTACAAAATATTGAGTATAGTTCCTTGTGCTATGTAGTAGGTCCTTGATGTTTATCTATTTTCTATATAGTAGTGTGTATCTGTTAATCCCAAATTCCTAATTTATTCTTTTCTCCCTCCATTTCCCCCTTTGGTAACCATAAATTTGTTTCCTATGTCTGTGGCTCTATTTCTGTTTTGTGTATAAGTTCGTATGTATCAATTTTTTTTTTTAGATTTCACATATATGCCATATCACATGATATTTGTCTGGCTTACTTCGACTTAATATGATGATTTCTGCTTTGTTATGCTTAGTCTCTCAGTCACATCCAACTCTTTGTGACCCCATGGACTATAGCCCATCAGACTCCTCTGTCCATAGGATTTCCCAGGCAAGCATTCCGGAGTGAGTTGCCATTTTCTTCTTAAGGGGATCTTCCTGACCTAGGAATTGAACCTGCATCTCCTGTGTCTCCTGCATTGGCAGGCGGATTCTTTACCACTGAGCCATCTGGGAAGCCCCATTATAAAATTAAGAGCAAGCTTAAATTAAAAAAAAAAAAGTCATAAAGTTCTAGAAGTTCTAATGAAAATACATAGTCTGTGTGACAACTCTTATGTTTGCATAGGTTTTTTTGGCTGAGACGGAAGTGATGCTTGAATATGTAGGAATAACCATACATATTAGAAGTTAGAGCCATTTACAGTAATACAGTTTGACTTGTTTATGTTGTATATGATCAATGTGTACTGAATTCTATTCAATATTTTTTAATAACCTATAATGGAATGTAATCTGAAAAAAAATAACTGAATCACTTTGCCATATAGCCCAAACTAACACAATATTGTAAATCAACTATGTGTGCCTGTGTCCTAAGTCGCTTCAGTTGTGTCTGACTCTTTGCAACCCTGTGAACTATAGCCGGCCAGTCTCCTCTGTCCATGGGATTCTCCAGGCAAGAATATTGGAGTGAGTTGCCATGCCCTCCTCTAACCCAGGGATCGAACCTGCATCTCCTGCGACTCCTGCATTGCAGGTGGATTCTTTACCCCTGAGCCACTGGGGAAGCCCAAATCAACTATCCTTAAATTAAAAAAAAAAAAAAAAAGATTCTCTAGTTTTCCAGTGGGTAGTCTCATGTAAGTAAGGCATTTCCAAATGACAGCGTGCATTAGTGAAAATGAAACTGTAGGCAGAGGAAGAAGCAGATAGGAATAAAACTTCCACAATAGCATTTTCTAAAGCAGATTTGACAGAATGCTGATTCTGAGAGAAACTGTGAAATAAAAGGTTCTGTGGTTAAATGAGTTTGGGAAATGTGGCCAACTCTATTCCCTGCTATTGGAAATTCACCATAAATATTAGCATGGTAAGGAATCTGAGAAGCCTACCAGTAAAGAACGATGAAGAACTTTCTTGTAACTGGTGATGTGCTGTTGGAACACCATCTTACTCCCTGTTCAAGAAAACGAGAACAGAAGGCTGAAGACTGCAGTCCATAGAGTTGTCTCTGTTTCTTAGCAACATTGGCCTAGAACAAAGCAACAGAGAGCGATCAGGCAAACACACAGCCACTTTTATTCAAGGGACAGCCTCTTTTGTATGTAGCAGATGCTCAGTAAATGTTGTTCCTGTGAATAAACCAGTCAAGACAATTCATGGGGAATCTGTGTTGAAAGAGGGTCGGAGTGATAAAGTGGAAAAGAATGGAATCAGACTGAGTCTCACTTAAGAGTAAGAGTTTATATTTATTTTTTAAATTTTAATTTATTTATTTTAATTGGAGGCTAATTACTTTACAATATTGTATTGGTTTTGCCATACATTAACATGACTCCGCCATGGGTGTGAGAGTTTATTTTTATTAAGAACTCACCACGCACCCAGGCTTTATCCATATTGGCTCACTTATGCTTTGTAATAGTTTTGGGAGGTAGGTGCTAATATCATCCCCATTTTATGGCTGAAGAAATTGGGCCCTTGAGAGTTTCAGTAACCTGCCTGAGGCCATGCAACCAGCAAGTGGCAGAAATGGGATTCAAATCCTCTCTGGCTTTAGAGCCAATGCCTATAACCTTTCACTTTTGCAAGCCCAGCACTTTTGAGTGCTGGCATACTGAGGAATGGAGACATGAAATAGGGACTCTGCCCCAAAGGAGGTGGTTGGTAATGGACATGGGAAGAGAGTACAGAGACACAAAAAGTACAATTTATTTTTCCAAGGTAAACTTTAGCGCCAAGATGAGTAGGATGCCCAGTGGATTAGATGTATGGACAAGGTGTTTGAAACCCATAAGGTATGTTGTGCATGTAAAATATTATTAGAGTTCTTACTAATGAAATGGTACCACTTTGGAAGAGAGGAGAGCTCTGAAGGGGCTGGTGATTGTGGAGATGATGATAATAATGCTTTTTATCAGTTCAGTTCAGTCGCTCAGTCGTGTCCGACTCTTTGGGACCCCATGAATCGCAGCACGCCAGGCCTCCCTGTCCATCACCAACTCCCGGAGATCACCCAGACTCACGTCCATCGAGTCAGTGATGCCATCCAGCCATCTCATCCTCTGTCGTCCCCTTCTCCTCCTGCCCCCAATCCCTCCCAGCATCAGAGTCTTTTCCAATGAGTCAACTCTTCGCATGAGGTGGCCAAAGTACTGGAGTTTCAGCCTCAGCATCATTCCTTCCAAAGAAATCCCAGGGCTGATCTCCTTCAAATGGACTGGCTGGATCTCCTTGCAGTCCAAGGGACTCTCAAGAGTCTTCTCCAACACCACAGCTCAAAAGCATCAATTCTTCGGCATTCAGCCTTCTTCACAGTCCAACTCTCACATCCATACATGACCACAGGAAAAACTATAGCCTTGACTAGACGAACCTTTGTTGGCAAAGTAATGTTTCTGCTTTTGAATATGCTATCTAGGTTCTTTCCAATTTACAGGGGCTTCCCTGGTAACTCAGAGGGTAAAGAATCTGCCTGTAATGCTGGAGACCCAGGTTCAATCCTTGGGTCAGGAAGATCTCCTGGAGAAGGGAATGGCTACCCACTCCAGTATTCTTCCCTGGAGAATCCCATGGACAGAGGAGCTTGGTGGGCTACAGTCCATAGGGTCACAAATTTTATGTTTTATTATGTTTATTTTTCTCTGCAAGCCTTAGGGGGTTATATTACTTATATTATTAAGTACTACTAATAATCATTATTATTTCTGTTGTCCACACAGAAAACTGAGGCCTAAGGGGGTTAAGTGATTGACCAAAAGGCCCCACAGCTTGTACACAATGGAGCCAGAAGCGGCATCCCTGGTGTCTGGTTCCTGACTTTTTCTTCTATCCTCTGCTGTCTCTTAGAGGAGGGAGATTTTGAGAGCACAGGGAGGAGGTTTCAGGCTTAGGGATCGTTGGGGATTGCAGGGACTGTGGTTAGAAACAAGATTTCAGGAAGGTGTTTCAGGAAAGTGGACTGGGCAAGCCTAGAGGGAAGGGTTGGGGGTAACACGGAGGTGAGGCTGGAGAAGTGGGCTGGGCTTGTCTCCGATGGGCTCCTGATGCCCCTGGAAGGAATCAGGGCATTATTCTGAGATGATTGGAGAATGTTTCAAGGTTTTTAAGCAGAAAAGTAAATACATACACACACATGTACACACACACACTTAGGCCTGGCAAAAAAAATAAAAAGAGAGAGAGAACCCTAGGAGGTGAAAGGAATATGTTTGCCAATATAAGATCTCTCTGAGCTCAAGACTTATTTTTTGAGGCCCTACCCCACATTATATTAATATCTTAAAATCCACTCAATATATTTATTAAACATACATGCGTGTTAGGTCATTTCAGTTGTGTCTGACTCTTTGTGATCCTATGGACTGTAGCCTGCCAGGTTCCTCTGTCCATGGGATTCTCCAGGCAAGAATACTGGAGTGGGTTGCCATTTCCTTCTTTAGGAGATCTTCCCAACCCAGGGATTGAACCCACGTCCCTTATGTCTCCTGCATTGGCAGGTGGGCTCTTTATCACTAGTGCCACCTGGGAAGTCCACATTAAACATACAAGTAATATCTATTTGCCTTGAGAAGGAAATGGCAAACCACTCCAGTATTCTTGCCTGGAGAATCTCATGGACACAGGAGCCTGCAGGGCTACATTCTATAGGGTTGCAAAGAGTCGAACACAACTGAAGCGGCTTAGCAAGCAAACAATATCTATTTCCATGGAATATAAAAAAATAATCATAGTGGAAAACAAAGAGGGCCTTGATTCAGCAGGACAGAAATGAGATGTAAAAGGAAAGAGAAAACCCAAGGGATACCCTGAAGGCAGGACCAACAGGACTTTGATGCCGCTGGGTTTGAGGAGGGAAATGAAATCAGAGAATCTTGCCTTTCATCCAGCCCTCACAGCAGCTGAGAAATCTAGGGGCATGACACCAGCCCAGGAGCAATACTGAAGGGGGAAATATGAATTTATTTTTTAAATTGGAGTAGTAGTCTGTAGCTCACACCCACGGCATTGTTCCATCTCTCCCAACTTCAAGACTCTTCTGTCCATGAGGGCTTTCTCCAGTCTTGTTACAAAATCATTTTGTCAACTCTAAAGTGATGGGGACTTTATTTGTGTCAAAATAACTCAAGGGAAGTGGTGTTTTCAAGAGAGAGGATATAATAAAAAGCTCTACAGGCAAGATGGAGAAAAGGAAGACCATGAAAAGGGCATTAGGTCAGTCACAGAGGTGATCCTGACATGAATGTCAGCAGGATGGTGGGGGTGGAAGCCCTGAAGGCAAGGATTAAGGAGTGACAGGTGTCAAGGAGGAGGAAAAAGTTTTCCTCATTTCCCTGGGAGCAAATCTCTCCACCAATCACTATAGGAAGTGCATTCAGAGGACATGATTTGGATGGATAAAGCGGTAGCAGGGCCAACTAGAGAGGCCCAGAAAGCAAGTGTAATCAAGGTCGTGGCTTGGAGGGCTACTTGAGAAGAAAGGGCAATTAATTGTCCTAATTGGAGGATCACCCTCACCCCTCACAACCATCTAAAAGCTTATGTAACAGATGAAATTTCACAAAGCAGCGAGAAGGTCTCCCGCCGCCAGGAACAGAAATTTCTGGGCAAAAGTCACAGGACAGGTACATTTGTGAAGGATATAAATTTATATTTAATCACCTAATTAAAAACCCTGAGTGAGAATATTAGCTTGCAGAACTAGAATATTGCCTTGAATATTATTAGCTGATCGAACTCTGACATTACAGAATCAGAAATTGAGGTTCCGGACAGGTTACCTAATTCATCTTAATTAATTAAACAGAACTTTCCCCATTTAACTCTCAGATCCAAGAGTGCTAGTTCAGAACACTTTCAAGTGCAACACATAATCTTCCACACTGCTAGCATTTATGCACTTCACTTTTGCAAAGAAAAAAGCTGATGGATTATCCAGTGTGTGTGTGTGTGTGTGTGTGCGTGCTCAGTCGTGCCCAACTCTTTGAGACCCCGAGGACTGTAGCCCACCAGGCTCCTCTGTCCATGGAATTTTCCAGGCAAGAATACTATAGCGGGTTGCCATTTCCTTCTCCAGGGGATCTTCCTGACCCAGGGATCAAACCCACGTCTCTCGAGTCTGCTGACGTGGGTTCTTTACCACTAGTGCCGCCTGGGAAGCCCAGTGCAATACATAACCTGTGCACTGCTAGCATGTATGCGCTTCAGTTTTGCAAAACAAAAAGTTGATAGGAGATTATCCAGAGAATTGCTTAAATTGATTTTCCTTTAGTCAACGAGGACATAGATTTATCACTTCTACAGGTGGGAAAACTGAGGCTTGGCGAGATTAAGTGACTAGTCGTACAGCTAGTAAGTGGCAGAGTGGGAACTAGAACAAGTCCAGGTTGTGTTTTCACTACAAGACAGCTGCTTCTGGCTTTGCAAGATCCTGTAAGACACTAACGTTCTCAGAATTATACACGCTTCTCAGAACTACACACAAACCAGGCATCCTTCTCCAAAAACATCCTGGAGAGCATGTGTTCATGA
This sequence comes from Bos javanicus, assembly GCF_032452875.1. Taxonomy (NCBI): domain Eukaryota; kingdom Metazoa; phylum Chordata; class Mammalia; order Artiodactyla; family Bovidae; genus Bos; species Bos javanicus. Next base: position 30,844,223 of record NC_083886.1, read on the forward strand.
CCTGGGAACATTGTGTCCAGAGAAGAAATTCTACCAATTAGTCTGCTCAGTAAACTGAAGACCTCCCTCAATCTGGCCTCCTAACTTTGACTGATGGCTGTGAGAGTTACGGTCTCCATCATTTCACCTTTTATGTTGCGCTTTGATTACTTCAGTTGCTTAAAGCCTCATTAGAACAAAGGAAAGCATGATTGATTACTTTTTAAAATTTTTATTTGATCGAAATTATGCTTGATTTACAGTGTGTTAGTTTCTGCTGTACAGCAACACAATTCAGTTATACATACATTCTTTTTCATGTTCTTTTCTGTTATTATTTATCACAGGATTGAATATAGTTCCCTGTGCTATACAGTAGAACCTTGTTGTTCATGATTAATACCTTTTTTCTTAAAAATTCATACCGTTTTATTCTATAATAAAAACATTTTTCTAAACCATGATCAAAAACTTTGCTGGGCACAGCCCAAATGTATATTTACATGGTTAAAATCTGCATGATAATTTAGTCACTTAGAGTGGACTTTGAGAGTCAGAATGTTGGGGTTCACATCCAGACTTGACCTTTTAAACTGTGTGAATTTGGGCAATAAGGCAAAACTTCTTCTGCTTTTCTGGGCCTCAGTTTCTTTATCTGTAAAATGGGGCTAATAATCATACCTAACTCATGGGTTTCTCGTGACAACTGAGTTAATGAATGTATCATAGGCTCCTTTTTGAAAGTGACACAGAGTGGGTGAGACCATGTCAACAGGCAAGCCTGAGACTCAGAAGCCAGGAGCTTTCTCTAGAGAATGTACCAACCACTGGCAGTGCCAGTCGGCTCTGGAAGTCAGGACAATGTGTTCTATGTTGTTCTCTCATGACTTTTTTGTTGTTGTTTGGTGAGGCTCACCAGCTGACTGCAGCCGGACTATTATTCATCCAGTCTTCCCATTTTCTTGTTCATATGGCACAAAACATCTTTTTTTTTTTTCTCTTCTGTGCAGCATGCAGGATCTTAGTTACCCGACCAAGGAGCAAACCCACATCCCCTTCAGTGGAAGTGCAGAATCCCAGCCACTGGACCACCAAGGAATCCCCTCAGAACATTCTTAAGTTATCCCTTGCCCCTCAACACCACACACAACAATAAATCAAAAGAAGGAAGATGAGGCCTGGATATCTCCAAGCAGGGTGACCCTTTACCCTAATTTGCTTGGATTTGAAGAGATTCCTGAGACTTTCAGTTTTAAAATCAGGACAGTCCTTGGCAAACTCAGATACATTTATCACCCTACCCAAAAGGTTGTTGAAGGTATGATAGTAAAGATGAGGTTGAATGGAACGAGCTGAGATCTGTCACCAAGCCAGGATAGTGATAAAAATCACATGTGGAACTGATAATTTTAAAACTATAACACACTCATTCAATTGTTTATTCACCAAACAACCACTGAGGACTTACAACATGCTGAGAAGATTTTAAGTGCTAGAGGACAGAACAGGCAAAATTTGTCTTCCTGGAAATTCTATTTGAGTGTGTGTATGTGGGAACAACAGATATCAAGTGTCAATTAGTGATAAATTCTCTGAAGGAAAGAAAAATTAGGATAAGGAAACAGTGGCTGTGTGGTGTCTAAATAGATCAATCAAGGAAGGTTTCTCTGAAGATGTGATATTTGAGCAGACACTTATTGAAGGAGCAAGCCAGGAGAATATCAACCAGGCACAGTATTTCAGGCAGAGGAAACAAAGGCAAACTCTTTGGGAGGGGAACTTGGCTGCACAGGAACAGAGTAAAGGCCAGTGGGGAAGGAATGAAAGGAGCCAGGAATACTGTAGTAAGTAATGAAGTGGCAGAAGTGGCCATGGGCCAGATAGTTAAAGTCTTGCAAATGCAGCTAAGGATATGGGGTTTTACATGCCAGCTGTTACTATAAAGCTAGCTTTATTCTTCCTATAGGGCTTCCTAAGTGCCTTAGTGGTAAAGAATCCACCTGCCAATGCAGGAGATGTGGGTTCAAGCCCTGGGTCAGGAAGATCTCCTGAAGAAGGAAATGGCAACCCACTCAGGTATTTTGCCTGGAAGATCCCATGGATAGCGAGCATGGAGGGCTACAGTCCATCCAGTGGTAAAGAATGGCACACAACTGAGTGATTAAGCATGCACCCACTCGTTCTTCCTTATTCTCTGTTGAGGGCTGGCCCTCCCAGTTCAGTTCAGTTCAGTCACTCATTTGTGTCTGACTTTTTACGAAACCATGGACTGCAGCACGCCAGGCTCCCTGTCCATAACCAACTCCCAGAGTCCACCCAAACCCATGCCCATTGAGTCGGTGATGCCATCCAACCATCTCATCCTCTGTTGCCCCCTTCCCCTCCTCCCCTCAATCTTTCCCAGCATCAGGGTCTTTTCGAATGAGTCAGTTCTTTGCATTAGGTGGCCAAAGGATTGGAGTTTCAGCTTCAGCACCAGTCCTTCCAGTGAACATTCAGGACTGATTTCCTTTAGGATGGACTGGTTGGATCTCCTTGCAGGCCAAGAGATTCTCAAGAGTCTTCTCCAACACCACAGTTCAAAAGCATCAATTCTTCAGCCCTCAACTTTCTTTATAGTCCAACTCACATCCACACATGACTACTGGAAAAATCAGAGCTTTGACTAGATGGATCTTTGTTGGCAAAGTAATGTCTCTGCTTTTTAATAAGCTGTCTAGGTTGGTCATAACTTTTCTTCCAAGAAGCAAGCGTCTTTCAATTTCATGGCTGCAATCACCATTTGCAGTGATTTTGGAGCCCCCAAAAATAGTCTGTCAGGGTTGCTGTGTCTATTTTCCATGAAGTGATGGGACCAGATGCCATGATCTTAGTTTTCTGAATGTTGAGTTTTAAGCCAACTTTTTCACTCTCCTCTTTCACTTTCATCAAGAGGCTGTTTAGTGCTTCTTTGCTTTCTGCCATAAGGGTGCTGTTATCTGCACATCTGAGGTTATTGATGTTTCTCCCGACAATCTTGATTCCATCTTGTGCTTTATCCAGCCCAGCATTTCTCATTATGTGCTCTGCATATAAGTTAAATAAGCAGGGTGACAACATACAGCCTTGATATACTCCTGTCCCTATTTGGAATCAGTCTGTTGTTCCATGTCTGGTTCTAACTGTTGCTTCCTGACCTGCATACAGATTTCTCAAGAGGCAGGTTAAGTGGTCTGGTATTCCCATCTCTTTCAGAATTTTCCACGGTTTGTTGTGATCCACACAGTCAAAGGCTTTGGCATAGCCAAGAGAGCAGAAGTAGATGTTTTTCTGGAAATCTCTTGCTTTTTTGGTGATCCAATGGATGTTGGCAATTTGATCTCTGGTTCTTCTGCCTTTTCTAAAACCAGCTTGAACATCTGGAAGTTCATGGTTCACGTACTGTTGAAGCCTGGATTGGAGAATTTTGAGCATTACTTTACTAGCATGTGAGATGAGTGCAATTGTGCGGTAGTTTGAGCATTCTTTGGCATTGCCTTTCTTTGGGATTGGAATGAAAACTGACCTTTTCCAGTCCTGTGGCCACTGATGTGTTTTCCAAATTTGCTGGCATATTGAGTGCAGCACTTTCACAGCATCATCTTTTAGGATTTGGAATAGCTCAACTGGAATTCCATCACCTCCACTAGCTTTGTTTGTAGTGATGCTTCCTAAGGCCCACTTGACTTCACATTCCAGGGTGTCTGGCTCTAGGTGAGTGATCAAATCATTGTGATTATCTGGGTCACGAAGATCTTTTTTGTACAGTTCTTTTGTGTATTCTTGCCACCTCTTCTTAATATCTTCTGCTTCTGTTAGGTCCATACCATTTCTGTCCTTTATTGAGCCCATTTTTGCATGAAATATTTCCTTGCTATCTCTAATTTTCTTGGAGGAATCTCTAGTCTTTCCCATTCTGTTGTTTTCCTCTATTTCTTTGCATTGATCACTCAGGAAGGCTTTCTTATCTCTCCTTGCTATTCTTTGGAACTTTGCATTCAAATGGGTATATCTTTCCTTTTCTTCTTTGCCTTTAGCTTCTTCTTCTTTTCACAGCTATTTGTAAGGCCTCCTCAGACAGCCATTTTTGCTTTTTTGCATTTCTTTTTCTTGGGAATGGTCTTGATCCCTGTCTCCTGTACAGTGTCATGAACCTCCATCCATAGTTCATCAGGCACTCTGTCTATCAGATCTAGTCCCTTAAATCTATTTCTCACTTCCACTGTAAAATTGTAAGGGATTTGATTTAGATCATACCTGAATGGTCTAGTGGTTTCCCCTACTTTCTTCAATTTAGGTCTGAATTTGGCAATAAGGAGTTCATGATCTGAGCCACAGTCAGCTTCCAGTCTTGTTTTTGCTGACTCTATAGAGCTTCTCCATCTTTGGCTGCAAAGAATATAATCAATCTGATTCCAGTGTTGACTGTCTGGTGATGTCCATGTGTAGAGTCTTCTCTTATGTTGTTGGAAGAGGGTGTTTGCTATGACCAGTGTGTTCTCTTGGCAAAACTCTATCAGCCTTTGCCCTGATTCATTCTATAGTCCAAGGCCAAATTTGCCTGTTACTCCAGGTGTTTCTTGGCTTCCTACTTTTGCATTGCAGTCCCCTATAATGAAAAGGACATCTTTTTGGAGTGTTAGTTCTAGAAGGTCTTGTAGGTTTTCATAGAACTGTTCAACTTCAGCTTCTTCAGCATTACTGCTTGGAGCATAGACTTGGATTACCATGATATTGAATGGTTTGCCTTGGAAACTAACAGAGATCATTCTGTCGCTTTTGAGATTGCATCCAAGTACTAGGCAATGACACCCCACTCCAGTACTCTTGCCTGGAAAATCCCATGGATGGAGGAGCCTGGTAGGCTGCAGTCCATGGGGTGGCTAAGAGTTGGACACGACTGAGTGACTTCACTTTCACTTTTCACTTTCATGCATTGGAGAAGGAAATGGCAACTCACTCCAGTGTTCTTGCCTGGAGAATCCCAGGGACAATGGAGCCTGATGGGCTGCTGTCTATGGGGTTGCACAGAGTCAGACATGACTGAAGCAACTTAGCAGCACTGCATTTCAGACTCTTTTGTTGAGTGTGAGGGGTACTCCATTTCTTTTAAGGGGTTCTTGCCCACAGTAGTAGATATAATGGTCATCTGAGTTAAATTCCAGTCCATTTTAGTTTGCTGATTCCTAAAATGTCTATGTTCACTTCATTTGCTTTGATTCATGGACCTAACATTCCAGGTTCCTATGCAGCCTTGGATCTTGCTGCCATCACCAGTCTCATCCATAACTGGGTGTTGTTTTTGCTTTGGCTCTGTCTCTTCATTCTTTCTAATCTGCTCTTTTCCTACTCAGCTTTGGTTCATTCTTTCAAACAACAGTTTAACACCTGCTCTTCATTTAACAAATGGCTTATAAAGACACTGCTCCAGGCATCACGGATTAGCAGTTGGTTCTCTCAGAAAGCTTAAGAGCTAGTTAGGGGTAGGTGAGTGGAACACAACATTAAAAACACATGAAAAAATCAGTAGCCCTGGACTTGGAGAGAAGCCCCCAATAACAACTGGGAAGAAATCAGGTTTCAATTTCCCAGAGAAGTGAGGAATTCATTTCCAGTGCACGCAAGGGCATTTTGGGAGGAGTGCGCCCAGGGCATCCTGGGAGGACTGGGCCCCAGGGCATCCTGGGAGGAAGGAAAGGCCGAAGTTCAGTTCAGTCGCTCATTCGTGTCTGACTCTTTGGGACCCCATGGACTGCAGCATGCCAGGCCTCTCTGTCCATCACCAACTCCCGGAGTTTACTCAAACTCATGTCCATTGAGTTGGTGATGCCATCCAACCATCTTTTAGGATTTGAAATAGCTCACCTCCTCTAGTTTTGTTCGTAGTGATGCTTCCTCAGGCCCACTTGACTTCGCACTCCATTATGTCTTCCGGAAAGGCCGAAGCAATGCCGCCATTGTTGGAACCAGCCTGGAACCTGTGGTGGAGCTTGGCTGGTGAGTGTTGTGTTTGCGAGTATGTGAGAGAGGAAGGCCTTCATCATTCTCTCTGAGATTCCAGAGAGTAACTGTGTGTGGAAAGAGGAGGGTGTGAAACCAGACATGGGGAGGGAATTCAAATGCCCGGATCTTGGTGACTGGGCCTGAAGGAAATTTTTGAAAATTTTCAAGTCATCAAATTGCATTTGAAGCTTTTCAGTGCATTTATAGGCATGTTATTACATTGCTTATACATATACCTAGGATAAGCTAAATCCATTTTGGGGTATTAAATATTGTGGGTATCAATTGAATTACTTTGCTGAATATGCTAGAAAAAAAAATTGAGTCTGTTTCTCAGAAGGTACCACCTTTCCCATCCATACTCTTAATGATATTTTTTATAATTTGAGCGCTCCCACTGTGTTGTGCCTCAGTTTCCCTGAGCGAGAGCCATAAGCTATAGATTTTGTGAGGAGCTGAGAAAGTAGCCTGACCTCTTGTGAAGGTCAGGCTACTGTAATTTAAGAAAAGTCACGTTTGGGGTGTGTTCCCCAAGGGGGATATTTTTCTTCTTCATCAGCGAAGAGGTTTTCTTTTTCTCTCTGTGGGCTCCGGAAGCAGCATCTTGGTGGGGCTTGGAGCCAGGAGGGAGGAATCAGGCTGGTAAATTCCACCGTTAAGTAAGGTTCTTTCCATCTGCCCACAGCTGATTCTTCTGCTTCCTACTTAGGAAAATGTGACCCACTTAAGTCCGCAGTGAAGGTGCCTGGGGACACTGGTGTGTGTAACATGCACCCAAACCTCTGTCACAGCCAGGAGGTAGAATTTAAGTTTGCTCACTGACAGCTGCTGTGTTAGCCCTGGAATGTTAATCCTTAGCGAGAGTGTGGATGAAAGGCAGCAGCTTTTAGCAGTTGTGTTAATGGTCTCATCCATCAAATGACCCACTCCTCTTCACCGTTCTCTTGTCAGTTATACCCATGTCTTTGATGAGAAGTGGATATGAAGACATCTTAAGAAGCAAGTTCCTTTTATTTATTGTATTTTATTAAAAGAACTTTTAAAACAATTTCAAAACTAAGGTACACATTGTAGAAAGGTGGAAAAATATAATCAAACATACTGAAAGAAAAATTTAAATCACTACTAGATTTTAACATAGAGGTAATCTCTACCTAAATTGGGTGTAAGTCCTTTTATACGTTTTCCCCCTATGTTTGTAAACACATAAACATTTTTTTAATTAAAAAAACGTGTTTTTAAACAAATACACAGTTGGGATATCAGCCTGTAAGCATGGTTTTGTGTTATGCCTTTACAGCTTATTAGATTATGGAAATTCTTATATTAACTCTTGTTCTACGTCATAGTATTCTAATAAACTTGTGCACATGTGTTTATCTATATCTTTATGAAATTCATATAATAGACTTCCTGAGCAAAGGCTATGGATGTTTTCAGGTTTGCTATAGTGCGGTGCCTGTCATTACTGTCTCCACCATAATGATATTGCATAAAAAACCAAAAAGTATTCACTAATGATTGTCCCAAGTCCAAGCTCATATTACTTGCCATATGACAGGCCCATAAATTGAGAGACAGTTGGGGCAATGAATAGTGACTTTATTCAGAAAGTTAGCAAACTGAGAAGGTGGTGGACTAGAACCGCCAAGAACAATCTTACCTGAGTTAGAATTCAGGCTTCTTTTATACTAAAAGGGAAGGGAGTGTGGTTGGTTTGTGCAAACTTCTTGGTGTTGGACTCCTTTGTTCTTGCAGCTGTCCATGTAGGTCAGGTCATGATGTTCCTGTGAACCTCCGAAAGATAAATGTTATTCTCTGTTTTGCAACTTTTTATCTCTATACAAATGGAAAAATGTTATACCCTTAAAGGTCAGAGCCTTAGGAGTGGGCTATCTTATATATTTCAAGCTACAGGAAACATTCTTATCTTGTAGCAAAAGCTATAGAACACAAAATGTTAAAGTAAAAGAAACATTTAATATAGAGTCAGATTTCTTATTCCTTATTGTGGTATGTGATCATGCTGATCATCAGGTGTTGGAAACATACAACAGTCAATGCAGCATGATTGCAAAATAAAATGACAAATACTGCAAAACTTACAGAATTTCCTGAAGTTGATGAAAGTGGTATTAGAAATCTGCCGAATTTTGCAAAACAATTCCAGTGTGTTGCAGCAGCATTGAACTAGTTAATGATTAAAGGGTGCCCTATCATACAAGATTGTGGGAACTATGTCCCTTTCCTCCCAACTCCAGCACTGATTTATTCTTTGTTCTAAGAGTTAGCAGAGATGCAGTTACAGTGTAAATCCTGTGAGGTACAAGAGCAAATAAATTTATTTCAATACTTCTGACTTGATTTTTATTATTTATTTTTTGTTTCACTGGGTCTCCATTGCTTTGCTTGGCCTTCTCACCACGATGGCTTCTCTTGTTGCAGAGGCTCTAGGCTTGTGGGCTTCAGCAGTTGTGGCGTACAGGCTTAGTTGCTCCGAGGCATGCGTGATCTTCCCAGACCATAGACGGAGCCCAAGTTCCCTGCATTGGCAGGCAGATTCTTATCTTTTGGGCCACCAGTGAAGTCTTGTCTTGATTTTAAGATAAAACCCCAATTAGACTTTTTCCTCACTGTGTAATTTTGGACTTAGTTTTAATTTAGATTCACTTTAAGTGATTTCTGAGGCACGTGATTGTCCATGTAGAAAATCCCAAGGAACTTCCTTCCCCCCAAACTCAGAACTATGAAGTGAGTTCAGTAGGGTTTCCAGATAATAAGATACACACACAAATGTAAGTTTTATTTCTTTAAGCTAGCAATAAGCATGTGAGCCCTCAAATTGAAAGTACAATACCATTTACAATTGCTTAAAAACAAAAAGAAAGTAAAAGAAAAATTTAGATGTAAATCTAACAAAACATGTACAGGACTTGTGTACTGGAAACTATAAACCAAGAAAGAAAGAAATCAAAGAATAGATAAATGGAAAAACATAACTTATTCATGAATTGGCAGAATCAACATAGTAAATAAGTCAGTTTTCCCCAAACTGGTAAATACATGCGATTCCTATCCAAAATTTTAACTCTGGCTTTAGACATGCAGTGTCCTAATTATTATTTTTGCAAAGCACTGTAGTTGCGGTATTTCCCCAATGAAATTTCCTTCTTTTGCTCCCCTCCACCCCTACCACACATGTTATGGGAGTTTAGTTCCCTGACTAGGGATTAAACCGGAGCCCTCGGCAGTGAGAGAGTAGAGTTCTAACCACTGAATTTCCAGGGAATTCCCCCACAGTGAAAAATTTTAAACACCTTATGGGTATATAATTGATACAGAGTGAAGTAAGCCAGAAAGAAAAACACCAATACAGTATACTAATGCATATATATGGAATTTAGAAAGATGGTAACAATAACCCTGTATACGAGACAGCAAAAGAGACACTGATGTATAGAACAGTCTTTTGGACTCTATGGGAGAGGGAGAGGGTGGGATGATTTGGGAGAATGGCATTGAAATATGTATAATATCATATATGAAACGAGTCACCAGTCCAGGTTCGATGCACGATACTGGATGCTTGGGGCTGGTGCACTGGGACGACCCAGAGGGATGGTATGGGGAGGGAGGAGGGAGGAGGGTTCAGGATGGGGAACACATGTATACCTGTGGCAGATTCATTTTGATATATGGCAAAACCAATACAATATTGTAAAGTTAAATAAAATAAAATAATAAATAAATAAAAATTAAAAAACAATAAAATACTTTTCTATTTTCATTGAGAAAAAAAATAATAAAGAGTCTTGACATATGTGTACGCTGTGACACCATCATCTGAATCAAGATGATGGACGTGTGCCTTATCCTCCAAAGTTTTCTCCTGGGCCTTTGCAATATGTCCTACTGCCCTTCTGTACCTCCCATAAATCCCACCTCCCTATCCCTATCTCTGTATTGGTCAGCTTTCAACCACTATAGTTTCATTTTTAGCTTCTAGAATTTTGTATGAATGGAGTAATGGAGTCTACACTTTGTGGTCTGACTACTTTCACTCAGCAGAATTATTTTGAAATCTATCCATTTGTGTGTGGGGTGTGTTTGTTAATAGTTTATTTTAATCTTCCCTGGTAGCTCAGTGGTAAAGAACCCCACCTGTTCTTTAGAACAGGAAGGAAATGGCAACCCACTTCGGTATTCTTGCCTAGGAAATCCCATGGAGAGAAGAGCCTAGTGTGCTACAGTCCATGGGGTCACAGAGTCAGACATAACTTAGCTACTAAACAACAAGTATTACATTATATGAATTTACCATGATCTGTTTGCCTGTTCACCTGTTGATGCTCATTTGGATTGTTTTCAGTTTGGGGCTGTTACAGATAAATATGCTGTGAATATTTGTGTTCAAGTTTTTGTGTGGACATAGGTTTTCATTTCTCTTGAGTAAATACATCAAAGTGGAATGATGGGAACAAATGGATAGTTAACTTCTTAAGAGACTGGCAAACTGTTTTCCAAAGTGATTGTGCTGTTTTACATGATCACTAGCAGGTGTGAGAAGTCCAGTTCCTCTACCTCTCGGTTAACACTTGGATTTTCAGCCATTGTAATAGGTGTGTCAGTGATATCTCATTATGTTTTAATTATTATTCTCCTGATGACTGATGATGTTGGGCATTTTTCATATGCCCGTTTGCTCTCTGTATATTTTCTTTGGTGAAATGTTTGTCTTATATTGGTTCTTTAAAAATTGGGTGATTTCTTTTTAGTGAAGATAGATTTCTTTATATATTCTGGACACAAGTCGTTTATCAGGAATATGATTTTCAGATACTTTTTCTCAGTTGGTGGCTTTCTTTTCATTCTCCTTAATAGAGATTTTCAAGGTGCACAAACTTTGATGAAATCCAGAATATCATTTTTTTGCTTTCATGGCTGTGTTTCTGTGTTGGCATCTAAGAAATCTTTGTGTAAACCAAGGTCACAAAGATTTACTCTTATGTTTACTTTTCAAAGTTTTTATGATTCTACTTTTGGTTCCTTCTTTGATCCAAAGTTTTATTTAGGAGAGTATTTAAAATTTTTTCTGGTTTTAAATTGTTGTATTAACTTTAGATGTTTATGAAACTGTGGCCTGTTCATTTTATACTGTAAAGGTGTGGGCTGATAGGGTTGGGAGGCAGGGGATAGTGGATGGTAGAAGATGGAGAAGGACAGGCATGCATAGGTACAGTTTTTGTCTAGATTGCATTTTTGTTTTATTTCCTCCTTGTTTTCTAGAGACCAAACACCTCATGTTTATCCTGGACTAAATCTTTCTTGTCTTCAGTTCAGTCACTCAGTCATGTCTGAATTTTTGCAACCCAATCTTTGCAGCACGCCAGGCCTTCCTGTCCATCACCAACTCCTGGAGCTTACTCAAACTCATGTCCACCGAGTTGGTGATGCCATCCAACCATCTCATCCTCTGTCGTCCCCTTCTCCTCCTGCCTTCAATCTTTCCCAGCATCAGGGTCTTTTCCAAAGAGTCAGTTCTTCACATCAGGAGGCCAAAGTATTGGAGTTTCTGATTTATTTCCAATGAATATTCAGGACTGATTTCCTTTAGGATTGACTGGTTGGATCTCCTTGCAGTCCAAGGTACTCTCAAGAGTCTTCTCCAAAACCACAGTTCAAAAGCATCAATTCTTTGGCACTCGGCTTTCTTTATATAGTCTAACTCTCACATCCATACATGACTACCGGAAAAACCATAGCTTTGATTAGATGGACCTTTGTTGGCAAAGTAATGAATATTCTTCCTTTATTCAGAAGTTCTCGTTCTCTCTGACCCATTCATCTATCCGATCTGTCAGAAAATCCTATGTACACTACACAGTACATCTAGAATCATGTGCTTCGCATCATCTCCTGGTGCTATCTTTCTAGTCTGAGCCACTGTCATTTTTTAATATTTTATTTTGCAGTAGGCTCCTAACTAGTCTCCCCAGTTTCTACCTCTGCCCCCTTCAGTCTACTCTCAACACAGCAGTCAGAGTGATTCTTTCAAAGGCATGTTAATATCACTCTGCTCAAAACTCTCCCAAAATTTCCCATCTCTGAGTAAAGACACACGTCCTCAGGGGGCCCTCAGGCCCTGCATTTTCTCTGGGCTCCCAGGTTTCCTCTCTTATGCAGTACCTGTCTTGCTGATTCTCCTCTAGGCCTGCTGGCCACCTTCCTGTCCCTGGAACCTGCCAAACTGCCTCTGCTTCAGACCTTTGCATATTCTTTTGTTCCTCTGCCTGGAATACTCTTGCTTCCCTTAGGTCTCTGCTCAAATGTGTTCTTATTAAAGATGCCTTCCTCAACTCCTCTTTACAAAACACTAACTGCTTCCTTCTTATTATTATTTTTATTTCTCATCAGCACTTATCTGACACATTACACAGCTTCCTATTTGTTCATTGCCTTTCTTTACTTATAGAATATAAGCTCCTAGAAGGTGAGAACTATGCTTTGTTCATGGCAGTTACCAAGAACTGAGAGCAGGGCCCTGTACACAGTAGCTGTATGGAGTGGGTGCACGAATGGGTCCTGTCTGAAGGAGTAACCTCAGGGAGTGTTTTACATAGAAATGTGTAACAATCTTGAGAGATTTAATAGAATCAAGTCCAGCAAAAGATAATTGTGTGTGTGTGTGTGTGTGTGTGTGTGTGTGTGTGTGGTGGAGGTGGAGATGGGAAAGGGGATGCTGGGTGGTGAGAAAGGTACAAACACTGAATGTTCCGGAAAGGCATATATACTGTTTAAAAGATAACAGCTAGGTGAGAACTGTGTTTGAGAATAAGGAATTCTGGAAATAAAAAAATGACACTCTGGTTCAATTTATCAGTTCACTATGGTTTTTATTTATTCAACAATAAGAGAAAAAAATCACAAAGCAAGTGACCCAAAATAGCACATTTTGTGCATTTCTTCAGGCCCTTGGCAGCACCAGGCAGGTGTGTTCACTCTGCACTGACTTTTGTGTGAATCTCCCGGCTTTTCACCCGCAGCTTGTTGACCTGGGACTCGGCAATGTCAGCCCGTTCCTCGGCCTCCTCCAGCTCGTGCTGGAGCTTGCGGAGTTTGGCGAGATTAGTGTTGGATTGCTCCTCCTAAGAATAAAGTTGTGAGAATTAGACTTCGTGGTTCTTATTGCACTTGTTACGAAACAGGATTATTTCCTCAACTCAGATACTTCTTTCTTATGGTCTGTTTGTCATATTTGACTTCAAATCCAGACCGAACTTGTAGCTTCAATTACTTTTTTGACTCTAAAGAATGAAAGAAGGAACAGTTTTGAAATGGAAGAGACAGGCTCATTATGCCCAACCCATGTATATGTGAAATCAGTTTACCATGTATGGGTTGTGTGGAAAGGAGGAAGAGACCATCTATGGTCACAGAGATTAGAAAGTAAATGTAAGATCAAATTATTAACTTTGGGAAAATTCCACTTAATTTTTTTTTTTTTTTTTTTGCCATATGTTTTGACTCTGGTATACAGAGATGGGAGAAAAATTGGGCTAGGAAGAAAGTAATGCCCTCCGTTGGCTGGACTTCTTTCTGTTCTGTCGCTCCCTTTTGTGTGTGCTTTTCTTATCTCCTACCGACTACGTTGTGTCTGGAAGAACGGGGAACAACCAGGAAAGGTGAAGCTGGAGAGACTTCCAACACAGCCCAATTTGCTATAGCAAGTGTGCAGGGATAAGCCTCTGCTGATGACACTGGTTAGTGAGTGAAGGAGTCAGTTGGGGTAAAAGATTTCTATTTGGCTTTTGGGAATACTTGATTCTTCCCATTTCTAGAGGGACAGGAATATTTATCTTGGTGTTAGATTTTCTACTGGAGATTCTTTGCAGCTATCAAGTAAGGTGGGTTATTTGGAATTTTCTTTTTTCCCCCCAACCCCTACAAATTGCTTAATAATAAAAATATCTCCTCTTGAAATCTTATTCCATAATTAGAATTTGGGAGTAAATTCAAATTTATATCATTTCTTAAGAATGATATATTCTTACTTGTCTCTTTTTTGTCATAAATCCTGGGTTTTATTTGTTTTTAATTAATTTATTTTAATTGGAGGCTAATTACAATATTGTGGTTTTTGCCATACATTCACATGAATCAGACATGGGTATAGATGTGTTCCCCATCCTGAACCCCCCTCCCACCGCCCTCCCCATCCTATCCCTCAGGGTCATCCCAGTGCACCAGCCCTGAGCACCCTGTCTCAAGCATCGAACCTGGACTGGCGATCTATTCCATATATGATTATATACATGTTTCAGTGCTATTCTCTCAAATCATCCCACCCTTGCCTTCTCCCACAGAGTCCAAAAGTCTGTTCTTTACATCTGTGTCTCTTTCTAATTAACACATTCTCTTAATACCACAGAAGTTTTATTCTTCTCTTAAGGGCTTAAAGATACTTACAGCCTCCTCAGCTTGTCTCTTGTATGACTTCACCTTCGCTTGTAATTTATCTACCAGGTCCTGCAACCTGAGTACATTCTTTCGATCTTCCTCAGTCTGGAAGTTAAAAAAAAAAAAAAAAGGTCTGCATTCAATCCAATAAAATAAACCTAATATAGGTGGTGACATAAATCACTTTGATATGATGGCAGGTGGGCCTGGGGTAAATGTGGTCGACCCTGAGGCTTCCTTCATAGTATTAACAGTAGCCACTCTTGATAAGTATACCATGTGCAGGAACTATGTTAGAGAGTTATACAGTTCTTTAATCCCTACCTCCCTGCTCTGGTGAGTAGAATTTACAGGTGATTAGTGTTAGGTAACCTATCAGAGTTTAAAAAGTAAGAGAGGCCAATACCAGTTGACCTGGCCTTGAAACCTATATTCTTTCTTCACTTACGCTATTTTTAAAGGTATTCCTGATTTTTGTGGCTTAGGAGAGTGCCCGTGATAGGTGATTGTGTTATTTGCCCCTTACATATATCAAGCTAATGTGTAGCTATTTTTGAGTATCACACAGTCCGTAGGTTTTCTTTGGGCAGGAAGTCTGGATATTCTAGAAAGCTATTCCCCTTACCTGGTAGGTAAGTTCCTTTACTCTTCTCTCATGTTTCCGTAAGCCTTTAATAGCCTCAGCATTACGCTTCTGCTCACTTTCAACCTCTCCTTCAAGTTCACGTACCTACAATCAAGAAAGATAATTATATAGTCAGTCTTGGGGGATATTAATTGACTCATGACCTACTGATGATACTGGGTGGATGTCCTCAGCCCCAGGGTAAGGATGGGAATCAATATACAAGAAGAGAGAAGGGTCGGGGGCGAGGGGGGGGTGGTGGGGTGGTGGTGGTGGTGGTGGTGACTTTTTCCCTTCCCAGATTCAGAGATTGAGAGACCCACCCTGGCCTCCAGCTTCTGGATCTGCTTCTTTCCGCCCTTCAGGGCCAGCTGCTCAGCCTCGTCCAGGCGGTGCTGCAGGTCCTTCACTGTCTGCTCCAGGTTCTTCTTCATCCGCTCCAGGTGGGCGCTGGTGTCCTGCTCCTTCTTCAGCTCCTCAGCCATCATGGCCGCCTAATTAGTAAATAAAACAATACCGTAATCCCGGTAATAGCAGGTAACACACACACAGTATCATTAAACAAATGCTCATTTGCTCACATCAGTGATTGCCTTCTTGGCCTTCTCTTCTGCATTGCGTGATTCTTGAATTACTTCTTCCACTTCACTCTGGAGTTGTGAAACATCATTTTCCAGTTTCTTCTTTGTGTTGATCAGGCTGGTGTTCTGTTAAAAGTAGTGGAAATTTATAAGACTAGTAGTTTGAACACTTGGGATTTTATTGATGTCTTACTTGTTGACTCAAACAGGGGACCTAATAGCAAGATTTCACTAAACTAAATGTTTGTTCCATGCAAAAGGTTAATCATTTGCAAGGTTTGTCGCGTCCCCCTGATTGCCCATTTGATTTGTGTGTGAGGATGTGTGAGGTTCAAAAATGCCTATATTAATTAATTGCTCTTTCAATTATATGTCAAACAGACATCACTAGTATTCTATCCTTGAAACGTTCGAAAAGAATTGCTTCTTTTTGTGAGAGCCTGGCACTGAGAGTTCTTCTATTAGAAGGAATCTATTTTCTGTTAACTTGAATGTTTTGCTCCCTTTGGGAGTATTGAATAGTAATTCAGAAGAGTACTTCTGAAAACATTTTCTTAAAATTTTGCCCTGTGGTTCTCTAAGGGAAGCAGTACCACCTCAGTGGGTATTTAGAAACTTTTAGGGGTGGATATTTTTGGTTGTCAAAATGACTAGGGTATTTAATGCCTTGGCAGGTCAGTGATGCTGAATGTTGTGCAAGGCAAAGGGACTGTAAGCACTGTAGTGGCTGAATGCTGACATGCTTCTGATGAGAAATATTAAATGGAGCATTTTCAGATTGTGTAGTCAGTGGATAATCTTTATTTAAGCTTATTCCACATCATGGTTTTGAAAATAATCTAAAGACTCAAGCCCTAATTTTAAATAAAAAAAAAAGTAATACCCCTGTCCCTTTTTTGGTAGAAAATCTAAAAAAGAAACACAGACACCAAAAAATCACCTATAATCTCATCACTTCAAGATAATTGCAATTAATATTTTAAAGCATCTCCTCCATCCTTCTAAATATACACATATTTATAAAAATGGAGTGGGGCTTCCCTGGTGGCTCAGTGGTGAAGAATCCACAGGCCAAAGCAGGAGATGCGGGTTCGATCCCTGGGTTGGGAAGATCCTCTGGAGAAGAAAATGGCTACCCACTCCAGTATTCTTGCCTGGAGAATCCCATGGACAGAGGAACCTAGTGGGCTACAGAGTCCATGGGGTCACAAAGAGCTGGACATGATTTAGCGACTAAACGGAAGCAGCAGCATCACAGTCTACAGTATTTGTTTGATATGAGGGTGTCACCTGGGTGTGCAGGAGCTGGACGCGCTCACTGGCATCCAGGAGCTCCTGCTCTGCGATCTTCCTGCTCCTCTCCGTCTGCTCCAGGGTGGCCCGAAGCTCCTCGATCTCAGCCTGCAGCAGGTTGGCTCTGCGCTCCACGATCGCCAGCTGCTCCTTCAGGTCCTCCTGGCCACGGAGAGCATCATCCAGGTGGAGCTGGGTATCCTGTTAGGTTAATAAAAAGGCCTTAGACACTCTAAAGAAGGTGTGAACATCCTAGGAGATGAACTGGAAGAATGGGCTGGTACCAGGCACAGGAAATGACAGGCCTGTCATTTGAATGAGCATGAAAATGGCGATGTTACCAGCTAGGGATTCTTGTTGTGTTTTATGCCATCAACTGGTTATTTTTCACGTGCTAGGATCATTTATGGCGCACTTTCTATATGCTCTACCCATCACTTGACATCTCTTTTCTCACTTGATCCTCAAAAGTAACCCTACGAGGTGGTAGTTTCATTCTTATTTTGTGGAAGAAATAGAAGTTCTGAAAGGTTAAATAATAACTTGCCTAAAATCAGGCAGTTAGTAAGTGACAAAACTAAGACTCAACCCCAGGCCTATTGGTGCCAAACTCTTCTAATTTCTCTCATATCATATCTCTGGGCTTCTGGGTTTTTTTCCTTTTTACATAATATTTCTTTAAAAATATATTCTATGTGTACTTAATTTAGCTCCCTCATACTATGAATTGCTATAATTTGTTAAAGGGAAAAAAATGGATGGTTTAACAAGCTGTTGTGATGAATGGGAGACAGGTTACATCCCTCACTCATCTGGGCTGTACAGTGGACCCATCTACCTTCAGGATCCCTTGGGTGTTCCTGTAGTTCCTCAAGCTCTCTGCAGCCAAGCGATTGGCATGGTTCAGCTGGATTTCCATCTCATTGAGATCTCCCTCCATCTTCTTCTTGACTCTCAGGGCATCATTCCTGCTCCTGATCTCAGCATCCAGTGTGCTTTGCATGGTCTCCACAACTCTAATGTGGTTCCTCTTCAGCTGTTCGATTTCCTCATCTTTTTCAGCAATTTTCCTGTCCACTTCAGACTTGACCTGGTTCAACTCCAGCTGGATACGCAGGATCTTTCCCTCTTCATGTTCAAGAGATGCCTTAACAAAACAATGATCAATTAATAATGGAAAATGACTGGAGGATATTCCCTTGTGAGCCAAACCCTTACTAATATCAGTTTGTCTAATTTTACAAAGTACAATACAACAGCTAGGCAATGGCACCCCACTCCAGTACTCTTGCCTGGAAAATCCCATGGACAGAGGAGCCTGGTAGGCTGCAGTCCATGGGGTCGCTAAGAGTTGGACACGACTGAGCGACTTCACTTTCACTTTTCACTTTCATGCATTGGAGGAGGAAATGGCAACCCACTCCAGTGTTCTTGCCTGGAGAATCTCAGGGACGATGGGGCCTGGTGGGCTGCCATCTATGGGGTCGCACAGAGTCAGACACGACTGAAGCGACTTAGCAGCAGCAGCAGCAGCAGGACTCTGCTAGGTAAATCATCCTTCTGTTTATTTAGTCGTGGATTTTAGAGGAAAGCTCTGTAATAAGGGTGCTTTGTAAAGTATAAAGTGCTATACTAATTCCTATTGTAGAAATTCTCAGTTTTAAAACATATATATATATATATATATATATATATATATATATTTCTGATTACAAAATAGATGTTCACTGCATCATGTGGGCATAATTTATAAAAACAGAGAAAACCTTCCTATCGTGCCTCCACTCAGAGGCATAATTTTAATGTGGTGCATTTTCTTCTAGTTTTTTTCCCTGTATATATACATATTTCAGTTCAGTTCAGTTGCTCAGTCATGTCCGACTCTTTGTGACTCCATGAACCACAGCACGCCAGGCCTCCCTCTCCATCACCAACTCCCGGAGTCCACCCAACCCATGTCCATTTACACATGATAAAATTGTATATGCAGATATATGTCTTGCTTTAAAAATTATCCTCTACCATAAATATTTCCCTGTATTAATTACATTTAAATGGCTGTAGAAAATTTCATCATTGCATCACTTTATTTTTAGATTGGATAGCTTATGTTGAAACTTTGCCTCCATTTAGAACAGTCTTAGGGGATAGATTCTTAGAAATGGAACCGATAGGTCATAGCATTCCATTTTTAAGACTTTTGATGACTGTCATCAAATTGCCCTTCATCAAGGTTATATGAGTTCAAATTTTCACCAGCTCTGTAATAATGGATCCCTTTCATAGTACCATTGCCCAACGTCATAATATATACCTCTGCTTCCTCTAAAGCAGCCTGAATTTCACATTTCTCTTGTTCCACTTGCTTCTTTATTTTTTCCAGTTCATGGATCTGCTTCCCTCCCTCAGCAATCTGCTCAGTGAGGTCAGAAATCTCCTCTGTGGGTGAACAGAAGGGAGAAGAGGTCAGAAATGGAGAGGTCCTGCCAAGGCCATATAGGATAGAGAATTTCAAGTGCACTCACGCTGCAAGTTCTTGTTTTCTCTCTTTAGGGTTTCAAGTTGGTCCAGGGACTCCTCATAGGCATTCTTGACTTTAAACAGCTCAGTGCTGAGAGAGCGGGACTCCTTCTGGGAGGCCTCAAGCTCAGCCTGAGTTTCCTCATACTTCTGTTTCCATTCTGATAGGACCTGAAAAGCAGTCAATTGTCAGCTGATGGAGAAAGGGAGACTAAGTATTAATAAAACGTGGGTGGAGTTTATATAGGCTGAGCCACCTTGTCAAAGTTCCTCTGCTTCTTATCGAGAGCCGCGCAGGCAGCATTGGACCTCTCCACGTCGAGCATGAGGTCCTCAACCTCATTCTGGAGCCTCTGCTTGGTCTTCTCAAGGGAGGCGCATTTGGCGTTCACCGCTTCTACGTGTTCCTCAGCATCCTGCAGACGCTGGGCCAGCTTCTTCCTGAGAAGTAAGCCAGGCAATTAAGGGGAAAGGTCAGGAACAGGGGTAAGTGCTAAGCTCTCAGCCCCCTTTCACAATCCTAATTCTGAACTATGAAATAGACGTCAAGTAGCACAGCTTTCAAAACTGTGGTAGCCAGAACTGCTTTCTAGATGGATAAACTATGAAAAGGTCTAAAGTGGTGAATGTTTGAACGCAAGTTTTTTGTTTTTGAATTCTTAGAGGCTATTGTTGGAGCTGATGTTGTATGTATCTTACTGCATATGGTTTGGGGACTTGCAGGCTTCTGATTGAGTATGGTAGGGAGAATGATTAGCAAGGGTAATTCTATTGATTAATGTATATCTCACCTCATTCCAAAAAGGATTTGAGACTAACTGTTGGGCACAGATATACTGGGCATATTCTTTTGCTTTCTCAGACTTTCCATTTTATTTTATATACTTTTTTTTCCTAGAAAAATAGCCAGTTTCTTTTAATCATGTATATTTGGAGAGTCTCACCAGGAAAAGAAAGGAATAAATCAGGACAATTCATGCAGTCTAAGCAAAGGCGGGGTTCTTCCCCCCACCCCACTTCTGAATTGTCTACATTCTTGCTTTATTCCCAACTGTGTGCCAAATATACAAGCCTAACATATGCAAAAACCCTTACCCCTGATGCTCTAGAAGATTTACTGAAGGTCTCCTTTAGTCTGTACACAGACTAAGGCTTTACTTTATTCAGACTGACCCTGGACATTATGCACAGTTTGGGTGGCCCCCATTATGAGTTTTAAGAGATCTGTCTTTGTGCCTCAGTACTTAAGAAGGTGGTCTCTGGCATCAGAATGTCTGATTCTAATCCCAGCTGTACTATTTATTAATCATATGCTCTTGTGTTAGTTGGTTAACTCTCACAGTCTCAATTTCCTCATCTGTAAAATAGGGATACAAATAACAATGTGATGTAATATTGCTATGAAAGCATTTAAATGTTAATATGTAATATATATTAGTATTGGAGACATGGTATACACTCAGTAAATGTTAGCCTGTGCTATTGTTATGTTATTATCCTCATCACAGATCTTTCTGGGAGTTGCTCAGCTAGGAAACCTGTCATTTTCCTCTTCCAGAGTTCAGAGTACACACTTGGCCTCCTCCAGCTCCTCCGTGCGCTGGATGGCGTCCGTCTCATACTTGGTCCTCCACTGGGCCACCTCGCTGTTGGCCTTGGACAGCGCCCTCTGCAGCTCGGCCTTGCCCTCTTGCTCCTCCTCGTACTGTTCGCGCAGCAGGTCACAGTCGTGCCGGGAGGACTGCAGGGCGTGGGCCAGGGCGTTCTTGGCCTGCGGAAGTATGAGTTCACTGACTTGAAATCATTTCTTCAGTGATATTTAACTTATACACTTAAAGTAGAATCTAACTGAACATGTTTAGATTTGATTAGTCAAGATCTTTGGTGAAACTTACTTTAGTTTCTTCCTCTAGCTGACGTTTCAGTTCCTCAATCTGCTGAGTAGATGCTTGCTTGGTCCTTGAAAGCTGAGAGACCAAAGCATCTTTCTCATCCAGTTGTCGGGAATATTCACCTAAGAATTATAGAAGTAAAGGAATTTGCTAGTGGCATAAAAAAATAAGCCTAAAGGTTTGTATATATATTATACATAAAATTGACAGATATATACTTCAAATATTGTTATAGAATTGGCTGCTGCTGCTGCTGCTGCTGAGTCACTTCAGTCGTGTCTGATTCTGTGTGACCCCTGAGACAGCAGCCCACCAGGCTCCCCCGTCCCTGGGATTCTCCAGGCAAGAGTACTGGAGTGGGTTGCCATTTCCTTCTCCAATGCATGAAAGTGAGAAGTGAAAGTGAAGTTGCTCAGTCATGTCCGACTCTGAGCGACCCCATGGACTGCAGCCCACCAGGCTCCTCCGTCCAAGGCTAGTAGAGATTAACAAGCAGCATTGCTATCGGAGAGTAACAAATAAACTAGAACTGCTGATTATTTCTTGCTTTTTTTTTTCCTGACCTTGTCAGCAAATTTTGGTAGTTTGTTTACCCCCCTGTAATATGAGAGTATTGCTATTAACTCAGAATCCCCCAAATTGCTTTTTTCTAGGACGTAGTTGTGGGACTGTGGGGAAATCTCTACCGGCTTCCGTCTGCAGACGCGCTCTCTGAGCTGTCAGGTCGTTGATCAGCCGCTGCTGCTCCTCCTCTTTTGTCTTAAGTTCACTCACTTGATCTTCTAGAGTGCGGCACATCTTTTCAAGGTTTCCCTACAGGACACGTAGCCATGAAAGATGAGATACTGAATGCAGTAAAAAATAAAATTAATACTTGATTCTTAAAATATTTTTAGAGTGAAGTTATGTTGGCATAAAGCTATGTCGAGTGTGACTAGAAACTTATGGCCAACTCTATGGAACATGTTAGGTTTCAAGCATGATGGGTGCATGATGTCCCTAAAGTGGTCATTGTTGGAGCTTATTCACTTATCCCAGTGGTACTTGATGCTGACACTTAAAGAAGGTTGTGAAACAATCTTAATTATTTGTTGCTTTAGTTGCTCAGTTGTGTCTGACTCTTTTATGACCCCATAGACTGTAGCCTGCCAGGCTCCTCTGTCTATTGGATTTTCCAGGCAAGAATACTGGAGTGGATTGCCATTTCCTTCTCCAGGAGATCTTCCTGATCCAGGGATTGAACCCGTATCTCTTGCATTGGCAGGAGGATTCTTTACCACTGAGCCACCAGGGCAGCATATCCAGCATTTTACAAAACGAAATAGAATGGAATGTATCAGAATAGAAAATTTTAGATCAGTGCCGTAAACAATGTTTAATGCCAGATAACAGTGAGGGTTCTTACAGATTATCATTAATAATTACCTGATGGGGCTGGGTTATATTGACAACTTAGGCCAATCAGTTTCTCCCTCTGGAGTTGAATGTGAAACCAATTGCATGTAACTCACATGACTAGGAAAACCAGAGCATTCTTGAGAGGGAAGGTGCTGGGAATGCATGTTCAGTACAAGAGGAAAACACATTTTCAAGTTCCTATTGTAGGTCTGGCACAATGCTCGATACTTTGCTTGAACTATTTTTTTGGTGTTTTGTGGTTGCACCGAATGTGACTTGTGGGATTTTAGTTCCCTGACCAGAGACTGAACTCAGGCCCTCGGCAGTGAGAGCGCAAAGTCCTAACCACTGGAGCACCAGGGAATTCCCAGCGTGTACCATTTTATCAGTAATCCCATCCTTCATGGAACCCACTATGAGCACTATTAATCTCAGCTAAAATTGTTGGCTGGATGGCATCACTGACTTGACGGATGTGAGTCTGAGTGAACTCTGGGAGTTGGTGATGGACAGGGAGGCCTGGCATGCTTCGATTCATGGGGTCGCAAAGAGTCGGACACGACTGAGTGACTGAACTGAACTGAAAGATAGTTTTGGGAAAATAAAAACAAAGGGAGTATCAGGTACCTTGGCTTTGGCAACGGTCTCTGCGTTACTGCTGAGGTCATCGATCTCCATCTTCATTTCGCTCTTCTCCTTCTCCAGCTTCTGCTTGACCCTCTGCAGGTTGTCAATCTGCTCCCCCAGCTCAGCCACACTGTCCGCGTGCTTCTTGCGAAGAGCGGCCGCCGTGGCCTCGTGCTGCAGGGTAGCCTCCTCCAGGTCCCTGCGCATCTTCTGGAACTCGGCCTCCCGCTTCTTGTTCATCTCAATCTGGGCGGAAGTGGCCCCGCCTGCTTCTTCCAGCCGCTCGCTGATCTCCTCCAGTTCCCGGGAGAGGTCTGAGCGCAGCTTCTCTGCTTTGGCGCGGGAGGCCCGCTCAGCCTCGATCTCCTCCTCCAGCTCCTCGATGCGGGCCTGGCGGTGACATAGCACGTTAACGTGATCTCATCTCAATGTCAGGTTTTTGGGGTGAAGAAACAAACGGAGGTGAGATGCTGCTGCTAAGTCACTTTAGTCGTATCTCACTCTGTGCGACCCCATAGATGGCAGCCCACCAGGCTCCCCCGTCCCTGGGATTCTCCAGGCAAGAACACTGGAGTGGGTTGCCATTTCCTTCTCCAATGCATGAAAGTGAAAGTGAAGTCGCTCAGTCGTATCCCACTCTTAACGACCCCATGGACTGCAGCCTACCAGGCTCCTCCATCCATGGGATTTTCCAGGCAAGAGTACTGGAGTGGGGTGCCATTGCCTTCTCCAGGAGGTGAGATGACTCACCTGCAATTCTTTGATCTTCTTCTGTAGTTGAATTTCTACTGCCTGCTCATCTTCAATTTTGCTTAGCAGATTGCTGATTTCAAATTCTTTCCTTTAGACAGAAGAACAAGACATATTAGTACTCCTACGAATTGAAATATGGTGTCATATAGAATTTTTTTCGGGAGTTCCTACTTTTTAAGTTTCTCGTCAAGTTGCTGTTTGTCGTTTTCTATATCTACCATGGATTCTTGGGCCAATTTCAGGTCACCCTCCAGTTTCCTCTTGGCTCTTTCTAGATCCATTCGAAGTTTCTTTTCTTGTTCCAGAGACCCTTCAAGCTAATGCAAAAGTAAATTTCATTAAAAATTAAAGGAAATTTAAAAAACTTCCAAATGGATATTAAAAACACACTTACATCATCCACTTGCTGCTCTAGCTTGGCTTTAGCTTTGTTCAGGGTGTTGACTTTGTCCTCTTCTGCCTGCAGGTCATCCAGGGTCTGCTGATGGGCCTCCTGGAGAGCCTTCTTCTCCTTGGTCAGCTTAGCTATGACTTCGTCCAGGCCGGCCATCTCTTCTGTGAGGTTTTTAACCTAGAAGAGTTAAAAGAGAAGTGACCTCTGCAGTGGAGCAGCTTAGATGGACGGAAGTCTCTGCATGGTAAAGGGCAGTATGATTCATACCTTGTTCTCTGTGGCATGTTTCTCCTTCTCAACCTTGGCCAGTGTCAGCTCAAGGTCATCTATGTCTTTCTTTAGTTCTGCACATTCGTCTTCCAGTTTCCTCTTCTTGGCCGTCAGCTCAGCATTCATCTCTTCCTCATCTTCAGCTCTCTCAGTCACCTCCTTGATCTTAGCCTCCAGCTGGATTTTGTTCTTAATCAGTTGCTCACACCTTTCCTCTGCATCAGCCAAGGCATCAGCTTCCTGAAGGGAGATTCGTGAAACTAATTAGAGAATTTGTTACTTATTTTGAACTTGTTCTTTGCATGAAATAGAAGTGTTTACTGAATGCTAATGAATTTTTCAGTATGAGTATAAGTTAATTGAACATTATTCCGTTGTTTGGAGAAATGTAACTAATTAGATCCGGGACTATAGATTTAGAAACAAATTAGTCTGAAAAATGGCTGAATTGAAGCAATTGACTGTTTTAAAAAGTAGTGTATAGAAGAGTGGGAGGACCAAAGCCTGAGTTCTTGTCTCAAATTTGCCTTATTCCTCTTATACTCAGTTATCTTATGTAATTAAGAGGGTTGGAATAGATGATTGTTAAGAGCATTTCAGCTATAATATTCAAAGATTTTGACTTAGTCACATTGGTTCATTTTGGCTTTGGTCATTCTCTAGTTACTAGGTTGAATTTAAAAAAGAAAAAGAACATATTTTTTATACTATGAATATATTTCCACGAAACATTTTTATACACTCAAAACCTCCCTGATAGGCCATAACAGTTCTATAATTGTCCAAGGTTTCCTTTTCCATTTTAAGAATTAGTCTCAAAAGGAATTTTAGAGTATGTCAGAACTTGTAATTTTGAGAAACTATATAACTCAATAAGGTTTTTATAAATGACTAAAGGACTCATAAAAATCAGTTCAGCCACTGACTTATTAGATTACTCTGATCTGGGGAATTTCTTTAACTTCTCAGTGTTTGTTTATATCTTAAGTTTTTAAAATGCTTGAATGAATGATAATGGGGACTTTTCAGGGTTCCTTTGCTTTCAAGTGATACGCTTAGTACATATTTACTCACTGACTAACGATAATACCTATGAAGAGAGGTTAAAATGAAGAGGCTGTGATACTGTGCTTTAAGGAAAATGTAACTCATATAAGTTAATTTATCAATAGGAAAAGTTGAAAATAGCTTAAAAATTTTAAGAAAGCTATCCTTTTTATGGATTTCTTCATGACATTGTTGGGCTTGCTTGACTTGGACTAAGGAAATGGGAGATTGTAATTGGCCAGAATGTTGATGCCAAGCCTGTCCCACTTTGATTTCAGCTTCTTCTTGAATCAATAAACAGAGGAGAGACCTTAAGAACTCGGGATCTGTATCAAAGGAAGAATCACAGGGTTCGCTAGCTCTGCCTTTTACCCTGGTAGTTCAGTTCAAATAACTGCAAGTCAATTTGTTGGGCTAAATCCTGGGGGTTGGGAAAAAGAGATCCAGAGAGAAATAAGAATGACTGTCTTTTTTGAGTTTAAATGCAGTCTTATACATGTGTATTCAGAAAATAGGGCTCCACTTTTCAGGCTGGGCTGAAGCATTAAAGCAGTCATTTTCTCAGAAAAATGACTGAGATTTGAGGGCTTGCCTTTAAATTGCTTCCTTCATGGCTGTTAAATTTGTGACATTGTTAAATAAATTCTTCAATTTCCCATTTGCAATTTGGAAGTAGTTCTTGCCTTCTTCATAGGAATGTTGAAAGTTAAGTGAAATACTGAAAAAAGCAATTGGAAATATTCTTTTTCAAGAAAAGGCCATTTGTAAATCCAAGGTGTTTGTGAAGTCAAGAAAATGGTGCAATTGAAGTCAATGACATGGTGCATTCAGCACAGAGGGTACTCACAGATTGAACCTGGAGCTGTAGGTCATTTTTCTCTTTCAAGAGAGTCACCATTTTTTCCTCCAGTTCCTTCCTTTTGGCCTCTGATTTGGCCAGTTCATCCTTGGTTTTCTGAAACTCTTCCTTCATTGTGGCCATCTCCTTCTCTGTCTCCGCACTCTTGAGGAGGGGCTTGATCTTGAAAAAAAGTTTCATCCAAGGCCAGTGCTTGACGTTCATGAAGGCTCGTACGTTATACTGGATGCAGAAAAGGGCTTCTCTGAAATGACAGGAAAGGATCAGTGTAGGTTGATCCATTAGAGACAACGTTGTTGTTGTTATTTTTTTTTAAACATATAAACTCCCCTTTTAATGACCGCCCCACATATAAATGATATGCCAGATTCTGTATATTTTATATGCAGGCCACATAAACACACATTCCCACCCACTCCCCCTTAGAGTGGTCCTCAGTATGACCTGTTGGCTAATGTGCACTGCTCATACTTAACAATTCTGTGTTCCCAAGACCCTGTCACACTAGCAAAGAAGCTGACTTTAGAGGAGGGATACTTTGTATATATGAGCAACATGCACCATTTTAAGAACATCTGAGAAATCACAGTGTTAGTGATTTGGGAGTGGGTATGGCAGTTGTAAGCGGATCATGCAGCTTAGCTGTGGGCACACTGATGAGAACCGTGAAAGGGCATGGCTTGCTTTTTGAATTGCTCCACCTTGGAAGGACTGATGCTGGAGCTGAAACTCCAATACTTTGGCCACCTGATGCGAAGAGCTGACTCATTTGAAAAGACCCTGATGCTGGGAAAGATTGAGGGCAGGAGGAGAAGGGGTCAACAGAGGATGAGATGGTTGGATGGCATCACCAACTTAATGGACATGGGTTTGGGTGGACTCTGGGAGTTGGTGATGGACAGGGAGGCCTGGCATGCTGCAGTTCATGGGGTCGCAAAGAGTCGGACACGACTGAGTGACTGAACTGAACCTACGTTGAGGTTGTGATTTATCATGTATTCCTTGAAGCCTCTCCTCTTATTTAATTACCCCTGAATTATCTGCTCTGTGAACTTCTTTTGTTAGCTTCTTCAAATGATATACTGGCTTTTCTCAAATCCTTTCAAATGCCTCATTCTTACCCGCTCAACTAGATTGTTGTCTACAGAGCATTTAGCTTGTATTGAGCTCCAAAATTTGTTTTATTTAAATAACATTTTAAAAATAGTAATAAAAGATATCCCTTCTGCACACTGTAGCAGTAAACTGGCAAAGTTTTACTGCCTTTGAACAGTGTGTTTGCTTCTTCAAGCTTATTAAAATGGAAATTCTATTTCTACAGGTCCAATTTATGAGAACCATAACCAAGAAGGCATACACCATAATGTTGACACATGGAAAGACTTGGAAAAACTTATAATGCAGAAATAAATAAGTGTGCATGAGCAGACTGAATGCAAAACGTGTGTGTAAGGACAGGGAATGCAGTCGTGCTAGGTCAGTGGAGCTGGATGAGGTTAATTAGGGGAAGAGGAAATGGAAGTTGTGAGCTGGTGAGTGAATAAATTAGGCCAAGAGGAGAGGGCTTGAGCAAACATAAGAATATAAGAGATAAGCAAACTGTTTAGGCTGGCTGGAAAAGACAAGGCATTTGGAGATGACAGATGAGGTGGGGAATAGAGAGGGCCTTGGCAGACACAGAGGCAACTTGGATTTGACAGGGGAGACCATGGGGAACTGCAACTGAATATGGCATGATGAGAACAGTGCTTGCTGCAGCTGTGTGTGAGAGGAATAGAAGGGAGACAATGAGGGAGGAGAGAGTTTTGATGAGAGTCCAAATGTGAGGGCTTGGGCAAAGTCTGATGTGTTGTAGGAGTGGGTTCTGAACTGGGTGAGAAGCGCATATGAACTGAAAAATGGAAGAGTTAATGAGTGAGCAAGACTGATGTAGTGGAGTCCCGGAGGGACCCCATCGTCCTGATACTCTGTATAGTTGTTACCTCCTTTGCAGCATTTTCTGGTATTCTACCCTCATTAGGAATCCCCTACAGACAGCTTGAGTTCTTGTTATAATCTGGGCCAACTTTTCATCTCTCATTTCTTCCAGAAGACCCAGCAGGCCAGCTTTGAAGAAAACCTGGAGAGAGGGAAAGTCACAAATGATCCACAGACTACAGGAGAGACAGACACGGCAGACGGTGCTTGGATCAGCTGTAAGTAAATAGTGGCTGTACCTTCGTGTGTCCAAACTTGTACTGGGTGTGATCAATATCGATGGAGGCAAGAAGTTTCTCAGAAGCCTTCTTGCTGTCAATGAACTGTCCATCTGGAATAGCACTTGCATTTAAAACTTTGTATCTGTTTCATTGAAGAAAGAATGAATGGTTAGGAAGATGTGAACATATATGAAAATCAAATGACACCAAAAAGAAACATCAGTAAAAAGAAAGAAAGCAAAATAGAAAACCCAATTGTCCATATTGGTGAATCCAATATTTTTCCACGAGCTAATGCATGCTTCCCTCCTATTTGTAAGAAATGCCACCTCCTCTAGCCTGTATTCTGTTCTACCACCACAAGACTATATTATTTGACTTACTTCATAATACCCACTAAACAGGGTACATAGAACACAATGAACAGAGGACAACAGTAAAAATGATTAAACAAGCACAGCATTTAGTGAAATACAACAAGGAGTGACTGGCCTTTGTTTGAAGTCCCCATAGAGGATTCTGCTGGGGAAGCCCTTCCTGCAGATGCGGATGCCCTCCAGCACCCCGTTACACCTCAGCTGGTGCAGGACCAGCTCATGCTCCATGGCCCCTAGAAAGAGATCAGAGTGCATACTGCTGGGCAGTTCAACTGTCGCACTTGTGCCTGTTTGATTATTTCGTGCTCTTAGATCTTACCGGGAGTTTTGGTTTCATTGGGAATGATACAGCGTACGAAGTGGGGGTGTGTGCTCCTCAGATTGGTCATCAATTTATTTAAATTTTCCTAGAAAACCAGGGAGAAGGGACTTGATGAGAAAGTTCTATTTCAGGTTGCTTTTTTTGGCAATTATATGAAATGAACCTAGGCACTCTCTTAACTATTAAGTCTATGAGGCTTCAGTTGCTCTGTGTTTTAAGGGTCTCAAGAGTTGTAGCCTGCCAAATAACTGAAAGGCCAGAGTGCTACGGAGAAATATAGCTCTCTGTGGTATTCATTTATGACACCTAGGATCTGTCCTGTAAACAAACTGCCAATTCAAGTGGCATTGAGGCACATGAAGTGTTCTTGAGCAAGAATCAGAAAATAAAAGACTACCGTCTTGCTTTGCCACTAACGAGCTGCTTGAAATCCCTTTTGTCTCTCTGGGTCTCATCTGAAAATGGTTGAGATCACCTCTAAGGTCTCTCTTGCCTCTCTCAGTGCTAATAATTCTCACAGTACTAGTTTACAGTGGTGACCTATGTCAGTCACTGTCCCAGTGCTTGATTCCTTTCTTGAGTTTATTATTCCCTGGGACCTGTAACCTTTTGGGTTTTTTGAAGAGTCTAAAATCACGAGACTATATGACCTTCTGTAGGTGGATCTCGGATACCTGAGGATGATTCACAGTCTGAAGCATATGGGGCAGTTATTCCAGAAACAGAATAACTGATTATGATAGACAGTGGTGATTTACTCAACTGTAGAAAACCAGCATGTAGATATTTTTCAGTATTCTTAGGTATATTCTTTGAGAAGTCAGAATTGCTTTATTTTTTACATCTCAGTTAACTATTAGGATATAAAATAAGTAATGTGAGTCTCTAATCCTGAAAATATGTGTAAGAGTGTGTTTGGGGAGATAGTGCAAATTGGTAGTGAGAAAAGAACAGGGCCATTTTCTTGTTTAGGTTATATGTTATATCTACGTTTTAGTTTTAAAAGGAATGAGACTTAGCTATAGAAGTTCATAGAAATCCTGACAAAGCAGCCATTAGATCAGATGCTCCATATGTCCCCTTTTATAAGAACCAGTTTTTAAGCCATCCAAGAGAATCACATTATTTGTAGTAATGTTATTATTACTGTTATTTAATTCTTTACAGGTATTTTTCTATCTTAATCATCCATTTAAATCACGAGATTTGGCTTTAGGTAATTTTCAGCTATCACAAAAAATTAAATCTACCTCAAAAGACAAAGATGCATTTTGGTGGAAAGATGTCCTAAAGGATGTGTCTCAGGCTTATTCTCAAAGAGGGACTCAGGAATGTTCTCAAAGGGCAATATTAGTGGAATAAAGATACGGCTTTCCGCAGGGAGACCTTTGAAGTTCAGCTGTGCTTCCTCAAAAATCAGCCTTATTATAGAACCAGAAAACTCCTAAAGGCATTTTTGGAATTCCTGAATACATGAGATGAGCATAATAAGGAGTAGTGGGTAAAACATTCGGCCCTACAGAAGTACCCTGAACAAGAGGAAATATTTGAAATAATTCCTATTAACATTCCATTCCCTCCTAATTTATTCTAAATCCTATAATTTTAATAAGTCATAGAGACCATATGGATTTTTGAATTAAATTTGTACTTTACCCTGAAAAGGGCTGACACAGTCTGGAAAGAAGAGCCCTTCTTCTTAGCACCTTTCTTTGCACCACTGTCTAAGATAAAAAGAAAACCCATTAATGAATGTATCCCAGAGGCTGGAATGGCATGTAAACTTTCTGTGGGGATAGGTTAATTTAAATCAGGGGCACAGAAAGTACCAGCTTCAGCACTAGCATATGTGGAAAAGAGACTGGCCAGAGTCTTCATGGAGGACTTCTGGTACAGCCCAACCACTGTGTCGTTCAGGGGGTCCTTGTTCTTGTCCAGCCAGCCGGCAATGTTGTAGTCCACGGTGCCCGCGTAGTGAATCAGGGAGAAGTGGGCCTCGGCTCTGCCCTTGACCACCTTGGGCTTCTGGAAGTTGGCAGACTTGCCCAGGTGCTGGTCATACAGCTTGTTCTTGAAGGAGGTATCTGTGGCCTTGGGGAACATGCACTCCTCTTCCAGGATGGAGAAGATGCCCAGTGGCTGAATTCAGAAAAGCAGACGTTGGTGTCAGTCTACCTTGTCTCAAAAGGTATAGTGGCTGTCATTTGATTGAATTATGAGCACTCCTAATTAAATATACTTAAAAAGTAAACCAGGATCAAGCTTATAGTCCTTTTGTTATCACTAGAATGACTTTCCATCATTCTTTCTCACATTCGATCCATAACATTATTTTTAAGTAAAAAAATAGCTAGATACAAACTCCAGATGTCAGCACAGCATGTGGAGGTGACATTAAAATGTCTGTATTTATCACATTAACTCACCTACTTGGTGAATTAATGTATTGTCCAAGTTTTATTTTTCTATGAAAAGAACTTAGTGACTTAGAATGATGTTTACTTTATATGCAATAGTATAAATGACCCAAACTTTATATAGGACATTTTGTGTACTTAATCTCCTTAAAGGTAGATTATGAACAAGCACAAGCAATTTGACTTCTTGACTTCCAAACAGATTATCTTTCATATAAGCTCTAGCTGTGTTACCTCTGCATTAATTTTGACTTAGAAAATAGTTATTTCTATTGCTGACGTCTTGGGTCACAATGGTGATTTAAAACAAATGAGGTAGTTTCTCTCGTGAAGTAGACCATCTCAGTAGAGGTGCTGCTTTCAAATTGGGTTTGAGTCAGTGTTAGAACAAAACTGCTCAGGACAAAATGAAACTAAACTCTCTGGTCCTTCTGTAAAAGCTGAAAAGAGGAAATAATTTCTAAAGTAATTCTCTAACTTGTTCTGATATCAGTCTATTTAAGATTACTGTAATACTTTCTGAAGTTGCTTAAGACACTTGGGAAAGTTATGCTTACAGTTCAGATTTACTTTAGAAGTCAAACAGACCTTCTCAATGAGCTCAATGCAGGCGGCCAGGTCCATCCCAAAGTCGATGAATTCCCACTCGATGCCTTCCTTCTTGTACTCCTCCTGCTCCAGCACGAACATGTGGTGGTTGAAAAACTGTTGCAGTTTCTCATTGGTGAAGTTGATGCACAGCTGTTCCAGGCTGTTGAACTGCACAAAAGCAAATTTCCAATGTTAAATGGATTTTTAAAGTGGTAGAATTCATTACTGAAAAATCTTTTATTGAAAATATGCGTAATTCAGTAATGAAATAAAATTATGAACTAATTATTGTTTATTCAGAAATCCCAGGAAAGAAAGGATCATTTTTGACATGAGCCCTTTTTGTGATTTCTGGGCATTGTTTAAAGCTGTCAGCCACACAGCAAGAGTTCTGGTAGAATCGACCTCCTTCCCCTTCTGAGATTGCCTGGGCAATAATGTGCATTAAAAGTACAACAAAAGTACAATCCAGTGAGTAATGGGTTCAGATTTAAGGGTGAAAGTAAGTTATTGCAAAGCCTCACCTTTTTACCACCCCACTCTCTAATTCAAGGTGAAGTTCACATTTTCACTTTTGGCTATCACTTTATTAAGGAAAGCTTTTCTTAAGACCTTTATTTGATGTACAAAGTGAAATTAATAGGTTAATTTCTCTTCATATCAAACATTTGGTAAATTCTCATTGTCACATCTGTGAAAGTAGGGACCTTGTGTGGTCTAGCATTGAAGATCTGATGAAGTCTTTATAGTAATCTTCGTTACTTTATAGACACCTTCGTTTTTATAGATGATGAAGCTAATGACCCAGAGGGGAAATGGTGGGTGTCAGATGAACCTGGAAGAGGAAAGACTATGAACTGTCACTGTGCTTCTCCTTTTAGCTCCTTTTTCCTCCATGGGACGGAAGGAGCCTTGTGTATGGACCAAACACTACGGATCCAGGTTCCTATCTTGGCTTTGCCGTACGTGGCTGGAGGATCTTAAGCAAGCGTGCTGATTTTTTTGCATCTGTTCCTCCACATTTAATTAGAAGTATGTTACTCCTTCTTGGGTTATTGTGAAGATTAAATGGGGTAACAATTTGAAGTACTTAGTAGAGTGCCAGAAATACAGACTTCTCGATAAAGTGTGGCCGTTATTATTACTACTGCTAGTATCCTGTTACCTCCTAGATATTTTGTCCTAGGTACTATGTTGGAGAAAGCGATGTAGACACTACAAATGTAAATGAATGATACCCAGCATGCTGCTGCTGCTCAGTCACTTCACTCATGTCCAACTCTTTGTGACCTCATGGACCATAACCCGCCAGGCTCCTCTGTGCATGGGATTTTCCAAGCAAGAATACTGGAGTGGGTTGCCATGCCCTCCTCCAGCGGATCTTCCTGACCCATGGATTGAACCCACATCTCCTACATTTCAGGCGAATTCTTTATCACCGAGCCACTGGGGAATACCCAATATATCAAAACCCAGATTGTCTTTCTCCCACTTTTTATTAATCTGAAGGTAACTCACATCAAAGATCTCAAAGCCAGCGATGTCCAAGACCCCGATGAAGTACTGCCTGGGCTGCTTGGTGTCCAGCTGCTGGTTGATGCGGGTGACCATCCACAGGAACATCTTCTCATAGACGGCTTTGGCCAGAGCGCCCACTGCATTGTACACCTTCATGGACAGAGTAATGATTATTGGTCTTATTAAAGACATGAACTGAAGGCCTGGAAAATGTGTGATTCACGAAGGTTGTGCACTTACCTGCTGCACAGTCTGGCCTTTGGTGACATACTCATTGCCGACCTTGACCCTGGGGTAGCAGAGAGCTTTGAGCAGGTCAGCAGAGTTCAGACTCTGGAGATAGGCAGCCTTGTCAGCCACTGCAGAGACACAATTCAAGAAATGTTGTTTAATGGCAGATGTTTCTTTAAGATAGTCTTTCCAGGTTCCTCCAATCCATTTTCATTATTATTTAAATAAAAAACTTTAAATAATTCTATAGAAGGTCAAGCAAGGCTTTCTGTACATTAGAGCATGTACTTGCTAATAAATGATCAGTCATTTACACTGGCCTTTGGTGATTTGTTGCAAGCAGCTTTTGAGTCATTTAGCAAAATCAAACATAAGTCCAATGTTAATGGAAATAACTTTACGTAAGACAAAAGCCAGAGTCCCTGCTCTTAGGTATGGTTGAAAGGTGACATGAATACACCTTATCTCAATTTTGCTCTTCCCAACTTAACCATCAATGACCAGTTTCTTTATCTGAAAATGTGGGAACTAAATCTCAATGGATGATTCCTACCTCGTCCCCTTCTGAAATGTTGCCAATGACTATGATGTAAATGAGGGAGACAGAATGTCGAACTGGGATGGTCAGGAAAGACTTCAAAGGAGCAGATAACTGTAGCTTCCATGGTGGTTTCTGTAATTTCCATATTCCTTCCACAGAGTATATGACTTTTCTTTCTCAGTTTCTTTTTATCTTACTTGGTGCCTAGATTGTCTGCAGGTTTACATGTAGACAACACACACGTGCACAGATATCTCGGGATATCCTCCACCCCAGCTCTGTGTTTGGGCAGACATTGTATCCCCCTGCTTGGTTTACCCAGCTGGTGCTGAAACACACCCATATGCCAAGTTATCCTGTGTACCTTCTTGTCATTTCTAAGGCAAAGTAAGCATATGGTTCTGTCTTATTCTCTCTCTGATCTGGCCCCAGGTTGTGCTTTTTAAATACATACTTATAAGTGGCCATTAGGGTTCATTTTCTACACACACTATTTGGTGTGTGTAGAAATGACGGAGATGTGGAGATGCTAACAGGAAAAGGGGGCGAGGACAGAGTGCAGTATGTGTAATGTGTGTATGCCCTTCAGAAATTTAGTTGCAAAGGAGATGTGAGTTTAGAAGAGCTTTTTATTTTTTCTTGTCGTATTTTCTGTCTTAAACCCAGTTGGGGGTTCATTGGTACCTTCAGTGCCATCTGGCTCTGCTTGCTCCTCACGCTGCTTTTGCTTGAATTTCATGTTCCCATAATGCATTACTGCCCCCGTGAGCTTGTAGATGGACACTTTCTCCTCAGAAGTAAAGCCCAGGATGTCTATGGCGCTCTGTCAGGAGAAATGACAGGAAAAAGGTTAGGGCAGAAGATATTAACATATTTTGATGAATTTACACTATATTCTAAGGTAACCACACTTACAGTATGGTTGCTATTATCATTCCCATGCATAATAGATTTTTTTAAAAGTGAGTGTATGTCTTACATCAGTGGCCATCAGCTCTTCTTGGTCATCAATGCTAGGGACTGTGATCTCCCCTTGACTGACAAAGGCGTAATCATATGGGTTGGTGGTGATCAGGAGCATTTCTGGGGACACAGAGTTCAGGGTGTATGCTTCACATTAAAAGTAGTTAACAAAAATCTTAACTTTTGTCTGTGAATTTAGGTTCATTCTTACCAATCAGATCTGGCTTCTTATTGGAAGTGATCTGATAAAAAATATGGTAGCTTCTTTCTGCCTTCAACTGGAAAGTAACTCTAGACTTTTCTAGAAGATCTGGAAAGAGGGGGAAATAGACATGGAATTAGAAAAAATATCAATGCTCCTGTAAATGAACCACAATGTCTTTGGCTAAAATTGGGGATATTACAATAGGCTTCATTGAGATTTCAACTTGATGATTGATCCTGTTGGTACTGTATATAAGAATTCCAAATACATATGGCAATTACCCAAGGTTCTCACCATTTAAAAGCAAAGAGTGAAGTATGCAGGCTCTAGTAACAAATCAGCTTTTCATATGGATGACTTACGACCTTTGTCTTATAATTGATCTTTAATATCCCCTCCTTCCTCAGCTCACCTTAGATTCCTTGGTGAGGGATTACCTTGGAAACATCTACCAAACCTCAGATCAACAGCAAATCACAGAATGCCTGCCAACCTGGCTCCATCAGTCCTGCACGACCAAGTGATAGTTGGCAGGCTCTGCTACCCCGGCCCTCTGCTACCTCTGACCCTGCCATCTGCCAAGGGATGGGCCCTTTTCTGAGAATTTGACTACCTGTGGAAATGTGGCCAGTTAGTGTGAAATGCATGTTTAGCAAATGTTAGATACTCTATTTGAACCAATAAATGTGAATCCTTCTGCAAAAAAAAAAAAAAAAGAGCAAATCACAGAAATGTGTTGTAAACCTGTAGATAACATATAGGAACCCGTGAATAGTCCTACTGTTTGTCCTGGAAAAAATGGCATAGTTGCTTCTGAGACTGGCATTTCAGAATGTGCTGCAGAGCCATCAGTCTGACACTAAGGTAAGCAGAGCACACGGAGATTGTGGAGAATTACAGCATTAGCTCACGAGCAGCACTGGCGGCAGGCTCAGTGCTCACCACGTGTTGACAGTATCCCTGCAAATGACATCCCTGGTTGATCTGCTTGAGTTTCAATGGTTGTGTTACTCACATGTTTCAATATCAGCAGAAGCCAGTTTCCCTGTGGTCCCGAAGTGGATCCTGATGAATTTACCCTTGCAAGTGAAAAAGACGATGTTACGTACAAAATAGCACATGAATAAGAAGAGACTGAAATAACGACTGAGACATGCCTTTATGGGCATTTAAGGCCTGAGAAAACCCTTCTGTGACCCAGAGACTCACAAAGCGAGAGGAATTGTCATTCCTCACGGTCTTGGCATTGCCAAAGGCCTCCAGCAGAGGGTTGGCACTGATGATCTGATCCTCCAGAGTCCCCTGCAGAGAAACACAAGAGCAGAAACACAAGGAAGTCCGTGGCTTCCTGAGCGCCCTGCCCATCATGATTCTCGCATGCCCATCAGACCCACCTGCATTTTGCCAGGTTCCTCCTTCTTCTTCTCCCCAGTGACTGCAATTGTTGCAAAGTACTGGATGACACGCTTCGTGTTCACAGTCTTTCCTGCCCCAGATTCTCCGCTGTCAAATAAAAACCAGAGAAGAGATCAGAACTACAGCTCACATTGTCAACATCTAAGACAATCACCACCAATCAGAGAGGAAGGAAAAATCACATACGTGATCAGGATGGACTGGTTCTCACGATCTGTGAAAGAGAAATCAAGACCATCATTTTTAAAAATAGTGCACATTCACTATGAAGATTATTGACTCTGTTCAGATTAAACACAGTTTATTCTTTTTAATATTTTGAAGATATTGCCTGTGATTTTGGCTTTGGGTGTAGCTCCCAGACAGTACTTGCCTCTTGGAGTAAAATTTGTGAAAATGAGAGGCAAAGAATCATCTGTTTCTTCTGGTATTTTATTAATTTAAAAACTTATGGGCAATTTCAAACCTATACAAAGGTAGGGAAAATACTGTTAAAAGCTCCTATGTACCTATGTATACAGCATTTCAGTAGTTACTATATGGCCAATTTTATATAATCTATATTCCCATCCCAAGCTTGGTTATTTTAAAGGAAATTCCAGGCATCACATACTTTCATCTGTAGCTATTTCAGTAAGAATCAGAATTCTGAAGTTTCATTTAACAGATAAAGAAAGAAACCCAGGGAGGAATAAGTGATTTTTCTGATAGATACATCACTTGTTAAGATATTTTGGTGTTCTTGACTTCTGGTTTATATATTTTTCGGCTGTCTGGCCTCCTCCCAGTTCTTGATATTAACTTGACTGCTGGTAATACTAAAAAAGGAAGAGATCTGGAATTGTATTAATAACCGTCGCTGTTCATTTCCTTTTATTTCTCTCTTTTATACACATTTTCTAAGTAATGCAAAAACTGTCACTCTATATGACTGATATGTTGGATTTATACCAATTTTCTGATCTGTTAAATTTTTAATTTTGTACTGATAGATTCTAGAGCATTCGTAAATCTAAAAAAAACCTATTCAGAGAAATAGATACAAGATGGATGCTATTTAGATGTGCATATAGACTTCAGGGAACTTTAAAGCTCTGTTCAGGGAAGTAGAGACAGATTTTGAAACATATTCAGATTGATTTCTTTTTCCAATAGAAGAAAAATCATGAAAGATCATGTCACAGCTAGTGGGAACATAGGTAAGAAAATAATGTTTTAGTCTCTAACCTGGTCAGATGCTACAGTTTTGCATGGTTTTATATCAAAATCATGTTTGGAGATAAGTAATCTTGAATTTGGAGCAGCCCCGAAAGCTGGGGGAGTGAGGACCTTGGTAGGGGTGGTGGTTTACATACCACCAGTGTAAATGCAACTGCTGCGTGTTAAAACCTCTGGAATGAGCCTGAATTTGAATAATTTCTGGAAGGTAGCTAGGTTCTGTTGACAACCAAAGACAGTTTACTAGCATGAAATCCTTATAGAATTGCTGGCCAGTTTGTAATGCAAGATTTGTATTTTATCCCTTTCTCTTCTCCTTTAAAAGACAATTTAAAAACAGTGCAACAAAATAAACAAAAGAGAAACCAAAATGGAACAAAATCTTCCCCAGTTTCTAATATCTCATGGAACAACAGGAAACTCAGGAATCTGGAATATTTCCAAAGGCAATACATTTGGTGTATGCTGATAAAAGATTTTAATGCTATATTTGGGCCTGCAATTTGTATCAAAGCTGTTTGTTTATGTTTTGATAAGATAGGAGCAACAGACTTTGATATAAATTTTTAAAAAATGTTTTCAAAGAAAGATGGATTTCTATTTTCTTCCATTCTAGTAGGAAAATGCTTCAAAATCTTTGGGAGGGAAGTCTCAGTTCTTTCTTTACTCATGTTCTATCTCAAACGCTGGCAGTGTTGGCTGTATCTATTAAAGATAAAGAAATTCACAACGCTTTCCAGCTATGGCTGGTAAGTATTTTCCTTGATTGCTGTGGATGTGAATATACTAAAAAAATATATTTGAACTTTTTTCCCTCTCCAAATCATAAATTAAAAAATATGGAAAAGCAACATATATGTAGGTCTGCTAATTGTTTCATTTAGGCTTCCAGTTTCTATCTGGGTTAGCTTGGGCAGGTCAGTGAACTCAGTGACTAGCTTCATTTTACTCATCTGTAGAGTGGCTGTGGGGAAGATTATGTGATGTTACAGCACTGAAAGTTTCTTGAAAACAGTGAAGCCCTGTGTGGCTGCAATGTATTATTGTAATCAAAGCCCAAAGTCTACTTGTTCATTCAAGATTCCGTTTCCACATTTTTGTAAATAGATGCATCACTCACTCACCAGTCAGCATGAACTGATAGGCGTTGTCAGAGATGGAGAAGATGTGGGGCGGGGCCTCCTGGCGCTTTTTGCCTCGGTAGGCTGCCACCACCTCGGGGTTGTACACCGGCAGCCACTTGTAGGGGTTGACGGTGACACAGAAGAGGCCCGAGTAGGTCTGAGAAAATCAGAACACTCAACATGTGGGATTTGATTCTACTTGGAGAGATAGATGAAATAAAGAGAGGTTGAAGGGTGCTCACGTAGATCATCCAGGCTGCATAACGCTCTTTGAGGTTGTACAGCACTCCGGGCTCGTGCAGGTGGGTCATCATGGCCATGTCCTCGATCTTGTCATATTTGGGAGGGTTCATGGGGAAGACTTGATCTTCTCTGACAGTGAGAGTCTGGCAAGTAAAGTGAGAGTCAAGTTTGTATTAATGGTTGGAAGTAGGATTTATGTGTATCTGCTTTGGTTATAAGACTACGATTGTGGGCACTTTCCATTATATTATTCAGTGTACTTTAAATAAAAGCACAAAAATGTATTCATCTTAGAGTTTGATGGTAAAAAAAAAAAATCTGTTTCCTGTGATGAGCTAGAATACATCCTACTCTTTAAAATCTACTTTTTTCCTCCCACATTTTCATGTCCCAGGTTTATCCATTTATATCATTTTACTTCAATGGGTTTAATTTTTTATTTCTCCTTGCCATTTATTACAAGAAACTTCAATTTGGAAGGAAGTAATGGGAAGATTAATGCATTATTTACCTAAGTAGATAATAATTCTTTTGATAGAAACTAGTTTTTATTTCTCCCAGGTTTGGAGATTTAGACTGGGAAGTGAGTGATTGAAGGGAAATGCTGGAGGCTGACTAGGGGCTTAAAGTTCTTTTGGTGGTTGGGAAAGGGAGAAGTGAGAATTTCTTTTACCTTCCAAATCTGATGTGTGTTAATGGACTGGAAGGGTGTCTGGATTGGCAATAGACTTGGAAATTGTGAGCAAGGAAGGCTTCAACTTGAAGTGAGGAGATGGAGAAATAAAACGGGAAGGATTTTCTCTTTATGTTTTTACTTACTGCTCCACGTTCTGTCTTTACAGTTACTTTCCCCCCTTCCTTGCTTTGTATGATGCTCTTCACATAGGATTCCTTGGGCTCTGCCACAAAGACTGATGTTTTAGCATCAAAGGGCTTGTTTTGGGCTTCAATCCGTTCCTTTTCTGATTTTCGAAGGTAGGGAGCGGCTTCGCCAAAAACAGCCATCTCAGCGTCTGAACTCGCACTCATGGTTGCAATTTATTTAGAGAGAATTCTGCCTTGGGGAAAGAATGGGAGAGAGGGAAAAGAGAAACCAGAAGTTATATACATGTGAGAAAAAAATTTGAAATGACAGAAATATTGAGGTTCAATCCCCAGCCTGGACTGTAATTGTTCTTCCAACCTGTGTTGACCAGCGTTCAACTTAATAAAGTATTAATAACACTAGCACAGGGCTGGTTTGGAATGAGACTGCAATCTGAGGCTTCATTTGTAGGGCTTTGAAAATTTCCTTCCCAGATGGCATGTCTTGATCTTCAGGGCTAGGGCACCTACAGCTGAGTGAGAATGGAATCCTTGCCTGTTTTAATCTCTAAACTCTAATAATATCTATAGCTAAGACTGTTGTTGATGGATTGTTTTATAGCAACTGTCATTCTTTAATCCTCAGATGCATAATGTTTGCATCTGCCATTTGCTGGGACAATCATAGAGTTAGGAGGGAAAGTTTGTCTTGGGCAAATGAAAGTTGATATCTTCCAAGCTACCAAAACCATTTTTGCCTTTTAGATGGCCTTTTTTTTTCTCTTGTAAGTCAAATAATTCTTTTTAACACCCACTTTATATTAAACATCTCTTGGTGGGTCATTAACCTCATAAGAAATCGTTATCACTCTAGGGTTGTTTTTTTTTAATATATCATTTGGCTTGTTACCAAGAGACTTAGCATTGCCTTAATTTCAAAATCTCTTTTAACATTCTCCTTTTGGCATGAAGGATTTGAACTGTCAGTTAACAGATCTAAGCACAGGGGAATGAGAGCTTCAGCATGAAGGTGTTTCATCCTGCATAAATTCCACAGGCTTCTTTTCTCTTCATCCAGAAAAAGAAAAGACAAAAGTGTAAGAGTTTATCACATGCATATGAGCCATTGTCCTCTGTTGATAGATATGTGTCTCAGCATTGGCTCATTACTTTGATTGGGTCTTTTCTTTACTCTCAGGCAGTGAATTACTTGGGGGAAGGGCCAGAATCTCTCCTTCTATTTTAAAGTGTGATAGCACTCTGTGGGTGTAATTCTTGTGATTTTTTTTTTAAACAAACAGTAACAAATCTTTTTAAAAACTACAGTGAATCATGAAAAAGTAGCTAAAATACTATGGTTTTAAGCAGATGTTCATTTCTGTTTACATGTTTTAGATTAAGAATTTTTACAGGTATTTAAAAAATACTAGTGAAACACCCAAGTTTTCAACGCTTGTCAGTAGAAGGAGGTTGGCATGGAGTAATCCATTGCCCCTGACAGTTGTTAAGTGCAGCTGAGAACTCACTGTTAAAATTCATTCTTTCCCAAATGGTCCTTTAATCCTGGAACTCAGATGACGGTG
Source organism: Bos javanicus (assembly GCF_032452875.1). Lineage (NCBI taxonomy): Eukaryota > Metazoa > Chordata > Mammalia > Artiodactyla > Bovidae > Bos > Bos javanicus. Next base: position 30,886,690 of record NC_083886.1, read on the forward strand.
GTCTCTGAGAATAAGACATTTGGAAGAAGTGATTTCCCAGCATTTCTAAGCAGACATTTGGAAGCACAACATATTTACGTAACCGCAAAATGTAAGGAAATGGTGTACAATGAAGCGCTGTCCCCAGCTTTGTTAGGCTACATCCCTTCTGTCATCAATAAATGAATAAAGTGGAGTCTTACCTCCGGATTCCAGATGAAGATGCAGGTTCAGGAGCATCCAAAACTGTAAAGCAACGAGTTTCTTTTTAGTGAAGCTCTGAAATTCCAGTAAGATAGTTACAGAATTAAAACTTGCCTGGTCTAAATTACAGAATTAAATAAATTCCAGTACGGTAGTTACAGAATTAAAACCTGCCATGGCTTTATGAAAATAAAAGTCAGAGCTGAGAGGAACAATTTCATGCTCAGAGATGGGCTTCGGGGTAAGCTGTTTCTGTCCCCTGGAGCCCTGCAGGTCCCAAGGCCCCCATTCACTTACCTCTGGGTCCTTGGTGGAGATGTACCGGGAGGGCTCATCGTGCTTATATAGGAGCTGGTGTGCTGATGCCGCAGCTTGCTCCTCTTTGTTAGGGCAAGACATTTGGCAGCGTGAACCCTCAGAATAATTTGTTCTGACATTTGTCATGTTTGGATATAATTAGAAGTATTCATATCATTTTGAGTATGTGAACCAATCTCCTATAAATAATGTGACAGGGACCAATCTGCCGGCAGAGAATGCTTTCTAGTGTGCTGGGAAGGTAATCTTCGACAGTGCCTGGTGGGGCCTCAAAGTAAGTTCCTAAGAGCTATATTTGATTTGGCAAACTCTCACACATGCCTGTGGTAACCCAATGATCACAGCCTCAGTGAGCATTGCTTTTAGGGGCCTAACCACGTTTTCCTTCTTTGTTACCATAGGAACCCCCACCTCCTTCACTACCTTGGGTCACTGCCAAGGCTCACCCTTGGAGTCTGGGCTTGGGCAGCAAGGCCAAGGGGAGAGAAGATTCTATACTGAGTCCCTACCGTTAAGTCAGTGCTCATCCACCCAACACTGAAAAAAATATTATTTATTAGAGAATAATATGTGTTCTTTGTAGTAAAAATACAGATAAGCAAAGAGAAAAAAATGTCTGTAATCTCATTATGCAGAAGTAAGATAAGTTATAGACGTATAAGTTTGATCATAACTATATACACATATATAGCACATATATGCTTTACATTTTACTTAAAAATTATATCATAGATAATTTTCATACCACCAATGAAATTTACACTCTTATTCTTTAAACAAATTATATTAACATTCCTTTAAAATTAGAATCTCCTTTTTTTAATGGTTAGGAATATTGAAGTATACTTTATATATAGCAAAATCCACGCTTTCTAAGTGACAGTTATATGAGTTTTTTTGCTACTATTTTTAAAAAATTTTAAACTTACAATAAAATTCACTTCTTTTGTTCTATGAGTTTTTCATGTGCACTGTTTCTTGTAACCACTACCATAGACAGGATGCAGTTTCTACCTTTATTTCCCCCAGTTGGAAGATTTATATTTTCCTAGAAGATTGCCCATTCCATGTGAGTTTTTATAGATTTTTTTGGACATTTTTTTCTGCATATCTTTTTATGGTTAAAAAACTCTAGTGTAGTCATCTATTCCTTTTTATTTTTTAACATATTTTGATTTTGTTCTTTTTATTTTAAATCATATCTGCCAAAGTTTTGTCTTTGTGTTTGCTCTTTTTAATTTAGATTTACCAAATAAGTTTTCTTCTATTTTATTATTTTCTGCTTTTAATCTTCTTCATTCTTTTAGTTCTTTAGGTTTATTTTATTTGTGTGTATCTAGCATCTTGAACTGAAAGCTTACTTTATTTATTTTCATTCTTTCTTATGATCTTGCATGTTATTTATGGTTATAAAATTTTCTTTGGTTACTACTTTGGCTGAATCCCAGGGGTTGATATGTATTATAGTACCCTTGTACGATTGTCATTTTAAAGTTCTATTTCCATTTCAGCTCTCAATTTATCTTAAGTGTGGTTTTCTTTTTTTTAATTTCCAGATGTATAAATTTGGGCTTTGCGGGGGAGGATTCTCTTTCAGCTGCTGGTTCTTTCTCTTGTGCGTGTGTACACATGCAGTTTACTTCTTAGTAGATAAAATAGGAATGAGGGACCTCGTGTGTCTATATTTGTGTTTGTGTGTTTATGTAATAAAACAGTTCAGGTAGCATCCAGATCAGAACTCCTAGGCAAAAACTGATACGCTTTTTGTCTCTGTAGTTTTGCCTTTTCTAGAAACTTCATACAAATGGAATCCTCTAGTGTGTAGTCTTTCATGTCTGGCTTCTTTTCCTTAATATGCTTTTTGAGTTCCTCCATGCTGTTGCATATATCAACAGATTATTCATTTTTGTTGCTAATTAGTAGTCTATGATATAGTGCCACATTTTGTTTATCCATTCAAATTGATGGATATTTGAATTGTTTCTAGTTTTGGCTGTTATGCAAAGTGCTGTTGATAATATTCCATACAAGTCATCATGTGGACATTTGTTTTCATTTCTCTTGGGGAGATAACTAGGAGTTGAGTTGCTAGAGACTCTTGAGAGTCCCTTGGACTGTGAGGAGATCCAACCAGTCCATTCTGAAGGAGATCAGCCCTGGGATTTCTTTGGAAGGAATGATGCTAAAGCTGAAACTCCAGTACTTTGGCCACCTCATGCGAAGAGTTGACTCATTGGAAAAGACTCTGATGCTGGGAGGGATTGGGGGCAGGAGGAGAAGGGGACGACAGAGGATGAGATGGCTGTATGGCATCACTGATTCAATGGACATGAGTCTGAGTGAACTTCGGGAGTTGGTGATGGACAGGGAGGCCTGGTGTGCTGCAATTCATGGTGTCGCAAAGAGTCGGACATGACTGATCGACTGATCTGATCTGATCTGAAGGCAATGGCAACCCACTCCAGTACTCTTGCCTGGAAAATCGCATGGACGGAGGAGCCTGGTAGGCTGCAGTCCATGGGGTCGCTAGGAGTTGGACATGACTGAGCGACTTCACTTTCACTTTTCACTTTCATGCATTGGAGAAGGAAATGGCAACCCACTCCAGTGTTCTTGCATGGAGAATCCCAGGGATGGGGGAGCCTGGCGGGCTGCCGTCTATGGGGTCGAACAGAGTCGGACACGACTGAAGCGACTTAGCAGCAACTTCTTAAGAAATTGCCAAATTCTTTCTGACAATGGCTGTGCCATTTTACATTTCCACCAATAAGATGAAGCTTCCAGGTTTTTTCACATTCTCACCTACACTTGTATTGTCCTTTTTTGTTAAAGCCATCCTAGTGAGTAAAGAATCTGCCTGCAATGCAGGAAACCTGGATTCGATCCCTGAGTTGGTAAGATCCCTTGGAGAAGGGAATGGCTATCTATTCCAGTATTTTTGCATGGAGAAGTCCATGGACAGAGGAGCCTGACAGGTTATAGTCCTGGGGTTGCAAAGAGTCAGACATGACTGAGCAACCAGCGCTTGCTATATATCCTAGTGAGTGTAGAGTGGTATCTTAATGTGGTTTTAATTTGTATTTCCTTAATGAATTAATGATTTTGGTTACTTTTTATGTGCTTATTTACCATTTATGTGTTTTATCTAGGTATCCAATTGTTTAGTTCATTTAAAAAATTGGATAATTTTCGTATAATTTGTTTGAGATCTTTATACTCACATATATAGATATATGTTTTGATATAAGTCCTTTATCAGATATATGATTAACAAATATTTTCATGCAGTCTGTGGCTTGTCTTTTCATTTTCTTAATGGTGCCTTTTGAATAGCAAAAGTTTTAAATTTTGATGCAGTCCAGTTTATCAGTATTTTCTTTCATAGATCATGTTTTGACTATTTTTCTTGTTTTAAAAGTGAGGGTTCAGGATGGGGAACACAGGTATACCTGTGGCGGATTCATTTCGATATTTGGCAAAACTAATACAATATTGTAAAGTTTAAAAATAAAATAAAATTTAAAAAAAAAAAGGAAAAAAAAAAAAAGTGAGACTATAATAGTGTGAGAAAGCTATTGCGTTTCCCTCCCCAGAGTCAACAACAGTTATCAGATTCCTGTGTGTCCTTAAGAGGTATTTTATGTATGTATAAGCAAATTTAGATATAGTCTTCCCCCATATGACTCAGTTTTTATACATTTTTTAGATCAGTGTATTTTAACCTTTTTTTCAATAACTTGCCCACTGAAGAGAGACATTAATCAAATTAAATTCATTAAGTTTAATTTCTCTTTAAGAAATTAATACTCAGCATAAGATTGTAATTAAATGGATTGAAATTTAAACTTAAATTAATTTCTCCATAACAAAAGAGATTAAGCAATAAGGTTTTTTCAGATAGGGTTGAGCTTTTTTTTTCCTGGGGGCCATAGTGAGGCACAAACTATTATAATGCCTAAGATTCTTTTGCTCTCCTAAGAACTAATTTTTACTTCTTAAGGACTGATATCACCTCCATTAAAAATGTATGTGTTAGATGTTTGAAAAGCATTTATGTTCTCTCATTGTTGGCTACAAATTTTTTTTTAAATTTTATCATTCAGCTTATTATTTGTGTTTTTCAAATCATCTGTTTTTAGTTTTGTCTACTTGATCTGTGATTTTTCTAATAGATGTAAGTTAAGAGTCCACTCTGGTTATTCTCAGATTGTTCAGATTTTTGTTTATGTAATTCAAAGTTAGTTGCTAACTCCATAGAAATTTATGATAGTTTTGTCTTTCTGGTAGATTGTATCTTTTTAAAATGAAATATGAACTATCCCTGCTGCTTTTAGTAGTAGTTTGCTTTGAGTTCTTTTTTTGCTAATATTTTGCTATACTGTGTTGCTTTTACTTTTGGGTAGCATGTATATGGCCTATCTTTTTATATCTAGCTTAAAAAATCAAGTAACTACTTTAAAAATTCATTATATGAACTTCTTTTAATAGGTGAGTTTTAGAGGCTGCAAACTGGCGTGTATTTTATGGTGTACACAGTATAAGGGCTTCCCTTGTGGCTCAGCTGGTAAAGAATCCGCCTTCAATGTGGGAGACCTGGGTTCAATCCCTGAGTTGGAAAGATCCTCTGGAGAAGGAACGGCTACCCACTCCAGTGTTCTGGCCTGGAGAACTCCATGGATTTTATTGTCCATGGGGTTGCAAAGAGTCAGACACGACTGAGTGACTTTCACTCACTCACTCACTCAGTGTCTTAAATATCCATGTAACTAGTCAGATGTTATTTCATATGATTTTACGCAAGTCACCTAATATCCGTAGGCTTCAGTTTGTTCATCTGTTAAAGGACAATTATAATAATTTTCCACCACCTCACAGGATTAATGAGAAATGTAGTTAATCCTCACAGGATCAGTGAGAAATATGTGTAAAGCAGCTACCATAGTAACTGGCAGTGTAGAAAGTATTTGATAAATATTGGCTATTATCACTCTGTTGAAAACCATGTAAAAGATAGGACCCTATTACCATAGGTCACAGGATATCGCTGGAGTCTTTTAAACAAGGAACTGACGTTTTAAGGTTTGCATTTTAAACACAGTTATGGTAGCATCATGGAAGATGGATTGGAAAAGTGCAACAGAGATAACCTACTTAAGCAGTTGTTGTGCTATTTTAGGGAAGAGTTGAGAACCTAAACTAAGCCAGTAGCTGTTGGAAAAGAAAAGAGGCGGGGGTATGTGGGGGGGTGTGTGGGGGATTGTAGACTTGACTGTGCTTGCTGCTGGTAAAATATAAATAACTGTAGATGTTTAGGAATCACTTAATTTATTCTACCCCAAGACAATGAAAACTAAATTTCCTGAGATTACGGTAATGTTTCTCTATGGAAAGGGAACAGATTTGGAAGTAATAGACGAAGGATAGAGCTGTCATTCAACAGCAAATTGCAATATTCAGGTCAGTTCAGTTCAGTCTCTCAGTTGTGTCTGACTCTTTGCGACCCCATGAACCTCAGCACACCAGGCCTCCCTGTGCGTCACCAAATCCCGGAGTCCACCCAAACCCATGTCCATTGAGTCGATGATGCCATCCAACCATCTCATCCTCTGTCGTCCCCTTCTCCTCCTGCCCTCAATCTTTCCCAGCATCAGGGTCTTTTCAAATGAGTCAGCTCTTCACATCAGGTGGCCAAAGTATTGGAGTTTCAGCTTCAGCTTCAGTCCTTCCAATGAACACCCAGGACTGATCTCCTTTAGGATGGACTGGTTGGATCTCCTTGCAGTCCAAGGGACTCTCAAGAGTCTTCTCCAACACCACAGTTTGTAGTAAAAGAATACAAGTTTCCAGGAATAATAAATTTTTACTGCAACAAAGTAACAAGCCCATCCTTGAGTTCAGTTCAGTCACTCAGTTGTGTCCAACTCTTTGCAACCCCATGGACTGCAGTATGCCAGGCTTCCCTGTCCATCACCAACTCCTGGAGCTTGCTCAAACTCATATCCATTGGGCCAGTGATGCCATTCAACCATCTCATCCTCTGTCGTCACCTTCTCCCACCTTCAACCTTTCCCGGTATCAGAGTCTTTTCTATTAAATCAGTTCTTCGCATCAGGTGGCAAAGTACTGGAGCTTCAGCATCTGTCCTTCCAATGAATATTCAGGACTGATTTCCTTTAGGATCCTAAAGGATCTCCTTGCTGTCCAAGGGACTCTCAAGAGTCTTCAACACCACAGTTCAAAAGCATCAATTATTTGGCGTTCAGCTTTCCTTATGATCCAACTCTCACATCCTACATGACTACTGAGAAAATCATAACTTTGAATATACCAACCTTTGTCAGCAAAGTGATGTCTCTGCTTTTTAATATGCTGTATGTAGGTCAAGCCCACCCTACCTGACATCAAACATATTTTAGAAATGTAGTGATGGAAATAGTGTGAAGTTAGTGTAGGTGAAGATGAGTAGATTAATAGAACTACTATTAGTAGTCCAAAAATGGTTTCTGGCATGTACAGAAATTTAGTATATCAAAAGATAGCACTTCAGATCACTTGGGGGCAGGGAGAGAAAGGACAATTAGGTCCTTGCCTGACACCATTTATAAAAATAAATGCTAGATGAATTGAAATCTTAAGCATTAAAACAAAGCAAAACTGTAAAAAAAAAATCAAGAAGAAATGGAGATACGAGTAAATAGAAAAAGTAGCCAAAAGATACAGACAGACAGTTAATGGAAGAGGCAATGCAAGTGGCCAATAAACTTGAAAATACTCAAAGTTCAGGATATTCAAGTACAAATGACAACTGGTATATTTCACCCATCATGTTGAACAAAACTAAAACCAAAACCAAAAACTGAACTAAAATTTCAGAAATGGAGACTTGATTGGAATAAAGATGCATTTATTTGGGCTTTATTCTTTATTAGGACAAGAAGCACTTGAATTGTGTTCTGCTAGACCATCACTTCATGGCAAATAGATGGGGAAACAGTGGAAAGAGTGGCTAACTTTATTTTTCTGGGCTCCAAAATCACTGCAGATGGTGATCGCAGCCATGAAATTAAAAGATGTTTACTCCTTGGAAGGAAAGTTATGACCAATCTAGACAGCATATTAAAAAGCAGAGGCATTACTTTGTCAACAAAGGTCTGTCTAGTTAAGGCTATGGTTTTTCCGGTGGTCATGTATGGATGTGAGAGTTGGGTTATAAAGAAAGCTGAGCACAGAAGAATTGATGCTTTTAAACTGTGGTGTTGGAGAAGACTCTTGAGAGTCCCTTGGACTGCAAGGAGATCCAACCAGTCCATCCTAAAGGAGATCAGTTCTGGGTGTTCATTGGAAGGACTGATGCTGAAGCTGAAACTCCAATACTTTGGCCACCTGATGCAAAGAGCTAACTCATTTGAAAAGACCCTGATGCTGGGAAAGATTGAGGGCAGGAGGAGAAGGGGACAACAGAGGATGAGATGGTTGGATGGCATCATCGACTCAATGGACATGGGTTTGGGTGGACTCCGGGATTTGGTGACACACAGGGAGGCCTGGTGTGCTGAGGTTCATGGGGTTGCAAAGAGTTGGACATGACTGAGCAACTAAACTGAACTGAGACTACAAAATGGGAGAGATGTATATAGACAAAACCCCACAAGGCTGCATAAACTGTCAGGAAGTGGGATTGGAACAGGTAAAAAGTGAAGGTGCTTGTTAAGCAAGGATTTTTGGGGTCTGTAATGATTATATGGTGGGGAGAGTACTTTAAAACTGAGTTTGTAGAGTTTTAATGTTTTGAAAATGGTTGTTAGTGTCCTCGAGTTTGATACATTTCAGAGAAAATTCAAGTTTTCATGTAGGAATATGTCTTAAACCACATGTAAAATGTCCATCTAGCTCCATTTTGGATGCCTGAACCATCAGATCAGATCAGATCAGTCGCTCAGTCATGTCCGACTCTTTGCAACCCCATGAATTGCAGCACACCAGGCCTCCCTGTCCATCACCAACTCCCAGAGTTCACTGAGACTCACGTCCATTGAGTCAGTGATGCCATCCAGCCATCTCATCCTCTGTCGTCCCCTTCTCCTCCTGCCCCCAATCCCTCCCAGCATCAGAGTCTTTTCCAATGAGTCAACTCTTCGCATGAGGTGGCCAAAGTACTGGAGTTTCAGCTTTAGCATCATTCCTTCCAAAGAAATCCCAGGGCTGATCTCCTTCAGAATGGACTGGTTGGATCTCCTCGCAGTCCAAGGGACTCTCAAAAGTCTTCTCCAACACCACAGTTCAAAAGCATCAATTCTTCGGTGCTCAGCCTTCTTCACAGTCCAACTCTCACATCCATACATGACCACTTAACGCTGGACTGGAAGAAACACAAGCTGGAATCAAGATTGCCGGGAGAAATATCAATAACCTCAGATATGCAGATGACACCACCCTTATGGCAGAAAGTGAAGAGGAACTCAAAAGCCTCTTGATGAAAGTTAAAGTGGAGAGTGAAAAAGTTGGCTTAAAGCTCAACATTCAGAAAACGAAGATCATGGCATCTGGTCCCACCACTTCATGGGAAATAGATGGGGAAACAGTGTCAGACTTTATTTTTCTGGGCTCCAAAATCACTACAGATGGTGACTACAGCCATGAAATTAAAAGATGCTTACTCCTTGGAAGGAAAGTTATGACAAACCTAGATAGCATATTCAAAAGCAGAGACATTACTTTGCCAACAAAGGTTCATCCTTACTCCCATTTTGATTTTTTAAATGATCATAAATATGTCATCAAAATTGATAGTAGCAAATGGTGATGTGGGGGAGTGGATGCTCTCATATGCTATGGATAAGGGTGTAAAATTCCAGGGCAATTTGTTCCATCTTTTGAAATTTAAAATTGCAATAATTGCCATCCTACTCTTTTCCTATAGAAGCATGGGGTAGGGGTGGGGGGACAAGAGGTGTGCCTAGGCTGTGCATCTAACATTTCTTCTAATAGCAAAACTTTAGAAACAAATGTCCCTTCAGTTACTTTGTCTGTGATTAATTAAGTGGCCACCTGTTAAGTAGTGATGCTCTGATTATGTGGTGAGTAGTTGAAACCTAACACTCACTTTAATCTGAGATAGGGATCAACATAATGCATTTTCCACTTGTTTTCTTTGAGATGCAACCGTGGAAATGGAAAACCTTATTTAAAATGATGAGTCTCAGTGAACTCCGGGAGTTGGACAGGGATGGACTGGAGATGGACAGGGAGGCCTGGCGTGCTGCGATTCATGGGGTCACAAAGAGTCGGACACGACTGAGCGACTGATCTGATCTGATCTGATCTGAAACAAGCATGTGAAGAGTTTTGATGGCAATGTATAAGAAAACTGAGCTGTATTTTGCTAAAACTTGTTTATTGGTGTATTCCAACCCTTCTCCAATGCAGATATCTCTTACACAATTCTTGTGTGACAACTCCTTTCTTTTAACTTGGAGCAAAAGTTCTTCCAAGGTCTGGCTTATATCCATTGTCCTTGCTCTTCTCACTGGTATCTGCTTACAATTAAGCCCAGAGCCAGCATTAAGTTACTGTATCTAATGGTCCTTCTACTCTGAGTCCTTGCCAAGAATTAGCTTACAATTCCTAAGGTTCTCTTTGCCCTGAGGATTTTTCTGTTTTTTCTCTTGATTGAAGAGAAGCAGAGGAATTACAGCCGGTTGAGGCATTTCTGTCTTTTCCGATATGAGACTCTAGTTACCTCATCTTCAAGAAAACGAAGTAACTCCTGTCTTTTCATGACTCGTGCCAAAGAGGAATGTTGTTTATATTATCTATGCTCTTCTATTTTTTTTTTTATTGGTGAGTAGCAGTCTGTTGTAAGGATATACCATATTTTTTCATCTATTCTCTTGCCAAACCATATTCTTTCCTTTTGTGGGCGGATCTTTTATTTCATTTGTTCAATCTGAGGAGTAGAATAGCTATGTCAAAAGGTGTAAAGGTATGTACTTAATTTATAAGAAATGGTCAGACAGTTAAAAAACACAATTGAACCATTTTACGTTCTTACTAGTATACATGAAAAATGTAGTTGTCCAGCATCCTTGCCAACACTTGTCATTGTCAGTCTTTATAATTTTAGCCATGCTTATGGAAGTATAGTAGAAACTTCTTGTGATTTTAATCAGTATCCTTTAGACCAGTGATATTGAACATCTTTAAATCTGATTATTGGACTTTCACATATCTTCGTTTTGGAAGTGTATGGTAAGTTTTATGTGTACATTTCATGTTTTCATTTCAGTTCCTGTATGCACTGCAATGTGCTCACCACCAGAAGTTTAATTTCTACCTAATCACCATATAGGTGGCCCCCCTTTACCCATTTTTCCCTCCCCCAACTCCTTTCTCCTCTGGTAACCACTGTTCTGCTTTGTTCTCTATGTGTTTGCTTTTGTTTGTTTATCCCACATATGAGTGAAATCATACGGTATTTGTCTTTTTTCCATATGATTTATTTCATTTAGCGTAATACCCTCAAGGTCCACCCATGTTGTTGTTTATGACAAGAATTCACCTTTTTATGGCCAAGTAGTATTCTATTCTGTATACATCTTCTTTATCCATTCATCCATCAGTGAGCACCTAGGTGGTTTTTATGTCTTGACTGTTGTAATAATGCTGAGAATGAACATAGGAGTGCATATATCTTTTTAATGTTTTCATACTCTCTGAATAAATATCCAGAAGTGGGATAGTTGGATCAAATGGGAGTTCTAGTCTTAATTTCCTGAGGAATCTCTGTACTGTTTTCCACAGAGGCTATAACCAATTTACATTCCCATTAGCAGTTCATGATGGTTCTCTTTTCTTCACATCTTTGCCAATGTTTGTTATTTCTTTTTTTTTTTTTTTTTGATAAAGCCATTCTAACAGGCTTGAGGTGATGTCTCATTGTGGTTTTGATTTGCATTTTCCTGTAATCAGTAATATTGAACATCTTTTCATGTGCCTCTTGGCCATCTATACATCTTCTTTGGAAAAATGTCTAATTAACTCCTCTGCCGATTTTTTAATCAGGTTGTTGTTTTTTGTTTTGTCTTTGGTTGTTGTTTAAATGGTATGCCTGACTGCTTCCAAGATATTTTTCTTTGCCTTTAGGATTCAGACATTTATGATAGAACTTGCTGTGGATTTGAGTTTATCCTACTTGAATAAACTCCTTATTGAATCTGTAGGTTATGTCTCTTGACAAGTTTAGAACTTTTCAACTTTTCAGCCATTATTTCTTTGAGTACTTTTTCACTCTGTTCCTTCTCTTCATTTCAGGACTCTGATAACATGAATGTTAGATTTGTTTATGATGGAGCCATGGAACCCTTAGGCTCTGTACATTTTCCTGTTCATTTTCTTTCACTTGTTCAGGCTGGATCATTTCTTTTCCATATTCCAGTTCACTGATTCTCTCCTCTGTCCCTTCCATTTTTCCATTGAGCCTGTTCATTGCATTTTTAAAATTTGCTATTGTATTTTTCACTTCTAAAATTTCCATTTTAGATTTTAGATCTTCTGTTTCTTTGCTGAGGCTTTATAGTTTTACATTTGTTTCAAGCATGTTCATAATTGCATTTTTATTGTAGATGCTTTAAAATCTTTGTCAGGTAATTGTAACATCTCTTATCATCTTGATTTTGACTTTTTCTAGTCATTTATCCTTTTTTTATTCAGTATGAGATCTTCTTGAATAATGAGTGATCTTCGACTGAAGCCTAGACATTTTTATATTATGTTCTGTAATTCTGGATCTTATTTAAAGCTTTCATCTAACTTTCTGTGACATTGTTCTGTTAAGGTAAGGGGGTGGTACCACCTTGTTACTGCCAGGTGGAGGTACAAATCCAGGTTTCTTTCTGTTAACACTTGACAGGGAGGTCTCCTTATTAATCCTGGGTACAGATGGATGTCTTCCAAGTGGTTGTCTCTGGCTCCACAGTTGGGGGGCAGCAGCCTCATTACCACTGCGCAGTTGTGAAAATGCTGACTTCCCATTAGGCCTCCTTTGACAGTGAGAAGGACAAGAGTTACCTGATGGCTGAGAGTCAAGGATCCCATCTATTGACCACATTTGTGGGGTCCCATTACTGGCTAGCAAACATGAAAGTCTTTTCTTCCTATTTGGTCTCTCCTGACACCTCCCTAGTGGTGGTGGGGCACCACATTACAGCCTCATGGGGTGAAAGAATAGATTTTCTCCTTGACTTTTGCTGGTGGTGGGATACAGCCATAGCTTTTTGTTTTTTTTTGTTTTTTTTTGTTTTTTTTTGATTGGATTGGATCAGTTATCTAAAAGTTTTTCTGTTGATAGGCTGCCCATTACTTTGTACTTGGGTTAAAGAGAAAAGATTCTTGTTGGGCTTTCTTGGTCTGCACCCATTTGTGTTTCTGTGTTGTCTGCTTATTCAGTTTCAAGTCTGGGGCATATTAAGCAAAAAGAAAACCTGGAGAACTTACCTGGCTAGTCCATCTTCTTCTCTCCACTTTCAGAATTTCTTAGGTTAGTTTTATGTCTAATGTCCAGGGGGTTTTAGCTGTTATTAGTGGGAACAATAGGGAAAAGCAGGTCCACTTCATCTTCCTGGAGACAGAAGTATCTTTACTGATTTTTTTGTTTAATTTCTATTGAATACTGAGAAAGTGGAATTAAAATATCATCTGGTTTGAGATTTATTTTGGGATAATGCATGTAAAATCCCTAACACTGTGCATGGCACATGTTAAATTATTACTGGAGTATTATTCATCCCACAAATATTTCTTGAGTACTTGTTACATGCCAGGCAGTGTTCAAGTCATCAGACATTCAACAGTGAACAAAACAAAGTCCTGCCCTTGTGGAGCTTTTATTTTAGCTGAGGGAGAGAGATATGAATGAGTAAGTTAAAAATCAAGGGGTGATTTATTCCTAAGTATTTTATTCTTTTCATTGCAATGGTGAATGGAATCGTTTCTTTAATTTCTCTGTTTTCTCATTATTAGTGTATGGAAATGCAAGGGATTTCTGTGTATTAATTTTATATGCTGCAACTTTACTATATTCATTGATTAACTCTAATAATTTTCTGGTGGTGTCTTTAGGGTTTTCTATGTAGAGACTCATGTCATCAGCAAACAGTGAAAATTTTACTTCTTTTCCAATTCCTTTTATTTGTTTTTCTTCTGTGGTTGATGTAGCTAAAACTTCCAAAACTATGTTGAATAGTAGTGGTGGGAGTGGGCACCCTTGTCTTGTTCCTGACTTTAGGGGAAGTGCTTTCAATATTTCACCATTGAGGATAATGTTTGCTGTGGGTTTGTCATATATGGCTTTTATTATGTTGAGGTATGTTCCTTCTATGCCTGCTTTCTGGAGGGTTTTTATCATAAATGGATGTTGAATTTTGTCAAAGGCTATCTCTGCATCTATTGAGATAACCATGTGGTTTTTATCTTTCAATTTGTTAATGTGGTGTATCACTTTGATTGATTTGCAAATATTGAAGAATCCTTGAATCCCTGGGATAAAGCCCACTTGGTCATGATGTATCTTTTTAATATGTTGTTGGATTCTGTTTGCTAGAATTTTGTTGAGGATTTTTGCATCTGTGTTCATCAGTGATATTGGCCTGTAGTTTTATTTTTTTGTGGCATCTTTGTCTGGTTTTGGTATTAGGGTGATGGTGGCCTCATACTATGAGTTTGGCAGTTTACCTTCCTCTGAAATTTTCTGGAAGAGTTTGAGTAGGATAGGTGTTAGCTCTTCTCTAAATTTTTGGTAGAATTCACCTGTAAAGAAGCAAAAGACCTATATATAGAAAACTATAAAACACTGATGAAAGAAATCAAAGATGACACAACAGATGGAGAAATATAACATGTTCATGGATCAGAAGAATCAATATAGTGAAAATGAGTATACTACCCAAAGCAATTTGTAGATTCAATGCAATCCTTATCAAGCTACCAACAGTATTTTTCACAGAACTAGAACAAATAATTTCACAATTTGTGTGGAAATACAGAAAAACCTCGAATAGCCAAAGCAATGTTGAGAAAGAAGAATGGAACTGGAGGAATCAACCTGTCTGACTTCAGACTATACTACAAAGCTGCAGTCATCAACACAATATGGTACTAGTGAAGAGACAGAAATATAGATCAATGGAACAAAATAGAAAGCTGAGAGATAAGTCCACACACCTATGGACACCTTATCTTTGACAAAGGAGGCAAGAATATACAATGGAGAAAAGACAATCTCTTTAACAAGTGGTTCTGGGAAAACTGGTCAATCACCTGTAAAAGAATGAAACTAGAACACTTTCTAACACCATACACAAAAACAAGCTCAAAATGGATTAAAGATCTAAATGTAAGATCTAAATGTTGCCCTAAAATTCCATTTTGTTGGGAACCCATTTTCCACCTGGTCTTTCTTGACAGGGTTTTTTTCTACTTTTAAACAGTTTCTAAATAAAATTCTGTATTTCAAGAAAAAAAAAATAAATAAATGTAAGACCAGAAACTATAAAACTCCTAGAGAAAAACATAGGCAAAACAATATCTGATATAAATCACAGCAAGATCTTCTATGACCCACCTCCCAGAGTAATGGAAATAAATAAAAAATAAACAAATGGGACCAAATTAAACTTAAAAGCTTTTGCATAATGAAGGAAGCTATAAGCAAGGTGAAAAGACAGCCTTCAGAATGGGAGAAAATAATAGCAAACAAAGCAACTGACAAATAATTAATCTCAAAAATATTTAGCCAACTCCTGCAGCTCAATACCAGAAAAATAGATGACCCAATCAAAAAGTGGGCCAAAGAGCTAAGCAGACATTTCTCCAAAGCCATACAGATGGCTAACAAACACATGAAAAGATGCTCAACATCACTCACTATCAGCTAAATGCAAATCAAAACCACAATGAGGTACCATCTCACGCTGGTCAGAATGGCTGCTATCAAAAAGTCTACAAACAATAAATGCTGGAGAGGGTGTGGAGAAAAGAGAACCCTCTTACACTCTTGGTGGGAATGCAAACTAGCACAGCCACTATGGAGAACAGCATGGAGATTCCTTAAAAAACTGGAAATAGAACTGCCATACAACCCAGCAATCCCACTGCTGGACATACACACTGAGGAAACCAGAATTGAAAGAAACACGTGTACCCCAATGTTCATCACAGCACTGTTTACAATAGCTAGGACACGGAGAAGGCAATGGCACCCTACTCCGGTACTCTTGCCTGGAAAATCCCATGGACGGAGTAGGCGGCAGTCCATGGGGTTGCACGGAGTCGGACACAACTGAGCGACTTCGCTTTCACTTTTCACTTTTATGCATTGGAGAAGGAAATGGCAACTCACTCCAGTGTTCTTGCCTGGAGAATCCCAGGGACGGGGAAGCCTGGTGGGCTGCCATCTATGGGGTTACACAGAGTCAGATATGACTGAAGTGACTTAGCAGCAGCAGGACATGGAAGCAACCTAGATGTCCATCAGCAGACAAATGGTTAAGAAAGCTGTGGTACATATACACATTGGAATATTACTCAGCTATTAAAAAGGATGCATTTGAATGAGTTCTAATGAGGTGGATGAAACTGGAGCCTATTATACAGAGTCAAGTAAGTCAGAAAGAAAAATACCAATATAATATATTAATGCATATATATGGAATTTAGAAAGATGGTAACGATGACCCTATATGTGAGACAGCAAAAGATACACAGATATAAAGAACAGACTTTTGCACTCTGTGGGAGAAGGCGAGGGTGAGATGATTTGAGAGAATAGCATTGGAACATGTATATTACCATATGTGAAACAGATCACCAGTCCGAGTTCAACGCGTGAAACAGGGCACTCAAAGCCGGTGCACTGGGACAACCCTGAGGAATGGGATGGGGAGGGAGATGGGAGGGGGATTTAGGAAGGGGGACACATGTACACTCATGGCTGGTTCATGTCAATGTATGGCAAAAACCACTACAATATTGTAAAGTAGTTAGCCTCCAATTAAAATAAATAAATAAATTTTAAAAAATCAAGGAGTGATGAGGTACATGAAGACATTTAAAGTAAATCCGAGGAGTTAGAAGTATAATTGGTAGGGCAGGGAGAAGGGGTTGTCTTTTGATACTGAGTAGCTGGGAAAGGCCTCTCTAAGAAGGTGTAATAGATCTGAATCCTGCAGCTATGAAGGTGTGAGCTATATGGATGTCCAGGTGAAGAGTACTTGCTCTTCCTTTCCTCTCATGAAATGCAGATTACTGACCTTGTTTCTAGGGGAAGGTTGTCATCAGCACCTCTCACTGATCAGGCTAGGCTGGGTTTCTCACTTCTTCCAGGATTGAATTAGAAGATACTGGTCTAGGTCTCACTCTATTACCTGTTAATTATGCAACTATGGCAAACCATCATCCTCTTTGTATCTCAGTTTCCAAAAGGATTCTGTCTGTCTCACATCATTGTGAATGTTTAGTGACTGATAAATTGTAAGTGAAAATGTTTTGCAAATAAAAGAGTCTATAGATGTAAGATGTAATTATTTTATATAATTATAATGACAGTGCTTTCCAACATGAGCTCAAAGGCATTTACATGGTATTTTAGTGATTGTTTCAGCTCAGCCTTTTCATTTTATAGATGAAGAAACTGAGGCCCAGAGAGGTTGGGCTGAATTGATAGGTGTATATGTGGGGCAATTGTACATCATATGTAATTTCTTTGTGAAATATTTGGTCATAATTTAGAGCCATGGTTTTCAGAATGTAGTCACTGAACTAGCAGCAGCACTAACATCACTTGGGGCGTTGTTAAAAATACAAATTCTTGGGTCCCAACATAGACCTACTGAATTAGGAACTCTGGAAGTGAGACCCCCAAACCTGCATTTTAACAGGACCTCTAGATGACTCTGATGCATGCTGCATTTGAGCAGCACTAAAGAAAAGGTTCAAGTAATCTCTTGGCTCCCAAGGAAGGATGCTGGCAGTCTTAATGCTCCAAGGAAGCCCTCAGCAAAATTGTTAGTAAATGGCCTCTGTGGATACTTTTTCTTATTGCCTTTCCCTCTCTCCAGCTTGCCTTCCTTCAGGCACATCTTGAGAGACCTCTTTCTATGCTTTTTAGTTGGTTAGCCAATAATTCTAGCTAGAGTATTAGTTGAGATTAGTATATTCTCAATTTAATTAGAGATTAAAGTCAACATCCTTGAAGAAGCCAAGGGTTCAGTCTCTATGAGTAGGATATGTAGACAGAGGATTGAGAGAAGGGGAAGTATTGTTTTGGAGTAGAGGGCTCTTGAGATTTCTTCTGATTTTGGTGCCTGTTGCTTATGTGGAGACTTATGAATTGAGTTGAGGGAAAAACATTCATGATCTTTTCAAGTATCAGTATGTTAATGGTCCCAGATTTTGCTTTCAGTTTTCATGGTCCTAAGAGCATAGAGAGTAAAGAAACTGGCCTTTGTACAAATTTTTAGGAGATGTTTTAGTATAATGGTGCCTGGCTAGATACAAAAACACTAGGGCATGGCCATCTCTGCTTAGTTCTGCTTGCATACATTTTAAATAGATTCATCTGTAAGTTAGAGAAAATGCCCCTTGCTCTTTGTAACATTTCACAGTCTTCTTCCAGTCTTAGATTCTTTCCATCCTAGTAAGTCCAAGCGACACTTATCAGGAAGGAATTGGACTTAAACTGCCTGCATTTTTCCTGATTTAACATTAATCATGGAGACTGCCTTCTGCTTTCTCCTTGCTGGCATCCTGTTTGGATTCTTGTATCTGGTATCAATAATTTAGAAACAGTTCCCAAATCTCAATGATCCCTCATATCAGTTAAAGAAAATACAAAGAGCATTATAAGTATTTATATATGATCATGTGTGGTTTTATTGTAAGACATAAGGATATAAATCTATAAATCACTTAATCTATGAAGAAGATGAAGAAGAATATTAACTAGCTAAATCCTTGCTGCCTTATTTAATCAAGGACCCCAGAGTAATTGACCCCTAGATAATGAAATCCACTCTCAACTCTCTACATAAGCAATTATTTAAATAGTTAGGAGACAGGATAATAAAGCAATTGCCCAGTGCTTTTGAGGTCAATAGGTTCACTCTACAGAATTTAATTAAAATTTGATAATAAACGCCTACTCCAGGCAGAATATTTCATTAGTCTTCATCATGACCTAGGTAAAATATTCCTTATAATTATGTTCTACTGCTTTTAAATTCTCTTCTCATGAAGCAGGTTCCTTATTGCTAATTAGGATTCCCACACTGGGGAAAGGAGACTTCTCACAGTAGCTTCCTCACGAGAGAGGGATGCCCTGTAAAAGAGTAAATTGGGATTCGACTAGCTTGTTTTTAAATGTCTACAGAGTGAAACCAAATTGTAAGCTTTAAGAAGTATTTTTAAAAAGTACTCTGGCAATGGCTGTGATAAAATTTCAGTCACATTCTTTTTGATATTAAGAAATTTTTTCTAGTTCCTGTTTGAAGTATGTATGGTACTGAGAAAATTTAGGTTTCTTGGTAAGCAGGAGTGTGTGTAGAAATTAGGTCAAAAGGAAGATTTACCTTAAAGGTTCTGTCCTTCTTCTTGGAGAGATAGGTGGTTCTGAGGAAAAGCTTTTCCCTCGGAAGGAAATAAAATCTGTAACTACAAAGTAACTGTGAGGTTTGAGTGGTGTGAAACTGCCTACCTTTCTCATGCTCTCCCAGGCCTTTCTTTATAGCAGTGTTGGAGCCTTGCTTTCATGCTGCATTCTTCTTCATTTCTGTCACTGTCATCTGCAGTCTATCTCATGTAAAAAGCTCCACAGTCTTTCCAGGCTCTGTTCTTTCCTATTCTTCTGCATCCTCCATGCTACTACCAGAATTACATCAACTCTCCTCCACATGAAATGTGACCAGTTAGATGCTTGTCCTAATTCCTCAGGCCTGCGTGTGGGGCCATGCCCCTCACAGTCAGATCTCAGCTTCCATCTCTGGCCTTCTCAGATGCTCTTTGCTCATGGAGCCTCTGCTTCAACTATTCTGAGATCTCATGCTGTTTTCTCTTCTTAGAATGCTCATCTCCTTTTCTCTTTCACATGATAGCTATCTACTCATCTTTTAGGAGCTAACTCCGTCTCCTCTGAGATTCCTTCCTGGATTCCCCAGGTTCGCATCTCATTCTCTGTTGTTACCACACTTTGTTTTCATGCTTCTCGCAGAGTATGCATGCTGTACCAGAATCTGAACTGCCATGACTTGCTGGCTTGAAGTTCAAGAGCAGGGACACAGTAGTCGTATCCATGGTGCCCATTTCTGTACAGACACATTCTTGGTACTCAGTAAAAATGGTTGAATGGAATTGAGGGTCCATTAAACACCTTTGCTTCATTTCATTTGCCTTCTATTAAAGTTGGTTCACTGACCGCATTCATTTTTTGTCATTGTCTCTGACTGCACATAGTAGGAGCATAACAAATGTTGAACGAATGACTTAGTTCTAATAGCACTGTTGAGCTTGTAATTAAGAGACACACGTATTTTTAGATTGCAAAATTCTCTACTGATTTATTTCCTTGATATTAAAATTACATTTGACAGTGACAAAGAATTTCACATTTTGTGCATTTCTTTGGTCACCTTTTCACATTAGAATAAATTACTCTTCACTTATGACTTTTGTGTGAACCTCCCGGCTCTTTACCCGCAGCTTGTTGACCTGGGACTCGGCAATGTCAGCCCGTTCCTCAGCCTCCTCCAGCTCGTGCTGGAGTTTGCGGAATTTGGCAAGATTGACATTGGATTGTTCCTCCTGAGAAAAGAAATGCATTTGAGAGAACAAGAAAATGTGACATTTCCTGATTCTTACTGCCTTTCTTACTAGGAGCAGCTACAGTATTTGCTTCATAAGTAAGAAGCAGAAGGTTCTGATCTTTGGTAATATACCTGTTTGGGACAGGGCATCCCACACATTCGCCCCTGTGTTGTTTGGGCTTACAACTCCCTGTTCATTATCTCTTATTTAACTCTCTTCTTGGCAAACTTAAGATGCTACAGTGACAACAGGGAGATCAAAGTGGCAGGAATTTGAATCAACCTTGTTTCTGTAAAACAAATTCTTAAAAGTAGGTGGAGAAGGCAATGGCAACTCACTCCAGTACTCTTGCCTGGAAAATCCCATGGACAGAGGAGCCTGGTAGGCTGCAGTCCATGGGGTTGCTAAGAGTCGGACATGACTGAGTGACTTCACTTTCACTTTTCACTTTCATGCATTGGAGAAGGAAATGGCAACCAACTCTAGTGTTCTTGCCTGGAGAATCCCAGGGACAGCAGAGCCTGGTGGGCTGCCGTCTATGGGTCGCACAGAGTTGGACACGACTGAGGTGACTTAGCAGCAGGGTACCGTGGTAGTATTGGATGCAGAGAACCTTAAGGAAGGATTTTAGAATTAATAGTATGAGAAAGTGTGCATTAAGTGCTCAGTCGCTAAGTTGTGTCCGACTCTTTGTGACCCCATGGACTGTAGCCCATCGGGCTCCTCTGTCCATGGGATTTCCCAGGCAAGAATACTGGAGTAAGTTGCCATTTCCTTTTCCAGGGGATCTTTCTGACCCAGGGATTGAACCAGAGTCTCCTGCATTGGCAGGTGGTTTCTTTACTACTGAGCCACCTGGGAAGCCCATGAGAAAGAGAACTGCAACCAAATGAAAAAGAAATGTTCTGAGGTGGATTCATCATAAACTTAAATAAGGCTTAGATTCAGAGCCCTCATTTGCACACCTATGCGAGTACTCGTTGTTGCTGAGTGTTTTAGATAGGGAGGGAAGTGAGTTATAACCAAGAAACATTTCTATACTACCATGTCTGGAAAACTGCTTAAGGAGACTTCAGAAGAAATGAACCTGAATCTCCAAGGCTCTGGTAATTAGTGTTATGGTTTTTTTCCTTCTAAATATTCATTTTTCAAACCCACTTTCATATTCCCAATTCTGTGTTCTTTGCCTTAAAAAAAAGCCTCTTAAATTCTTTGACCTTTTGTCTCCACAAAACCTGGCCCTGCTCCTGAACCTTTTTCTTTCGCTGTAGAGGTACTCACAGCCTCTTCAGCTTGTCTCTTGTAGGCCTTGACTTTGCTTTGTAACTTGTCCACCAAGTCCTGCAGCCTGAGAACATTCTTGCGGTCCTCCTCAGTCTGCGATGAAAGAGGTAGCAAATAGATAGTGTCATAATTTGAAAACAATTTATTTTTATTTTCTTGAAAGCAGTAGGCCTGAATTACATGGAAAAGCTCGTCACCTGGTAAGTGAGTTCCTTCACTCTTCTCTCATGTTTCCGAAGACCTTTGACAGCCTCAGCATTGCGCTTCTGTTCATTTTCAACCTCATTTTCGAGCTCCCTCACCTGTAAGAGTACAAAGATGGTTAGCCACTTGGCTGTAACTAGCAGCATGGGAGTTGAACGGGTTGGGAGCCCCACCCTGGCTTCTAGTTTCTGGATCTGCTTCTTCCCGCCCTTCAGGGCCAGCTGCTCAGCCTCATCCAGACGGTGCTGCAGGTCCTTCACCGTCTGCTCCATGTTCTTCTTCATCCGCTCCAGGTGGGCGCTGGTGTCCTGCTCCTTCTTCAGCTCCTCAGCCATCATGGCCGCCTAATTAGCAGTAAAATAAAACTAGTTGAGAAAGGTGAGACAGCCCATCAAGATTCTAGCTTGATGACCCAGTGTGGCCCTCTGCTCACATCAGCGATGGCCTTCTTGGCTTTCTCTTCTGCGTTGCGAGCTTCCTGGAGAATGTCCTCCATCTCTCCCTGGATTTGCGTGACGTCTGTCTCTAGCTTCTTCTTGGTGTTGATCAGGCTGGTGTTCTGTTTCAAATTAGTAAAAAAGAAGACAAGGTCATTTAATTGTATTATACCTATTTACATTATTATTTTTACTAGGCATAAAATTATTGATCATAAATATTCAGAATAAAAACCAAATCAAAGGTAGACTCTAAGTTTCACTTCTCTTCTTTCTACATACCTATGTCTATTAATAAAAATTCTTTTAGATTCTTCCAGATGAAAATTAATTTTGGATACCGAGCATATTCAACTACTATCAGTGGCTGCTGTAAGTATAAAGCACGACCACTGCCCCAGGAAAAAATGTGAAGTGCTGCGGGTGGCATCACATAGCTCATGATGAATGGATTATTAATTTTTAGTTGTTTATTCACATTTGTTGGCTCTATATGGATAAATAGCATCATTATTGGTACAAAAATGAACCAAGGATCTCTTACATTTTTAGAAAGTTGACAGTATTTGAATATGCAGTCAATTCAAGGATACTAATGATGAGTAACAAAAATGCATTTTAACTTGATTTAAAAATTATTTTGTAGTATGTGATTTTAACTTTTCATAATGGCTATTTCCATATATCGCAACTTTAAAAAAGTATATAATAATATATGCTTATTGTAAAATAAATAGTTGACATATAAATTAGCAAAAAAGAGACAAAGAATAATTACTATATTCTTACTACCCAGAGATGACTGTTGATAAAACCTTTGCTTACACTTCTGGATGTTTTCTGGGTATTTTTAAAAGAAAGGATAATGCTTTCTATATGATTAAATTGCTCTTTAAACTTATTATATTGTGAATGTCTTTCCATGACATTTATTACATGAATATTAAGTGCTGCTTATTAGCCATTGTGAGGATATAACCACCACTGATTTCACAAATCCAGTATAAACAGCAAATGCTGACTGGAGGTACTGTGGCCTTCTTGCATCTGATTTATCTGTTTGCAGCTTAGAGTTACAAGATAAGATGGGTTACCGATGTTGTAAATATGATTATTAATAGAGGGTCTTTTGTGCTTTTTTTAAACAGAAGTTTCTAGAACAGTAAATTATTTCAAATCAACATGATTAAGCCAGCCTATAAGTGTATTTGTGAATCTGCTGGACCCCAGTGCATATTTACTGCTGTACATTTTCCTGAACTCCTGGGAGGGACCCTGGCCAAGGTTCCTCCTTACTGTTGAACAAGCTTATCCTCTGCAATGGTCTTCAGCTTCAGGGAGTGCATTTGCTCAACCATAGTCCCAAACCTCACCTGTGTGTGCAGAAGCTGCACACGCTCACTGGCGTCCAAAAGCTCTTGCTCTGCCACTCGCCTGCTCCTCTCTGTCTGTTCCAGCGATGCCCTCAGCTCTTCAATCTCAGCCTGCATCAGGTTGGCTCTGCGCTCAACCATGGCCAGCTGCTCCTTAAGGTCATCCTGGCCCCTGATGGCATCATCCAAGTGGAGCTGAGTGTCCTGCGCAGATGAAGCAAAGGGCTCTTACACATGCTCCAGTTAAAGCAAATGCAACTTTAGGGTCATGTACACACATTGATCTTGACAACTGAGTGCATGATTGGACAGGAAAAATCCTCAAGTCTCTTTAAAGGCAAATTCTTTGTAGCTTGGGTGGCAGTTCTACCCAAGAATGTGATGTTATATTATTTTAGATCCTGAGTCATTAAAGACAATGCCATGAATAAAGCTATACAATTTTGCATTAGGAAAGTATCCTTAGAGATGAACTAATAAAATGGTCTTATTTTATCAATGTTAAATAATAGAGATATACATATTATGTTTCTATTTATACATTAAACACATGCAGTCCACGTAAGTGAAGTGATTTGTGCAGTGGTATGTAGCTAAAATCGTTTATCACTACCTCTGTCTTGTCACCGCTCATCACTTTGTCTTCTTTTCAGATGACAAAGTAAATTCTGCCCTGGGCTTTTAAGAATTAAGCTGTTTTTCGACTGTGTGCAGCAAAACTTCAGTGAATTACTGTACTATTCAGATGACTTATGGCATATAGTCCTCCTGAAATATTAAAATTTGAGTCACACAATTACTCCCAGAGTGTATAACACCATGTTTGTTTATCCCAATGTACCTTCAGTACTCCTTGTGTGTTTCTAAGATTCTTTATTGCCTCAGTAGCTTGGCGGTTGGCATGGTTCAGCTGGATTTCCATTTCATTGAGGTCTCCCTCCATCTTCTTCTTGATCCTCAGGGCATCATTCCTGCTCCTGATCTCAGCATCTAGGGTGCTCTGCATTGACTCCACAACTCTGAGATGGTTCCTCT
Organism: Bos javanicus; assembly: GCF_032452875.1. Classification (NCBI taxonomy): domain Eukaryota; kingdom Metazoa; phylum Chordata; class Mammalia; order Artiodactyla; family Bovidae; genus Bos; species Bos javanicus. The sequence continues at coordinate 30,911,375 of NC_083886.1, forward strand.
TTAGCTGATCAATTTCTTCATCTTTTTCAGTGATTTTCCGGTCGATCTCTGATTTCACCTGATTTAACTCAAGTTGGATGCGAAGGATTTTGCCTTCTTCATGCTCGAGAGATGCCTTTAGAAAAAGAAACATTTAAATTATCTAAGGAGTGCTTTTGGGGGGTACATTATGATGATTTCTTCAAGAAGGCATTATAAAAACACACAAACTCTAATACAGCTTAGTTAACCTTTTAGTTCTATATTCCTAAAGTACAATTCAATATTTCTTACTGAATAACATGAGTTATCCCCTGAAAGTTTGCAGCATGATAGATCTCAGTGGCTATTAATTTTTCAATTTATGTATAATGCATAGGTGAGCAAGCAAAACATGTACCTCTGCTTCCTCTAGAGCAGCCTGTAGTTCACCCTTCTCTTGTTCTATTTGTTTCTTTACTTTCTCCAGTTCATGGATATGCTTTCCTCCCTCTGCAATTTGCTCGGTCAGGTCAGAAATCTCCTCTGTAGTTTAATAATAAAACACACAGTTCAGTTGAGAAAGATGAAAAATTGAAAAGATACCTGTCTACCATTTTTGAAAGTGAAAGTTTATAAAGACTCACGCTGTAAGTTCTTGTTTTCTCTCTTTAGGGTTTCAAGTTGGTCCAGGGACTCCTCATAGGCATTCTTGACTTTAAACAGCTCAGTGCTGAGAGAGCGGGACTCCTTCTGGGAGGCCTCAAGCTCAGCCTGAGTTTCCTCATACTTCTCTTTCCATTCTGATAGGACCTGAAAAGCAGTCAATTGTCAGCCGATGGAGAAAGGGAGACTAAGTATTAATAAAACGTGGGTGGAGTTTATATAGGCTGAGCCACCTTGTCAAAGTTCCTTTGCTTCTTATCGAGAGCCGCGCAGGCAGCATTGGACCTCTCCACGTCGAGCATGAGGTCCTCAACCTCATTCTGGAGCCTCTGCTTGGTCTTCTCAAGGGAGGCGCATTTGGCGTTCACCGCTTCTACGTGTTCCTCAGCATCCTGCAGACGCTGGGCCAGCTTCTTCCTGAGAAGTTGGTCAGTGTGAATGACCACGAGCAGAGTCAGAGTTACCGCCATGAACAGTTATCAAGCTTCTGACTAGCATATTTTCCCCAAGACTTTTTGCCCCTTTGCCCATGAGTTGTTACAGTTTTCTAAAACACCTTCTCAGCACCTGTTTTATCTCTTCTGCAGTTCTGTTTTCCCTAGTGAATTCTTTTTTATCTTGGAGATATTCAACAATGTACGAGGTCATTTTGGTGTGTGTGCTGGTGGTAATGGTGGGGGGGTATGGAGATTCTGAGTAAGCACTTTAGTGGAGCAAGTAATATGAGGGTGTGAGGGTGAGGAAGAAGGGACAGCCATGAACAGGAAGCCTGGCATTAAAGACTTTTAACTTTGAATAGGATCCTCAGCCATTTTCTAGTATTGTCTTCTTTACGAATGAGGAAACTGTGGCCCAGAGTGACACTGTCAATGCCATACAATTAATCAATAGTCTTCTAGGTCTGGTCCCTTGAGAGAATAAATATTATTCCCTTATTATATTTCTCCAAAGTCTTATTGCTCTCTTTCAGCCCACACTCATAACCAGGATGCTTCCTCTGCAAAAGCTCATCAAACTCTCTCATTGTTTAATTCTGACAACTGCTGAGATAAATCAAACTTTAGAAAACTTCCTTCACTAGAATGTATTGGTTATTTTCCTTCCATGTGTACCTCCCATGAGTTTTATTCCACAGCGTGTGTAATTAGTAAGTTCATTGGTACTGGTTGTTAGTTAAATGATGGGAAAGTATGATAGTCTTATACTGAACTAATAGTACTCCAGGTAAGGATAAACGGATTGCTGTTAATTATAATATTCATAATAATGTACTAGGTAGTCTCAGTGCCTCTGTTTCTCCTTATATTAAAGAAAATGAATTCTTCTTAATTCATAAAGGATATGCTGATAGTTATTAATTCATTTTGGTGGAAAGAAATTTAAGCTGCTTTTGTAACAGACCAGAATAGGGTGAGGGCTCTGGTCTTGGCCCGTTCTCTAGTGGACATACTCTGGGCTGACAGAAGGAGAATATGGTGGAGTCCACCACTCTACATAAATAGGCTGAAATCCTTCCCCTATCTCCATGGAATAGTCTCTTTCTTTTATTTTTCCTGCACTATTTTAAAGCGTCTATTTCTTTCCACCCGCCTTGCTAAAAGCTCATACTTGGCCTCCTCCAGCTCCTCCGTGCGCTGGATGGCATCTGTCTCGTACTTGGTCCTCCACTGGGCCACCTCGCTGTTGGCCTTGGACAGCGCCCTCTGCAGCTCGGCCTTGCCCTCCTGCTCCTCCTCGTACTGTTCCCGCAGCAGGTCACAGTCGTGGCGGGCTGACTGCAGGGCGTGGGCCAGCGCACTCTTGGCCTGGACCAACAGTAAGTGTGCTCTATAAGTTTATGTTCTGATCATTGATAGTCTCAGTGTAGAGTTGGATAGGGTGACATGCTGCAGAGTTCAAGTGACTGAAGGTATCAGCTGGAAAATTCTCACCTTAGTCTCCTCTTCTAGCTGCCTCTTTAATTCCTCAATCTGTTGTGTAAATGCTTGTTTGCCTCGGGATAGCTGAGACACCAGAGCATCTTTCTCTTCTAGCTGTCGTGAAAATTCACCTGTGAGAGACAGAATGTGGTGATTTAGTTCTGTTGTCTAGGTGAAGAATAGCTTAATGAATGAAATAACACCAGAACTCTGTTATTTCATATGACAGGGAGAGTAACTCAAGAACTTCGATGCTGTTGAGAAGTTTATTTCTTGCTCTTTTCTGCAAAAACTGTGGGAGTTTTCTTTGGTATTTTAAGGTTGAGGAGGGTGTTTTGAGTAATGCTGAGGCAAAAAAAAAAAAAAAAATCTCTTCAGCCCATTGAGATTAAATTTTTTTCTGATTACAACCTGTAATCAACCTACTGTCTCACAGTAAAAAGACGGAGGAATAACATATCAATGATAAAGGGGTGTACATGGCCAAAGAAATGATTCCCTTTTGATAGGTGTACCCTGCACTCCAGGCCCTCCTCGTTCACTGACCTGACTCTGCGTGTAGACGTGCCTTCTGGGCTGACAGTTCATTGATTAGGCGCTGGTGCTCCTCTTCCTTACTTTTCACTTCACTCAGTTGGTCCTCTAGTGTACGGCACATTTTCTCGAGGTTTCCCTGCGGTGCGAAGTAGAAAACAGGGAAAGATAACATGCTTCTCTTTGTAAGTCTGGGGAGCTGTAACTCTTTGCACAAAGGGGCTGAGTTTTCTTTACCTTCCTATCTACTGCAAAGCTCTGCATAATGCCTTGGATGCAAAGTCAGAGGCACCTGGTTTTGGCTAAATGAATAAATGAACTATTGTAAAAGTTAGATTATTGTCGTTTGGAAAACTAGAATGTCATTTAAATTCTGCATCATGGAGAATATGGTTTTTACATAAGTTTTCTTTTTTCTGTATTTTCATTCTTTCGTGGTAATAATGACAAAGTTTAAAGTGATTTTTCTACGAATGAGATAGGAAGATTAAAATAATTTACTTCAATATAGTACTGTCTATTAATAATAATTTTAAAGTTTGAGATAACATCTAAGGCTTGTACAGTTAGATTAGATCATATAGAAACTCAATCATTTTGAGTCATGGAAAATAAGATGAAATGGGACAGGTTAGTACATACCTTGGCTTTGGAGACAGTCTCCATGTTGCTGGCCAGGTCGTCGATCTCCATCTTCATCTCGCTCTTCTCCTTCTCCAGCTTCTGCTTGACCCTCTGCAGGTTGTCAATCTGCTCCCCCAGCTCGGCCACACTGTCCGCGTGCTTCTTGCGAAGAGCGGCCGCCGTGGCCTCGTGCTGCAGGGTGGCCTCCTCCAGGTCCCTGCGCATCTTCTGGAACTCGGCCTCCCGCTTCTTGTTCATCTCAATCTGGGCGGAAGTGGCCCCGCCGGCTTCTTCCAGCCGCTCGCTGATCTCCTCCAGTTCCCGGGAGAGGTCTGAGCGCTGCTTCTCTGCTTTGGCGCGGGAGGCCCGCTCAGCCTCGATCTCCTCCTCCAGCTCCTCGATGCGGGCCTGGAGGTGGGGAGAAGCTCATTGTGAGCTCCTTTGAGTTGGTAATTTTGTCATTTTGCATGACACTGGTGGAAACCATGGACTTACCTGTAACTCCTTGATCTTCTTCTGCAGCTGCATCGCAAGGGCCTGTTCATCTTCAATCTTGCTTTGCAGATTGCTCATTTCAAACTCCTTCCTGTTAGGAGAGCAGCATGTTAGCTCACGCTGTGTCTTCTTGCCAGTCTTCTTTTCTTAGTGTAACTGAACATTTTTGTATGGCTGGTGATGAGGAAGTGCTAAGTGGGTGTTTTACAAGTCAGAAATGTACCATTTTCATTAAATCAAAAGTCAAAGATGTAATTTTTTTTTTTCTGTGTGCCATGAAGTAATATTTTCGAGATCCAGATAGTGAGAAGCTTACAAATGTATTCTCTCATACTCACTTTTTAAGTTTCTCATCCAGTTGCTGCTTATCATTTTCTATATCCATTGTGGATTCTTGGGCCAGTTTTAGGTCACCCTCTAGTTTCCTCTTGGCTCTCTCTAGGTCCATGCGAAGTTTCTTCTCTTGTTCCAGAGATCCTTCAAGCTAAGTTTATAATGCATTTTATTTGTTTCAGTTCTTAAGCACCGAACGTAGCTTTCAAAGGCACAGGAGAATTTTAAAAGATACAGCAAATAGCAGGAAAGCTTTAATTATTATTTCCAAATCAGCAATTAAAGGCTTATGAGCATCACTGATGGTTCCGTGTCACAATAGTTTGTTTCACCTTAAGAGGAAACACTGTGTTTTTCACACTTACATCATCCACTTGCTGTTCTAGCTTGGTTTTAGATTTGGTCAGGGTGTTGACTTTGTCTTCTTCTGCCTGCAAGTCATCCAGGGTCTGCTGGTGGGCCTCCTGAAGGGCCTTCTTCTCCTTGGTCAGCTTTGCAATATTTTCATCAAGGCCTGCCATCTCTTCTGTGAGGTTTTTCACCTTTAGAGTTAAACAAATTATAGAAATATTAATGACATTCTGTTGTCTTGATGAGAAACACAGTAATATTTTAGAATAATGTCAACCTGAGATGAAAAATGGAAACTGAAAGTTAACCCAGGCCTATGTAGCTGAAAAATATGGGAGATAAAGGTCAAGGTAAATGGATAAAAATGATGAAGACTAAAGAGATGACATAATTATAACAATATTATCTTTTCATATTCAATAATTTCAGGATTAAATATGCAGTTAAAATATATCAGTAACAAGCTCACACTTGTAAACACTTTAAAATGGGTCATGATTTGTACCTTATTTTCTGTGGCGTGTTTCTCCTTCTCAACCTTGGCCAGTGTCAGCTCAAGGTCATCTATGTCTTTCTTCAGTTCCGAACATTCGTCCTCCAGTTTCCTCTTCTTGGCCGTCAACTCAGCATTGATCTCTTCCTCATCCTCTGCTCTCTCAGTTAGCTCTTTGATTTTTGCCTCAAGTTGGATTTTGGTTTTAATCAACTGGTCACACCTTTCCTCTGCATCAGCCAAGCCATCTGCTTCCTAGAGGGGGAAAGGAAACATATTCATTTGTTTAAGCTGTATCTGCAAATACACAACAATGTATTAAAAGGAGCAAACCTCAATGACTCAGTCAGAATGGTCAACACGTATGCCAACTAACTTGTCAACTTAATCAAATGCACAAAATGTTAGTAATTGCAACCTACTGATTAAATAAATATAATAGTGAATTTCTTCCAAATATCTATGTGTGGAAGGTCAAATCAGTAAAATTAGCCTTTTGGCAAAATCTGCTCCTTGGCTACTTTGGAAAAGTTACTTATTCATTCTAGGGATCAGTTTTTTCACATTTGAGGGGGGATTAATTTAGCCTTTTTTCTGTCCTGGTAAAAGCAACATAACTTTCATTTTATGCACAAAAACATATATTAAGAGGAGAACATTATAATGCAAGGGAAGGTTCTAGGAAGAAAGGAGAATTTTTATGGATTTTTTGGTGTGTGACTTTGCTCACTGATGACCGAACTATGCATGAATGTGCATTGAAAGTAGAGGGCATAATTTGTGACTTTGCGTCTACTCTTCTTTAGGTCTGAGTTTTGAATTTTTCAATGGTAAACAATTGCAACAAATGTTTCAGTGGAAACCATTTATTTATAAATCTTCAGTTTAAAAAAGCCTCATATCCAGTCAATGATTGGATGCTATGTAGCTGAACTGTGCAATGTCTCATACTCACAGATTGAACTTGGAGTTGTAAGTCGTTTTTCTCTTGCATCAGAGTCACCATTTTCTCTTCAAGTTCTTTCCTTTTTGCCTCTGACTTAGCCAGCTCTTCTTTGGTCTTCTCAAATTCTTCCTTCATGTTGGCCATCTCCTTCTCTGTCTCTGCACTCTTGAGGAGGGGCTTGATCTTGAAATACAGCTTCATCCAGGGCCAGTGCTTGACGTTCATGAAAGCACGGACATTGTACTGGATGCAGAAGATAGATTCTCTGTTGGAAGAAAAGAGGCAAGTGAAGAAGAATGTGGAAAGTTAACATCTCTCAACAAAAATAATGACTGGATTAAGCAATGAAAATGTGGAGAAGTGAGACTTGTACTTGTTTCCTCACCTTCTCTCCATCATCTTCCTGAACTCCACTCTCATCAGGAACCCTCTGCAAATGGCCTGAGTGCGTGTGATGAGCTGAGCCAGCTTTTCATCTCGCATCTCCTCTAGAATTCCCAGCAGGCCAGCCTTAAAGAAAACCTTGCCAAAGAACAAGTTAAATATGTTACTTCTGCTCATAAGAAAGCCCAGAGGGGGTGAATTATGATAGAAATTAGGGTTGCTGGTACCTTGGTGTGACCAAATTTGTACTGGGTGTGGTCAATGTCAATAGACCCTAAAAGTTTCTCAGAAGCCTTCTTGCTGTTGATGAACTGACCCTCTGGGATAGCACTTGCATTTAGAACCTTATATCTGTCAGAATAAAAAGAATATAAAAATGTGGGTTTTCACTGAAAAAAAAAATGAAAGTCTTGGTAGCTACCACTGAAAAAATTAATTTGAGTTTTGGAGAAAAAAATTCCATTAAAACCATCAATGCCTTTTGTAAAACTTGAGAAGATAGGATGAAAAACTTAATGACTATATAAACCAAGGCTTCTTTCTTTTACAATCACCTTTAAAATGGCTGGAGCTCATTTTTCAGGGAAAAGTCTTTCAAATGAGCTTTGTGGCAATTTTTATATAGGCTAACACACTGAAAGGGAAAAATAAAGAGACACAAACCTCTGTTTGAAGTCCGCATACAGGATTCTGCTGGGGAAGCCCTTCCTGCAGATGCGGATGCCCTCCAGCACGCCATTACACCTCAGCTGGTGCAGGACCAGCTCGTGCTCCATGGCCCCTAAAAAAAGACATGTTCTCCATATAACAGTCTCCTGAGAAGTCACACTGGAGCTTGTCTGGGTATCAGAAGTGCCTTACCAGGAGTTTTAGTTTCATTGGGGATGATGCAGCGTACAAAGTGGGGGTGAGTGCTCCTCAGGTTGGTCATCAGCTTATTCAGATTCTCCTGTGGAACCATGTTAAAAGTTTCAAAATAATTTCTAGTTGCATCAACAAGAGAGTTCCTATCAATGATCCATAGTGAATTTGCCCCATTTCACTTTTTAATGAGCTGTCTCAATGAAGAACAAGTCATAATGACCATGAGAAATCATATGTATGGATTATAGAGAGGAAATAATGGATTACAAAAAATCAGCCAACTTCAGTTTATTTTCCTCAAGCACTGCCAATCAGAGAAAATTTGTATTGTGACTTCAGTCATATGAAGTAGATGTAACTGACTACATCTGCTTCAAAGAGGGTTTGATTTCATGTGAAATTTGCTTACTAGCAGGGCTTTTAGATATTGGGCTTAAGGGGTAAATTATTAATTTATCCTAAAAGTTTACATGAAGAAGAGACACACCGTGGGTCTTTTTGCTAAATTTTTCCTTAAGGAATTTTCCAGTTTTTTTTTTTTTTTAGTATGTCACTACCTCAGTTTCACCATATATTTCTTTAAAATAATTTTTTTAAGTTATGTTAATATTATTTTTTACAAAAGTAATCCTTTGGAATTCAAGAATATACTGTACCCTGAAAAGAGCTGACACAGTCTGGAAAGAAGAACCCTTCTTCTTTCCACCTTTCTTTCCACCGCCACCCTCTGAAAAATGAAATGGAAAAATTAAAATTATTTACAATTATCCACAGACATCATGGCTGCCAGAATTCCCTTGAGAATTTAAATTTGCACTCATTCACTTGTGTCATTCCTATTCTTTCCATGTCTCTCACCTTTCAACTTTAGAATTAGAAGATATGTGTTGGTTCATGTAATAGGCATTTAGAACAACAGCAACAAAAACAAACAAAAAAACTTGTAGGTGAAAAGAATATATGTGGGCAAGGGATGGGACACAGCTACTCCAAACTGGCCAAGTCTGTCCCCTGCAGGAAGTGCCCAGGAGACAGAGTAGTAATGCCTCTTTAGTGCACACAATTCCAGGAGGGAAGGCAAAGTTGCATGCTTGGTCCCAGATGGTGAACCTCTGGTAACCTGCAAGGAAGTCCTATTTCCTATTTGCCGGTACCTTTGTCCTGTTACTTGCACATTTGGGGTTTAGGAGAATCGAACTTCAATTTCTTAAGCACTGGTGGGCTGGCAAAAGATGTCCTCGTTTCTAGCTTAGCTGAATCCTTGAAAAACCCAATATTGTTAAAATGGTATAAATGAGCTCTATGATCCTGAGTAAGTCCCTTAACCTCTTGGAGTCTCTGTTTCCTCATTGGTGAAATGAGGCTATAGACAAAGATGCATAGTGTCAACTGTAGCTTTGAAAGTCTGTGATCTTAGAATGATACCATGCTTATTAAATATACCTCTTTCTATTAGCTCCACATTGGCCAGTATTTTCAATGGTAGATTTTGTTGTATCTGTCTCTGATAAGCAATGTATTTCTGTTTTGAGACTCTTAAGGATATATAATTGATCTTAAAAATAACCTTCAGCACTTGGACCTCCAGCGAAGAGGAAAGCCAGAGTTTTCATTGCGGACTTCTGGTACAGCCCGACCACTGTCTCATTCAGGGGGTCCTTGTTCTTGTCCAGCCAGCCGGCAATGTTGTAGTCCACGGTGCCCGCGTAGTGCACCAGGGAGAAGTGGGCCTCAGCCTTGCCCTTGGCAGGTTTGGGCTTCTGGAAGTTGTTGGACTTTCCAAGATGCTGTTCATAAAGCTTGTTCTTGAAGGACATGTCTGTGGCCTTGGGGAACATGCACTCCTCTTCCAGGATGGAGAAGATGCCCATAGGCTGAGAGAATGAAAAGCAACATGCCACTTGAATTGTCTGCCTGCAGAAGTAATGGGTAGCATTCTGATCCTACTTGAGTAAATACATCATATCATTCTTTACAGTTAGTGAAAACTGATTTCTTTGGTTAGAAGTTGTTAAATGGCAAGGATTACTTGGGTGTCTATCAATACCCAGATGTGTGCTGGGCTCTGGGATATGATGGAGAGTAAGATGAAAAAGGAAGGACCTCCGGTGGAGTTTATGTCTTTGCCCCAAAGCCTTGGAGCAATGTTTCTCCAAGTGTGACTTGCAAATGGGTTATGTCAGAAACACCTGGTAAAAATGCAGATTCCGAGGCTCTACCCCACCCTTCCCCCAAAATGTTTCTAGGAGTGAGCTTAGGGGAATGTGCAGGTTTACTCAGTACCTGTGGGGTCTTTGGCACAACTGAGAGCCCCTGCTTTCAAGTACTAGGAACTCCACCTTCAAATGCCAGCAGGAATGGCTCCAAAACTGACAAAGAAATAAGTGAATCATGCTCTCCTCAGAGCTCTTTAATAAGGAAAGATGGTTTAAGAATCAGACTTGTCATCAGACTATGAGGAAGGGTAGACTTCTGGACTCTAGAAAAGACTCAGTCTCCTTTCATCAGATCATCTACCTCAGAGTTGGCCAAAGGACCTTCCCTGATCTTAGTTACCAATAGAAACCTTTTACCAGAGTGTGCAGTGAGATTTGTGATTTTCCTCTAAATACGGGTCAGCAGTGTGACCTGTGGTCTGAGAAAGGAAGGCGAACCTTCTCGATGAGCTCGATGCAGGCGGCCAGGTCCATCCCGAAGTCGATGAACTCCCACTCGATGCCTTCCTTCTTGTACTCCTCCTGCTCCAGCACGAACATGTGGTGGTTGAAAAACTGTTGCAGTTTCTCATTGGTGAAGTTGATGCACAGCTGCTCCAGGCTGTTGAACTAAATAAGTAGAAAATACAAGTGAACATTCTTCTTGTGATAACAGCTTCTCTTTGAAAGGACTCTTCTGACATAGTTAGCCTAACTGCTCCCTGCATGAAAACACAACCTGACTCAGAGTGATGTCCCCATACACAGAAGCCAAAGACGTTCTAAGACACGGGTAAACCTTGCAAATACTAGGCTGAGCGGGTTCAAAGCTCTAAGTAGTGTATGATGTCATTTACATGAAATGTCCAGAATAGGCACATCCATACAGGCAGAAAGCAGATTTCCAGGGGATGGGGTAAGAAGGAGATGGGAACTAACTGCTTAGGGGGGAGCAGTTGCCCACTGGGTGGATGAAAATGTCCTAGAATCTATTGCACACGTCTGTAAATACATCAGAATCCATTGAATTCAGTACTTTAACTGAATGAGATGAACTGCATGAGATGTGAATTATATCTCAGTAAAAAACTGTTATTGAAAACTCTCAAAAAGGTTGCCGGCTTATACTGTCCTTAGCTCTCATTTGAAAACATGTGATTTACTCTTCATATTGTTGCTTGGAACAAGATTATTCCTCTCTTCCCATGTTGGGTTGAGGATTTCTGGAAATGCTTTTGTTCCTAAACCCAGAAAATCTCATCCAGTGTCCATAAGTGCACTCATAGAGAAAGGTGTGGAAATGAGACCTCTGGATCAGACATTGAGACACTGTTCTTGGGGAGAATACTTGGGTAAACTGTATGGGAGGTATTCTGTCTCAGGCAGATGAATTTGAGTTTCTTTACCGTGCCATTTCCATCCCATCTACTGGCCATGGAGGGCAGGTAGGAATCTCAGAATTGTGCTTTGAATTTGTCCTTGTCTTCCACACAGCCATCTCTGCTAACTATGAAACTGCTAACTATGTGCTGGGGGATGGCGCTTAGGTCTTTAAATCCATAAATCTTGTAATGGCAAATGATTCACAGAAGTAGATCCATTGTCTGGGGTGCTATGAGCTTTCTATACAGGTCTTAGTTGAATTTACCCTGTTTGGGGTCAATACCATTTCCATTGTCCAAGTTCACAGGTAGGAAGTGACAGAGGTGGAGTTTGAACCCAAAGTTGATGCCCTTTCATGGACTTTTTGATTGTCTTTCATGTGTCAATTTAAGGTGTTACGGTGTTAACTGGTTGTTTTTTTTAATAGACTCTTTCTAGTAATGACTGCTGAAGCAAGATTGGTAAGCTTTTCTCCTGAAAAGTTTCTGCTAACTCACATCAAAGATCTCAAAGCCAGCAATGTCCAAGACCCCGATGAAGTACTGCCTGGGCTGCTTGGTGTCCAGCTGCTGGTTGATGCGGGTGACCATCCACAGGAACATCTTTTCATAGACGGCTTTGGCCAGAGCGCCCACTGCATTGTACACCTTCATGGACAGAGTAATGATTATTGCTCTTATTAAAGACATGAACTGAAGTCCTGGAAAATGTGTGATTCATGAAGGTTGTGCACTTACCTGCTGCACAGTCTGGCCTTTGGTGACAAACTCATTGCCAACCTTGACTCTAGGGTAGCAGAGGGCTTTGAGCAGATCAGCAGAGTTCAGACTCTGGAGGTAGGCAGCCTTGTCAGCAACTGCAGAGACACAATTCAGACATCCAGCATGGCCTACTGTGGCCCCACAACACCTAGGAGCGGAGTAAGGAGGGAATCACTGCTATGTGGGGTTTGATTTGTGTGTCCATCAGATGCTCAGGTGTAAAAGAGACATGAGCTTGGAGTCAGTTTACTTGCCTATTTTCTCTCATTCAGCCCACTTGGGGGTTCATTTTGTACCTTCAGTGCCATCTGGTTCTGCTTGCTCCTCACGCTGCTTTTGCTTGAATTTTAGGTTCCCATAATGCATTACTGCCCCCGTGAGCTTGTAGATGGACACTCTTTCATCAGAAGTGAAGCCCAGGATGTCAATGGCACTCTGCCAGGAGAGATGAGAGGACAGAATTAGGACATAAGACACTAAATTACTTAGGAGAGTTTGTACTGTGTCCTGAACCACACCTACAGCAGGGTTGTCACTGTCATTCCCATATATACCAATTCATTTTAAAAACTGCATGTGAAACTTACATCTGTGGCTATCAACTCTTCTTGGTCATCGATGCTAGGGACTGTGATCTCCCCTTGACTCACGAAGGCGTAGTCATATGGGTTGGTGGTGATTAGGAGCATTTCTGGGTACGTAGAATTCAGGGTATATGTTTAATGTTAGAAGGGACTAATAAAGATGTTAGCTTTTAACTTAACATATTTAAGCTTTTTCATACCAATTAGCTCTGGCTTCTTGTTAGACATGATCTGATAAAAAATATGGTAGCTTCTTTCTGCCTTCAGCTGGAAAGTGACTCTAGACTTCTCCAGAAGATCTGCAATGGCAAGTGGACATGGGATTAGAGGGAAAACTGATAAAGTTCTGGGAGTGACTTTGGTTCTTGGGGTCATGAACTAAAAATTTCATTGGCCCCTTGTGATTTCAGCTGAATGGTCCCATGAGGTACCATGTAATTTTGTCTTTACCACTGTGGTTACTCTTACCCCTCTTGAAGGAAACTAAAGTTGTCTGTCTGAAGACATATTCATTTCTCATACATAGGATCCTTGACAATTGATTCTTGATAACCTGTTCCTCCTCAGTGTCTCTGCTCACTTAATAATAGTTACTAAGAGCAACATTTATCAAGCTTGCGCTAAGGAAGAAATCTCATACACTAAACCCAACTAATGTACCCCTAGTCTTACTTTTTACTTAGAAAAATTTGAAATGTCTTGTGAGGCTGAAATCCTTCTGAGAAGCCCAACAATTCCTCGCAGTTTCTATAGCAGAGTTAGCTCCTGACTGAAGTGGGTGAAGCACACCTTTGGCTCTGGTTAGACTGGCATTTCCCAAGAGCGTATTTGGTGTTGCATAGGCTCTTAGTCCCAGCAGGAGCTGTAAGATGTTCCTCCAGTCTATCACTGTCACTCTGGATTCTGTTTAGAAGGTCCTGTTACTCACATGTTTCAATATCAGCAGAAGCCAGTTTCCCTGTGGTACCGAAGTGGATCCTAATGAATTTACCCTTGCAAGTGAAAAAGATGATGTTACATACAAAACAGCACATGAGTAAGAAGAGATTGAAATAATGACTGAGAGATGCCTTTGTGGGCATTTAAGACCCGAGAAAACCCTTCTGTGACCCAGAGACTCACAAAGCGAGAGGAATTGTCATTCCTCACGGTCTTGGCGTTGCCAAAAGCCTCCAGCAGGGGGTTGGCACTGATGATCTGATCCTCCAGAGTCCCCTGCCAAGGCAAGAGCGGTGCTCACATGTGGGGCTTGGGAGTTTCTCACCTGACAGCCCACATGCTGCCCTGGCAACCAGACCCACCTGCATTTTGCCTGAAGTTGGTTCCTCCTTCTTCTTCTCCCCAGTGACTGCAATTGTTGCAAAGTACTGGATGACACGTTTCGTGTTCACAGTCTTTCCTGCCCCGGATTCTCCGCTGTCAGATAAAAACCAAATCAGTATCATACTCTCTTGATGACTGTGGCTTTGTAGTAGAGCCTGAATCAGGCAGGTTGATTCCTCCAGTTCCATTCTTCTTTCTCAACATTGCTTTGGCTATTCGAGGTTTTTGTATTTCCATACTTTGTTCTAGCTCTGTGAAAAATGACCGTTGGCAGCTTGATAGGGATTGCATTGAATCTATAGATTGCTTTGGGTAGTATACTCATTTTCACTATATTGATTCTTCTGATCCATGAACATGGTACATTTCTCCATCTATTAGTGTCCTCTTTGATTTCTTTCACCAGTGTTTTATAGTTTTCTATATATAGGTCTTTAGTTTCTTCAGGTAGATATATTCCTAAGTATTTTATTCTTTTCGTTGCAATGGTGAATGGAATTGTTTCCTTAATTTCTCTTTCTGTTTTCTCATTACTAGTGTATAGGAATGCAAGGGATTTCTGTGTGTTGATTTTATATCCTGCAACTTTACTATATTCATTGATTAGCTCTAGTAATTTTCTGGTGGAGTCTTTAGGGTTTTCTATGTAGAGGATCAAGACAGTATGGTATTGGCACAAAGACAGAAATATAGATCAATGCAACAAAATAGAAAGCCCAGAGATAAATCTACACACCTATGGACACCTTATCTTTGACAAAGGAGGCAAGAATATACAATGGAGAAAAGACAATCTCTTTAACAAGTGGTGCTGGAAAAATGGAGAAGGTGATGGGACCCCATTCCAGTACTCTTGCCTGGCAAATCCCATGGATGGAGGAGCCTGGTGGGCTACAGTCCATGGGGTCGCGAAGAGTCAGACACGACTGAGCGATTTCCCTTTCATTTTTCACTTTCCACTTTCCACTTTCATGCATTGGAGAAGGAAATGGCAACCCACTCCAGTGTTCTTGCCAGGAGAATCCCCAGGGCAGGGAAGCCTGGTGGGCTGCTGTCAATGGGGTCACACAGAGTCGGACACGACTGAAGTGACTTAACAGCAGCAGCAGCAGCAGCTGGGAAAATGGGTCAACCACTTGTAAAAGAATGAAACTAGAACACTTTCTAACACTACACACAAAAATAAACTCAAAATGGATTAAAGATCTAAATGTAAGACTAGAAACTATAAAACTCCTAGAGGAGAACATAGGCAAAACATTCTCCAACATAAATCACAGCAGGATCCTCTATGACCCACCTCCCAGAATATTGGAAATAAAAGCAAAAATAAACAAATGGGACCTAATTAAAATTAAAAGCTTCTGTACAACAAAGGAAACTATAAGCAAGGTGAAAAGGCAGCCTTCAGAATGGGAGAAAATAATAGCAAATGAAGCAACTGACAAAGAATTAATCTCAAAAATGTACAAGCAACTCCTGCAGTTCAATTCCAGAAAAATAAACGACCCAATCAAAAAATGGGCCAAAGAACTGAACAGACATTTCTCCAAAGAAGACATACAGATGGCTAACAAACACATGAAAAGATGCTCAACATTACTCATTATCAGAGAAATGCAAATCAAAACCACTATGAGGTACCATTTCATGCCAGTCAGAATGGCTTCTATCCAAAAGTCTACAAACAATAAATGCTGGAGAGGGTGTGGAGAAAAGGGAACCCTCTTACACTGTTGGTGGGAATGCAAACTAGCACAGACACTATGGAGAACAGTGTGGAGATTCCTTAAAAAACTGGAAATAGAACTGCCTTATGACCCAGCAATCCCACTGCTGGGCATATACACCAAGGAAACCAGAATTGAAAGAGACATGTGTACCCCAATGTTCATCACAGCACTGTTTATAATAGCCAGGACATGGAAGCAATCTAGATGTCCATCAGCTGATGAATGGATAAGAAAAGCTGTGGTACATATA
This sequence comes from Bos javanicus, assembly GCF_032452875.1. NCBI lineage: Eukaryota > Metazoa > Chordata > Mammalia > Artiodactyla > Bovidae > Bos > Bos javanicus. Next base: position 30,927,171 of record NC_083886.1, read on the forward strand.
CACAATGGAGTATTACTCAGCCATTAAAAAGAATACATTTGAATCAGTTCTAATGAGGTGGATGAAATTGGAGCCTGTTATACAAAGTGTAAAAGGTGAAAGGGAAGTTGCCCAGTTGTATTTCTTTGTGACCCCATGGACTGTAGCCTACCAGGCTCCTCTGTCCATGGGATTTTCCAGGCAATAGTCCTGGAGTGGATTGTCATTTCCTTCTCCAAGGGATCTTCCCAACCCAGGGATCAAACCCGGGTCTCCCTCATCGTAGACAGACGCTTTACCGTCTGAGCCACCAGGGAAGTATACAAAGTGAAGTAAGCCAGAAAGAAAAACACCAATACAGTATACTAACACATATATATGGAATTTAGAAAGATGATAACGATAACCCTGTATGCGAGACAGCAAAAGAGACACAGATGTATAGAACAGTCTTTTGGACTCTGTGGGAAAGGGCGAGGGTGGGATGATTTGGGAGAATGGCATTGAAACATATATAATATCATATGTGAAACGAATTGCCAGATCAGGTTCGATGCATGACATAGGATGCTCGGGACTGATGCACTGGGATGACCCAGAGGGATGGTATGGGGAGGGAGATGGGAGGGGGGTTCGGGATGGGGAACACGTGTACACCTGTGGCAGATTCATGTTGATGTATGGCAAAACCAATACACTATTGTAAAGTAAAAAAATAAAAAATAAAAAAAAATTATGAAAAACAAATATGAATGACAAAGTTAACTATTATTGAGCCATTGGAATAAGAAAGGACTTAGTAACCGTGAAAGAAAAGGAAGAAGCTACAAAAAATAGTTTAATTTGAATACACAAAGATGTATTTGTACATTAAAATTTTTTAATGAAAATAAATATTTGCCCTGAAGTAAGAAATGGCAACTCATTCCAGTATTCTTGCTTGGGAAATCCCACGGACTGAGCAGGCATGCTATGTATAATATATAATTTTTACAGTTGTGTAAAATAAATAAAGATAAAAAAAAAAAAAAGCCAAATCAGTAGAGTTCCTAAAACCAGCAGCTATTTCAGTCATGAAAACAAAGCATCAAGTCTACTTACGTGATCAGGATTGATTGATTCTCTCGGTCTATAAAAGAGAAATTATAGGCAGTCAATACCATTTTTAAATATATTTGTAAATGGCAAATTAATAAAATGGTATGAAGCTAGTATTTTTCAGCATCCTGAGGGCTTGGTGGTCCCCAGGCCCAGCACCTTTTCCAGCTTCCCTCTTTCCTGCTCCCTGAGGTTCCCCTCATCACATAAGCTTACAGACCACCGCTGAAACAGAACACTGCAAGGATGCAGCAGACTTTCTCTTTTTATACTCCACACTAAATGCACACCAAGTGGACTTGGGTTTTCAGGTGGATTTAGATGACAGGTTAGTAGCATGTTTATTGTAAGTACAAGAAGTAATGGGGAAAAAAGGCATTAGAGATATTTTTAGTGTGGGAGAAGGAGTCAGTATAGTAAAGGTGGTAGCTTTGGAAGTAATCATAGCCTTAGTCATATTTTCAGGGAAAACCAAAGGCTCATTTTGATGTTCTGCTCTCTCTGAAGAGGAAATCTCTCAGTCCTTTCCCCAAGGTGCCATTGTGCCTTAGAATGGTCTAGCTGAGACAGCATTCCAGGAAGAAGATTCGTAGTGTGACCGCTCTAATTCCAGATACACCTTATAATCTGGAATATGTTTTGGTTGGTTCTGGGCAAAGGGCAATGGCATTTAGGGGACCACCTCAAAGAGTGTGTTGAGATGAGTAGAGTCTCTTTCTCCTATGGTTAGTCTCTCTCTCCTAGAGTCTCATCTCCTAAAAAGATGCACATGGAAACATCCAACTCACCAGTCAGCATGAACTGATAGGCATTGTCAGAGATGGAGAAGATGTGGGGCGGGGCCTCCTGGCGCTTTTTGCCTCGGTAGGCCGTCACCACCTCTGCATTATACACCGGCAGCCACTTGTAGGGGTTGACGGTGACACAGAAGAGGCCTGAGTAAGTCTGCACCATAAAGGAAAAAAGGAATATAATTATTTAATGAGGACATTAATACTGTTTTTCAAAATATTAACCACCTGTGTGAACAGAGTCCATGAGAACAAACTCACGTAGATCATCCAGGCTGCATAACGCTCTTTGAGGTTGTACAGCACAGCGGGCTCGTGCAGGTGGGTCATCATGGCCATGTCCTCGATCTTGTCATATTTGGGAGGGTTCATGGGGAAGACTTGGTCTTCTTTCACAGTTACTGTCTGTTAGGTCAAACAAGAGGAGCCAGGTCAGTAAAGAAATGTCGGCTCTCCTAACTGGCAGTGGGGCCCCATCACATCCCCTCCAGATGCTCTACTCACCGCCCCAGCTTCGGTCTTGGCCGTCACCTTCCCCCCTTCCCTGCTCTGCACAGTCGCTTTCACGAAGGACTCCTTAGGGTCCACCAGGAAGACTGAGGTCTTGGCGTCAAAAGGCTTATTCTGGGCCTCAATGCGCTCCTTTTCAGACTTTCGGAGGTAAGGAGCAGCCTCCCCAAAAATAGCCATTTCCTGGTCTGAACTCATGGCTGCAGGTTACTGGTGGCAGCAGCGCAGCAGACACCTAGATGGAGAGACAGAGCTGGACGGTGAACCAGGGCACAGGTGGACCTCGTCCCATTGCTTTTTGGTCAGTATGCTTCAGTGGCTGTGCTTATTCCTTACTCTGACTTGAGGACTTACTCCTGTGTATTATGCCAGTGTGCTGGTAGAGCAGATCGCTGATTTGAAAGTCTTATCTTGATAGCTTAGTATTTGTGATATTTAAGCCTCTATTCTATCCTCTGCGTTATTAGCCATCCTTGACAAATGTGGAGTAATTGACATTTCAACCAGCAACCTCTCCAATGTGTTCAGAATTTTTTCTTCTTCTCCTTTTTTTTTGTTGTTGTTTCCTTTTCCAAACCCCCTGCCCTTTTTTTTTTTTTTTTGACATTGTGATTATAAAAGAAATGGAAAATAACTATTTCTAATGGCTTTACCATCTAAATGAACTTATTTTAAAAACTCAACTACTCAGGGAAATTTTCCTCCTGCCTCAAATTATTAAAACTAGATTTATTAATTGAATGTGAAAATTATTAAAATTGGATGTATGAAAAGGTAAATCTGTTATTTGAACAAAATTCCAGGTTGAAAACACCTGATAAACACAAATATAGTGCTTTACACAGTTGCCTATAAAAAGTGTTCTATGTTATCCAAGCAATTCATACTATAAGCTTCACTCTTATTGTTGTATGCAATTTTTACTATCATGCAAATAAGCTTAGGTTAATAAAACTAATAGATCACCTTAGAAAATTATGCAATTAATGTGAAAATAATTGATGTTTGCAACGTGTCTTCCTTTGGTTTACAATCAATTTAAAGCTACATCTGTATAAAATTTCTGTATAAAGGTGTTATTTCTTTTTTATGAGTTTATGGCTATGAAAACACCAGCTATTTTGTTACAGCTGGCTGTTTTTAAAAGTGTATCACAATTTTCTTTATGCAGAAATGTTCTGATTAGGAGTGGTTATTGACTGTAACTACACGATTAAAATTGTTTGTATGGTAAAAAAAAAAAAACACAAATATACTCTTCATTAATTCAAAGGTATTAGGTAAGTAAAAGGATAAGTACAGTGAAAGCTGAAAATGCAACAAATGATTTTATCCTAAGTCATATAAAAGTCTTTTTCTGTAATCTGTTCTTAAAATTTGTGGAAGTCAGTGGTTTATCTAAACATAAGATAACTTTAAAAGACTCTTGAATTAAAACATCTGAATTCTTAGTAAAATTTTATAGTGATTGTGTATCTTTGGTCTATGATTTTTTTAAGCTAGATTTCAGCATACCAGTTGCTTTTATCTGATTCTTATTATTTTAGGTATATATCTATGTGTTTATCTTCCCCTTTCTCTTTCTTTTAAAAAATATCAGTTCAGTTCAGTCACTCAGTTGTGTCCAACTCTTTGCGACCCCATGAAATGCAGCACGCCAGGCCTCCCTGTCCATCATCAACTCCCGGAGTTCACCCAAACTCATGTCCATCGAGTCGGTGGACTTGATGGACATGGATGCCATCCAGCCATCTCATCCTCTGTCATCTCCTTCTCCTCCTGCCCCCAATCCCTCCCAGCATCAGAGTCTTTTCCAATAAGTCAACTCTTCACATGAGGTGGCCAAAGTACTGGAGTTTCAGCTTTAGCATCATTCATTCCAAAGAACACCCAGGACCGATCTCCTTTAGAATGGACTGGTTGGATCTCCTTGCAGTCCAAGGGACTCTCAAGAGTCTTCTCCAATACCATAGTTCAAAAGCATCAATTCTTTGGTGCTCAGCTTTCTTCACAGTCCAACTTTCACATCCATACATGATCACAGGAAAAACCATAGCCTTGACTAGACGGACCTTTGTTGGCAAAGTAATGTCTCTGCTTTTGAATATGCTATCTAGGTTGGTCATAACTTTCCTTCAGCCCTCTAAATCTCTCTTCTGAAATGGATAGCCAGTATAAAGTTTCAAGCCAAAGTGAACTTTTTTTCTCACTCAAAAATTAATTATGAGAAAATAAGTCCTTTAGCCCAGATGAGTGACCAGAGTTAAAGAGGGTGGAAAGCCATGTGTTGGTTGCCAACAGCAAAGACAGCAACAGCCTCAGCATTTTGTAGGCTTTCCAGAAGAAGTCTTGGTCCTTAATCATCAGGATTAAACTTCCCTTGACTAAGAAAGTTTGGGTGTTTGCCATGTACTGCATCTCTGAAATCTATCTAATTTGTACCCCTAATAGTCTCTTGACAATTCTGAAATTTAGACATTTTTTTAGATACTGGAACATTTAATGCTAGGGCTTTCTCTTGCAAGGAGAAAAGCTTTTTTTGCTTCTGTGTTTGTTTTCACACCAGGCAGTTTTGAATTAACAAAAATCTACTTTGCAGAGATTACTACGATGCAGTGTATCCACAGAACTCAGAAAGGATGCTTCTCATTTCAGTCTGAGATAAATCATTTTCCAACATGAGGGTCAGAAACCCCCAAGGATCCCCAAGGTCCTTGAATCCACCCGCACAGTGATAATGGTCTCAAGTTCAAACAAGCAACATTCCCAAACTATGTTTTCTCTTCTTTTAATGAATATATCTAATATAGCTGCTATATTTAACATAAACTCATTCAAAATAGTTATTAAATATATAGTATGTTTTTATCATTATGTATATTTTATATTTCTAGTGTAGTAGTAAAAGTACACGTTCCAATACATGGAGTGAGGGAGATCCGTTAAATGTTTCAGTTCCATGGAGAAGTCCTTGGAACCACTGATTTAGATCATAGTTTATAAGAGCTGGAGGCCCTTGAGTAGTCACGTAGGATTCAGCTTCCTTTATTTTACTGATGAGGAAACCGAGTCCCAGAAAGGTGAAGAGTCATGCAGTGTTCCAAAGGTGTGAGTGGTGGTGTTAGGATGTGAGCCCTGTTGTCTTAAGTCCAGGTTCAGTGCTAATTCCACTGCAACATGCTGTATTTTAAGATACACAAAGCCAACTGGCTTGACCCAGGCAAATAGAGTTGGTGCAAAGCCTGGATTGGCACCTGGGAATTTTGACTTCTATTGTTGCACATTGTTGATTTTATCCCTCCTGATAATATCCTCAGAGGTTAAGTTGCAGTAATAGTTCATATTAAATATTAGATGTGATCCTTACATTCTTTCTGAAGTTCTCACATGTCAAAGAGAAGAGTCACTAGATTTTGTGTGGGTAAGTGGCCTGAAAAGCCAGAATTTTATGAGAAGCCAGTTTTAAAGAAGAACTGCTTCTTGTATCCTATTCCCAATACTAAACTAGGAAATAAACTGGTAGCTCTTTAAGACATAGCAATATAGAAATCTCTTTATTCTTTAGAGTGTAATAATAAATTACTCTTACCTCTTGTGTTACCAGATGCAGAAGGTAGCAGGCTCAAAGCAGAAACTACTGTTGAAAGACAAACAAGAGAATGCAGATTCTTTGATTTTTTTCCACTTAATCACAAAATATTAGTAACTGTATTGTGTACGATGTCATCTTAGGAGTGTCGGAGAGAGAAATTAAAATTTGGGAAATAGTAGCCATCTCCCTTAAGTGAATAATCATTTTTATCAGGAGTGTAAGACTAGCCAAGTGTTCTTCCACGTATACATACCTTAAAGGCTTTTGAGGAAGGACAGGACAGAGGCATTCCAACTCTACTTTTATAGAGACCGTTTTGCAAACACAGCAGCCACCTCAGCTGTCCCATCTGGGAACCTACTTGGCAAAACCTTTTTTGGCAATCTCTTTGCACAATATTCACTGACTGTGGCTGTGAATGGATATAATTAGAAATATTTCTTGACACCTATAAATAATTTGACAGAGGATGATCTAGGGTTCTTTATAGGTATTTGATAGGGATGGGGATTCAGTGCTTCTAAGGTTATTTCTCCAGCTTTGCTGTTGCATCATTCATCACAGCATTCAAAGCCAGGTTCCCACTATTCTCCTATAAAACTGGTCCAACAGAATGAGCTTGACATGAGGAGTTTAGAACTAATGGATTTGTTAGCCCTTAGAGCCATTAAGGAGCTGGGATGAATTTTAGATCTGACAGTATGACTGGAAGCAGTGAGTGATGGATATTGAAGCAGAAAATTTCCATCCCAGGTCCGGATCTTGGAAACACTAGTGATGGATTCTTTTCAAGTCTCCTAAACATGAAGGAGAAAGTTTAGGCAGATTCTCAGAGTAGACAGTAGTGACAGACCAGTGGGGGAGTCATATAGAATTTAGAGTGGATATAAACACGTTTGTCCTTTTCTGGAGGACATAGCTGTCTTCAGTTCACATGTTTTCACTTAAGAAACAACAAGATGCCATGTGATACTCCATGTATGTTTCCACTGAATAATGGAAGGAGACATAATACACATTCCTAGTTAACAGGCAAATCTTCATGACTATTTGTTGCTCAAATGAGGTGGGTAGTACACATTTTTATTGAAGGTGGGAGGAAAGCTATGGTATCCATAAGACTGTCTCTCTCTGAGTTGAGAACATGAGTGGGCTGTCACATATGCCCATAGTACATGTAAATTGGGTTTTGGTGGTTTTGCCATAGACAGCTGCTGCTGAACATGACAGGAAACCTATCTACTTGGTGTGACTGAGATCTGATGTGATATTGTTGGCTATCATCTGCTAGCTTAAATGACCCATCAGTGTGATTACTGTTTTCAAATGTCCTATTAACTTAGAATTTCTTTTTCATACATTTGCAGATTGAATCTTTTACAGGTTTTATTTCTTTGATACACTACCGTGGAAGAGTTGGTCAGTCTGTTCCCCGCCTCCCCTCCCCCAGTCTCCATGGAAATGATTCACAGAAATCTAGTGACTTACCCAAAATGTTAGTCTTGAAGCCAGAAAGAAGAGACAACTTTTGATTTTTTTCTCAAATTTAAGATTTTCACAACTTATTTAGTTTTACTTTTTCTGGACCTTAATATCTAAATGATAGACATAAATGTTATCAAACACGTGTACTAGTTTTGGAGCTGAAAGATGAAAGAAGAAACTATGGATGAGATCAAGACATATAGGCTGAGTTATACAGGTAGAGCTATTGGGGATTCTCTACCTAATATCACAGCTTTGCCCAGTTGTAGATAGATTGACCATGCAGTTCTTAAAAAGTCTAAAGCAAGGAGTAGGTGGAAGGTGAGGAAGTAGAGTCGGTTTGTATATATAACACTTTTGAGAATTCTTGTAAAGAAAAGCAGAGAAATGACTCAATAGCTGGAGAAAAAAATAGGGTCAAGGGAGAGTTTAAGAAAGGATATAGTAGAGTGGGAGACATTGGAAATAAAACTGAAAGAAAAGGATAGTTCATCGTAGAAATATTCTAAGTAGGGGGAAGGGATGAGACTCAGAGCCAGGCAGAGGAGAGGGCCCTGAATTGGTGGAGAGACCTCCACATCAGAAGCTGGTTTTGCAGTAAAAATGGGTGGCCTTTTTCATTGGCTGACATCCAGTTTCTTTTTTCTTTTAATCAGGATGTGAGATCATTTTGTCAGGCAAAGAGGGAAATGGAAATTTGAGGAGAGTGGGAAGATTTGAAGTAGAGAGAAGTAAGAGTGAGCAAGCTGACTATGTAACTCCTGCACTGAAGGCTCACTGGGGTTAGTGATTGGGAGTTTCTCTGAAGTGTGGAGTAATGAGTTGTTTGATTCATTAGTGTCTTTGCTCTCAAGTGTGACAGGGGATAAGAGATGGCAAGGACGTTTAGGATTCTGTCAGTAGAATAGACAAAAAGCCAAATTATGAATTTTTGCTTAGCTGGGGGAAAAATAAAGATGAAATAGGGGCTGATGGATATGGAAGAAACAAAAGGTCAAAATATTGGAGATGTCAATGGAGTTAAAGAATTGTTATGTTGAGAATAGTCCAACAAGCAAGCTAGAAAATCAGGAGAGAGATGCTTGATTTGGTGACTTAGAAGGTTAGGCATTTTCTAGAGTAAGGCTGTGGAAGAGATGGAGTGGAGGCAGGAGTCAGTGTATTGGATGAACCATCCATGTGGGCACTGACGTCTACCAGGAATGTAGTGCAAATTGCATGGAGAGAGGAGAGGTGCCAAAATCTTCAATGAATGAGAAGTCATTAGGTGTCATCAATAGGTATGTTGAATAGCAGGGTAGCATGATTCTCAAGGAAGAGCTTTCTGTAAGAGGATAAACAGCAGTGGGGGTCAAGGGGGTTATCATTTCTAGCTTAGGACTAAGGCATTCTTAAGGCATTAGGGAATAATGGTCAGCTCTTACAAGAGCTTCTGGAGAAGCACTGATCTTGGTGGGTAGCAGATTTTAGTTCAAGCCAAGAGGTGGAGCATGTTCCAAGAGGCATGAGGAATCTCATGTTTTCCAGCATAGTCAATATTCAGTGAGGTCCCACTAAGACTGGCTGCCATTGTCAGAGCCTGCCTCTCTTTCCTGTGTTTCTGCTTAACATTTGTCCATTTTCCTATTGAGTTTTCTCATTAAGTCAGTAGCCAAATGAAATGGCAATATGAGATTGGAATATTAGGTTGTAACCACTAGCAGAGAATTGAATCATATATTAAGGACTGTTAAAAACTGCTTTATAAAGTATTTTAAAGTGCAACTCGAGGTGTAGCATTAAACAGTTGTCTCTAATGATTGGTAGAAAGCAGACGGAGGTGTGTAATACCCCAGAGGGAATCGTCCCCAGGAGCTGAGATCCAGAGGGTGCAGTTGGATTAACTTAACCTACTAGATAATGTAATTAAAAACATTTAATTTTGTATTGTTCCTTTTAAAGAGGTGTGTAATGTTCTTGTAAGACCTTTGTTGTATACATTCCTAATAGACAAGATAATGCTGTTTAACCTGCTCCCTGCCTGTGAAAAATAAGGGGAAGGCCCATGCTGGCCTCAGCACATGTAAATCTGTAGCAGTAATACCAGTTAGAGTAATGATAGTAATTGCCGTATACTGTAGAGAGGCACAGTGTGGGAACGAAAGATCAAATAATGACAGCAGGGAACCGACTTTTTGGAAAGATCAATTGACCTTCTGTTGCTAGTAGAAGTACTAGGAGAAAGTCTTATAAAAAGCACAGAAATTTCCAAAGAGACAGAACTACTGAAAATATATTCATTCTTAACAAGTGAGAAGACTCAGTAAAACAAACAACAGAACATCTGTAGTAGCAAAAAAACTAACAATTCCAGAAAATCTATAAAACATATTTCCCTCTCAAGGGGTCCTAGTCCCAACTTAGTGGATATAAAGTTTGCATTTTAAATACTTTGACGTGTCTATTCCAATTTTTTTCAACTTTTTTCTTTTATGTAGGTAATTGCTGTTTTATTTGTTCTCAGTCTTAGGATCAAGGATTTCCTACCATTTTATGAAAAAGGTCAGTAAATTCACTAAGAGAAATCCTTTTCTCCTGATAACTAGCTGATGCTCTGCCGGCTGCGATTTACACTCGGCTCTGCATACTCTTGTTTTGTATGTCTGAGATCTGCCTCTAGGCTTCACCTGCTCTTCCCACAGGGCCATGTGGTATTTAGGGCTCTTCCTAACAGGGGCTGGCTTGGCTGCTCGTTCCATGTTTTATTTTTGGTGACTAAATACCATAAGTTATAAGTAATATGTTTGTTTCTTGTGGCACCAAAAGATAAATTGACACTGTAAAAAAGAGACTCACAAGTTCCTTGCAGATAAATTTTTTATCTGCAAAAATCATAAGTACAAAACAGAGTGACAAAGATTTTCACATTTTGTGCATTTCTTTGGTCACTTTTTAGCATTTGGATGAGTTACTCTTCACTGATGATTTTTGTGTGAACCTCCCGGCTCTTCACCCGCAGCTTGTTGACCTGGGACTCGGCAATGTCAGCCCGTTCCTCAGCCTCTTCCAGCTCGTGCTGGAGCTTGCGGAATTTGGAGAGGTTGACATTGGATTGTTCCTCCTGAGAATAAATGGAAATGCATTTAAGAGGGGGAAATTTCAAAATTTCTAGTTTCTTAGATCAGTGGGTCTTGAATTTCTTATTACTTAAAAACAGTTCACTCTAGTACACCTTGTTTTAGCTTAGAGAAATGCTCTTGCATTAAAAAAAAAAAAATTCTCTCATGTTTCTGAAGTCATGGGTAGCAAGGAAGGACAGGTGACATTTGTCTCCAAGTTGTTCTAACTAAAAGTTCTCTTTTTATAACATCTAAACATCTTAGAACTACTGCTAAATATGCCAGCTTTCCAGACTCTTATTCTTTCCCCTTACCTCCTAGAATTCTGAGAATGGAACCAGACCTTTTAAAAATACATGTATACAATTTGTACTATACCAAGCTAGTACCCTTGACTATAAATTATTGTCATGCTAAGTCACTTCAGTCATGTCCAACTCTGCGACCCTATGGACTGTAGCCTGCCAGGCTCCTCTGTCCATGGGATTCTCCAGACAAGAATACTGGAGTGGGTTGCCATGCCCTTCTCCAAGAGATCTTCCTGACCCAGGGATCAAACCTTCATCTCCTGTGACTCCTGCATTGCAGGTGGATTCTTTACCACTGAGCCACCAGGGAAGCCCCATAAATTATTATTGTCACTTGAGTATAAATTATTGCCACTTAATGCAGTTTAAAAATTAAACAGGAAGTTGTTTGCCAAAACAGTCGATGTGTTCCCTGATTATATGAATTATATGAATATTTGAGCACATAGCAGTAAATTTGGGAAGGCCAGTTCTAGTTTAGTCTCTAGTAGTCATTCTTTTTTTAAAGGCTCATTAAGAACTGTCCAAAGTAAGGCTTTCCAATTTAGAACGTTTAGAAAACTTTGAGTCATTAAAAAATAGAACTTGAGAAAAACCCCAGATGGTCCTCTTATAAATGAAAGAGTAGGAGCCAGAGAAATGTTCTCTCTCTCTCTCTCTCAGACCTTAGATCAGGGGAAAAACAAAACCAGAGATGGTCAGAGGAACCAATTTGTGATATTTAGGTTTGTATCTATTTATACTTCTATACCTTGGAAATTCATATTTTTATTATTATTTCAGATAATTCACAGGCTGAAGAAATGAGATGAGGTGGAGTGCTGAGGATCTAGTGGTTGGAATATAACCAAGACCTTCTGAGACTTGATATTTAAAGGCTTACTTGACACCTTCACTGTGTATATATAATGATATCTCAAACAATGTTTCCAAAACAGAATTCCTGTTTCCTTCTTGGCCTACATATGTTCCTTCCTTAGTTTCTCATTTTAGTAAATTTATGTCATGTACCTAGTTACTCAAATCATAAATCTGATTAATTATCCTTGTTTTCCTTTCCCTGTCTTTCGAAGCAAAACCTATTAGTATATCTTCTAGTTTTGACCTCCAAAATATATCTTGAATCTCTCTACTTCTGTTTTCTCCACAAACGACTGGACCACATGAAAACCCTCCTAAAACGTCTTCTTGTACCTAGTAGTGTTGTCTCACTATCCATTCTCCAATAGTAGTCAGAATTCTTTTTTAAAAAATATAAATCAAGGCATGACCAAACCAGCTTAAACCCTGCTGTGGCTTCCCCAGTGTTCCACTGTACCTCGAATAAAAACCAGACTTCTTATCATTGCCTAGAAGACCCCATGACCCACCCCCTGCCCAGGGCGGGGGGGTCTCTATTGCTGTTCCCCTATTCTTTCCACCTCTCAGACCAGGCTCTTTCCCACTCAACAGATTTGCGTTGCTGTTCCTCCTTCCTAGAACACTCTCCACTATCTTGTCAAGTGGTTGGTTTCTGTTCATTCTTCACATATTCATTGAATCATCTTTCATTGATCCTTCCTTATTTTACCCTATTTCTTTCACCCCTTGAACTAAATTGGCTTGGATATATCTGAGAACAGGAGGCAGCCCCATCACCCTGAGGGGGACTGAACTCACCGCTTCCTCAGCTTGTCTCTTGTAAGATTTCACCTTTGCTTGCAGTTTATCCACCAAATCCTGGAGCCTGAGAATGTTCTTGCGGTCCTCCTCAGTCTGAAATATTTCCAAGAGTGAGTTTCTTGAAAGCACAGATACCATCCCATTTTGTTGTTTATTTGGTTTTTTGATCCCTTGTAGCCGAGGGGAAAACAGAGACGGGATATTTTCCTTACCTGGTAAGTGAGCTCCTTCACTCTTCTCTCGTGTTTGCGTAGACCCTTGACAGCTTCAACATTGCGTTTCTGTTCACTCTCAACTTCTCCTTCCAGTTCACGTACCTGCAAGATGAGTATTTTAGAGATGTTTACTCTGGTCCATTCACTCAGTGGATTTCTCCTTCTTCAGATGAACCATAATGCTGCTTTTACTCTGCTTTATATGTAGTATACGATGCCCTAGTCTAGTCACCCCCTTTATAAGCTCTTACAAAGAATATCTCTTCTGAATCTTTGTATGCCCCACATCATCTAACAGTGGGAGATTCTAAAAAAAAAATTGCACATTAGATTAGAATGAGATGGGAATAGGCTGATCAGAAGACCCACCCTGGCCTCCAGCTTCTGGATCTGCTTCTTCCCGCCCTTCAGGGCCAGCTGCTCAGCCTCGTCCAGGCGGTGCTGCAGGTCCTTCACCGTCTGCTCCAGGTTCTTCTTCATCCGCTCCAGGTGGGCACTGGTGTCCTGCTCCTTCTTCAGCTCCTCAGCCATCATGGCTGCCTGATTAACAGTAAAACAAAACCAGTTGAGAAAGGTGAGACAGCCCATCAAGATTCTAGCTTGAGCACCCAGGGTGGCCCTCTGCTCACATCAGTGATGGCCTTCTTGGCTTTCTCTTCTGCGTTGCGAGCTTCCTGGATAATGTCCTCCATCTCTCCCTGGATTTGCGTGATGTCTGTCTCTAGCTTCTTCTTGGTGTTGATCAGGCTGGTGTTCTGGTTAAAATACCAAATTTAGAAATATTAATACATGAGAGCAAAATCAGGGTGTCCAATGTTCTAATGAACCCACAAGCTAATTAATTAAGATAACTAATTAGTATCCCTTCTTGTTCCATAAATTATCTGAGTTGACAATACATTTTTACAAGACAGTCAACTCTGAATGTCATAGTTCATATTAATAAAAATATTTGTTAATTCAAAAATAGTACGTATTTTAAACTTTAATCCCCCATATAACACTGTGAATAAATTTTTAAATAATATGAAGATTTGAGCAAGATTTTCATTTCCAGTATCTTTTGCTGTTCTGTTATGCCCACCTGGGTGTGCAGGAGCTGGACGCGCTCACTGGCATCCAGGAGCTCCTGCTCTGCGATCTTCCTGCTCCTCTCTGTCTGCTCCAGGGTGGCCCTCAGCTCCTCGATCTCAGCCTGCAGCAGGTTGGCTCTGCGCTCCACCATGGCCAGCTGCTCCTTCAAGTCCTCCTGGCCCCGCAGAGCATCATCCAGGTGGATCTGGGTATCCTGTGGAATGAACGATCATTGAGACACCTTGTTCTCAGGGCTGCAGTCACCCACCTGTACTGGGACCATCTCCTGAACCCATTTACCTTGAGGATGGCTTGAGTGCTCCTGTAGTTCTTCAGGGCCTCAGCAGCCATGCGGTTGGCATGGTTCAACTGGATCTCCATTTCATTGAGGTCTCCTTCCATCTTCTTCTTGAGCCTGATGGCGTCATTCCTGCTCCTGATTTCAGCATCCAACGTGCTCTGCATGGACTCCACGATTCTAATGTGGTTCCTCTTCAGCTGGTCAATTTCCTCATCCTTTTCAGCAATTTTCCTGTCAATTTCAGACTTGACCTGGTTCAGCTCCAGCTGGATACGCAGGATCTTTCCCTCTTCGTGTTCAAGAGATGCCTTAACAACAGCAAGGGGGTGACGTTAGCAAGGAGTGGAAGTGTTTAGTATTCTGGAGATAGGAATTAGCTACTACCTTTGTGCTACCATAATGCATCTTTATTCCACTGTTATAGAAATTTCTGCAATGTGGAGTTGTTGGTTTTGTATAATTCTATCTTCCCAGCTAGCTCATGCCCTTGAGTTTAGGGCCCTGACCTCATCTTTATTTTCTCAGTGTCTAGCACATAGTTTCTGATGTCCAGTTATGTTTGTTGTATGCATGGTCAATTTTCCATCCTCATATTTATTATTACAGAGTGAAAATTATTTTTCTTTTATCTTGATTCACCTGTTCTTGCATGTATTCGATCTCAGTTGCTTTCAAAATGGTTTTAGAGTCTACAGTAAAATGTGTACCTCTGCCTCCTCTAAAGCAGCCTGAATTTCAGACTTCTCTTGTTCCACTTGCTTCTTTACTTTCTCCAGTTCATGGATACGTTTCCCTCCTTCTGCGATCTGCTCCGTGAGGTCAGAGATCTCCTCTGTTGGTGAAAAACATTTAAAAATTCATTCAGTGAGGAAAACATTCTTTCAAATTCTTTGTTGGAGAAAAGGTAAAGTGTACTCACGTTGCAAGTTCTTATTTTCCCGCTTCAAGGTTTCCAGTTGGTCTAAGGACTCCTCATAGGCATTCTTGATCTTAAACAGCTCTGTGCTAAGGGAGCGAGACTCCTTCTGGGAGGCTTCAAGTTCAGCATGAGTCTCTTCATACTTCTGTTTCCATTCTGATAGGATCTGAGGGGCAAGGAATGGTCAGGAAATTGGTGGAGAAAGTTGGATGGGATGAAACCATTTTTTTCTGGCAGCTTTCAAACAGAGTTGAGATGACTGGGGACTAAAAAATACTTATGAATGAGAAGAGTAGAAACCACAGGAGTGCCCCCTCCTCCCCACCTACTTATGGCAGGAGCTGCTGAGCACAGCCCGTGGATGGTTTGAATAGGCACACGGAAGGTGACCAGCTGTCCTCAGCCACATGTGAATGCTGAGGCAGAAATTGGTGCAGAAGTTACCTTGTCGAAGTTCCTTTGCTTTTTGTCCAGGGCTGCACAGGCAGCGTTTGTCCTCTCCACATCAATCATGAGGTCCTCAACCTCATTCTGGAGCCGCTGCTTGGTCTTCTCAAGGGAGGCGCATTTGGCGTTCACAGCTTCTACGTGTTCCTCAGCATCCTGCAGACGCTGGGCCAGCTTCTTCCTAAAATGTGAAATAAAGGCTCACACAGATACTCTTCTAAGGCATCCACTAAAACATTATCATTCCTGTCTGGCTGTACATTATTCACAGGAGAAATGACTAGATCTCTGCTTAAGTTTTCTCTTGAATAAGCAGGTCCCTTCCTTAAACTTTCTGTAGAATAAGATTCTCCCGGTTAAGTTCAGTCTTGAACTTTTGATTGCATTTAAATCTTTATATAAGAATGTTTTCTTTCTTATTGCAGAATTTAATGTCTACTTTTTAGTCTTTAATAATAGATTTCTTTTTCCTTCTACAAGTAGCTGTACTTTTACATCTCAAAAGGAGGACCTGTGGTTTAAAGCCAGATGTTTTTTCTCTTACATACCTATCACTTTGGATCAATTTTTTCATTAGTGGCTAAGAAGGAGGAGAAGCTCAGGACAGTATAATTGACTCTTACTCTATATAAGATGACATCAAAAGTTTCCTTTTTAAAAAATAATCTTTCAGCTTCCTGTTGCTCATGTCCTTCTTCCTTCTACCCTCTAACTTAATTTCTTTCCCCAGATAACCTAGAGTATTTGTTTTACTTGCTTAAGTTTATATCATGTATGATCTATTCCTAAGTTTTTGTTTGGGGAGCAACGGACATTTGTTCACATGGTACTTAATATCAGGTGCACTTTGATTGTTATCTCTATTTCCATTTTAAGTAAGTCAAGAACATACTTGGCCTCCTCCAGCTCCTCCGTGCGCTGGATGGCGTCCGTCTCGTACTTGGTCCTCCACTGGGCCACCTCGCTGTTGGCCTTGGACATCGCCCTCTGCAGCTCGGCCTTGCCCTCCTGCTCCTCCTCATACTGTTCCCGCAGCAGGTCACAGTCATGACGGGCTGACTGCAGGGCATGGGCCAGGGCACTCTTGGCCTGAGAACATAGCAATTGGTGACTTAATTTTATTATCTTTAAAGTGATGTTTAGTCCCTAAGCTCCTGTAGGCCACCAGAAGAAAATCTGTAGAAGTAAGCAGAAAACAACCTTAAAAGCAAGTATAATGACAGAAACAACAACAGTAATAAGTAGGGCTAACCTTTATCTCCTCTTCCAGCTGCCTTTTCAGTTCTTCAATCTGTTGTGTGAATGCTTGTTTGCCCCTTGAGAGCTGAGAAACGAGTGCATCCTTTTCATCTAGCTGGCGTGAGAATTCACCTATAAAGACCAAGAACCAGAAAACTCAACCTCACTTTGGAAATTAAAACTCCCAAGATACAAACTGGAGCAGGGGAAAGGGAGCTGGGGTTGAAACATGATGCAGAGTGTGGATTACAGCAAACCACGAATTTCTACGTCAACCCTGGTGAGCACATCCATGTGAAAATGAGAAGTAGGGAAGACTTTAAGGCAGATTACACTCTTCTGAACAACAGAAAAGATTTCAGGAGATATTTAAAATTGTTTGATCACAGTAGAAATAGATGAAGAAATATGTGAAAAGAAATATAAATCAGACTAACAAAAAGCATTCCAGTGTTTTTTGTCTATGGCAATGGTGTTGTACTAGTTTACCTTCCACTGAAACTTGACTGAAACAGAATTTATTCTGTGGAAAATAGGAGACTTGGAGCAGCACCCTTTGAACTGATGTTCAAAGAGAAATCCTGGAAGAATTTTTATATCGAGACAGTCAAGTGTCCTTCCACCCCAAGAATGAGTTGGTTTGTGGATAACAAATCAGTTCCTAAACTAAGTGTCATTTAAGTTTGTCTTCCATTCTTTAAGCACCATAATTTGAAAATATACTATACAGTTGACCCTTGAACAACCAAGGGATTTCAACCCTTTCAGCAGTTAGAAATCCAGATATAACTTTACAGTCAGCCCTCTCTGTCCACACCCATGGACTCAACCAACTGTGGATAATCTAGTATTATAGTGCATTTTTATTGGAAATAATTCACGTATAAGTGGACCCACACTCTTCAAACCCATGTTGTTCAAGGGTCAAATGTATTATGTTAAAAAGAGGGAAAACCCTTTCAGCACCATTTTTGAACAGATAACCTGGAAGCCTTACCTGTTTAACATTTAATAAGAATCACAACTTCCAATTTTTTTCATACCACTGGATTACTAGGAACAAACATGTAATGAGGAAAAGAAACTACAAGGGGCATTTTGATTCTTTGAGAAGACAATTTTTTCTTTTCATGAAATGTACTTACCACCTGTATAACAGTAATAACAAGCCTTACTTGAGTTTTGTTCTAGAAAGAACAATATTTGAATGAATATGAAAGAGTAAAAGTGGTTCTCCAACAATTTGATCCACCCATTGCTTTACTGGTTCAAATGACCCATAAAGCAATTTCCACCTCTCACTTGGGGAGGCAGAACTTTGGTAGAAAGTTGGACAAGTTGGTACATACGGGGAGGAGTAAATGCAGAGACTCTCCAGTTTGGATAATCAGAACTCTTTGAATCTCACTTGCATGCTCCTGGTTAGATCGTCGTCCTGAATAGTTCCCTACTTAAATGTGGTGTTACCAGAAATTGTCAAGACTTCAGGGAAAAGACTGGAGTAAGCATTCTTGGACAGGTCATTTCTCTGCAACCGTAATCTAACATCATTAAAATGGGGATAACATTATACAGACTAATGAGGGTAAAAAAGTAATTAACGTGTGGAAGCATTTTGAAAAGTGAAAGTAAATACTGTTGTTGTTCAGTTATGTCTGACTCTTTGTGACCCTGTGGATTGCAGCATGCCAGGCCTCCCTGTCCCTCACAATCTCCCAAAGTTTGTCCAAGTTCATGTCCATTGCATTGATGAATACATGTCCAAGCCGGTGGTAGCTAAGGTGTTCATATTAGCAGCACCTCCCATGAGCTCAAGTAACTCAGTGCAGGGTTTATCAGCCAGTTGAGAGGACTGTTAGATGCCCACCTGATTCTGTCTGCAGACGCGCTCTCTGAGTCGTTAGGTCATTGATCAGCCGCTGCTGCTCATCCTCTTTTGTCTTAAGTTCACTCAGCTGGTCCTCTAGAGCGCGGCACATCTTTTCAAGGTTTCCCTGCATTCAAAAAGTGGTAGATGGCATCATCTCAAGTATTTGGATCATGGAAATCTGCAGTAATCCCAGGATTCCATAGGAGCTGCTGTACTCATTTCCTTCGAGAATAAGCTATCTTTACAAACAAAACCAACTGAGGCCTTAGGCTGTGATGGAAAGAGTCAAAATATAACAGTCTAAACGTACTGCCATGAAATTGCCTTGTGACTCAAAACCTTTACTCAGTTGGCTCATCTGTGATATGAGAATAGTGATAGTCAACGATTCAGCTCAAGAAATTTTTTTGAGAAACAAATTATGTATTTGTGCTTAAGGGGAAAACAAAGAGCCTATTCAAGGTGAGGTGTTTTTAAAATTTCAAAATATACCATTGAATTGTATTTTTTATTGGAAAGAACTTGAGTTTTCAGGATGCACAGTCTTGGGGTACAGCTAGTCTCCTGTAAGAGGGAACACTCGCCCCATCACACTGGGGTTAGCCCTTCCTGCCACTAGCCTCCTGTCATAATCTCATCCTGACAGTTGCTAATGATTCCTGAAAGGCTTGCTCTCACCTGTCCCACAGAAATCTCTTTTAAGACTTAAATCATGATTGTACCTTGGCTTTGGAGACAGTCTCCATGTTGCTGGCCAGGTCGTCGATCTCCATCTTCATCTCGCTCTTCTCCTTCTCCAGCTTCTGCTTGACCCTCTGCAGGTTGTCAATCTGCTCCCCCAGCTCAGCCACACTGTCCGCGTGCTTCTTGCGAAGAGCGGCCGCCGTGGCCTCGTGCTGCAGGGTGGCCTCCTCCAGGTCCCTGCGCATCTTCTGGAACTCGGCCTCCCGCTTCTTGTTCATCTCAATCTGGGCGGAAGTGGCCCCGCCGGCTTCTTCCAGCCGCTCGCTGATCTCCTCCAGTTCCCGGGAGAGGTCTGAGCGCTGCTTCTCTGCTTTGGCGCGGGAGGCCCGCTCAGCCTCGATCTCCTCCTCCAGCTCCTCGATGCGGGCCTGGAGGTGGGGAGAAGCTCATTGTGAGCTCCTTTGAGTTGGTAATTTTGTCATTTTGCATGACACTGGTGGAAACCACGGACTTACCTGTAACTCCTTGATCTTCTTCTGCAGCTGCATCGCAAGGGCCTGTTCATCTTCAATCTTGCTTTGCAGATTGCTCATTTCAAACTCCTTCCTGTTAGGAGAGCAGCATGTTAGCTCACACCGTGTCTTCTTTTCTGTGTGTAACTGAACATTTTTGTATGGCTGGTGATGAGGAAGTGCTAAGTGGGTGTTTTACAAGTCAGAAATGTACCATTTTCTTTAAATCAAAAGTCAAAGATGTTATTTTTTTTTCTGTGTGCTGTGAAGTAATATTTTTGAGATCCAGACAATGAGTGGGTTACAATTGTATTCTCTCATACTCACTTTTTGAGTTTCTCATCCAGTTGCTGCTTATCATTTTCTATATCCATTGTGGATTCTTGGGCCAGTTTTAGATCACCCTCCAGTTTCCTCTTGGCTCTCTCTAGGTCCATGCGAAGTTTCTTTTCTTGCTCCAAGGACCCCTCAAGCTGAATGTAAATAATGTTGAGTCAAAGAATTGCTTAGCTTACTTTCAAAGAAAATTTCCTTGACAGTCCTAGACTTACATCATCCACTTGCTGCTCTAGCTTAGTCTTAGCTTTGGTCAGAGTGTTGACTTTGTCCTCTTCTGCCTGTAGGTCATCCAGGGTCTGCTGGTGGGCCTCCTGGAGGGCCTTCTTTTCCTTGGTCAGCTTGGCAATGGTTTCATCCAGACCTGCCATCTCTTCTGTGAGGTTTTTCACCTAGAAAGGTTAAGAAAGAGATGATCTCTGTTGTAAAGCAGCCTAATTAGATGGCAGAGTCTCTATATGCTGTATAGAAGTATATTTCATACCTTATTCTCTGTGGCGTGTTTCTCCTTCTCAACCTTGGCCAGTGTCAGCTCAAGGTCATCTATATCTTTCTTTAGTTCTGAACATTCGTCCTCCAGTTTCCTCTTCTTGGCCGTCAGCTCAGCATTGATCTCTTCCTCATCCTCGGCTCTCTCAGTCACCTCCTTGATCTTAGCCTCCAGCTGGATTTTGGTTTTAATCAGCTGGTCACATCTTTCCTCTGCATCAGCCAAGGCATCAGCTTCCTGAGAAGGGATGGTAGACACTTTTAGGTCTTGTTCTGTGGACCTTTTCAGATTTTATTAAGAATTGAAACCAAAGAAGTAAATTGTACTTTAAAGCTTTAGGTTAATTTTTATTAGTTTTCCATAATTTAGGAAATATTTATTGGGTATTTAAGGCACTGGAGATTTTTAAAAAGGAATTTAAGTTACAATTCCTGGTGAAATTATAATAAAATAAACGTATTAATGATGAGTTTCAGGATATTCTGTCCCAAAATATGGTACCTTGGCACAATGAATATCTTAAGCTAAAGGAGTTTGAGAAAAGAGCAGAAATAGGAAGACCACTCTGAACTATTCCTCTTGCCCCTTTTCCCTGAAACAAGCCACTAACCTTCTACGTGAAAGGTTCCCTCTCTGTACTGGGAGGAAAGAAGGCATTCTTATTACAAGAGATGGGGAATTTAGGGCTGAGAAGGCTGTATAAACAAATCTTGTTAAACTAACTCTTATCTTTCTGTTTCTTCATCACTTACTACCCCAGTCCAGGACCCCCTGTCTTGTCAGTTCTTCACGTATTTATCATTTCTTTGTCTCAAAGGTATTAAAGCTTCATGCTCTGGTCACTTCTTTGGGTCTTCATTCTCTTATACAGGCTTACATATATACATAAAAATTAAATAAAGTTTGTATGTTTTTCTCCTATCAATCTTTGTGAGTTTAATTTTCAGACCTAGCCAAGGAACCCTAAGAGGGTCAATGAAATTTTTTTACTCCCCTACATGATAACTCCCCGTGTTTGCAGTCAGATTCTTTACCATCTAAGCCACCAGGGAAGCCCCAACCTGATTCCCATCATTTCAGTTAGCTGTCTTTATTTAGTATTGTTTTCCAGAAAGGTTTAGTAAATGAAAAAAAAAAAAGAAATGGTTGGAGCATATTATACTGAGAGGAGTTAATTCCCATGTAGTTATCCCTTGATTTTTGAAGGTATGATAAATCCATCCTCAGTTCGAAAAATCTTTAACTCCATAAACCATAAGGGAAGTCACAACTTGTGACTTGGGAAGTGCCAACCCAAGTATTTATAATTCACTTTTATTTTTTCTAGTTATGTGTCTAAAATGTGTGCACTCCCTAGAAGCGATGTAGATTCCCTTCTGAATTCAGAGAACTAGAGAGTAACTTTTAATATTTCTGTTATTGATTTCATTGGTGGCAGCTGAAATTTTCTTGTCATTTGAGTCACAGAAATGGGATAGACAGTGATGTTCATCAAATATCTCTTCCCAAGCCTCTGGAGACTTCTTAGGACATCACAACAAGAGCATCAACTCATGCTTTGCCTCATTGACACTATTTATAGAAAGTGCTGCCATTATCTTGGCAATGATCTTATATTTTCAGGTACTGGAGGATTCCTAAAGAGCTAGTTGAGAGGGAAGTTGCCAGGAGGCCATAGATTTAAAAATTCACAATATTGGTTTCCAGTTGGTACATTTTCATCATAGAGTCTCCACCCTCTTTACTGTCTATATTGTTCTTTCTTCACTGTTCTTATTTGCATTTTTCAGTGGGGAGAATCTTAGGGAGCAAAGATCACTTTATTTCCTGCCCGTATTCTGCTAGGAAAAACACCAGGGGCAAAAGAAAATCACTCTTATTACTTTCTTCTCAACAGCACAGGATCCTCCGACAGAGCTGTTCATAATAGTGCATATGAAATTTTATGGAACACTTTGAGGATGGGAATTAGGAAAGACTGGTGATGAGTCCCTCAATAAGGTGCCATCTAGACTCTCCCCTAGTAGCTGCTGAATTGGAATTTTAGCATCAGATAGTAGACAATGGCTTCTGATACTCACAGACTGAACCTGGAGCTGCAGGTCATTCTTCTCTTGTGTCAGAGTCACCATTTTCTCTTCAAGTTCTTTCCTTTTTGCTTCTGACTTAGCCAGCTCTTCTTTGGTCTTCTCAAACTCTTCCTTCATGTTGGCCATTTCCTTCTCTGTCTCTGCACTCTTGAGGAGGGGCTTGATCTTGAAATACAGCTTCATCCAAGGCCAGTGCTTGACGTTCATGAAAGCACGGACATTGTACTGGATGCAGAAGATGGACTCTCTGTGATAGGAGCAGAAATGTTCAAAGTCAGGTATAACAGGAAACGGAATTACAGGGCATAGGCTGATGGGGTTAGAAAGTTTCCCATAGAGTACCTCCTCTCCACCATCTTCTGGTACTCCACTCTTGCCAAGAACCCTCTGCACCTGGCCTGGGTTCGGGTAATCAGCTGGGCCAGCTTTTCATCTCGCATCTCCTCTAGGAGCCCCAGAAGACCAGCTTTGAAAAAGACCTGTGTATGGCCAGAGTTGCAGATCAGAAACTTTACACAGACTCCAAAGGGACAGACACAGTGCCAGGTGGGCCTTAGAGACCATTACCTTGGTGTGACCAAATTTATACTGGGTGTGATCAACGTCAATGGATGCAAGGAGCTTCTCAGAAGCCTTCTTGCTGTCAATGAATTGTCCTTCAGGGATCGCACTTGCATTTAATACCTTGTATCTGTTTGAGCCAAACAAATAAGTGATATAGCCATTGTCACCAACAAGAACTCTTTCTGCCTTACTACAGAAACAGTTGAAAGGTTGGGTAGTCTAACACATAACCAAGTAATCATATCTACCTCTTTATCTATTCTTTGTATATTCAAAGGGTGTCAAACTTTTGGTATATCAATATGGAATTTGTTAAATTTGTTGCTTTTTCCAGTTTTAATAGATGGTATAAAGGATAGGCTTATTTCATTGAAAAATTCAATAACAAGAACCTTGTAAAATAATTCACAGTGAGAAAGTCTGACCTCTGTTTGAAGTCTGCATACAGGATTCTGCTGGGGAAGCCCTTCCTGCAGATGCGGATGCCCTCCAGCACCCCATTACACCTCAGCTGGTGCAGGACCAGCTCGTGCTCCATGGCCCCTAAAAAAAAAGATGTTTTCCATAGAATAATCTCCTGAGAAGTCATGCAGGAGCTTGTCTGGGTATCAGATGTGCCTTACCAGGAGTTTTAGTTTCATTGGGGATGATGCAGCGTACAAAGTGGGGGTGAGTGCTCCTCAGGTTGGTCATCAGCTTATTCAGGTTCTCCTGTGGACCCATATACATATCTGGTTAAAAATGCAGCATTTTTATACATTCATATTTATAGACATAATTGTCACCATCCATGAAATTTGTTTAATTCCAGTGAATAGTATCTAGATTGAATTTGCCAAGGGTTGTCTCTGAAAATAGCTCTATTTTCCCTATCTTTGTGCATTATAAACTTGCTGTTGAAGTGGTTGTTCATTCCTGTTGAATTTCCTAGTTTATTGTGTAAATTTATGGCATATTAACATATGGAAATACTCAACCCAGTATGTTTTACGAGATACGGAGTCTGATTTACAAATTCAGAGTCTTCCTCCAACTCACCCCTTTCTTTCTTTTCCCAACTTTTCAATTGTATCTGCTTCTCTAGCACAAGTTTATTCTTTATAATTACATAGCTGTGCCCTCCTGCTGGTTTCATAGAAAGGGCTCTTATAATGCCTGCTTCTGGGAATTGGCAGAAAATGGACAGCCATATTACCAAGTGTGAGAGATCATTCACCCTATGGAAATTCTGAGTTTTCAGAATAACTGGAACTTCAGTTATTATAGATAGAATTCTTAAAAGGTAAGTAAATTTTCCTTAAGCGGTATTTCTTAGCACACCTTCTCTGATTTCTTATTTTCTTCTTTTAGAACAGCCTCCAAGTCCTGCCACTATTTTTTCTACCCTCACTTTTCAAAATCCACTCATTTTAGTTCTGTGCCAAGATGCACCTAAGCCTCTACCTCAGTTAGACGCCCCCAGAAACTCAAGAAAATCTCCTGATTTGCTTTTCCAAGAAGAAGCTTTTATGTGTCGAATGACTATATTTCCCAGCCCCAATATTGAGTGTTACCATCTTATACGGAGTCCGACCTTCGGGCACCTGTATTTTCTACCTGCTGACTGTCTCTTCCAAGTTGCCCCAAACCTTCCTGAGAGACTCAGCACCACTACCTCTGCTGCCCTGGTTCCTTGAGTTACATTCAGTTCTAGAATACTTGCAAGACTGCTTCCCCTTCCCCACACAGTAAATTCAGATTTAATTTCCTGAATCTAATGAGAGAGAGAAAATGAGGTCCATACCCTGAAAAGAGCAGACACGGTCTGGAAAGAAGAACCCTTCTTCTTGCCACCTTTCTTTGGACCGCCCTCTGAGGGGAAGAGAAACCACAGGCACTCGTAGTACAGGCTTGCTTTATCTCATTTTATACCTTAGGTAGACATGAATTCTGTTGGTAATTACCTGCTTCACCAGATGCTGGGCCAGAGAACAGTAAAGCCAGAGTCTTCACTGAAGACTTCTGGTACAGCCCGACCACCGTCTCATTCAGGGGGTCCTTGTTCTTGTCCAGCCAGCCAGTAATGTTGTAGTCCACAGTGCCCGCATAGTGAATGAGGGAGAAGTGGGCCTCAGCCTTGCCCTTGGCAGGTTTGGGTTTCTGGAAGTTGTTGGACTTTCCAAGATGCTGTTCATAAAGCTTGTTCTTGAAGGACATGTCTGTGGCCTTGGGGAACATGCACTCCTCTTCCAGGATGGAGAAGATGCCCATAGGCTGAGAGAATGAAAAGCAACATGCCACTTGAATTGTCTGCCTGCAGAAGTAATGGGTAGCATTCTGATCCTACTTGAGTAAATACATCATATCATTCTTTACAGTTAGTGAAAACTGATTTCTTTGGTTAGAAGTCGTTAAATGGCAAGGATTAATTGGGTGTCTATCAATACCCAGGTGTGTGCTGGGCTCTGGGATATGATGGAGAGTAAGATGAACAAGGAAGGACCTCCGGTGGAGTTTGTGTCTTTGCCCCAAAGCCTTGGAGCAATGTTTCTCCAAGTGTGATGGGTTGTGTCAGAAACACCTGGTAAAAATGCAGATCCCAAGGCTCTACCCCACCCTTCCCCCAAAATGTTTCTAGGAGCGAGCTTAGGGGAATGTGCAGGTTTACTCAGTACCTGTGGGGTCTTTGGCACAACTGAGAGCCCCTGCTTTCAAGTACTAGGAACTCCACCTTCAAATGCCAGCAGGAATGGCTCCAAAACTGACAAAGAAATAAGTGAATCATGCTCTCCTCAGAGCTCTTTAATAAGGAAAGATGGTTTAAGAATCAGACTTGTCATCAGACTATGAGGAAGGGTAGACTTCTGGACTCTAGGAAAGACTCATTCTCCTTTCATCAGATCATCTACCTCAGAGTTGGCCAAAGGACCTTCCCTGATCTTAGTTACCAATAGAAACCTTTTACCAGAGTGTGCAGTGAGATTTGTGATTTTCCTCTAAATACGGGTCAGCAGTGTGACCTGTGGTCTGAGAAAGGAAGGCGAACCTTCTCGATGAGCTCGATGCAGGCGGCCAGGTCCATCCCGAAGTCGATGAACTCCCACTCGATGCCTTCCTTCTTGTACTCCTCCTGCTCCAGCACGAACATGTGGTGGTTGAAAAACTGTTGCAGTTTCTCATTGGTGAAGTTGATGCACAGCTGCTCCAGGCTGTTGAACTAAATAAGTAGAAAATACAAGTGAACATTCTTCTTGTGATAACAGCTTCTCTTTGAAAGGACTCTTCTGACATAGTTAGCCTAACTGCTCCCTGCATGAAAACACAACCTGACTCAGAGTGATGTCCCCATACACAGAAGCCAAAGAGGTTCTAAGACACGGGTGAACCTTGCAAATACTAGGCTGAGTGAAGGAAGCCGGGTTCAAAGCTCTAAGTAGTGTATGATGTCATTTACATGAAATGTCCAGATTAAGCATATCCTTACAGACAGGAAACAGATTTCTAGGGGGTGAAGTAAGAGGGAAATGGGAAAGAGGTTGCAGGTTTGCACTGTCCTTAGCACTTTTATTTGAAAGCTTGTGGATTACTCTTCATATTATTGCTTGGTACTAGATTATTCCTTTCTTCCCATGTTGGGTTGAGGATTTCTGGAAATGCTTTTGTTCCTAAACCCAGAAAATCTCATTCAGTGTCCATGAATGCACTCAGAGAAAGGTGTGGAAATCAGACCTCTCGATCAGACACACCTGAGACACTGCTGTTGGGGAGAAGACTTGGGTAAACTGTATGGGAGGTATTCTGTCTCAGGCAAATGAATTTGAGCTTATTTACCATGCCATTTCCATCCCCTCTACTGGCCATGGAGGGCAGGTGAGAATCTCTGGATTCTGCTTTGAATTTGTCATTAACTTCCCCATGGCCATCTTTTCTGCCACTGTCACCCTTATCACGTTCTTTATCATTTACTAAATGCTAAACTATGTGCTGGGGGACAGTGCTTAGGTCTTTAAATCCAGAAATCTTACAATGGCAAAAGATTTACAGAAATAAGCATGTTATGTGGAGCTTTCTGTACAGGTCCTAGGTGAATTTACCCTGTTTGGGGTCAATACCATTTTCATTATCTAAGTTCACAGAGGTGCAGTTTGAGCCCAGATCTGTCTCATCCCAAAGCTGATGTCCGTTCATGGACTTTTGATCTCCCTTCATGTGTCAGTTCAGTTTGTAGTGTAGTTATTTTCATGGGTCTTTTTAAACATTTACTGTGGCAGCAAGATTTGTAAGTTTTCCTCCTGCTAAGTTTCTGCTTACTCACATCAAAGATCTCAAAGCCAGCAATGTCCAAGACCCCGATGAAGTACTGCCTGGGCTGCTTGGTGTCCAGCTGCTGGTTGATGCGGGCGACCATCCACAGGAACATCTTATCATAGACGGCTTTGGCAAGAGCACCCACTGCGTTATATACCTTCATGGACAAAGTAATGATCATTGCCATTAATAAAGGCATGATGTGAAGGCCTGGGAAGGATGTGATTCACAGAGGTTGTGCACTTACCTGCTCTACAGTCTGGCCTTTGGTGACAAACTCATTGCCAACCTTGACCCTGGGGTAGCAGAGGGCTTTGAGCAGGTCAGCAGAGTTCAGACCCTGGAGGTAGGCAGCCTTGTCAGCAACTGCAGAGACACAATTCAGACATCCAGCATGGCCTACTGTGGCCCCACAACACCTAGGGGCAGAGTAAGGAGGGAATCACTGCTATGTGGGGTTTGATTTGTGTGTCCATCAGATGCTCAGGTGTAAAGGAGACATGAGCGTGGAGTTGCCTATTTTCTCTCATTCAACCCACTTGGGGGTTCATTGGTACCTTCAGTGCCATCTGGTTCTGCTTGCTCCTCACGCTGCTTTTGCTTGAATTTTAGGTTCCCATAATGCATTACTGCCCCTGTGAGCTTGTAGATGGACACTCTTTCATCAGAAGTGAAGCCCAGGATTTCAATGGCACTCTGCCAGGAGAGATGAGAGGACAGAATTAGGACGTAAGACACTAACTTATTTAGGAGACTTTATACTGTGTCCTGAACCACACCTACAGCAGGGTTGTCACTGTCATTCCCATATATACCAATTCGTTTTAAAAACTGCATGTGAAACTTACGTCTGTGGCCATCAACTCTTCTTGGTCATCAATGCTAGGGACTGTGATCTCCCCTTGACTCACGTAGGCGTAGTCATATGGGTTGGTGGTGATTAGGAGCATTTCTGGGTACATAGAATTTAGGGTGTATGTTTTGCATTAGAAGGGACTAATAAAGATGTTAGCTTTTAACTTAATACATTTAAGCTCTTGCATACCAATTAGCTCTGGCTTCTTGTTAGACATGATCTGATAAAAAATATGGTAGCTTCTTTCTGCCTTCAGCTGGAAAGTGACTCTAGACTTCTCCAGAAGATCTGCAATGGCAAGTGGACACGGGATTAGAGGGAAAACTGATAAAGTTCTGGGAGTGACTTTGGTTCTTGGGGTCATGAACTAAAAATTTCATTGGCCCCTTGTGATTTCAGCTGAATGGTCCCATGAGGTACCACGTAATTTTGTCTCTATCACTGTGGTTACTCTTACCACCTCTTGAAGGAAACTCATGTTCTCTGGCTCAAGACATATTCACCTCTCATGCAGAGGATCCTTGACATTTTGGGTATAATTGATTCTTGATAACCTGTTCCTCCTCAGCATCTCTGCTCACTTTATAACAGGGGTTATTACTAAGAGCAAATTTATCAAGCTCACACTTAGGAAGAAATCTCATACACTAAACCCAAATAATGCACCCCTAATCTTAGTCTTTTCTTATAAAAATTTGAAGTGTCTTGTGAGGCTGGAATTCTTCTGACAAGCCCAGCAACTCCTGGCAGTTTCTGCAGCCCCTGACTGAAGTGGGTGAAGCACACCATTGGATCTAGTTAGACTGGCATTTCCCAGGGGTGTGTTTGGCAGTGAGTGGTATTGCACAGGCTCCAGGCCCAGTATGAGCTGTAAGATGTTCCTCCAATCCATCACTGTCACTCCGGATTCTGTTTAGGAGGTCCTGTTACTCACATGTTTCAATATCAGCAGAAGCCAGTTTCCCTGTGGTACCAAAGTGGATCCTGATGAATTTACCCTTGAAAGTGAAAAAGATGATGGTATATATAAAACTGGAAGCACACAGTAAAAGAGATTGAAATAATAACACAGACAGCCCTCTCTGGCATCTAAAAGAACACCCTTCTGTGACCAGAGACTTACAAAGCGAGAGGAGTTGTCATTCCTCACGGTCTTGGCGTTGCCAAAAGCCTCCAGCAGGGGGTTGGCACTGATGATCTGATCCTCCAGAGTCCCCTGCCAAGGCAAGAGCGGTGCTCACATGTGGGGCTTGGGAGTTTCTCACCTGATAGCCCACATGCTGCCCTGGCAACCAGACCCACCTGCATTTTGCCTGAAGTTGGTTCCTCCTTCTTCTTCTCCCCAGTGACTGCAATTGTTGCAAAGTACTGGATGACACGTTTCGTGTTCACAGTCTTTCCTGCCCCAGATTCTCCGCTGTCAAACAGTTGTCAAATAAATGTGAGAATTTAAGCTCTATGACAAGTGAAACTGCTTCCTTTATTACCCTTGACTAGCCAATGTGCCTGTCTTTATATGTCTTTGTCAGAGCCCCCTAGGTTTTTCTCTTCAGCCCGTGTTTAGCTCGTATTATTTCTGTTGCTTTGCATTGATGAAAAGCTGAGACATTCAATCATTAATCATGCAGCACTTGTTTCTTGAGTGCTTAAAATGTGTCAAGCTCTCTTCTATGTGCTGAGGCCAGGGCTTGAGGAGTCCGAGAAGCAACTAACTCAACCATTATGTAGTAAATGAAACGATTAGTAAAAACTCTCTGAAGCAATGCATGCGTTCTTTTGCTTCCTTAGACTAAAGATACTCCCAAGTTAGGTCTTTGAAGGACTAGACATTCCTCCAGTAAGCCTTGAAAATGAACCACTGGTAATATTCACAAAGTGTCCAGCCTTTAGAAGGTATATACGCTTGCTGTCCAGTACTGGGTTCTGGCCACGTGTGGACATAGTGTTTTACATCTAATCCCTGGAAAGCTCTGGGACTTTTAAGGTTGGTCTAGCAAATGATGTAATTTGGGACATTGCTATTTTACATTCAGATGCAATCCGAACCCTATAATAAACAATAATGGTATTTAGTTCCTGGCTGATTTGCCATTGCTTTAATACAGGGGCATGAACTAATTTATTCCTTTGATTAGTCATTTTCCCAGTGAAAATAAAACTGGAGTGTCAGAATAATAATACATACGTGATCAAGATAGACTGATTCTCCCGATCTAGAAGAAAAACAGTGGACAGTCAGATTATTTACCAGCTACTTACGCAGAACTTCCCACCGGGAAACATTGAGGGCATTGAGTGTAAGTGTCATATTTAGGAGAATTTTTCAGTATATTATTATAAAGGTACATGCAATGTTGTTATATCTCTCAAGTTGGGGAAGAGAAACATTAAAATGTTGTCACATTTTAAACTCCTTGAACTCCACAGAAAGTGTGTCCTTCTGGTTTGAAGGAAAGAGCAGTTCTTTCCAGAGGCACAGCTGTTCATTGTTATCTCTAGGCTCCAATGGCCTGCTCTTCATGGACAAATGCATATAACTGAGAAATGCAGTACACTCAGGATGCGGACTGTATTTCATAGTTCCAAATAGTGTTAATTAGGCCAAGATTGAGATTTGGTTTCTATGGATCAATCTCACACAGACACACACACACACACACACACACACATACACACATCTATCTGTCTCAAGATCCCAGACTGCAACCCTAACTGTGATCAGGCTTCCCAGAGTAGGCCATTGGGTCAAAGACAGATCAGAGAGGATGCCTTAATCAGAATAAAGTCTTTTGGAGAGGGGCCAGAAACAGCTTCCATTTGAATGCTGTAGTCCCCCAATACATTTCATTCAGAGAGAGGCTGCCATCTCTGAAATGGGTTCTGATAACTTTAAAGACATACAACACTTCTTAACCATCTAATTCAAAATCAACAAGAAACTTGGGTACTAAAATGATTGAACATATATTTTTCATTTCTGTTCAGGCAATACTATTCAGCTCTAACTTAACCTTTTTTGTGACTTGAATATATAAAATGAATCATATATTTCTCAGCAAGGAGACTATGGTCTGATAAAGTTGTGGAGGTGGAATCAGGAGAACGGAGGTTTTTTCCCCACTTGACAGGGTGTGTATGCCTATTCTTTCCTCACTTTTGGTGTGCAACTAGGGGGCTTGGATTTGGATTTGGTTATTTCTAAGGATCTTTTTATGTTTTAGCTTCCCCGTTTGGTGATTATAGATGGTGAAAATTTTTGTATGATAAACGGTCAAGGCTCGTACCAGTCAGCATGAACTGATAGGCGTTGTCAGAGATGGAGAAGATGTGGGGCGGGGCCTCCTGGCGCTTTTTGCCTCGGTAGGCCGTCACCACCTCTGCATTGTACACTGGCAGCCACTTGTAGGGGTTGACGGTGACACAGAAGAGGCCTGAGTAAGTCTGCACCATAAAGGAAAAAAGGAATATAATTGTTTCATGAGGACATTAATACTGGTTTTCAAAATGTTAGCCGCCTGCATGAACAGAGTCCATGAGAACAAACTCACGTAGATCATCCAGGCTGCATAACGCTCTTTGAGGTTGTACAGCACAGCGGGCTCGTGCAGGTGGGTCATCATGGCCATGTCCTCGATCTTGTCAAACTTGGGAGGGTTCATGGGGAAGACTTGGTCTTCTTTCACAGTTACTGTCTGTCAGGTCAAACAAGAGGAGCCAGGTTAGTAAAGAAGTGTCAGCTCTCCTAATGGGCAGTGGGGCCCCATCGCATCCCCTCCAGATGCTCTACTCACCGCCCCAGCTTCGGTCTTGGCCGTCACCTTCCCCCCTTCCCTGCTCTGCACAGTCGCTTTCACGAAGGACTCCTTAGGGTCCGCCACGAAGACTGAGGTCTTGGCATCGAAAGGCTTATTCTGGGCCTCGATGCGCTCCTTTTCAGACTTTCGGAGGTAAGGAGCGGCCTCCCCAAAAACAGCCATTTCCTGGTCTGAACTCATGGCTGCAGTTTATTGATGGCAGCCCAATCAAAGACCCTGCCTGGCAGAGGAAGAAAACATATTACAGAAATTCAGAAACTGGATCATTAGATTCATGTTTGTTTTTTTTTTAAAACAAACAAACAAAAACAAACCCAACCTTATTCCTTGACAGGTTGAGCACTAGCATCTTGCTGGGTATGACTACCTCCCTGGCTTGGCTGGAGGTGAAATGGCAGTCTCTGTGTTCTGTACCATTGCTGACAGATACTTATTTGGCAAGAGACTGTTGGTTCTGGCTCATCTTCTACACGATATTATAACTCCTTTCTCTGTTTCTTTTGCATAAAAGAAAGCCGCTTATCATCAGCTTATACAGACACAATGCTAAGACGACAGCAGGATTTCTCGAGCTCCTTCACCTGTACTTCTTGTCTTCCAATCAGATTTCAGGGACCCTGCAGACTGGGAGTATGTTCCTTTTATAGCATCCTTCACACCTCTTAGAACACATGCTGGGTGTGGGTAAGGACCAGAGTTGGCTTTATATATTAAAAGATCAATACAACTATGTTGCTAAAGTTATATGAACTATTCAGTGCCTGGTGAAAACCTTTTCATTATAGATTTGGAATTTACAAGGACCACATAATAATAAAGGAAAGCATAAATGTGAGGAGCTTTGTTTTGCATTTTCAGTTAAAAAATCCTGTTTTTACATCCACTACTCTTGTTCCTGTGCCATAATTTTGAGAAACTCAGCTTCTTCACCTGTCTTTAGTATTTCTCAAAGACATTAGTTATTACTTAAGTTTTCTTGCTTTATTACTAGTATTCTCATAAAAATTTCAGGAAACTTTTTCTTTTCAAATCTGTCTCTTGTCACTTTAACATTCATTAATCCTGTCAATAAGAATCATATATAACCTATTTTATAATTTTTTTTAAATTTTATTTTATTTTTAAACTTTACAATATTGTATTAGTTTTGCCAAATATCGAAATGAATCCGCCACAGGTATACTATTTTATAATTTTAAAAAGATATTTTATTGAGAAAAAACTCAAAGCACTTGAGTCATCTTCTCAATATTTTTCTATTCAAACCACAGTGGTTTGGATAGCACAATTAAAGTCCATTGTCTAGACTTTCCTGGCAGTGCAGTGGTTGGGAGTTCACCTTCCAGGGCAGGGGATGCAGGTTCGATCCCTGGCCGGGGAACTAACATGCCAAATGCCTCGGGCCCAAAAACCCAAAGCATGAAACCGAAGCAATATTGTAACAAATTCAGTAAGACTTTAAAAATGGTCCACAGCAAAATATATTTTTTAAAAATCCTTTGTCCTACTAAAAATGCTCACAATCATTTTTCGTATCATATAATTTTTTAAATGTTCATTTTACAGAGTGTGAAACAGCATGCAGATTTCAACCACTTTTCCAAGTCAAAGATTCACTTCATTTTATTAATCCAGTAATGCTGCATCTCAAGGGTTTTTATATTATATACAGTGGTAAGAGCTGCAGGATAGGACATTTACATTTTCTCTGTAAATGAGCAATAATGGTGTGAAATGCTGCGTTGCATATTGTAATTGAATTATTTAAAAGATAATCTGCAATGCTGGAAATAGAAAAAACAATGTATCTAAAAACTCCTGAAGCATTGTATTTATTGCAAAAGATACTGATTAATGAGAACCAGTTTCTAAAGTCTCCCTCTGAGTTTTTCAGGGAAGCATGAACAGCCATGAAATTGAAATGCTTTTATTTTGTAGCCCTTACCCTCAACCACTCTCCAAACCACTGCAGAAGGTTTCCTACTCCTTGCAAGGAATGAGAAAAACAAGCCAGTGCCTTACCTTGGAGATGCAACCTTGAAGTGGGTCAGAACTGTAAGAAAAAGAGCAAATGTCCTCTGATTAAATGTGAACAGTTCCCAATAGTAGCAAGAATGATTCTGAATTGAGAAGCAGGAAATGACTGGGAACACCAAAACATCTAATTAAAATTGCTGCGGAGTAAGTTGGTGCTTCACTGGAAGGGCTCCCAGGGGCAGCAGGAGCCAGGATGTGTGGCATGCATGCGGGCAGCCAGGCATCCCTGCTGGCCCTTCAGACAGAGCTCTGTCCTCACACACACTTACCTTGAAGCTTTATGAGGAAAGACAAGTCATACTCATCCCCAGGGTACTTTTATAGGGTCAAATATGGAAAACACGTCGCCTCCTCCTCTTTCTTAAATCATATTTGGCAAAACCTGTTTTTGGCAATGAAGGTCTCCAAGCATAATTCCCTTCATATTAAAGATGTTTGGATATAATTAGAAATATTTCCTCTCACATTGGGTTAAGTGTATAAATCAATCTCCTATAAATAAGTTGAGTTGTTGGCAACCTGAAAGTGACTGCCTTTGGAATAATGTAAGGTGTTGTTTCAGAGATAGCCATGAGCTGGATTCCCTGGACTTTGTTGCCTGCTGCTCTTGTATTTCACTGAATCGCCTGTGTGAGTCTTTTCGACTGCCTGCACAATTGCAGATATTATACTAGGGAGCAAAGTTTCTGCTCTTTACCAGAGCACCAGAAAAAGATAGTTTCTCCCAAGAAGCCATGTTTTTTTTCTCCCAATTTATTGTACTTTTTCAAGGATGCTTGGAAATTTAATTTTACAATTTTCCTCATGAAGAGCAGCCAAAGATACACAGCTTCTTTTTTTTCCTTTGGTTAGTCACTCCTGATTCATTGTCAAATCATTTTTGCCAAGCCAGCAAAATCATTTTCCTTCACTTTTATTTTTTAGATGCAAGTTGCTTGTGACATTTGTTTTCCTCTATGAAACTCACCATAGAAAACAAGGCATTTATCTGTCTAAATATATAACATCTGTGACTTCTCTATCAGTTATCCATGGTATATATTTCACATTTTGCTTACAAACAATACTGGTACATTATTTTCTATTTTTATTTTTAATTTTAAAAATTTGGCTTATCGTCTCGATGGTCTTGCATCTCTTATGTCAGCATTGTTTATCTGGGACTGAGACAAAATTTGCTTAATATACCCTGCTTGGCAACCATTCCTGTATTATTGTACTGATATTTCAGTTGATTCAGTGCAAAGAGGCTGCCTTATGAAAGCAGATATCTGGAGATACTGTTTGTAACAGTCACATGATTTTATTGCTGTAATGGACTATCTAACCGCTATTCGTTACTTCACTAATAATGTAACGGAGATTCCAAGAACAGAAGAGAGTTCACAAATGACACAGCAGTGTAGACACTGGGCACCTGATTCGCAGTCTGGTGTGCTTGCTGGTAACTGAGTAGGTTAAAACCTTTAGGAAGGGTCTTTGGAGACTTGAGTCTGAGAGGGGCTTCCCTAGCCTAGCCTTCATCTGCTTTGTAACCACAGGTGCATCATTTTGCTTTTTTACACACTTTATCAGGAAAATGTTGAGTAGTTTCAGGAAGAGAGAACATTTTAATAATGCTCTCAATAGAGTTCTGTGGGAATTTTAAGACAGCCTTTGGACTACTCTGGATAGAGTTTCCAATAAGTAGAAAATAGACGTTGGTTTTGGTCATTACTGCCAAGTTCTGAGGCACACAACTATTTACAGGTGGTGTGAGAACACAGTGAAAGGGGCCAGGGCAGTGAGAAGTGATTCCACATCCTTCCTGAGCCAGTGTGACAGTGTGGATCCAAATTACCTGTGCAACTACTTCCGCACATATGATTAAGTCAATTCTCTCGCAGGGCCATTTAGACTGATGTGCTTTTTATTCAGATGGGAAATCATCATTTAGTCTTTACTTTATGCTGTCCAAGAAGGTTATATTTTTGGCTATGCATTGCAATTAAATCCAGCTTAAAAAAAATCTTGATTCTCTTGGGAAACTCCTCTAAATAATTCAGGTTGCTACTATATCTAGCTTTTGCACCAAATTCTTATCATTCTGTGGGTTTACTATACATTTGAATAATTTATTTGGGATCATATTTTATTGATACTTGTAATCATTTATTTTGACTCTTTACATAATTATAGGAGGCCATAAAGTCTGGAAACATAGGCTAATAAACAGCCTATTGATATTACATAATATATAGAATAATATTTTGCCTCCAGACTTTATGGCTTTCCTAGAGAGAAAAGTCTCATCTGACTGTTTCATGTGGTTACCTATTATCCAGCACATATACTATGAATATATTGTGTACTGGTATTAATGATGAAAATCTTTCTGTGCTAATAATACCCATACTTGGAATTCATATTAGCTACGAATTCAAGGAGAATTAGCAAGGAGAATTCATGATATGCTTCAGGAGGCACCCCTGTGTGAGAATATAACTAGGGCCATTCCTTGCATAGACCTGGAAAATAGATTCATGTTAGAGGAAGTAGGAGCTTTCTGAGTTCCTACTAGACCCCAGTTTCAAGGAAAGTTTAGGAAGAAATAAAAGTAATTTCCATATTTCTGTTCATCAGAACAGGCTTCCTTGATCAGTGACAACATTATGGTCTTAAAGTATGACTATTCCCCCTAAGTTGCTTCAGTCGTGTCTGACTCTTTGCGACCCCATGGACTGTAGCTTGCCAGGCTCCTCTGTCCATGGGATTCTCCAGGCATGAATACTGGAGTGGCTTGCCATTTCCTTCTCCAGGGGATCTTCCCAACTCAGGGATCAAACCCGCATCTCCTGCATTGCAGGCAGATTCTTTACTGCTGAGCCACCAGGGAAGCCCCAAAGTATGACTATAGACCTAAAATAAAAGCAAGTGCATAATTACTTCTTAGTGGCAGATCAAATGGGATTGTTTATATTCTATGATTATTTCAGTTTTGACTTTGCTTCAGGAGAGAAAGAAAAGACCAGTCTAAGGGTATTGCTTATACAGTGCCCTATGCTCTTTATTTCCTTTGCAGTAGAGTAGGATAGATGATAATTACAGAGAGAAATGACCAAAGACTTCACATTTTGTGCCTCTCTTCAGTCATCCCATAGCATCAGGACACGATCACTCTTCACTGATGATTTTTGTGTGAACCTCCCGGCTCTTCACCCGCAGCTTGTTGACCTGGGATTCAGCAATGTCAGCCCTTTCCTCGGCTTCCTCCAGCTCATGCTGGAGCTTGCGGAATTTAGATAGATTTGTATTGGATTGTTCCTCCTGAGAATAAAAATGGAATTGTAAGGAATGCATACTGAGCATCTTCATAGACTCTGTAGGCCTAAGGAAAGAAAGGACTTGGCATCTACAAAGTTAGAATACTCAACAGGAGACATTATTATCCTACCACCTCCTGGACTTTGCTTATCATTGAAATTAAGATTTATCTGGGGCTTTATGCTTCATAAAGAATTGCAGCTCTACTTTTGCAACCAAAACAGGGTAACAAATATGTACCACAAGTAAAGCAAGAAATAATATAAAAGCAGGAAAGAAGGCAAGGATAAAATCATGCTTGTTAATGCTTGCTGGAAGATGACGACTGTTCGCTTGAGTTAGATATTCTTCATCACTAAGGATGCATTTCTTAATAGCTTCTTTAAGTGGAAATAAATGTTGGATTTTATCATATGTTATTTTGGCACATTTCAAAGCAATCACTTTTTCCCTCCTACTTTGTATGTAATGATTCTGTTGACAGACTCCTTAATATTAAGTAATCCTTAGTTTGTAGGAATTAAATATATTTAATCACTGATGGACAATTTACTTAATAAAGTACGGGTTTCAGTGACCTAGTAATTTATCTTCACTACAACTATACTCATGAATAAAACTGCCTTTAGTGTCTTTCCCCACCCCTGTTCTCTTTTGGACAGGTTTTGGTATGAGGGTTATGCGAGCTTCTTAAAATGATTTGGAAAGCTTTTCATCTTTTCCCATGCTCTGAAGTGGCTTACATAGCTCAGGGATTATCTGTTCCTTCAAAATTTGAAAGACTTATCTGGAATGAGTTCATTTTCAGAAGGAATTCTGAAGTAACTTATTCAGCCAATTTAATAATTTATATTCTCTTATTTAAGATTTCAACCACCTTGATAGTTACATATTTTGCATTTAAAAAAATAATCTTCTTCCTGATATGGTTTGTCCCCTTTCTCATTTGTAATGTTGTGAGTTTTTACTTTCACTCACTTTTTATTTGATTACATATTTATTTTTATTAATTCCCAAGATATTACTGAGATTAGCTGTTGGAAATAGGATATACCCATTCATTCATTTCTATATTACCTTTAACAGTACCTCTTCATTATTTTACTATTATTTTTAACTTCTTGATTGGACTGTCAGTTTCTTCATTTATTTTTATTTTTGATTCATAATGAAAGCATATAAAGAAATGAATTGTCCTTCAAGGACAGCTCAGACTACATTCAAGGTTTATAAAAGTCTCATCTTCCATGAAATTTTATTTACAGTTAAAAACTATTCAGTAATTGTGTTTTTATTTCAAGTTAATCCAAAAATTTTTTAGGAAAGTCAGTTTTTTAACATTTAAATACTTGGAAATTTTTCTTGATATTTTCTCATCACTTTACAACTTTATCACACTAGGGCTAGAGAATGTATTATTTCTGCTTTGAGATTTTTTTGAGGTTTCTTTGTGGATAGAAGGTCAACTTTAAAAATTAAAAAAAAGTACAAATATTTTTAAGAAGTACTCAGTCTTCTATAATGCAGACAGCTTATTTACTACAGTTAAATAGTAAATCTAAGTACTTATGAGTTTTTCTTAACAGAGGACTTTCTTCCCTTTGTCTTAAGAATACTTACAGCCTCCTCAGCTTGTCTCTTGTAAGATTTCACTTTCGCCTGAAGTTTATCTACCAAGTCCTGAAGTCTGAGAATATTTTTCCGATCTTCTTCCGTCTGAAAGATGATACAAACCACAGAGTCTTAGTTCAAAAGCACACTACTGTTGTGTCATGACATGGGAGCATTTCCTATATATACAAGGAGTGCTTAGCTGATAGAAACTGTTGCTGCACCTGGTAAGTGAGTTCCTTCACTCTCCTCTCGTGTTTGCGCAGACCCTTGACAGCTTCCACATTGCGCTTCTGCTCACTCTCTACCTCTCCTTCCAGCTCACGCACCTGCAAAGGAGTAGGCGCTTAAGAACTTTGATCCACTAAGGCACTGGGAATAAATGGAAATAGATAGATACTGGGAGACCCACCCTGGCCTCCAGTTTCTGGATTTGCTTCTTCCCGCCCTTCAGGGCCAGCTGCTCAGCCTCATCCAGACGGTTCTGCAGGTCCTTCACCGTCTGCTCCATGTTCTTCTTCATCCGCTCCAGGTGGGCGCTGGTGTCCTGCTCCTTCTTCAGCTCCTCAGCCATCATGGCTGCCTAATTAGCAGTAAAATAAAGCTAGTTGAGGAAGGTGAGACAGCCCATCAAGATTCTAGCTTGACGACCCGGTGTGGCCCTCTGCTCACATCAGTGATGGCCTTCTTGGCTTTCTCTTCTGCGTTGCGAGCTTCCTGGAGAATGTCCTCCATCTCTCCCTGGATTTGCGTGATGTCTGTCTCTAGCTTCTTCTTGGTGTTGATCAGGCTGGTGTTCTGTTTGAAAGTAAGTTATATGCTCTTTTAATCATGTTACCAAAGTACGTAGTGGTGGCCACTGTTTGATAAAAATTTCAGATAAAAATTTGGAAGTCAAATGCTCTTGAATATTATTCTGTTATGTAGTACAATTAATTAAAATAGAAATGTTATAGAATATTTAGCATCTTTGTACATTTCTTATAATTAGACCAAATATCTCTATAATTTTAAACTGCCGTTTACCAGTGAAACTACTCACAAGGATAAAATTATAACATGTTCAAGTATTTCTTTTACCACAATAAAAATGTCAATATTGATAGCCAGGGTCAATAAAGATACTAACACAAAAGAATATGGCAAGTTTTAGAATATTTTAAGAAGTTAAACACTAATAATACATGCAAGATGAAATAGCGAAAGATTTCTCAATAATGCAGTGAAAATTTGGTAGAAGTATAAAACCTGACTGTTATATAAAAAATTCAAGTTTATCTTTTCTGGGTCATAGGCATTTACTGAAGGTGAATTCTTTGTGCTGAATCTTACCTGGGTGTGCAGGAGCTGGACGCGCTCACTGGCATCCAGGAGCTCCTGCTCTGCGATCTTCCTGCTCCTCTCCGTCTGCTCCAGGGTGGCCCTCAGCTCCTCGATCTCAGCCTGCAGCAGGTTGGCTCTGCGCTCCACCATGGCCAGCTGCTCCTTCAAGTCCTCCTGGCCCCGCAGAGCATCATCCAGGTGGATCTGGGTATCCTGTGGAATGAACGATCATTGAGACACCTTGTTTTCAGGGCTGCAGTCACCCACCTGTACTGGGACCATCTCCTGAACCCATTTACCTTGAGGATGGCTTGAGTGTTCCTGTAGTTCTTCAGGGCCTCAGCAGCCATGCGGTTGGCATGGTTCAACTGGATCTCCATTTCATTGAGGTCTCCTTCCATCTTCTTCTTGAGCCTGATGGCGTCATTCCTGCTCCTGATTTCAGCATCCAGCATGGTCTGCATGGACTCCACGACTCTAATGTGGTTCCTCTTCAGCTGGTCAATTTCCTCATCCTTTTCAGCAATTTTCCTGTCAATTTCAGACTTGACTTGGTTCAGCTCCAGCTGGATACGCAGGATCTTGCCCTCTTCGTGTTCAAGAGATGCCTTAACAACAGCAAGGGATGACGTTAGCAGGAATGGACACATTTAGCAGCTTTTCTGCACACCTTTCCTTCCGCCAATTTTGTGCCATTTATTCCTCTGTTCAGTGTATGTGGCTAGTCCTAATTCTTTTCTGAATTTGTTTACAATGTACATTTTTGACTCATACCTCTGCCTCCTCTAAAGCAGCCTGAATTTCAGACTTTTCTTGTTCCACTTGCTTCTTTATTTTCTCCAGTTCATGCATACGTTTCCCTCCTTCTGCGATCTGCTCCGTGAGGTCAGAGATCTCCTCTGTTTGGGTGAAAGACGGGAAGAGACTTGATCAGACAGAAAACAGAAGAGAAAGGTACCTCCAAGGCATGAAAACTATTCAAAGTGAAAGGGACTCACGCTGCAAGTTTTTGTTCTCTCGTTTCAAAGTTTCTAGCTGATCCAAGGACTCCTCGTAGGCATTCTTCATCTTGAACAGCTCGGTACCCAGAGAGCGGGCCTCCTTCTGAGCTGCCTCGAGCTCGGCGTGGGTTTCCTCATACTTCTGTTTCCATTCTGCCAGGATCTGAAACACACACCAAAAGAGGTTACCTGGCTGGAAAGGACAGAGAACAGTGGTGGAGGCCGGAGGCTGTGCAGAAGTTACCTTGTCAAAGTTCCTTTGCTTTTTGTCCAGGGCTGCGCAGGCAGCGTTTGTCCTCTCCACATCGAGCATGAGGTCCTCAACCTCATTCTGGAGCCTCTGCTTGGTCTTCTCAAGGGAGGCGCATTTGGCGTTCACAGCTTCCACGTGTTCCTCAGCAGCCTGCAGACGCTGGGCCAGTTTCTTCCTTGAAGATTACACATGGTTGTAGAGAGAGGGAAACCAAACCGAGAATTATGAACTGTTACCGTGCTGAAAAGTGTGGGGAACTTCATATTAAAAATCTCCTTCATTCAAAAAAATATTGATGAGCTCCTTTTATGAACCAGATGCTGAGTACACTGCAGCGAATAGGACAGAAAAGATCCCTGCCTCATGAAGCTTCCAAAGAAGAGAGAGATAAACAATAAGCAAGTCAGAAAATGCATAGCGACTTATTGCAGATGTAAAGTGCAGTGAAGGAAGATAAAATGGAGTAAGGAGTGGGCAGCTATTCTTAGATATTCAGGGAAGTCCTTTCTGAGGAGGTAATGTTTGAGTCAAGATCTAAAAGAAGTCAGAGAGAGCCAGAGGGAGATCTGGCGGGGGGAGGTTGTTCCAGACACAAGAGGGGCTAACAAATTCCTGAAGCATCAATGCGCTTGGTGTGCCTGACAGCCAGCAATAAGGCTGATTATCTGTGTGAGTTATTCTTTTTAACTAGATTTTAGGCTCAGAGGTCAGTGATGGTGTTTGCTTTATTCATATCCTGTTCTCAGGGGCTGATAATGCCTGGCAGATAGGAGCTAATTAATGAATGTTTGTGAGTTAATTCACTGAATCCTCAAAGGTTCTGTTTCTGTGATTCAATGTTCAACATTCTCTGCACATTCTCTTATATCTGAGCACATACTTGGCCTCCTCCAGCTCCTCCGTGCGCTGGATGGCGTCTGTCTCATACTTGGTCCTCCACTGGGCCACCTCGGTGTTGGCCTTGGACAGCGCCCTCTGCAGCTCGGCCTTGGATTCCTGCTCCTCCTCATACTGTTCACGCAGCAGGTCACAGTCATGACGGGCTGACTGCAGGCCATGGGCCAGGGCATTCTTGGCCTGCGAAGAGAGTTATATGTTCATTTTACTGAATACTTAGTGTTTAATTCTTAAGCTTCAAAACCCTGTAAAAGTTGGTATAATGGACTCCAATTAGGGTCAGGGTAGGGGGAAATGAGTCTTATCTAGTTACCTTTATCTCCTCTTCAAGTTGCCTCTTTAATTCCTCAATCTGTTGAGTAAATGCTTGTTTGCCCCTTGACAACTGAGACACCAGAGCTTCTTTCTCATCTAGCTGACGTGAAAATTCACCTGATAGGCAAATGATATGGCACCACTTGTTAAAGCGAAGAAAAGGTTTTGCAAGACTGTATGAGAAATAAGTTGAAAATCTCAACACCCCCTTTTCAGTTGAGTGCTCGGGTGGTTGAATTCTCTATTGACATCATCATGCTTGATGTCAATTTTCTGATTTTTATGGTGAAAATAACCTAAATGAATAAATGCAGCTTAACTTCTCTTTGTCCTCTCCATAACTGATTCTTTCGGGTTACATTATTGTACAAAACCTGTTAATAACTGTCAAAGAAGGGAGTTAAACTTTTTAATTCCACATTGGCCCTGTTTCATAAGACTTTTGAGAGACTGGGTTATCCATTGCCCTATGCAGGAATTTGG
This sequence comes from Bos javanicus, assembly GCF_032452875.1. NCBI lineage: Eukaryota > Metazoa > Chordata > Mammalia > Artiodactyla > Bovidae > Bos > Bos javanicus. Next base: position 30,970,616 of record NC_083886.1, read on the forward strand.
TTCATTCTGGTTTAGCTAAAAGGAAGCACGATCTAAAACAGAAGCCCTGGACCCATGATGGAAAAACCCTTGGCCCCAGGCATCCCTTCTATGTGGCCAAATCCTCAAGGCCTTTGTGGAGCAGAGCTTGGCCCAGTCCTATGGAAGTCTTCACCTCAGCATCGTCCCTAAGTAACCTTGTACGTGGGGGAGAGTCTGAACTGTCCGGTGAATCACATGTTCTCAGTTGCTTTTATTAGGCTCTCACATATCAGTTGTTTTAGACCACATCATCTCCACTTTTAGGCCTCATGGAGGAGGAGAGAGTTACCAGATTCAGTCTGCAAGCGTCCCCTCTGGGTTGTCAGGTCGTTGATCAGCCGCTGCTGCTCCTCCTCCTTGGATTTCAGCTCGTTCACTTGGTCCTCCAGAGTTCGGCACATCTTCTCTAGGTTTCCCTGTGAGAGGAAAAGTGGAAGAAGCAAGTGCAGACATTGACAGCTACCATTTCTTCTAAAATAGAAAAAGATTTATTTTGACATATAAAGTAAATTATCTTGTATGTAATATATAGGAATTTTTTCTTTATCTTGTATAATATGATTGCTGTCCTAAGGTGAAGACACACATTGGGAGTTTTAAAAAGCTAATTGTGAAGCTTCATTCATTATTCCAGGCATTCCTTGTATTATCGCTCTTCCCAGATATCACTTTTTTTTAAAAACAAATTTAGGGTTTGGGCAACCCTGTATCCAGTAAGTCTATCAGCACTATTTTTCCAATAGCATTGGCCCACTTCATGTCTCTGTATCACATTTTGGTAATTCTCACAGTATTCAAGCTTTTCTTCATTATTATATTTGTTTCAGTGATCTGTGATCTTTGATGTTGGCACTGTGACTCATTGATGGTTCAGATGATGGTTAGCATTTTTTTTTTTAAGCAAGAAAGCATTTTTAAATGAAGGGATGCATTTTTTTTTAGGCATAATGCTGTTGCACACTTAATAGACTACATTATAGTGTAAACATCATTTTTATACGCCTTGGGAAACCAGGGAATTTGAGTGGCTTGCTTTATTTTGATATTTGCTTCATTGTGGTGGTCTGGAACCAAACCTGCAATATCTCTGAGGTCTGCCTGTGATAAAAAAATGAAAGATCATGTACTAAAGATTTTGTGAAAAATGTAGTGACATATTTTCAAAAAGCATTTATAAATACTTCACTGCCTACTTATGTACAGTGAAACTGCATGTTGGATAGTTGAGAATTTTGGAGACCTGTGTTCCCCAGTTGGAGTGCTAGAGAACACGGACAGCCTGGTTCGCTGCAGATGTTGTCCTATGTTAATAGTGTGGTGGGGTTAATATGCTCAGCTTCTTTGAATTTTAGTTTCTTCCTATGATTGAGTGGAAATAATATAATACTGGTATCTTTCTTGTTTACCTCCTGGATTACTGCAAAGAACAAATCACCTGTGTGTAAAGGCCCTATGCAGACTGTGCACATAATGGGTCATTGCTGTTAATAACAGTTTCTCAGACTCGGCAGTACCTTGGCTTTAGAGATCGTTTCCACATTGCTAGCAAGGTCGTCGATCTCCATCTTCATCTCACTCTTCTCCTTCTCCAGCTTCTGCTTGACCCTCTGCAGGTTGTCAATCTGCTCCCCCAGCTCAGCCACACTGTCCGCGTGCTTCTTGCGAAGAGCGGCCGCGGTGGCCTCGTGCTGCAGGGTGGCCTCCTCCAGGTCCCTGCGCATCTTCTGGAACTCGGCCTCCCGCTTCTTGTTCATCTCAATCTGGGCGGAAGTGGCCCCGCCGGCTTCTTCCAGCCGCTCGCTGATCTCCTCCAGTTCCCGGGAGAGGTCTGAGCGCTGCTTCTCTGCCTTGGCGCGGGAGGCCCGCTCGGCCTCGATCTCCTCCTCCAGCTCCTCGATGCGGGCCTGGAGGTGGGGAGAAGCTCACTGTGAGCTCCTTTATGCTCATAACTATGGCTCTTTGAGCCAGACTGATAGAAATATGAACTTACCTGCAACTCTTTGATCTTCTTCTGCAGTTGAATGCCAAGTGCTTGTTCATCTTCAATCTTGCTTTGCAAATTGCTGATTTCAAACTCTTTCCTTTTTGAAAAGTAGTAAAGGATAACAGTTGAGTCCATAGTCAACATTGGAAGCAAGTCCATAAACAATTCTTTCATACTTACTTTTTGAGCTTTTCATCAAGTTGTTGTTTTTCATTTTCAATGTCCATTATGGACTCTTGGGCCAACTTGAGATCACCTTCAAGTTTCCTCTTGGCTCTCTCTAGGTCCATGCGAAGTTTCTTTTCTTGCTCCAAGGACCCCTCAAGCTAAATACAAATAATGCTGAGTCAAAAAGAATTGCTTAGCTTCCTTTCAAAGAAAATTTCCTTGACAATCCTAGACTTACGTCATCCACTTGCTGCTCTAGCTTGGTTTTAGCTTTGGTCAGAGTGTTGACTTTGTCCTCTTCTGCCTGCAGGTCATCCAGGGTCTGCTGGTGGGCCTCCTGGAGGGCCTTTTTCTCCTTGGTCAGCTTGGCGATGGTTTCATCCAGACCTGCCATCTCTTCTGTGAGGTTTTTCACCTTAGGAAGTAAAAACACTTTGCATTCATTACATGTTACATTTTGGTGGCTTCCGTTTTTTGCTTGTATTGCCTAGTAATGATAAAAACATAAACTTTCCTTGTATGTTTCATACCTTATTTTCTGTGGCATGTTTCTCCTTCTCAACCTTGGCCAGTGTCAGCTCAAGGTCGTCTATGTCTTTCTTTAGTTCTGAACATTCGTCCTCCAGTTTCCTCTTCTTGGCCGTCAGCTCAGCATTGATCTCTTCCTCATCCTCTGCTCTCTCAGTCACCTCCTTGATCTTAGCCTCCAGCTGGATTTTGGTTTTGATCAGCTGGTCACATCTTTCCTCTGCATCAGCCAAGCCTTCAGCTTCCTTGAGTTGAAAGCAAAATCAAAATTGGGAAGTAAGAATGAAGTATTATACAATGATAATGGTATAAATCTCCCCCATTAATTCTTTGGATTAAACTTTTATGAACCACTTGTCATGTGTGATTGCCAGATGCTCCACATTTTGGGAAAAACAAAATGTATCAGGTATTGTCCTGTTCATTTAGAAGAGTATATTCTACAGTAGGTTAGAAAGCTTAACCCCAACAAGCTACGATTAATTCAGAAAGCAATTAGTGACATAAAAGATCAGAGAAGTTGTTTCAGATATGATTTAATGAATGAAGTGGCATTTGAGTTGGGCTTTGAGAGATGGATAGGACTTGGTTTTGTAGAAATGAACTTATTGGGGGAAGGATCAGGAGAAGGGAAAGCATTCAGAAGTTTCCAGATGTAGCCACTACTAGCAAATTATTTCCCTTTGTAGTCTTGGAGGATGATCCTGGTTATGATACTTTAAATTCTAATTGAGGCATTAAGTAATCAAATTCCTAGCAACATATGTTTCTACTTAAGAGAGTTGGGGGTGGATGGAAAAGAGAGAGAAATTGATAGATACATTCATCAGTGAGCCTCCATATCAGTCTTTGGATACATAAAAGAAGAAAGTGTGCTGCACACAGGCAGGTAGTGAGCATGGTAATATAGGACAGTAGCTAAGTGATTCTCTAGGGACAAGAGAAGAGACTTCAGGATAGCTTTGAAGGGAATGGGGACAGCAAAAGAGCTCTTTTCCCTTCTGTAATCTAAAGGAAGGAGTTATTATACCACCCCAACTTGACAGAAGAGACCAATCTTAATCAGCAGGAAAAAATATATGATTTTGTGATGAGTAAATTATACCAAACCAATTCAGTTCACTTCAAATCAAAGACAGTCTCATAAATTACATTTCAGAGTTGATGAAAGCAGTTGTAAAATGATTGGTTCAGGCATAGCAATGAGCAGGCTGGATGGAGGGAGAGAATTGGGGGCAGGTAGAGCAAGTTAAGTGCTGATGCAGCAACCCGAACGTTATATGATGCGCACTGACTATGGAGATGGATTGGAAAGAGCAAGTCTCATTTTAGAGATCAATAACAAACAATAATTCAGTAAAAACTGATGTAGAGTACTATCGTTTATCAGCTGTACACACTGTGATTTAAGATCCATAAACATCTAGAAGTTCAAGGAAGTTGCAGAGAAAACAAATCACTTTCTCCACGCTGTTCTCCCCCTTTGTATTTGGGCTGCTGCTGCTGCTGCTAAGTCGCTTCAGTCGTGTCCGACTCTGTACGACCCCATAGACGGCAGCCCACCAGGCTCCACCGTCCCTGGGATTCTCCAGGCAAGAACACTGGAGTGGGTTGCCATTTCCTTCTCCAACGCATGAAAGTGAAAAGTGAAAGTGAAGTCGCTCAGTCGTGTCCGATTCTTAGCGACCCCATGGACTGCAGCCTACCAGGCTGATAGGCCATAACAGTTCTATAATTGTCCAAGGTTTCCTTTTCCATTTTAAGAATTAGTCTCAAAAGGAATTTTAGAGTATGTCAGAACTTGTAATTTTGAGAAACTATATAACTCAATAAGGTTTTTATAAATGACTAAAGGACTCATAAAAATCAGTTCAGCCACTGACTTATTAGATTACTCTGATCTGGGGAATTTCTTTAACTTCTCAGTGTTTGTTTATATCTTAAGTTTTTAAAATGCTTGAATGAATGATAATGGGGACTTTTCAGGGTTCCTTTGCTTTCAAGTGATACGCTTAGTACATATTTACTCACTGACTAATGATAATACCTATGAAGAGAGGTTAAAATGAAGAGGCTGTGATACTGTGCTTTAAGGAAAATGTAACTCATATAAGTTAATTTATCAATAGGAAAAGTTGAAAATAGCTTAAAAATTTTAAGAAAGCTATCCTTTTTATGGATTTCTTCATGACATTGTTGGGCTTGCTTGACTTGGACTAAGGAAATGGGAGATTGTAATTGGCCAGAATGTTGATGCCAAGCCTGTCCCACTTTGATTTCAGCTTCTTCTTGAATCAATAAACAGAGGAGAGACCTTAAGAATTCGGGATCTGTATCAAAGGAAGAATCACAGGGTTCACTAGCTCTGCCTTTTACCCTGGTAGTTCAGTTCAAATAACTGCAAGTCAATTTGTTGGGCTAAATCCTGGGGGTTGGGAAAAAGAGATCCAGAGAGAAATAAGAATGACTGTCTTTTTTGAGTTTAAATGCAATCTTATACATGTGTATTCAGAAAATAGGGCTCCACTTTTCAGGCTGGGTTGAAGCATTAAAGCAGTCATTTTCTCAGAAAAATGACTGAGATTTGAGGGCTTGCCTTTAAATTGCTTCCTTCATGGCTGTTAAATTTGTGACATTGTTAAATAAATTCTTCAATTTCCCATTTGCAATTTGGAAGTAGTTCTTGCCTTCTTCATAGGAATGTTGAAAGTTAAGTGAAATACTGAAAAAAGCAATTGGAAATATTCTTTTTCAAGAAAAGGCCATTTGTAAATCCAAGGTGTTTGTGAAGTCAAGAAAATGGTGCAATTGAAGTCACTGACATGGTGCATTCAGCACAGAGGGTACTCACAGATTGAACCTGGAGCTGTAGGTCATTTTTCTCTTTCAAGAGAGTCACCATTTTTTCCTCCAGTTCCTTCCTTTTGGCCTCTGACTTGGCCAGTTCATCCTTGGTTTTCTGGAACTCTTCCTTCATTGTGGCCATCTCCTTCTCCGTCTCTGCACTCTTCAGCAGGGGCTTGATCCTGAAGAACAGTTTCATCCAGGGCCAGTGCTTGACATTCATGAAGGCTCGGATGTTGTACTGGATGCAGAAGATGGACTCCCTGAAATTTAACCAATGCAAATTAGATGCTGTGTGGATGATGGAATGAGATGAAATCTTGGTGATGAGAGTTGGAGGTTCTGCCTTCCACCATGTTCCTCACCACTTTCAAAAACACAAATGAAATAAATTGTATTTGGGGATGGTGGTCAAGGACTCATCAGTCATTTATTTCTCTTCGTTGGTGCTTCTCAAACTTTGGTGTGCATAAGAATCAGCTAAGACCTTGTTAAAATACTGATTCCTGGGCTATTTCCCTAGAGATTCAGATTCAGCAGATATGAGATGGGGCCAAAAATGTGCATTTTTAACAAGTTTGTAAGAGATGCTGATGATACAGGTCCAAGGACCACCCTTTGAGAAGTACTGCTCTGCTTCAGTGCTTTGCAAACTTTCCTATGTGAACACCGCTGAGAGCAGCGAAGGGGGAACCAGACCCCTGCCAGGTGTGAGGTGCAGGATAAAGAGACTCATTAAAAACTCAGTTTCTTTGAAAAATCTCTGGTTTTATATTTTAATGTTGTATGATTTTTGCATTCTATTCTTTAATATCATCACATTTGTTTTAATATAATTATTCTTAAAAATTGCCTTCATATATAGTCAATTGCCCAAGTGTATATATATATGTGTGTGTGTGTATGTGTGTGTGTGTGTATAGGGGGGTTATACCAAACTTATTTTTAATGAAATAGAATATAGTAGAAAATATTAGCAGAACTACAGGTGATAGAAAATCTGTTTCACGTAAATTATGTATTTACACACACAGGTATGCATGCATATACAGGGATCAGTGTAAAATACATTTCTCTCTGTGGATCCTATTCATATGTGTCCTACAGTTTGAGACACCTGACCTGTAGCCTTAGAGCACTGTCACTGCATCAGAGTAGATCACTAAAAAGTAAGATACCTTGGTGAAATTGTATTAACTTATTGAAAAAGTTCTTTCACCAATTTTGCCCTTAATACTTTAAATCATAATAATTCAATAATATAAGTGATCAGACAAAGAAGTTGTTTCTGTATTTCATGTAAAACTGCTGTTGAAAATAAACGTGTGCTCTGCAGTTCAATATCTTATTTAATTATCGACCCAGTAAATTCATGTTAGAACCAAATGCTGGGGCAACATTTTGCCTCTGCTTGCTCAGTGGTATGTTTTCTCGTTAGATGAGACTGACACATCTCTCTCTCTCTCTTTTTTATTATGCTTCTCTCTCTTTTTAATTTTCTTACTTTTTCTTTTTTACCCGAGCATTCAGTTTATTCCATGGTGATTGCTACCTTAAGTACTTTGGTATATGTGTATCTCCAGTTTAGCATCAGACTCTTATTCATCCCTCTTACTCTGGTAGACTTGTGATATCTGAGTCTTAATTGTAAGCCACCTCAAATGTGTTTCTGAAGAAGGAAAGTATGACTAAATAAGCAATATATTTGTATACCTCCTCTCCACCATCTTCTGGTACTCCACTCTTGCCAAGAACCCTCTGCACCTGGCCTGGGTTCGGGTCATCAGCTGGGCTAGCTTTTCATCTCGCATCTCCTCTAGGAGCCCCAGAAGACCAGCTTTGAAAAAGACCTGTGTATGGCCAGAGTTGCAGATCAGAAACTTTACACAGACTCCAAAGGGACAGACACAGTGCCAGGTGGGCCTTAGAGACCATTACCTTGGTGTGACCAAATTTATACTGGGTGTGGTCGATGTCAATGGATGCAAGGAGCTTCTCAGAAGCCTTCTTGCTGTCGATGTATTGTCCTTCAGGGATCGCACTTGCATTTAATACCTTGTATCTGATAAAGTAAATATAGTTTTCTAAAACTTGGTTTATTGATGAGACTAGAAGTAGCTAACATAAATGATTGATTTTTAAAAGTCAGAGCTTTAAAACAATTATTTTCTTCACAAGAAGGACATTGTATATGTAGATGGCCAATCTAGTTATCTGCTGTCTTTTTATTCCATTTTACCTTTCTGCGCAGTTGCAACTTTCCATTCTGCCTCATCAGACCCTGTTCTCAGGAAAGGATTCTATAATCTGGTTCACATTAATGTGTAGATGACCAATAAATGCATTTGCTATTGGTAGTGCTTAATCTCTACTGTGGTTTTGGAAGGATTAAATGAAATAACCCCAATATATTAAGCACTCAGAAATGATGTTCCCTAATTATTGAAGTTACAGTGGACATCCGTGAGCTAAGCTAGGAGCATGGTATATCCAGTGAAAAGTCCACAGAGTACCCACCAGGTGGTGTATCTTTATTTTAAAGGTGCTTTGAGGCTTATAACTTTTTACACTTTTTGTGGCAAATTAAAAATAACAAATAGAGGCATGTTTTTTACTAAATTGCTTTGCTTGCACTAAAACTCCAGGACACCCCATAATTAGGAGAGGCTGACCTCTGTTTGAAGTCCGCATACAGGATTCTGCTGGGGAAGCCCTTCCTGCAGATGCGGATGCCCTCCAGCACGCCATTACACCTCAGCTGGTGCAGGACCAGCTCGTGCTCCATGGCCCCTACAAATACATGTCCATGTTATTGCAGAGTTTTATTAAAGGGAGGGATGGCAGTCATGCTTTGTTCTTCGTCTCTGGAATGTCTTACCAGGGGTCTTCGTTTCATTGGGGATGATGCACCGCACAAAGTGAGGATGGGTACTCCTGAGGTTGGTCATCAGTTTGTTCAGATTTTCCTGTAAAATCAGGAAACCCTGTTATCTGAGTTTTAGACATGCTTATGAAAGCTTGGCAATGTCTATAAAATCAGTGTCCATCTGAGTTGAATGACCCTTGTGGACCATTTTCACTTAAGATAGCACCTTGGTAAGCTTCTCCTGAGAGGCAGTTTCCTTCTTAGTACCTCTTGTTCCACTCGAGTTTGCAGGAGTTACACACATAAAGCAGTCTTGACAGCTGAATCTTTTCAGTATCCAAGCACTATCGTCCTCTCAGCCCTGGCCCCTGGCCACCCACAAGCCTTCACAAAGCCATTGGCTTCCCATCCTAGATGGTCACCCTTTCTTCTGCTAAACTCTATGGTTCTCCAGTAAGGAAACATGCCTGCACTGCATTTGGTCTACTTCTCATAAATATAGCTTCCCCTTTTCAACTCTGTCAGCTTTGGGGGCATAAAGATTATCTGTAAGGGGAACCTACCAGTTACAATTGAGAATTGACTAGATTAAGAGCAAGGATACCATATTAGGTTCCTTAAAGACTAGCTGTCAGATGTTCATTAGAGCTACTGAGGACTTAGTCTTTTTGGGTATGTACCATTGCTTATTTCCACAACTCAATTAGATTATGAATAGCAGAGCACTACGTTTTATAACATATAAAATATTTTTTACTATTTGGCTTAGCACAAAAGATGACCTAATAATTTCCAAGTAATTTAAAGCTCTTCTCTCCAAAACTCGATTAACAGAAATCATTAGCTAAGGTTAATCCTGTCCTAAATGACTTGTGCTTTTAAAAACAAATTCACAAAGTTAACAAGAGAGTGTCAAAAACAATTTCCTCCTTACCCTGAAAAGTGCAGACACCGTCTGGAAAGAAGAGCCCTTCTTCTTACCACCTTTCTTAGTTCCACCACTTGCCTCTGGAGAAAAAAATCGGAAAAGATGTCATTCAGATATAATTTTAAATTGACAGGGCTATATGCTGCCCATTTGTTGATTTCTGTGTTCAGATGGAGCATTTTTTTCAATGCAGTTGGCCTGTCTGTTTGAGCCTTAATGAATCTTATATGTCAATTAAGTTCATATCCATTTCTCAGTGACACTCAGTAAGCAGCAGATATGGAGGAAGAAGCAGGAGAGAATGATAGAAGCCAAGCCTTTTCATTGCTTAAGATGTTGAAAGTTCCTTTCTGGCTCTTGGCAGCAGGGCCTTCATCAGTGCTGGAGTGAATGTCATGATGCAGCCTGCTTCCTCAGAACTTGGAGGCACAGTGGATTTGGCCACAACACTTCGTCCTGGGCTGGGATATCACTAGCTTCAGTCTAACACCATGTTTTGTAATATCAGGAGAAAACATTGGGATTTTTTTGAGCATTACCTGAGTCACCAGTTGGAGTCCCAGAGAAAAGGAAAGCTAGAGTTTTCAACGCAGACTTCTGGTACAGCCCAACCACAGTATCGTTCAGGGGGTCCTTGTTCTTCTCCAGCCAGCCAGTAATGTTGTAGTCCACGACACCCGCATAGTGGATCAGGGCAAAATGGGCCTCAGGTTTGCCCTTGACCACCTTGGGCTTCTGGAAATTGGCAGACTTGCCCAGGTGCTGGTCATACAGCTTGTTCTTGAAGGACATGTCTGTGGCCTTGGGGAACATGCACTCCTCTTCGAGGATGGAGAAGATGCCCATAGGCTGGAAGCAGCCCACAACACAATGTTACAACTCTATGTAAGCATTTTTCTCTGTCTATAGGCTTAAACAAGATGTATGAATAATTTAGTCATCATAAAACATAGTTTCTGAAACTTGAAACAGACCTTCTCAATGAGCTCAATGCAGGCAGCCAGGTCCATCCCAAAGTCAATGAACGTCCACTCGATGCCTTCTCTTTTGTACTCCTCCTGCTCCAGCACGAACATGTGGTGGTTGAAAAACTGTTGCAGTTTCTCATTGGTGAAGTTGATGCACAGCTGCTCCAGGCTGTTGAACTAAATAAACAGATGGGTTTACTTTTCTCTCTGCATATTGGGCATTTTAAAATATAGGACTTTTAATTCAAAAGTGTATATTGAATAGCCTTTAGATTATAGATACCAAAATCCTTGGGGACCTATGAAATCTACTGTTTCTCTGCGGTCATTTTATCCAAAATCTTAAATCATTAGTAATTCTTTTTTCTTGTACTTGCTTAAATTGACTCAGGTGTTTTTCTGAGTTCCTGCTTAATCATTCTGTACTTATTTCCTTTATCTTTTGCATTTTCTATTGACTCTGCTGCTGCTGCTGCTAAGTCCCTTCAGTCATGTGCGACTCTGTGCGACCCCATAGACGGCAGCCCACCAGGCTCCACCATCCCTAGGATTCTCCAGGCAAGAACACTGGAGTGGGTTGCCATTTCCTTCTCCAATGCATGAAAGTGAAAAAATAAAGTGAAGTCGCTCAGTCATGTCCGACTCTTAGCGACCCCATGAATTGCAGCCTAACAGGCTCCTCCGTCCTTGGGATTTTCCAGGCAAGAGTACTGGAGTGGGGTGCCATTGCCTTCTCCGTCTATTGACTCACTTAGCAGCTAATTTGCAACCTATTAGAAGCTGACTGGAATGTTCTCTCTGTTGTGTGGAAGCAGTCATAGTCAACATTGCGAGGGAGCAATAATCACCACCTTTATTTTTTAATTGGAGATTTAAAAAAATCAAGTATCTAATATCATGTACAATATGTTAACACACACTCATATTTTTTTGGAAAAGAAAAGCCAAAATATTGACATTAAGTGGACATATATAGTGGAATCCCCGGTAGCTCAGCTGGTAAAGAATCTGCCTACAATGTGGGAGTCCTGGGTTCGATCTCTGGGTTGGGAAAAATCCCTGGAGAAGGGAAAGGCTACCCACTCCACTATTCTGGACTGGAGAATTCCATGGACTGTAGTCCATGAAGTTGCAAAGAGTCAGACACGAGTGACTTTCACTCGTGAAAAGTGACTTTTCAGAGTGACTTTCACATATAGTGGAATCAGTCTGGAATTCTTTTCTTTGATTTTCAATGATTTCTGCCATGCCTAAGTGTTGTGTCTATAATTAGAAGAAAATAAGCTTCTTTAAAATTATAAGGAAGAAAAAATGTATTTTATAATCAAACTCGAATTTTTACCCCATATCACATTGAGAATTAAGAGTTCCTTGCATTGAGTTTATTAATGCTGTTTCTAAACTACTGATACTTTCTCAGCTCTTATCATCTGCCTATATGTTTCTGAGTGGTTTCTCTACCATATATTGAGAGCATATTATACATTGCACAGATTTATTTTGATGTTTTATATTAACTTCACTTTGCATTGTGGGATTTTTAGACTTCTCATTACACCAACCTAATTCCTGACTCCCTTTAGATCCCTTTAGAGTTAAAGCATCCTCATTAAGTGGATTATTTCTCATAGTAGTGGAATTGCCACTACAATAAATATTTAGTAGCTACCCATTCACTCTCTTTTAAATTTTAGCATAACTTTGTGACAGTGGTAATAAAAGGTTGTAATATTCACAAATTTCTTCTTACTAAGTATCCGTTGCTTTATTGTAAAAACCCCTTATGAACTGATTACCAACTCACATCAAAGATCTCAAAGCCAGCGATGTCCAAGACCCCGATGAAGTACTGCCTGGGCTGCTTGGTGTCCAGCTGCTGGTTGATGCGGGCGACCATCCACAGGAACATCTTCTCATAGACGGCTTTGGCCAGAGCACCCACTGCATTGGTTACCTTGAAAAAGAAAGGAGTATTTCTTGAGGTTAATAGAGGACTGTAAAATGCCTGCATCCCTGGTGGTGAATTTGAATTATGTACCTACCTGCTCTACAGTCTGGCCTTTGGTGACATACTCATTGCCAACCTTGACCCTGGGGTAGCAAAGGGCTTTGAGTAGGTCAGCAGAGTTCAGACTCTGGAGGTAGGCAGCCTTGTCAGCCACTGAAAGGAAGAAAGGATAGAATGATGTTATTGCCCACAGCAGTCCACTTCCTTAAAAAAAACAAAACAAAAATAATAAGCTAGAGGCATTTTGTGCAGTGTTTTAAGAATATCTTTTGAGTATTCTTACCTTCTCCACTCACCCCCCAATAAGTTCAAGACCTTTATTATGGGTAGTGTTCCCCAAAGAACTTAGAGATTGTAGCAACATGTGTCTAATACCCATGCCACATATATCCTATCTAGGTATACTTTCAAATGCAATTCTTGGAAATGAATTTGTCTTCTCGGGAGAGCTCAAGGGTAGCAAGTTAAGAACATCATTTTCAAGCAGACGTGAAGTCAGGCAGGTGACTAGGTTGGTACCTTCAGTGCCATCTGGCTCTGCTTGCTCCTCACGCTGCTTTTGCTTGAATTTCAGGTTCCCATAATGCATCACAGCCCCCGTGAGCTTGTAGATGGAGACCTTCTCTTCATTAGTAAAGCCCAAAATATCAATAGCACTCTGCCAATACAACCAGTAGAATAACTGTCAAGTTAGGATCCACATGCGTACTATCAATACTTCACATTTGGATTCCTGATTTTTCGGTCAAACCGAGGAAACTGCCAGTACTGCTGCAGAGCAAGGAACTCCTTAGATTCGAGACCTAGGGAGCTGGTCAGTCAGAGGCCAGCACAGAGCATGGGAATCACAGGTGCATACCTTCTAAAGATGCCAAAAGTAGATTTAAAATAGAGAACGTGGATAGTTATTTAACTTGTTGTTTTGAGAGGTGGAACAGATTCTTGTAAGATAACATAAAGTCATCCAAATGATTGTTTCTAAATTCTTAGAGTAAGTGGAAATATAGAATGGGAGAATAATGACTCTGCATTTAACTTATTTTCTGGATTCAAAGGAAAATTGTTTAGCTTGAATCAAATTGCCAGTTTCAAAATGACTGATAGACAAGAAAAGGAAAAATAAGCAACCATAGCAGGGAACTGGAGGGGTGGGGGGGTGCTCTTTTATTGGGTGCTCCAATAAAAGAGCACTTATTACTGTTACGAGGCTTCCCAGGTGGCTCAGCAATAGAGAACCCACTTGCCAATGCAGGACCCATAGGTTTTATCGCTGGATTGGGAAGATCCCCTGGAGGAGGAAATGGCAACCCGCTCCAGTATTCTTGCCAGGACAATCCCATGGAGAGAGGAACCTGGCAGGCTACAGTCTGTGGGGTCACAAAAGTGTTGGAACGACTGAGCAACTGAGCACACACACACAGATTTAAAAAAATGGTTTAGGGAAATTCAGAAAGGATAGATCATTAAGACTATTAAGAGAAAGTGAGATGTAGGAGCACATGCCAGTCTTTTCAGTTGACTCCAGGTCATGCCCATCTTTGAAGTTTTGTGATTTCTACTGGAAACTGAATGTTTATCTAGAGGGACCATCACTCCGTCCAAAATAATCATTCTAATTTTCTTGTGTTTTACTTACATCTGTGGCTATCAGTTCTTCCTGATCATCAATACTGGCCACACTGATCTCCCCTTGACTGATGAATGGGTAGTCATATGGGTTGGTGGTAATCAGAAGCATCTCTAAGTAAATGGAAGAAAGCAAAAGTAAGCAGAAATATCCTCTTCATTAAAATGAGAGATTATGAGACAAATTCTAAGGCACTAGAATGGAAAAAGCCAGGATATATTATTGATCAGTAAAAAAGGTAGATGATGGAAGAGCATGTAACTCTGATCCTAGTTACTGTATGTATTTAAAGATTTCATCCAAGTGTTCATAGTGGTTGTTTCATAGTGATAAGATTTGGAGGTGTTTTCAGTTTTTCCTTTTGAATTTTTATGAAGAGCACACATAAGTTTCTATCAAACTTACAAAGCGATTTTCAAAATAAAGATAATGTATACAGTTAACAAAATTCCACCATGGAATACCAAGTTGACCAGGCATCGATAGGCGTAGGTGAGATAAATTTTGTAAAGAAAGGATGACATTTCTTACCAATTAGTTCTGGTTTCCTGTTTGATGTGATCTGGTAAAAAATATGATAGCTCCTTTCAGCCTTAAGCTGGAAAGTAACTCTAGACTTCTCTAACAGATCTGAAAAGAAATTAATAACAAACAAGAAAAATTCATATGAAATGCAAATTTTATTTCTGTTCAGTGTTGTAGGTCATAAGAAATAGAAATGGTGGTAAAGACTATCCAGGCACTTACATGTTTCAATATCAGCAGAGGCCAGTTTTCCTGTAGTGCCAAAGTGGATTCTAATGAATTTACCCTTGAAGGAAAAGTTAATATTACTACTTCGTTTCTGAATCATATCAAATCTTTGAGAAACTCAAAACACTAACATTAGCACTAAGTGCTAAAGTTTTAATAGTAAATCAATTCAGACACTATTGGTATCAGGTTTAAAAAAAAAGCTGTATCTCCTATTTTGTAGATAAAACAATTTTAATTTAAAAATCTGTGAATAATTGTAGGTAATGAAAGATAAGAACTCAGATATAGGGTCACATTTCTTTTTGGACAAGGCTTGGATCCATATTATTACGTGCTTAGAGGAAAAGGAAAGAACCCTGGTATAATGGGAATGAAAAAGACTCAGAGAATGTATTCACAAACATCCCATAAATCTTGACCAGTGAGTAGTGTCCATGGTAATGTCCAAGAGACTTACAAAGCGAGAGGAGTTGTCATTCCTCACGGTCTTGGCGTTGCCAAAGGCCTCAAGCAGTGGATTGGCACTGATGATCTGATCCTCCAGAGTCCCCTGCAGAGAAACACAACAGCAGTGCTCACACGTGGGGCTTCTTGAGCACCCTTTCCGTCATGATTCTGACATGTCCATCAGACCCACCTGTATTTTGCCTGAAGTTATTTCCTCCTTCTTCTTCTCCCCAGTGACTGCAATTGTTGCAAAGTACTGGATGACACGTTTTGTGTTCACAGTCTTTCCTGCCCCGGATTCTCCGCTGTTGAATAAAACCCAAGTCAGTAGAGGTCCCGAAGCCAGCAGCTATAGCAGTCGTGAAAACAAAGCATCAAGTCTACTTACGTGATCAGGATTGACTGATTCTCTCGGTCTATAAAAGAGAAATTATAGGCAGTCAATACCGTCTTTAAATATATTTGTAAATGGTAAATTAATAAAATGGTATGAAGCTAGTATTTTTCAGCATCCTGAGGGTTGGTGGTCCCCAGGCTCAGCACCTTTTCTAGGTCCCCTCTCTCCTGCTCCCTGAGGCTTCCCCCATTGCATCAGCTTACAGACCACCGCTGAAACAGAACACTGCCAGGAAGCAGCAGGCTTTCTCTTTTTATACTCCACACTAAATGTACACCAAGTGGACTTGGGTTTTCAGGTGGATTTAGATGACAAGTTAGTAGCATGTTTATTGTAAGTACAAAAAGTAATGGGGAAAAAAGGCATTAGAGATATTTTTAGTGTGGGAGAAGGAGTCAGTATAGTAAAGGTGGTAGCTTTGGAAGTAAACATAGCCTTAGTCGTATTTTCAGGGAAAACTAAAGGCTCATGTTGATGTTCTGCTCTCTCTGAAGAGGAAATCTCTCAGTCCTTTCCCCAAGGTGCCATTGTGCCTTAGAATGGTCTAGCTGAGACAGCATTCCAGGAAGATTCATAGTATGACCGCTCTAATTCCAGATACACCTTATACTCTGGAGTATGTTTTGGTTGGTTCTGGGAAAAGGGCAATGGCATTTAGAGGACCACCTCAAAGAGTGTGTTGAGATGAGTAGAGTCTCTTTCTCCTGTGGTTAGTCTCTCTCTCCTAGAGTCTCATCTCCTAAAAAGATGCACGTGGAAACATCCAACTCACCAGTCAGCATGAACTGATAGGCGTTGTCAGAGATGGAGAAGATGTGGGGCGGGGCCTCCTGGCGCTTTTTGCCTCGGTAGGCCGTCACCACCTCAGGGTTGTACACCGGCAGCCACTTGTAGGGGTTGACGGTGACGCAGAAGAGGCCCGAGTAGGTCTATGCAAGCGAATAACAAAGAATAACTAACCAGACACCTTTCCTGTTATTTGCACAGCTCAGTTATTTAATGAATTTTAACAGAAAAAGAACACTCTAAGTAAGTGGTCTACACATCTTCAAGGTATCAGCATGGAAACTAGTTGAAAGGTTCAACAAGATAGCAAAATCTTGAGGGTGAGGAATACAGTTTAGATTCTTATTCCTCTTGGGATTTGTCACAGTGATTTTCACATAGTAGGAGGTCCAAAATTGTGGGTTTTTAAAAAAATGTTTAATACATTTTTACCATAGTTTAGAAAATAGGAGTATATTTAAGATAGTTCAAATTCATGAAAATGAATTTATGATCTAGGAAAATGAATTTATGGTACCTAAGTACTCAACAGTATGAAATAGGTAGGTGAACTATGGAAAAATCTTCTTAAGATAGTATGATTCAGACATTTAAAAAGGCAAACATGAAGGTATGCAGCAATAGTGGGGAAATATTTGTAAACCACTCCTGAATTGTGAAGAAACAGAACACAGAATGATGGGAATACATTACGATTACAACAGCTGGATTTCCAATATTTTTGACATCTGGTCTAGGGTAACTGCCAACCAAACAGAATGGATTCTGACACTAATCACAGGCACACCTGTGTAGGTGTTGTCCAGCTGAATAGCAGCAGTGACTACAGCATTCAGAAATGATGAGAATTCCCTGATGGTCCCATGGTTAGGTCTTTGAATTCCCAATGCAGGGGGCATGAGTTCAATCCCTGGTCAGGGAACTAAGGTCTTGTAAGCTGTGTGGTGGGGCCAAAGCAGCAACCACAAAACTGTACAGAAATGTCCACCTAACGTAGTAAATTCAATTAGTATCACTGAGTTTGTGTTATGTGAAAAGTCTCTGCAAGGCCCTAAGAATGAAATATAAACGTTATTTTTCTTTGAACATATGATACTGTTCCTTGAGGAACTCCCAGTCTGTGTAGGAGATGGACATGTAAATGATTCATGCTGAAAAAACATTGTCAGCATTATTGCAGGGCAGAAACACCAGGACACAAGGTTGAACTCTGCCTGGGGAAGTTGGCAAGATTCCATCAAGGAAGTGCTCCACTCAGAAGGGACCAGAACACAGAGATACAAATTGCTGTTATTTGGGGGGATTGAAAATTGGTCTTTAAAAACATTACTTTTAAGTGTTGAAACATAAGTTTATGTTTTTCCTCTGGATGATTCTGCAGCAGGAATGGGAATGAGGGGAGACGCAGGCATGTGGTTGAGATGTAAACAGTAGCTGCTACCGTGTTTGTTCAGGGGATCTGTGGCAAACCCAGTCCATGTGGACAGTGGCTTTGCCTGGGAAGACAAAAGATTATGTGCCAGCTGTTGGGTTGGGCCTTACAGTAGCAATCGTGAACCTCTTAGTTAGTTACATTACTAGTGAAAGTGCAGTGAGTCACTGTCTGTGACCCATTTGTAGTACAGTGAGCTGACAGGGTCTAGTGGTCAAAACCACTTTGGGGTTTTGGGAACACTCACGTAGATCATCCAGGCTGCATAACGCTCTTTGAGGTTGTACAGCACAGCAGGCTCGTGCAAGTGGGTCATCATGGCCATGTCCTCGATCTTGTCGAATTTGGGAGGATTCATGGGGAAGACTTGATCCTCTTTCACTGTCAGAGTCTGGTAAACAGGAAGGATAACTGCTTATGTCAACCAAGTGGCCAAACAAAATAATCAGTAGCATGTGGCCAGCTCCTGGACTACTCACCGCTCCTCCTTCGGTCTTCACTGTCACTTTCCCACCTTCTCTGCTCTGGATAGTCCCTTTGACAAAAGATTCCTTGGGCTCGGCCACAAAGACAGATGTCTTGGC
The DNA here is from genome assembly GCF_032452875.1 of Bos javanicus. Lineage (NCBI taxonomy): Eukaryota > Metazoa > Chordata > Mammalia > Artiodactyla > Bovidae > Bos > Bos javanicus. Next base: position 30,988,960 of record NC_083886.1, read on the forward strand.
ATCAAAAGGCTTATTCTGGGCTTCAATGCGCTCCTTTTCAGACTTTCGGAGGTAAGGAGCAGCCTCCCCAAAGATGGCCATTTCCTGGTCCGAACTCATGGCTGCTGAACTCAGAGGTCCTAAAGGCGATGAAGCATTTCTTACTAGAGATTCTGAATTGTCATCTATACGCATAAATCTCTACCTTGATGATATTTCATGGGCCCAGTTGGAAATTTCACCAGGCAGATGCACTGTACTCCATGCTGTAGTTATTGAAGCAAACATAATCATAAGAAATCACCAGGACTCAAAGGCATCTGGGGTCACTGTGCACCCAGCAGTGGACTCGGGGCTACCTTCTTTCATCCTTCAAGACTGATGTTCTAATAAGATTGCTGAGGGGTAGCCTCACAAGCTGCTAAGGAGCTTGTGACCTTGGGTTGCCCTTGATCCTCTGTGCCTCAGCATCTCCGTCTTTAGGGATCACAATATTGCCTTTTGTATCCACAGTCCATGAGACAGCGTGAAGACAGTTTGAGAAAAAGTTAAAATTTGAGTAAGAAAGCAATTTGAACAAGTTCAGGCTATGACTAAGATAGAAAATGTCGTTTATTATAATGTAAGAGAATTCCATTTTTTGCCATATGAGAACTTTATTTCCTCCTTTAGGTGTTCAGCCGGAAGTGCTCATGTTCAGTGGATTTGGCAGGAGGTCACATTATAATTTTGTTTATCTTTTTTTTTTTTTTTTTGAGTTAGGTGCTTAGTAGAATTTCTCTAGCATAATTTCTTTGCATATTAAATCCAGTTAATCAGCTTAACCCAGTTAAACTAATTGAGGATAAAAGCAAACATTATCCTCATTCTTCTGCACTGAAGGCTCACTTTCCTGTTCCACATCTCCTTCCGAAGGACACAGGCTCAGGCTGCTCCATTCAGTGCTGTCTGCAGATCACCGGCAACATCAGTAGAATGAAAGGCTTGGCAGAGGATGCTGCTTCAGTCATTAAGTGATCGAGTTACTTGAAACTCACTTTAATCATCTACCCACCAGCCTCTCTCTTTAGAAATGCAGTGTGTAGTAGTGGGCAGACTAATACCTTCATTATTTATGTAACAAAAATTTCAGTGTTCTGGTTTCATATAACACCTAGCATTGGGTAAGGTGACTTTTTAAAACTCTTCACAGAAGTAAAAGCAGCCCGCTTTCCTAGGTTCTTCTTTTCTTACTTGTTAGATATCGTGTTTGCTAAATGAATTCTAAAAGCAGGACACATTTTTACAAATTTGAGATTTTTAACCAGGGAATCTTAGTGCAGATGTTTTTTCCCCCTTCGGAAACGATATTCTTTTCACAGCCTTTTCCTTGCTAAAATGTCATCCCACCAGTGCCAGAGTCCTAAGACTATGTGCCTTGTTCTAAAAGGCAAGCCCTCCGTCCCCTTCTCCCTCTCCTGCATCTTTCCTGAAATACAGTTGTTAGGTATTTACTGAGACAAGCACTTTCTCAAAGGTTGCTAAGTGACACACATCCATCCCAGAGGCTCTTGCCTTCTCCAGGGACTGGTTAGTCCAAATCTTACCTTGTTACCAAGTGAGAAGATGCAGCCTGGAAGTGAGACGGTTCTATAAAAGAAAAAGGAAAAGCACTTGATTAATTAACCAAAAAGAAAACAAAGCAAACCAAAAACTCCATTTGCTACAACACTGGCTGTTGTTAACAGAGGGCAACCAAAGCCATGGATGTAAAACATGCAGAAGGAGCAGTACCCTAGGCAGCAGCTGCAGCCGACACGGGGTGGTGCGGCTAGCGTCCCTCTTGAGAGTCTGGTCCTTGTTCCCACTTACCTTGGAGCTTTTTAAAGCAGGACGAGTCAGCCTCATTCCAAGGGCTCTTTTATATGGATAGCTATGGAAACAATGCAGCTGCCTCTTCTTTCTTAAGTCAAAAGGAATTGTTTGGCAAAAAAGTCTTGGCAATCTTGTGTCCCCGCATAATTGTCATTCATGTTAAGAATGGTTGGATATAATTAGAAATATTTTTCTTATTGAGTATGTGGATAAATCTCTTATGGATAATTTGAGAAGATGATCTGAAAGGAAGATTCATGCTGGTGGATAAAGGCAGTGGCCAGGCATCCAGAATACCTGGCTTCTCTCTTAAATTCCTCCTGGCCTTGCTGGGCATGCCTTTCGGGCTTGTTGCATCACTTTTCATATTTGACAGATTAAATGGTAGAAATAAAATACAAATATTTATTTTAATTTTGCGAGGGTTAATTTTCACCTGTTGATCCTTTCCTTCCAGCCCTGTAAAATTAAGCTCCATGCCCTCAACGATTTAAAAAGAAAGTCCTCTTTTCCAGTCTTCTTGTAGTTTGGGGTGTACCCTTACTCGTTTCCTGTCCTCCTACTCACTTGACTTGCCTGCAGAAAAAGAGAAAAGCTGAATATTTCAAAGGGCTTTTCGGGCGCACACCCCAGTGTTTTTCATGTCAACACACTGGGGAAAAAATAACGTTTAGGTATTGTGCTAGAAAAATGGGGGTGTGCTTTGGTTATGTATTAATATGTACAAGCCATGGTGAGAACATGTCTTTATACTTCTTTATGTGATATAAATAGAATAAATATACACGGCATTAAGGAATATATTAAATACTGAATGTGTCTAAAACTTCCAAATAATTTTGAAAAATCTTTTAAGGAGAAATTTCAGCTTGATGCCATGAATCAAACTTGTTTATATCTGACTTTGTACTTGAAGCCATGACATGTTCCCTTATCAAAAATAGTAAATGAGAATGTGGAGTAAGTGCATTCCTGATAATTACCATTGTAACTTTGCCCATAAAGGCTATGCTAACATAAAACTATATGTGTGTGTGTGTGTACACACACATATGTGTATATTTTTAAACAACTGTTGAAATTGTAAACATTTGTAGCTCTTTTTCCTTGACTGACAAGTATAATGCTGAAATTTGAAGGATAATGAGAATAAACTTTGAATCCACTTGAACTCTTTTTCATGTCAAGTATTTCGAAAGGTGATGAAGCCATAATCTTCACGTGTTAGAGGACTCATCCTGTAGCAGGATGGTCATCACTGAAAGGGCACCTCGGCCACAAATACAGAGAAGTACCTGAGAGAGTCAAAGTCCAGAATTTGGAGCTACCAGTTGGAACTGTCTCCACCAGAAAAATCCCTTGGCCTTCCAGCACCTCTGCGCTGGCTGGCAGCTCTCTGGCGGTATGCCCTGTTCCAGGCATCCTGGAACAGCAGCCCTCCCAGAAACTCCAGGGGTCTCCTGCCTACGGCTGGCAGCACCACACTCTCAGCTGGCTCTTAAGTACATGCCCTTCTTGGTTCCACTCAGCACATGATGAATGCTATCACTGTGCTTGCCTGCTTTGAGGGTTGTAGGGTACAATATCCATGCAACTTTTTAAAAAATATATAAATTTATTTCATTGGAGGCTAATTACTTTACAATATTGTATTGGTTTTGTCATACATCAACATGAATCCCCACGGGTGTACATGTGTTCCCCATCCTGAACCCCCCTCCTTCCTCCCTCCCCATACCATCCCTCTGGGTCGTCCCAGTGCACCAGCCCCGAGCATCCTGTATCATGCATCGAACCTGGACTGGTGATTTGTTTCATATATGATATTATACAAGTTTCAATGCCATTCTCCCAAATCATCCCACTCTCTCCCTCTCCCACAGAGTCCAAAAGACTATTCTATATATCTGTGTCTCTTTTGCTGCCTCGCATACAGGGTTATTGTTACCATCTTTCTAAATTCCATATATATGCGTTAGTATACTGTATTGGTGTTTTTCTTTCTGGCTTACTTCACTCTATATAATAGGCTCCAGTTTCATCCACCTCATTAGAACTGATTCAAATGTATTCTTTTTAATGGCTACATAGTACTCCATTGTGTATATATACCACAGCTTTCTTATCCATTCGTCTGCTGATGGACATCTAGGTTGCTTCCATGTCCTGGCTATTATAAACAGTGCTGTGATGAACACTGGGGTACCCATGTCTCTTTCAATTCTGGTTTCCTCGGTGTGTATGCCCAGCAGTGGGATTGTGGGGTCCATGCAACTTTAAGTCAGCCCAGACTGCCCTCTGAGGAACCTCTGGCTAATGTCTCACAGCCAGAGACCACCTCCCAAGACTCTGGCCTCTGCCCATCAGCCACCCTGTGACTGCTGGAATCAATATTTCATGGCACATCAGTAGCCTTTTTGAGGCTGAGACTCACTGGTTGCCAGCTCTGCTTTCAGGGGAACTGTGGTTCTATTTCCCCACACTAAGCAACCAATTTTTACTGTCCAAACCAATATTTTGACATGTCTGGTTCTGTTCTTGCTGCCCATGGGCATTTTCTCTATACTTTATTAAATACTTCCTGTCTTATGTTCTTTACAAAGCATCCTTAACTTTTAAGTCCTGTCATGGTTCTATATTCTGCTTCCTCAGTTTGTAAACTCCTTTGGCAAATATTGTATTTATTGACAGAATTGTCTAAAATATATATTTTAGTGTAAAAAAGAAAGTGCAAAGCCTCATTTCCAGTGGATGAGAAATACTTCTAATTGTCCCCTGTGGAGCTGTGTGGCTCATGATTTGTCCCTGGTAGATGTTCTCTGAGAACTAGGGCTTAAGGAATATGTCTACCAGGATAATCTGCTTTTCCAGTCTACAAACAAGTCAAAACATACATTCTCTTCTGGAATTTTTCTTGATTTCAACAATATTTTGGCCACTGCTCTAACAAGTCAGGTGCTTTTGACTTTCCATTGCTTACCCCTTGAGATATGTGTCACATTTGGATCTAGTGACAACTCAGGAATAGGGGGATTCAAGAGTGAATATTGGCCTGTGCACTTAAAGGTGAGCCAAAGGGAATGTCAGGCACTGATTGTCTTCAGAAGTCACAAGCTAGCTGGGGAAAAAAAAAAAAAAAAGCTTTATGAAGCAGCTTGGGTCACCTTCTAAACAATGCGATGGCAGGTTTAAAAATACAGCATACATATTTGCAGGAAAGGAGCCATATTTTAGCCATCTGTTTGATTTTCATCAACAGCTAGAATGGTGCAAATGTATAGATAGTGCCCCCCAATTCCAGCTTACAAACTCTTGACATTCCAGATTTCTTTAATAATTGTCGTTCCCAATAGCAAACTGGAATCTGGATTTGCCATGAATACACAGAAGCTGGGTATCTCTGGACAGTTACTAAGCCTCCCCAGTAGACTCCATTTCCTGATCTACAGAATGGATAATGAAGTGATACCTCATAAAGATGTTTAAAGAATAAATAATACAATATCTAAAACTTTAGAACAGTGTCTGGCAACATTATTAATTCAAAGGATATTAACAATTGTGAGTTCTCTGTCCCCCATCTGTTGTTACTTCTTATTGTAAATTCTCTGTTGCAGTGAAGTAGTTTTCTTTTCTGATTCACGTCTGAGACAATACATGCTCGTTTCATTGATTATTTCACTAAACATTTTCAGAACGTTCCTCTAAGTCAGGCTCTTAGGTAAGCTCCCCGCTGCCACTGTGGAATGTCTGACTCTCTTTTGTCATCATTCATATGTCTCATGTATATCGAAATCCAGCCCAGGACTTACCCAGACATTTCCTTCCATTATCCTACCTGATAGAGGAAGGGTAGTTTGGCCTGGAAAGAGATAAACTGGTGTAAGAGACAAACTGTTACATGAAGACAGTTGTGTAGAAATGGAAATCCAGTCTAGAGAATTGGTGGTAGAAATGAAAAGAGAGGATGTTGAAGAAACTGGTTCACTGGTACTTTCCCAGGAGAATGGAAATTAACATTTGATAGCAGGGTCGAAGGGAGACTGAGGTTTCATGCTATGCCTTTCATACTTTTTGATTTTGTGCTGGGTATGTGTTTAAAAGAAACAATTGATGATTGGTTAAAAGAGGACCCCTCTAAAAAACACAGCAAGAGAATGAGTGTAATTGAAAGAAGTATGGCCACAGAATTAAAGAGATGAGAGACGGAAGAGTCACGATCCTAGAAAGTTCTCAGCAGCCACTTCTGTTTTCTGTAGACGAGACTCATTGAACCACATGTTGAAAACTATGGGTGTCGATGTCGTTTTCTAGGAATGTGCAGACTTTTCTGGTTCAGATCGATCCCTTTGCACTAGCAACCCACATGTATAAAGTCCCATCGTAAAAATCTGTACTTTCAAATATGTAGTCACAGAATTCCCTGAGAATTTGCTTTATAAAGAAAAAAGAAAATGGCTAGCACTCCCAGTGGGAGTGCTCATAACTGAAAGTTATTCAGAGAGATGGTGAGAGTCATTCAAAAGCCATTTATAAATTGGTTTTGTCATGTATTTCTGCTGCTGCTGCTAAGTTGCTTTAGTCCTGTCCGACTCTGTGCGACCCCATAGATGGCAGCCCACCAGGCTCCTCCGTCCCTGGAATTCTCCAGGCAAGAACACTGGAGTGGGTTGCCATTTCCTTCTCCAATGCATGAAAGTGAAAAGTGAAAGTGAAGTCCCTCAGTCGTGTCTGACCCTCAGCGACCCCATGGACTGCAGCCCACCAGGCTCCTCCGTCCATGGGATCCTCCAGGCAAGATGTATTATGTGGTTCTTTTTAGTAGCTGCAGATTGGGCTTTGAAATAAAGCCTTCGTTAGTCCTACTTGAAAATAGATGTGGGAGAGGGAAAGTTTGTATCTGTGAGCACTGGTGGGTAGAATTGTTCAGGAAGTTGCTGGAACGACGCTGCGCTAAAATGCAGGAATCCAAAGACTTGTTGTGCATGAAGCAACCTGTTAAGAGCTTAGGAGAGAGGAAGATAGGCCATGTCTGGTGTCCAACACCCAGCAGTCCCACCAGCACAGAGCATGGAATCTGTGTGTGGATAAGGGAGCTTGGTGAGCATCCTTGGAGAAATTTGGGAGAAGAATAACTAACTCCCTTAAGACCAAACCAATGTTTGTTTTCCTAATTACAAAAGTAACATAGGTATATGGATATTCTGGAATTGGGAAAAAGAATAACAAAAGAATGAAAGCCAAGATAATTTATTTCTCAATGTTAGATGTGGAAAAAAATGCATTCACTTCTGTACATCTCAACATTCACTTACCTACTTGTATCAGGTTAATTTGATTATGCAGTTAAGAGGTATAATAAGTATGTTTTGGTCTATATTATTCTCCTGCTTATCAAATAGTAGACATTAATTCATGTTAGTTGAATGATTAAAAATAACATAATTTTGATAATGCCAACTATGTACTAGCATTTTATAGCCTGTAAATACCTTGTGGGCATTATCTTACTTTTGTATTCTGAAGCTCTGGAGTGTGGGTGGAGAAAATACACATTACCCATTTCATATTTGAATTAACCATGATTCAGAGGGTGTGTCAAATGGCCGCCTGTGCAGAGCAGAGCTCAACTGCTCCACTCTCCTCTGCTTATAATGCCTAATATATGTAACTCCAATTGCTGTTCATTTCAGAATTGCTCTAACTCCTTTACATAGATTGTTAAGATGTACGTTAGTCAAATTCTAGCCTTCACCAGTCGTCATACAAACCTTCTGGGGAGGTAAGATGATTGTGCCCATATGAATTTACCACTAGTTATTCTGGAATGCAGACAGTCTGAAGTGTGCACCCCGAGAGGAGATGCAGTGGAATAATTCTCACCCCCGCCTTTGCTACCCTGTGCTCTCAGTCACCCCCAAGTTAGTGGCTGCCAGTAACAGAACACATACGTCTCACGTGCAGAGATGGGATCTAGGGGAAGGAGAGCCTTCATAGAAGTGACATCTGAGCCGGTCCAGGAAGGAGTGGGTAGGACTTGACAGGTAGAGATCCAGGAAGAAAGAAAGAATGGAGGCAAGAATGGAAACAGAAAGATCAAAGCAGGAAAGAGGGGGAGCTTGGAGTCTGTCTGAGGGTGAAGGAGCTGTCTTGTCTGATGTGAGTCAAACAGCTGTGTAAGGGAGACGTCTAGGGAGGCAAACTGAGACCAGGTGTGTCAGAGGCTGTTTCTGTGACTAACCCATTAAGAACAAAATGTCTTTTCTCCAAACTGCAACTGAGGCTGACTGTAGCACCTGCTGCAGGAGCTTTCTGCCTTTATCCCCAGACCACTGACCAACCCCCAGCCCAGCTTCCTTGGTTTTCATCCAGTTCTGCACTGTGTTTATTTCCCAGCCCCCATATCCTCACTCACCGTGATAGCCTTTCACTACTGGGGCCCTATTCTGCCTTTGATCTGCCTTGAGCTCTTCCTCCCTGGACTGCCCTTGCTCACACTGTCAGGACATCTAACCTTCACCCTCTCCCTTGACTATGGCCCTTCCTCACACTGATGTCTCTTGAAGCGTGAAACAATTGTGACTTCTGCTCTGTGCCTATGTTGCCCTCCCAAACCCACTCACAGCCTGTGACCACAAGGAGCCTCAAAGGCTATACAGAAGAGTTTGACATGAATAAAATAGATATTTAGCCTTTATGGGATATTGAGCAAAACAACAGTCCATGAATTCAGAATGCGATACCATTGAGCACTAAAATCTTCTCACACATGGTTTAAAATAAAGTCTACCCAATGTTTCTCTGAGAAAATTTTATTTGATTGTGATGGGATTTTTTAAGTCAATTTTTAGGAATGGAAAAAGTGTTCAATTAAGTCTTTCTTTGCTTTTGTACCAGTTGCAATGAAAAAAGCTCAATCAAAATAATTTTTGTTCTGTCCTACCAAGATCATTCTCCTCAGAAAAAAAAAAAATCCCCCCAAAAAGTGAATTTAGAAAAGAGTGTGAGTTTGGGATGAGAATGGAATTCTCATGGTCAAAAGAAGAAAGATTTTTGCTCGTTCTGTGAACTTGATATTTCACGGAGAACTGGCTTCCTCAAAACTGCTGCTTTTTGTTTGCTTTTGGCTTGCCCCAGTTGAGCAACTGGTCCAGTGGACAGGTGTTGATGAAAACAGGGCTGAGCTCCAAGTCTGAGAAGTATTTTTAGGTCTTGAGGAGGCAGGTTTCTTTATTTGAAGGAAAGGATGATAATGTCATCCAAAGCACTAGTTCTGTGTAGAAGCTGGCTCTTGGCAGGACTCAGGGAGAACACTTCAGGAGAGGTGCAGCCAGGGGCCAGGCATCCAGACACCGAACGTGGTAGAGACCCAGTTGCTCTAACGGCCTGCCTGAGGAACCTGACGGACTTTTGAGTGAATTTTCTCATTCTTTGTCCCTTTTATACACTGTCAGTGAACACAGGCATTGGGGGTGTTTTGATTGTCCCATGGAGACTCAAGCCTCATGTTCTGTATTCTTTCCCCCTTGAGCAATAAAAATAACCATTGAAACCCCCAAGTCATGTCATACTGTCATGATATGCCAGCTGGCCAATCTTGAACAGTCCTCAAAGTAAAAGGTCTGTGAAGAGACGATGGATGGAAGATGGAGTCCTGTGCGTGTGCACACGTGGGTGCCGTGCGTGTTTAGTGCCCCAACCTCAGACTCATCACAGGGCAGCAGGGTGTTTAGATAGGCCTCTCCCCTGAGGTCCTATAGAGCAGAGGATTCTAAGTTAGCATTCGGGGAAATCAATACTTTAGGTGACATAAGGAAATCAAAGTCCGAGAAACTGTCTTCAGCTGAACCGTATGATGTTTATTCAGCTCCTCAGGTCCCATGGGCAAAGACTTATGAACAAAAATTTTTTATCTGTAGATTGCCTTAAATGGTCTCTTGTATCCTGGGAAGCTTTTCCAGAGATATCAGCTTTACTCAAAATGTGTCCTTAGGACTCTTAGTCCAGCATGATATAAACTTGGGACACACTGCCCTCCACCTCCTTCTGAAGAGTGACTGTGCACACGGGCATGATAAACAGTCTGAGCATAAATCTGATTTCATTGTTCTAAAGTTTTCATATATATCCTTAGCATGGGACGTTTTTTTCTTTCCCACTTTGTACTTGCGCCATATTGCTAAATGCAGAAAGTATTATAACACAATGTGTGTGGTGTTCAGTCACTAACTCATACCTGAGTCTTTGAGACCCCATGGACTGTGGCCCACCAGGCTCCTCTGTCCTTGGGATTTCTCAGGCAGGAACACAGGAGTGGGTTGCCATTTCCTCCTCTAGGGGATCTTCCTGACCCAGGGATCGAACCCACATCTCATGTGTCTGCTGCATTGGCAGGAGGATTCTTTACCACTAGCACAACCTATAGCTGTTCCTGAACTTGATTTTTCTGTGTATATGTCATTAATTATATCAGAGGTAATCAGAGGGGTCTGTGTGGATGGACTGCTGTATGTGCTGTATATGTGTTTTCATAAGTTCTCCATAGAATTGTTATCTATACCAAAATTTGAGAAGCCTCAATGCAACTATTCAGTCAGAACTGAGACCAACAATTACGTCTTAAGGACAAAGAGTCCACCAAACTTATGGGCTCTGTCCTTGGTTTTTAAGCCCCCACCCAACCCCCCACCAGTCCAGACTTAGTTTACTTTTATCCCCAACTCCACACCCTGCCCTCTGTCTTCTGTGCTTCCTCTGCTCTCATGGCCACCCAGCCTTGCTAATGCTGTCTTCACCAGATTTTGTGCCATAGACCCCTCCCCAGAGTAATTTTAAAATGCATGCAATGAAACATGTAAGATTTCAAGAGACACTTACACTAAAGTTATACTGAAATACAGTTATCAAAATATTTTAAAAGGTATATTGATAAAAAAGCCATACTTGCATTTCCTGTAAGATCTAGAGGCAGACCTGTGGCTGTTGTAATTTCACAGAGGTAATGTCTATAAACAATATTTGAAATAGCTATAGTTAACTGAAATATGATGTGAAAATACCTGTAGTTTCTTTTGGTGACAAAGTCACAGGTGCTGCTCCCAGTCCTGGTGTTTGTCACCAAATGGACTCAGTTAATTTCACTGTGGGCTGTGTTAGTCGCTCAGTTGTATCTGACCCATTGTGACCCCACGGACTGTAACCCACCAGGCTTCTCTGCCCATGGAATTCTCCAGGCAAAAATACTGGAGTGGATTGCCATTCCCTTCTCCAGAGGAATTTCCAACCCAGGGATTGAACACTGGTCTCCTGCCTCGCAAAAAGATTCTTTACCATTTGAGCTACAGAGAAGTCTCTAGTTTTTCATTAAAAATTTGCCAATTCCTGCCTGCCTATCCATATATCACTTAGTTTTCAAGACCCAGCAGCCTGTTTAACCCTCCCTAATGGCACCCCACTCCAGTACTCTGGCCTGGAAAATCCCATGGATGGAGGAGCCTGGTAGGCTGCAGTCCATGGGGTCGTGAATAGTCGGACACGACTGAGCGACTTCACTTTCACTTTTCACTTTCATGCATTGGAGAAGGAAATGGCAACCCACTCCAGTGTTCTTGCCTGGAGAATCCCAGGGACGGGGGAGCCTGATGGGCTGCTGTCTATGGGGTCGCACAGAGTTGGACACGACTGAAGCGACTTAGCAGTAGCAGCAGCAGCAGCAACCTTCACAGAGGACACACATTTCTGGATCTTTTGTGTAAATGTAACAATAACACCCAGAAAGGCACTTCATTTGTTCATAAAATTCAGCTGTGTTTTATCTCTCCTATCTCACTGTGAGTTTCTTGGAAGCAGAGACTGTACTTGTGCTTCTTTTGAAATTCCATTAGCAATGGCAAACAACATGGTGATGGGCAGACGGTACTCCAGTGGTTCTTAACCCTGGACGCCCATCAGAGTCACTGCAAATGCTTGGGTCCTGCGCCCTAGGCCAGTGGCTGTCAAAGTGTGGTCCCCAGACCAGGAGCATTGGCATTGCCTAAATCTAAATTTGTTAGAATGCAAATTGTTGAACCCTACCCTGAAATAACTGAATCAGAAACTCTGGAGGTGGAGAGGAAAGCAGTCTGCTTTTGAGAGGCACTGAAGTTTGTGAACCATGAACTTCCTGATGTTCAAGCTGGTTTTAGAAAAGGCAGAGGAACCAGAGATCAAATTGCCAACATCCGATGGATCATCGAAAAAGCAAGAGAGTTCCAGAAAAACATCTATTTCTGCTTTATTGACTATGCCAAAGCCTTTGACTGTGTGGATCACAACAAACTGTGGAAAATTCTGAAAGAGATGGGAATACCAGACCACCTTATCTGCCTCTTGAGAAACCTATATGCAGGTCAGGAAGCAACAGTTAGAACTGGGCATGGAACAACAGACTGGTTCCAAATAGGAAAAGGAGTATGTCAAGGCTGTATATTGTCACCCTGCTTATTTAACTTCTCTGCAGAGTACATCATGAGAAACGCTGGGCTGGAAGAAGCACAAGCTGGAATCAAGATTGCCAGGAGAAATATCAATAACCTCAGATGATACCACCCTTATGGCAGAAAGTGAAGAGGAACTCAAAAGCCTCTTGATGAAAGTGCAAGTGGAGAGTGAAAAAGTTGGCTTAAAGCTCAACATTCAGAAAACGAAGATTATGGCATCCGGTCCCATCACTTCATAGGAAATAGATGGGGAAACAGTGGAAACAGTGTCAGACTTTATTTTTCTGGGCTCCAAAATCACTGCAGATGGTGACTGCAGCCATGAAGTTAAAAGACGCTTACTCCTTGGAAGGAATGTTATGACCAACCTAGATAGCATATTCAAAAGCAGAGACATTACTTTGCCAACAAAGGTTCGTCTAGTCAAGGCTATGGTTTTTCCTGTGGTCATGTATGGATGTGAGAGTTGGACTGTGAAGAAGGCTGAGCGCCGAAGAATTGATGCTTTTGAATTGTGGTGTTGGAGAAGACTCTTGAGAGTCCCTTGGACTGCAAGGAGATCCAACCAGTCCATTCTGAAGGAGATCAGCCCTGGGATTTCTTTGGAAGGAATGATGCTGAAGCTGAAACTCCAGTACTTTGGCCACCTCATGCGAAGAGTTGACTCATTGGAAAAGACTCTGATGCTGGGAGGGATTGGGGGCAGGAGGAGAAGGGGATGACAGAGGATGAGATGGCTGGATGGCATCACTGACTCGATGGACGCGAGTCTGAGTGAACTCCGGGAGTTGGTGATGGACAGCCTGGCGTGCTGTGATTCATGGGGTCGCAAAGAGTCGGACACGACTGAGCGACTGAACTGAACTGAACTAAAGTTTGTGACTGTCCTAGGGATTCTTATTCAGAAAGTATTGGGTGGAATTCAGGGAACTGAATGAAAAAGTACCATTATTCAGTAAACTCCATGAACTGGAGGGTATGGTTCAGTTTTGCTCACCATTCTTTCTCAATCATCTGACATATGGTCAGGACTCAGAATTATTTGTCAAAAAAAAAAGAAAAAGAACCAAAATGTGATGTATCTGAAGCCCTCTAATTAAGTAATAAACAACTGTATGTCTCAGTGTCTGATGACTTTTATAGGAATTAGGTGAAACAAGCCATTTGGAAGATGAATATTTCCTTCAAAGCTGCCATTTATTGCAGGGCATCAGTTATTCAATAAATGATGTACTTGTGGCTCATCTAATAGTTCCAGCTACTGATTTAGGTTGTGGGAGAATTTTGAGAAACAAGACTTGAAACCTAAAAGTTTTAACCAAGTTAAATTTTGCATTATTTTTTTCTATCAGGAGAACTTGCCACGCTGAACTTACTAACAAACGGAACTGGGTTCAACGCCTGGCATGCAACAAAGTGAATCTACTGACCCCAGCTTGTGGAGAAGGTAAAATACAGCATTTATTTGTAGAGCACTAAGCAAGGAGAATGGGAACTCATGCTCAAAGACCTGAACTCCCCAGTGGCTTTCAGGAAAGGGTTGTTGAAGAGAGTGTGAGGGAAAGGGTCACAGATGCGTGATCAGCTTGTGCAGTTCTCTGATTGTTGATGATGAGGTAAGAGGGTGATGTTTTAGGAATCTCAATCAACCTTCTGGCTCCAACCTTTCTGAGGTTTCTGTGCCAGTGGCCCCCAATTTTCATCTGGTAGGAGTTTGGTTTCTGTTAAAACAACCCGAGGATATGGCTAGGGATATTATCTGTGGCCCTTGAAGCATCAGGAATCCTTGACTTTGTTTTATAGCTAAATTATTATTATTCTCTTTTACTTGACTGCTTTCCTTTGTGTTTTCATTTTCTCACTTCTCTGATGAAATTTGCTTTTTGGAACTCAGAAGGCCTGGGAGGCTAAAACTTTTCTGTTGATACAAACAAGAGGCAGGGGACACAGGGTGGGGATTTGCCCCATGAAGGCTCTATAGGTTCCTGCTCAGGTTCAAACTCTTTGGGGTTTTCTGATCTTCCTGACTAGTGAGTATGATGTGAGCTCTTGTACCCTACAGAATGAAGGACAATCCTTCTGCATTCCACCTTCGGATATAGGTAGAATAAACTAGAGCTAAAGGGGTATAATTTCCAGAAAACCGTAATTTACATTCGAACAAAAGGCTGTCAGAGCATATATTTTGCTCTTTAAATAGCATGTCACTGATGTATTGATTCTACTATGTGAAAATCATTGTTTAAGACCTTCAGGGAAATCTGAGAAATATTCCTACCCTCCAAGAGCTCACAACCCAGGAGAGAAGGTGAAGCAGGAATACAGCTCGAATCCCTCCTCATCCTCTTTAGTGCTTCCCAGGGCCTTCGCCAGTTGATTTCTTTAATTATCTTTTCACTTCATTGTGGGTTTACTGTCTTTCTGCATTACAAGGCAGAGCATTCTTTTCACAGTTGAGCACTGCCGTGGTTTTCTGTCTCTTGCTTTTCTTTTTCTTGTAAAAATCATTGTTGTTGCTGTTTGTTCAGTCACTCAGTCGAGTCTGACTCTTGGCAACCCAATGGACTGCTGCACGCCAGGCTTCCCTGTCCCTCACCAACTCCCAGAGCTTGCTCAAGCTCATGTCCATTGAGTCAGCGATGCCATCCAACCATCTTGTCCTCTGTCGTCCCCTTCTCCTCCTGCCTTCAGTCTTTCCCTGCATCGGGGTCTTTTCTAATGAGTCTGTTCTTCACATCAGGTAGCCAAAGTATTGGAGCTTCAACTTCAGCCTCAGTCCTTCCAATGAATATTCAGGATTGATTTCCTTTAGGAGGGACTGGTTTGATCTCCTTGCAGTCCAAGGGACTCTCAAGAGTCTTCTTCAACGCATTGGAAAATGCAAATCAGTAAACATTTACTAACCCTGGATCTGGGCTAAAAGAGTCTTCTTATTCCTTGAAAACTACTTCTTACTGGGGAACTGGGCCTTGGATGGCAAAGGGAACAAAAAGCCCTGCTGGCCAGGGAGGTCTGGCTGTCACTTAGCACAAACGTCCTTCTCTTATGACAGCCTCTCGCAGACTTGACAGGCCTGTCTCCAGGCTTCCAAGGCTCTTCTCTCAGACCTCTTTCCTCCTACCACTACGTGCTAAAGTTAGTTGAAGTTAAGCGTTTTTTGTTTGTTTGTTTGTCTGTTTTAACAATAAATAATACATTGCTCTTTGTAGTGAAAAACTGTTTAAAGTGAAGTATGCAGGGTAAAGGTAGACCTCCTCCTCCCCTCTCTCCCAGGTCAGCAGCTAGAGCAAGCCCTCCAGATCAGTGTATGCAGCTTCAATATAAAGACATCTTTCTGTGCATTTTGCACTACGTTTTCCAAATCTTTTCATGTTGGAGCATATGTAAATATACCTATTCCGTAGCATGAATGTGCGTCATGTAACTTCTGATGGACATTTCTTTATTTGTTGTCTTTCTCACTCTCTCCCTTTGCTGTTACAAAGGATGCTCTGGTGGATATTCTTACACAGATTTCTGAAGAAAACTTACAATCTTATACAATTAACGAATCTTTAATGTAGCTAAGTTTTATTTTAATACATTAATGTGATATAACCATACTTTGAAAGAAATAGGTATCCTTTGTTCCCAACCATTTATTTAATAGGCCCTCTTGTTCCTATTAGGACTTCCCTGGTGGCTCAGATGGTAAAGCGTCTATCTACAATGTGGGAGACCTGGGTTCGATCCCTGGGTTGGGAAGATCCCCTGGAGAAGGAAATGGCAATCCACTCCAGTACTACTGCCTGGAAAATCCCATGGACAGAGGAGCCTGGTAGGCTACAGTCCGTGGGGTTGTGTTGGACATGACTGAGCGACTTCACTTGTTCCTATTGGTCTAAGATGTAAACTGTATCCTGAACTAAATTTGCATGTATACCTGCTTCTGACTCGTCCAGTGATTTGCCTTTCTATAGATTTCTTTGTCTAAACCAACCATACTTTCCATGCCATACAGTTAGGATAATCTTATAGGATGTTTTCAAATTTGGTGGGGCAGGTCTTCAAACACTGTTCTCAAAATATTTTCATTATTTTTGTTCATTTTTTTTCCTTATGGCTGAGCTTTAGTGTTAGTTTGTCAAGTTCCACTTAAAAATTACATTGGAAATTTTTTAAAAAAATTAACATATAGTAGAATTAACTTTGGGGGAAATGTACAGTTCTGTGAGTACCGACGTGTGCAGATTGGTGTAGGCACCACCCCAGCCAGGATATGCAACACTTTCATCAACCTGTTACTGTCAGACTTTCCTCCAGCTGTAGCTCCTGTCATCCACTGTCTATTCTCTGCCACTATAATTTTGTCTTTTTGAGGATCTTATATGCATGGAATCGAATAGTATGGAGCCCTCTGAGACCGATCTCTCAGTCAGCATGGTGCCTTTGAGATTCACCCAAGTTCTTGAGTGTGTTTCTTGCATTGTAAAGTAATATCCCACGGCATGAATGATTCCAGTTTATTCATTCTTCTCTGCTGAAGGACACTCAAGTTGTTTGCAGTTCGGGGCCACTCTGAAAAGAGAGTCATCTTAAACACTCACGTACAGATTTTCATGTGAACATAAACCTTCATTTTTCTTGGCTAAATACCCAGATGTGGGATTTCTGGGTTGCATGCTGAGTTTCTGTTTAATTGTAAAGACTGCCAAACTCTTCCAGAGCAGCAGTCCTGTTTGCATTCCCCCCAGTCGTGTCTGAGAGTACAGGCCCTGCAATATCCTCATCAGCCCTTGCTGTCGTGAGTTCTTTGTATTCTGTCATTCTGATCAGTGTGCAGTGGGATCTCATCATGGTTTTAGTTTGCATTTGCCTAATGGTTAATGATGCTGAACATCTTTTCATGTCCTTATTTGCCATTCTCACATTCTCTTTGGTGCAAGTGTCTGTTCACATCTTTTGCTCATTTTAAAAACGGGCTATTTGTTTCCTTATTATTGAGTTTTGAGGGTTCTTTATATATTCTGGATGCAAATCCTTTGTTGGTAAGGGTGGCTTCATGGGAGTGTGACCTGTGTGGTCACACAGACCTATGCTCAGAGGAGCCCCATTTAATGTTCTGCTGTTGCAGCTGAAATTCTTAATAAGTTTTCATCAAGGGGTCCCACATTTTCAGTTGGTACTGGGCCTCATAAATTATGTAGCTCATCTTATTTGTTGATATAAGATTTGCAGATATTTTTCCCCATCAGTAGCTTGTCTTTTTTTTTTTCTCTTAACAGTGTCTTTCTCAGAGCAAAAGTTTTACATTTTGGTAAAGTCCAGTTTATGGCTTTTTGGGTTTTTTTTTTTTTTTGACTGTGCTTTTGGTGTCATGACCAAGATCCCTTTGATCACAAAAAGTTTCTCTTGTTATCTTATAAGTGCTTTATAGTTTTATGTTTTAAAACCTTAAGATATATGATCTGCTTTCAGTTAATTTTTGTGTAGTATATATGATTATGATTTAGGTTTTACATTGAAACTTTGGCAACGTATTTAATTTATAGATTCATTTAGGAAGCACTGGCATCTTTACAATGTAATATTTTTATATCCAAGAACATGATCATGTTTTTTAAATGATTCAAGTCTTTTATGTCTGTAAAACTTTATAGTTTTATCCACATATATTGTGCTCATTTTAGTAGTTTATTCCAAGATATTTTGGAGTTTTTGTTGCCACTTGAGTGAGATTTGTTTTCCATTATGTTGATCAATTCCTTTATAGTTGATGGATATAGTTGAAAAGAAAGCTGTTGTTTTTATGCTTTGATCGTGTGTCACAACCGCTTTACTAAAGGGTCCTGCTCATTGTTTTCTTTAGGCAGGTCTCCAACAATCCCTTCCCTCCCACTTCCTGTCTTTCCCTTCTGTCAGCTAGGAGCAGGAATGGGGTGGGGTGTCAGTCCTGTGAATTCTGCTGAAATGACAGATGCCGACCAGCGCTGAGGGTCAGGAACTGACCCCATTTGCTGTGAGGTACTTAATGCCATTGTTCTTAGCTCTGGGGTTTAAGAGCTAATTGCATCAGATGAACACTAAACACATTTTATCAGTCCATATTTTATTCAGCTCAAGTAACAGACTAGTTGAGTGGCATTTACTTTTTAAGATGTGTTTTGTTTTTCTCACATAACAAGAAATCTGAAGGTAGGCTGTTGCTGGTGTTGGTTCAGCGCTTCAATACTACCACTAGGAATCCAAACTCTTTTAGACTTGGGGGAAAAAAAAAACTTTTTACATTGAAATAATTTTATATTCACAGGAAAATCACAAAGAAATTACAAAGAGTTCTCATATACCCTTCCCCGAGTTTCTCCTAACATTATTGTCTCCTATAAAGAACATTTGTCAAAAGTAAAAAGTTGGTACATTGTTATTAACTAAACCACAGTTTTTTGGAATTTCATCAGTTTTTCTACTAATGTGTTTGTCCAATTCCACCCAATCCAGGTATCACATTACATTTGGATTTCATGTCTCCTTAGGATCCTTGGAAGGATCTGGTGGCTCAGATGGTAAAGCATCTGTCTACAGTGTGAGAGACCTGGGTTCGATCCCTGGGTTGGGAAGATTCCCTGGAGAATGAAATGGAGAATGAACCCACTCCAGTACTCTTGCCTTGAAAATCCCATGGATGGAGGAGCTTGGTGCAGGCTACTGTCCATGGGGTCGCAAAGAGTCGGGCATGACTGAATGATTTGACTGACTTACTTTAGGATCCTTGTGTGTCTCTAAGCCTTCACTTGTTTTTCATGACTTTGACACTTTTTAAAGATTACTAGCCAGTTTGTAAATGGTTCCTCAACATGGTTTGGCTGGTGTTTCTGATACTTAGCCTGGGATTGTGGGTTTAGGGGAAGAATGCCCCAGAGGTGGAGTGCCCCTCTCATTGCATCATATCAGGGGCTACATGACCTCGACAAGATTAATCCCCTGTGATGTTAGCCCTGTGACTGTCAACTGGTAGTGCTAAACTTAATTACAGAAGTAGTGTCTGCCAAATCTTTCAGTCTTTTTATTATGGAGAATTTGAAACATACACAGAAGTAGAGAGAAGATGCTTGTATGTCTAACTTCAACAGTTATCTATCTATAATTGATCTTGTTTCAATCTATACTTACACTCACTTTCCCAGCAGCCGCCACTGAGCTATTTTGAAGCAAGCTGTAGATACCATAGTTCAGTCCAGTTCAGTTGCTCAGTCATGTCCGACTCTTTGCAACTCCATGAATCGCAGCACGCCAGGCCTCCCTGTCCATCACCAACTCCCAGAGTTTACTCAAGCTCATGTCCATCGAGTCAGTGATGCCATCCAGCCATCTCATCCTCTGTCATCCCCTTCTCCTCCTGCCCCCAATCCCTCCCAGCATCAGGGTCTTTTCCAATGAGTCAACTCTTCGCATGAGGTGGCCAAAGTATTGGAGTTTCAGCTTTAGCATCAGTCCTTCCAATGAAAACCCAGGACTGATCTCCTTTAGGATGGACTGGTTGGACCTTCTTGCAGTCCAAGGGACTCTCAAGAGTCTTCTCCAACACCACAGTTCAAAAGTATCAATTCTTTGGCGCTCAGCTTTCTTCACAGTCCAACTCTCACATCCGTACATGACCACTGGAAAAACCATAGCCTTGACTAGACAGACCTTTGTTGGCAAAGTAATGTCTCTGCTTTTTAATATGCTGTCTAGGTTGGTCATAACTTTCCTTCCAAGGAGTAAGCCTCTTTTAATTTCATGGCTGCAATCACTACCTGCAGTGATTTTGGAGCCCAAAAAAATAAAGTCTGACACTGTTTCCACTGTTTCCCCATCTATTTCCCATGAAGTGATGGGACCAGATGCCATGATCTTCATTTTCTGAATGTTGAGCTTTAAGCCAACTTTTTCACTCTCCTCTTTTACTTTCATCAAGAGGCTGTTTAGTTCCTCTTCACTTTCTGCCATAAGGGTGGTATCATCTGAGGTTATTGATATTTCTCCTGGAAATCTTGATTCCAGCTTGTGCTTCTTCCAGCCCAGCGTTTCTCATGATGTACTCTGCAGAGAAGTTAAATAAGCAGGGTGACAATATACAGCCTTGACGTACTCCTTTTCCTATTTGGAACCAATCTGTTGTTCCATGCCCAGTTCTAACTGTTGCTTCCTGACCTGCATATAGGTTTCTCAAGAGGCATGTCAGGTGGTCTGGTATTCCCATCTCTTTCAGAATTTTCCAGTTTGTTGTGATCTTCAGTACGGATCACTAAAGTATAAGGACTTCAAGAAAAATAGCCACAATATCACGGGGCTTCCCTGATGGTAGAGTCTTCCCAGATGGTAAAGAATCTGCCTGCAATGCAGGAAACCTGGGTTTGATCCCTGGGTCGATATCATTACCATTTCTTAAAAGCTTTATAATCTTGAAGCTGTTTCTATTTTCCCAGTCTGCCCTCCTTGGCGTGTGATTCTTTATCTTGCTGTTTAACAGTTGCAAGAAAGCTACTCTATCTTCAGCCATCACATTGAAGTTCAAGGCAAGACACCACGAGGCAGAGTAGCAAGAAATCACCTTTCCCAGACCCCTCCTCCCTCCCTTACACCTGCAGACCTGAGTGAGGTCTCGCCTTTCATCTGCCAGAACTATGTCGGTGGCTGCCATTACTAACAAGGCAAGTTGGAAAACTGAGTGTTTGTCTTTCCAACCTCTGTAATAGAGGATTATATGGATTAATAAGGTGAGGCATAGTTGCTAATAAGTCAACATATAGTATCTTTCACACTAGTTTTGGGAAGAGAAAAGTTTTACTTGGCACCTGTCTCCATTCTGTGAAACTAATCATTAGAACTGGATGAGGACAGAGTGGAATTGGCAGCAGGAGTAGCTGAGCTGCTGAGCCGTGGCGGTGATCACATGTTGCTGCTCTTGGCCTGATGAGGCCTTCAGGATGAAGCACGAATGAGCATATTAGTGGAGGAGCCCCAGGTGTGGGTGCTAGAGCCACATGGGGCTGGAGCCTGGCAGTCATTGTGCTGCTTCAGTCGTGTTCAGTCGCTTCAGTCGTGTTCGACTCTCTGTGATCCCAGAGACGGCAGCTCACCAGGCTCCCCCGGCCTTGGGATTCTCCAGGCAAGAACACTGGAGTGGGTTGCCATTTCCTTCTCCAATGTACGAAAGTGAAAAGTGAAAGTGAAGTTGCTCAGTCGTGTCTGACTCTTCGAGACCCCATGGACTGCAGCCTACCAGGCTCCTCCGTCCATGGGATTTTCCAGGTAAGAGTACTGGAGTGGGGTGCCATTGCCTTCTGCGGGCAGTCATTGTAGTTTGTCTTCAAACTTCAGGGACATGGGTGTTAAAGAATGTCATTCCGTAGGTCATAAAATGGAGGCTTTTCTAGATTACTGAGTAGGCTAAGTAGGGAGTCTGAGAAAAGTTTGATTTTGATAACTTTAGTAAGAACTTTGCAAAATAAAAAAATTTAGAAAGAAGATTCCAAGTTTCAATGAATCTAAGATGTATCATTAGTTTATATACTTCTAGCAACAAAAATATGCTACCAGTAAACCATGATGTGCCTTTGAGTATAAGGCATATCCTGACTTCAGAAATGTTAAAATGTGTGGAAATGTGTCTTAGTATTGATAAAATATGGTGTTTTAATTATGTTAGACAAGTAAATTTCAGGTTTTATATATTACAGCGTTTAGACTTTATAGAAATTGAGGCATAATCAGATCAATGGACTTTCACCTGTACTACCACCAAGATTAACATATAACACTTTTCCACCATCTCAGGAAGTTTCTTTGTGTGCCTTCTCAGTCAGAGCCTACCACAAAGGTCACCACTTCTGATTTTTCCACCACAAATCAGGTTTGTCTATTTGGGGACTTCATATAAATGTAATCCTTCAGTTTGTTCTCTTTTGTGTCTGGCTCCTTAATTCAGTGTAATGTTTTTGAGATATATTGATCTATATAAAAGTATAATCATTGTTTATAAAGTATAATCTATTCTCCTGTTGATGGACATTTGGGCTGTCTACATTTTTTCTTTTTTACTATTGTAGTAAAAGCGTCTGTGAGCATATGTGAACAAGTCTCTGTACAGACTTGAGTTTTTATTTCTTTGGGATAAATACCTAGAGTGGAATTACTAGATCATAGGGTGGAGAAGGCAATGGCACCCCACTCCAGTACTGTTGCCCGGAAAATCCCATGGATGGAGGAGCCTGGTAGGCTGCAGTCCATGGGGTCGAGAAGAGTCGGACACGATGGAGCGACTTCCCTTTCACTTTTCACTTTCATGCATTGGAGAAGGAAATGGCAACCCACTCCAGTGTTCTTGCCTGGAGAATCCCATGGAAGGAGAAGCCTCGTAGGCTGCAGTCCATGGGGTCACACAGAGTTGGACACGACTGAAGCGACTTAGCAGCAGCAGCAGGGTGGTGCAGGCTTAACTTCATAGTAAGGCACCAAACAGCTTTGCAGAGTGGTTTTACTGGTTTATACTCTCAGCTACAAAGTAGAAGAGCTCCAGTTTCTCCATATCCTCCAAACATTAGAAATTGATAGTCTTTTAATAAAATTTTAACTAAGTAGTAGGTATAAAGAAGTATCTCATTGTGGTTTTAATTTGCATGTCCCAGACGGCTAATGAAGTTGAATGTATTATCATGTGCCTTTTGACCACTTGGATATCTTCTCTTGGGGAATTCTCATTGAAATCTTCTATCTATTTTTAAAACCTGAGTGATTTGGTTTTTTTCTTATTGAATTGTAGGAATTCTTAATTCTTAAAGATTTTCAGGGCAGACAGAACACTTGAGACCACCACCTCCTCTTCCTTCTTGCTCTCCCAGTTATGTGTAGACTTTGTCAGGGTGTCCATCTCACATTAAATCTGGTATTATCATCTTTACCTTCTTTTTGGTAAAACTGACAATTACTAGTATAATTCATAGTCATTTGCTATCTAGGTAAAGCCTTTTTGTTATGACTCCCCAAAACTGAGAGAGTAAATGACCCTAAATGGGAATCAAGTCTATTAGCAGGACATGTGATTTCCAAATCTTTGTTTCCAACAAAATTAAGAAAAAACTCTAACTTACCTACTAATTGATCATTAAAAAAGTTTTTTGCATACCACTTTATGATTTTAGCTATATGACCTGTGAAGCTAATAGTAAAATATTAATTTCTTTGATAGAATCCCTTTTCTTCTGTTTATTTATATGAGTGAAGTTTCAGCACTTACATCTATAAAAAGAAAAACAATAGCAAAAGAATTAACTCTGGAAACCTTTTCTCAAAATTAGTAACAGCTATCCATGGATTTATGAACTAATTAAAATATAAAAACAGCCACATCCATCTCATTAAAAAATACCTTTTCAGTACAACTTTACTATTTATGTTTGGTCATTACTTATCAAAACATCATATATTTAGATTTTTTAATTAAATTTTTACTTACCAAAATTGTAATAATAGCAATGCAGAAAAACCTCAAAAAATTAATCTCAAATAATAGACATATTTTATTGCATGAAGGAATGATGGCTCACTTAATAGCAAAAAAGAACATTCATTACATTGTGATCAAATTCTGGGGAAGAAATAAAATAGAAATACAATTTTAAGTAATAAAAAAGAACAGTGGAAATTTGGCCTGTTATAGAAGATCTTGTTCACATATTTTAGATTTTGGAAACCAGATGCCATGGTATTTAGATTTTGTTGTAGCCACATAAAAGAGTTAATTAATAGTTTTATTTAAAAATGTCAAAAAACGTCAAAATAAATGCAAGATTATTTCTTTTCCAGCCATTTAAAACTGATAATGAAGGATTTCGGATGTCAAACTAAAAATATGGGAGGGGACTCAGTTTTTCAAAATTCCTAGTGGTACATGAAGGATAACAACAAATTGATCATGGCTTCAGTTTTGGTTCAGGCCAGTGCCCCCTCCATCCCTGGAGGTAGTAGGGTGAGGGGAATCACCTTCTCTGGAACTGTCTAGAAATACAAACAGAAAGCGGAGAATATTGGGAAGGGGCAAAAGAGGTTGGCTGATTCAGAGGCAAGCAATCAACAAGTATAAGAGGAGAGACCATTGAAAGGTCAGTAGAGTCAAGGTAAGCATTTCCCCCATCTTCAATAGGAGTAAATGCTCTTGTTTGAAAGCAGAAGGGAAGAAGCACTGGTTAAATGGGGTCTAGGGGTCCAGTGGTGATGTCCTGGGGGAGGAGAGGAAGGGAGGAGAGAGAGACAGTGGGTGTGTGACTTTGTAAACAGGTTGTGGCAATTGACTGACGCCCCTGAACTTGAACTGCCTGGTAGGTGGACAAGCACAGCCGGTTATGGCTGAGTAGAGTCTCCTGGGGATTCCTGTGGTAACAGAGAAGCTTTTTTCTGCAAGGTCTACTCCCAAGCCACAAGAGAGCAAAACACTCTGTTGAATAAATGGATACTGTTCAGACAAAGGGTCCAAACTTCCAGTTGTAAGATGAATAAGTTCTGGGGATCTAATGTTTAGCGTAGTGATTATAGTTAATAATTTTGTATCATACACTTGAAAATTGCTAAGTGAGTACATCCTGTATGTTCTCACCACAGAAAAGAAATGGTAATTATGATGTAGAGGTGAGTTTAGGTTATGGAGGTAATCATTTAAAATACGTAAGTGTATCAGATCAATACATTGTATACCTTGAACTTACACTTGTATCTCAGTAAAGCTGGGGGGAAGAAAGGGATATTTTTGTTGTTTGTTAGGCATACCCCAACAAATAAAAATGCACTTCCAGGGTATAAGACTGAGTCCCTGAACTTATTACTCTTTATTGGTTTCAGGCAACAACCATTGCAGTAGTTTGACCAGAAAAGCTCTTGGTAAATCATATCTCCTTGGTAAATCATATCATAACTGTCTATAGCTCCTGTATCTTTATGTGAAGATAGCATGTTTAGTTTTTAAAACTCTTTCTTGAAGTATAATATAAACACAAAAAGGTAAATGTATCATAAGATTATTGCTTGATGAATTTTTATAAGCCGAATCCACCAGGTAACCCTCATCCAGGTAGAAAGAGAACATCACCTGCACATCACCGCCCCTTCTCCATGTTAATCTGATAGTGTTTAAACTTAGCTTAGACCTGAAGCTAGGAAAACAAAAAACGAACCAAAAAAAATTATAGTCTGCCTTTGAAATAACATGACAGCGGGTTTAAACTGTTAACTTAGTTCTCTGAGCATTTCACTGCTGGAAAACTGATTTCAGAAACACTTTGGGCCTAAAAACCACATCTTTAAGCAAAAATCTGAATTGCTCA
Source organism: Bos javanicus (assembly GCF_032452875.1). Lineage (NCBI taxonomy): Eukaryota > Metazoa > Chordata > Mammalia > Artiodactyla > Bovidae > Bos > Bos javanicus. The sequence continues at coordinate 31,014,608 of NC_083886.1, forward strand.
TAGAATGATTTTCTTCTTTTGATACATCAGCAGAATCTGTCAAATGACTGGTGGATTGGAGAGAAGTAGAAGATGTGAGTTTTTATTAAAGCAACAATGAATGAGCAGAGAAGCAAAATATTAGCCCAAAAAGTGGGAACTAGACCTAATTTGACCTAGGATCCTGCTTTATAAGTGTGCTCTGTGAGTGAAGTGTACCTAGTAGCTTTGTAAGGTGTTTTATTTTGTAAAGGTGATTATTGTTTGGAGAAGCCCTTTTTTTTCCACCTTGTTTTATACTATAATAATGTCAATAGTGTCTAGTCACAGTATCTAGTTTTATATTTTTATAGAGTGTCAATACATTCATTTTCATTGTTCTGATTTTTTCCTTTTTTATTTTGTAGCTATACAGATCTGATGTCTATCCTCATTTGTTCTAATTAGCATACCTATGCTTATGTCAATGGAGGGTGAGGCATATGAGTGGATATGGGGCCTGTCTTTTATAAAACACTGGTGTAGAGCCCCCATTTCTTTTTTTCCCCTGGAGTAAGATAGAAAAAGCAGTTGAGGGTTGGAATGGGAAAGGGCAGGATGGGAAGGGAAGAGATCAGAGTCTGAAAAGTCCTGGGAGTTGTTTCTGCTGAAGCTGTTGGTTAAACCAGGGGACCAGATAGCCAAGCAGAGGTAGACAGGATACTTTCCCCGTGTCCTGGGCTCTCTAACCCCACCTGGCTCTGCAGGGTCTGAGGGCTAGGAGGCAGCTGCCATTGGCTGGTGCCTTCCAGTTCCCTTTCCTCTAACCATGCCCTGGCTCCTGGAGCTGGGCTAGGTCTTTTATAAGTACACGTATTTATTAGTGCACACCCTCAGCCTGGCGCATCTAGCTATTAGAAAAATAGCATTGACAGCTGTTTGCTTGATTATCAACAGTAGCCAGAGAAGTCAGGTGAGTGTCAACTTTTTTTTGGTAGTTAGAACATTTAACATGAGGATGAGAAACATCAAAGTGTTAGTTGCTCAGTTGTATCCAACTCTTCGCAATCCTATGGACTGTAGCCTGCCAGGCTCCTCTGTCCTTGGGATTCTCCAGGCAACAGTACTGGAGTGAGTAGCCATTCCCTTCTCCAGGGGATCTTCCTGACCCAGGGATCAAACCTGGGTCTCCCACATTGCAGGCAGGTTCTTTACCATCTGAGCCACCAGGGAAGCCTCTTAATAATTTTTTAAGTGTACAATAAATACAGCACTGTTAGCTCCAGACACGATGTTGCACTGCAGATCTCTAGAAATTTTTCATCTTGCATGACTGAAACGTCACACCTATTGACAAGCAACTCAGCATTTCCCCCTCCTTACAGCCCCTGGAAACCACTATTTTGTTTTCTGCTTCTATGAGTCTGACTATTGTAGGTTTTGCATATAAGACGAATCATGTAATATTTATCCTTTTGTGACTTATTTCACTTAGCTTGCTGTCATCAAGGTTCATCCATGTTGTGACAAATGGCAGGATTGCCTTCTTTTTCAAGGCTAATATCCTATTGTGTGTATAGTATAAAACACATTTTCTTTATCCATTTATCCACTGATGTACATCTAGGTTGTTTGTACATCTTGGCTACTATGAATAATATTGCAATGAACAGGTGAGTATAAATACCTCTTTGAGGTCCTGACTTCAATTCTTTTGAACAGATACCCAGAAATGGGATTGCTGGATCATATGGTAGTTCTATTTTTAATTTTTTGAGGAACCTCCATACCATTTTCCATAGCAGCTGCACCATTTGTGAATATATGATATGTTATCTTAAGTTACTTAAGTAACTGTCTCATTGCAGTATGGTCACCATGTGTGCCATTACCACTTCTCAAGAAATACCTATGCAATAGTTATAACTTTATAGGCATTTAACTTTTGATAAGAAAGGAACTTGAATATCAGAAAGGAACTTGGAAATTGGGAAGATCTTGCCCTTTGATTTTTAAAAAATATATATGATTTTTTTTTTCTATCAAAGGTAGTTACCACTAGCTTTTCCTTTTTCCTTCCCAATTCAATACTTTAAGTTTATTACTTTTGGGCTTCATTTAAATGTCCACTTAAACTAATTTAAATGTAATACGTGGCCCTTGACACTCTGCTACTTTCTGTCAAAATGGACTATTGAAAATGCAGCCTTTCAAGGGGAAAGGTTTCTGCCCACAGAGTGGGGTTGTATCATCACTCTGTGAAACAACAGTGACTCAGAAGCTCAGACCTGTAGGCAACTGACATGTTGAGGTCAAAAAAGTTACAAATGTGTTCCTGTTAATGGAAAAGTGTGAGGGTGTCTGGTGATTGGAGATCAAGTAAAATATGGAGGGAGGAGTTAAGACAGTGGGCTGCGAAGCTGCAGGGAGGAGGCTGTGGGGGTTGAGGACCAGTATAAGTTTTGGAGGACACTGGTGATGGGAGAGCAGGGCTCAGCCAGTGGAGAGAGGAGGAGAAGGAAGCAGACAGGATGAAATTAGAAAGAGTGAAATAAGATGAGAGGTGGCCCCTGGAATACGAGAAGAGGGCATCGTGATACTGTGGAAGGAGGGATGGAAGGAGAGCAGAGAAACCGAGGATGGCAGGACAGGTAGATTGGGGGAGGGCAGTGAAATTGGTTTCCAGTAAACCCACCAGCATCCTATCTGCCTGTAGAACTATGGCCTTGAAATAGCTCCCATGGAATGCTAGAATATCTAGAAAGGTAATTGGATGCAGAGCATCTGTCAGTTTACTGAGCTTTGGGAAAGGCAAGAGCTTGGTTTCCTGACTTGTGAATACACATTTACTCCACTAAGAAAAATTCAGGGACTCTACCTCATCCAAAGCAAAGTGAGTCCATTTTTTTTTTTTTTTTTGATCAGCTTAAAAAAATCTTTTCACTTGTCAAAAGTTCCAAAAGTAGTACATAAGAATATTGGTATTATATATTTTGCTAGCAACTAGTAATAGTTATATCAGGCAACAATCTTAATAGAAATGAACATGTCTTATGCAGAGATTTCTTCTTTATTCATCAGTCCATCAAAATAAAAGAGTTTAGGCAAAGAATTAAAATCTCCCAGCTGAAATGTTCTCACTGTTACTGTCCTGAAAGAATGAAATAAGTTTATATGCAGGAGAGATGCCTCCATTTAAGAAATGAACTGTGTCTGCTAGTAAGGAAAGAATACTGCCTGCCCTGCGTCTTCTGAGGCTTTATGCTGCCCAGGCACATCCAGAGCCTGGAGTGCTAACTAGATTGTTACCCTTGGGTGGCTCATGTTCAACTCGATGAAAGACGACTTGTGTTGAAAGACATGCCACCTTCATCTGGAACTCGTAAATTTGAGCTGGGACACATTTCTCACATAGCAACCTTGAAATAAACAGGGTGGCTGCTCACCCAGAAAAAAGTTTTCATATGCTGAGGGGGCTGGATTAGATGATCTTTCTGATCTTGATACAATTCTAGTCCTCTGTAGCCCATTCTTCTGCCTTTTAAATATGCCTATGGTCAGGGGTGGAGAAGGCAATGGCACCCCACTCCAATACTTTTACCTAGAAAATCCCATGGACGGAGGAATGCTGCAGTCCATGGGGTCGATAGAGTCGGACACGACTGAGCAACTTCACTTTCACTTTTCACTTTCATGCATTGGAGAAGCAAATGGCAACCCACTCCAGTGTTCTTGCCTGGAGAATCCCAGGGACGGGAAGCCTGGTGGGCTGCCATCTATGGGGTCGCACAGAGTCGGACAGGACTGAAGCGACTTAGCAGCAGCATGGTGAGGGGTTCTCAACTTGTGCTGCTGGTGGTATACACTGAGGCAGTGTCTCTAAGAGGGCAACTTGGGAGTATCTATCAACACTTGAAATGCACAAATCCTTTAGCCAAGCAGTTCTGCTTCTAGAAATTTAAATTTTACCCTTAGTCATACTGCTGCACCAGTATATATGCTGAAGACTCGTTGTAGCAGTTTTGTAACAGGAAAGAAAAAAACAAGATGGAAAAGGCCTGTATATCCATCACTGGGAGATTGAATGACTATGTCATGAATACACATTCAGTGAAATACTACTAATCTGTCTAATCAGTATTAGAAAAAGTATGAGATAAATTTACATGTGTTCTTACCTCTGTTAAGGCATATATTTTTGTCTTTTCCCCCTCCAACACTTACAACAGTACCCAGAACATAAATAGGTACTTGTAATTATTGTAAGTGACTAAAAGAATAATGAATGGGTTTTTAAATGAGTTTAAAAATACCTATTATAAATGCCCAAAGAGCACTCTGTAGTTCCCAGGCCATTTCATAACTGGATCCTTGGTCTTTTCCAGTTGTAATTGTAGGAGGTATAAATATTTTACACTACTCTATCCTTGAAGAGTAGTTTGTTTTGTTTAGTAGTGATTAGGCTTCATCCCAAATTCCAGTGACACCCCCTGGGGCTGTAGACTGTGAAAGAACCACTGAAGAGCCTCACAAACACGGTTCACCATTCAGAGCACTCCACAGACGAGATGCTTACAGCCACAGGTGGCTTTAACTATGCTTGAAAACTGAATAGAAAACAGATTGCCAGCTGTTCCATTTAAAAACATTTTCCTTGATTCCATGTTAGTTTTAACACAAACTCAGCAAAGCTCACTCCTTAAATGAGACAAAATATTTCAAAAGAATGTGTGTTTGCAATGAACATGAAGTTTCCTGTCAAAGAGTTTAAAGTGTTAAAAAGAACCTTCAGGCCCCAGCTGGAGTCACTCATGCAAAGTCCCACCAAGACTGAATACCTAACCTCACTGCAGTTTCAGCCAGGAGTAGAATTTTATTTTATTTTTTTTTTTTTTTTGAGAGGAGTAGAATTTTAAACCAGGCAGACTGGAAATTTCTAGTCAACACCAGTGAGCTAGTCTGCTGGAGAAGACCTCCTGCCCTCCCCTAAGGGCACATGACCTTGCCTGAGATAATCCACTCCTTTAATCTCTCTGTCTGTCCTTCCTTCTGCCTATAGAAGCTTTCCATTTCATACAACTCCTAGACCACTCTTCTGTTTGTTGGGTAGGATGCTCCCTTATCAGGACTCTTGAATAAAGCCAATGGGATCTTTAAATTTACTTGGTTGAATTTTGTTGTTTTTTTTTTACTAAAGATATATACTTAGTGAAAAGAAAATAAAAGTGTTCTTTTCTTGAATAATAATGTAAGAAACTTTTAAGTCCTACCATGAACCTATTTGTTACTATACTTTGAAAGGTTGGAGAGCATGATTTCCTTCCCTTTTGCTATTTCATTTCTTTACCTCATGTTTATTTTTATTTTTCTACTCTGTGCATTTCAACAAAACACCTGGGGATATACTCTTACAGGAATTTGAAATTTATAGGGCCACATTCCCAAGTCCTTTGTAGAAGAAATCATAAAGCCAAATAAATACAGCCACACCTGTTGGTTAAAGATACATGTTACAGGAAATAGAGCTGCCACTCATTTTCCTTTGCGTGTTTGTGAGAATATTTAAGGACTTGTTTCAAAAGAACTGCTGAAAATGTAGAAACCTAGCATCATCATAAAACTTGCTGAGATGCTGGGTCCTGGATTTACAAATACACTCCCTCAGCACCCTCGTTGCACTGGATAAGCCAAGCCTTGGCAGCCTGTCATGGCCACTGAAATCGGTATGACTCTTGAATAGTCTGACTTAGAAACTTAGAAGAGTATAGCTTTGGATTGGCAGCTCTAGGACCTTAAGGACCACGATATTGCCCTCCACACCTTCTTATTTGGGGAGACAGAATTGAAGGAGATGAATGACGTCACTGCTTACTATGAGCTAGATCCTGCCTGCATCCCTGCACCTTTCTAATGGATTAACTGAGGAATGTGAAGAAATGTGTTGGAAATTTGGACTCCTCGTATAAGTGGAGCCTAAGGCCGCTTTGTCAGTTTATTCTATGGCAACAGTTCTCCCCACTTCCCCACCCCCACTTTTTAATGCCTTTAAAACATCCAACAGATTTTAGTTTTCCACCTCATATTCCTTTCCTGTCCCAGGATCCTGTGCGGCACACCGCATTTCACTGAGCTGTTCATGAGCCTTTAGGCTCTTCTTGGCTGTGACGTTTTCTCAGACGTCACTTGCTTTTGATGACCTTGACGGTTTTGAGGAGCACTGCTCTGGTGTTTTTTTAGGATGGTCCTCTAATGTCTGATGTTTTCTCATGACTAGGTGGGCTTTGGGTTGGGGATTATTATCCCAGAGGTAGAATACATTTTCTGATAACACTGTCTTTGACTACATATTGGTAATATTGGCCAGGTTCTCCACTCTGAACTCTTCTTTCCCCTGCCTGTACTGTGTTCTTTGGTTGGCTCCTGTGTCCCTTTGACGTAATTCCCATTATTGTGTGTGTGTGGAGGGGTGGGAGGGTATTGGTTTCATCACGTCCTTACTTTCTAGCACCATGAGATGCTCCGGGCTCATTCTATATTTCCCTCCCAATTTTTCATTAAGCTATTTCTCCAATAAATCCTCTTTCCTTTTATTGGAGAATGCTTTTGGAAACAAGTATCTAGGTTTAAGGTGTGTTTGTTGCTCCTGGGGTCTTTTAGGCCTTAACGGCTGACAGCAAAGAAATACATGTGTATCTACTAATCTGTGTACATACACATTTATGTAACTATCTATTTATTAAGCTAAACATGAGTTCATCCTGATGAGCTTTAATCTAGTACCACAGGGCTCATTCCAGCCTCCTTCCTTTGCTTATATGTAAACTCTCAGTCCAACAGGAGACACTTGGCTCCCAATACTGGCCATTTACTTCATTGTTCAGCTTCAGTATACATGTTTAGAAGCATCAGAATTATCATCCTGTACCCCAGTCCATTCTAAAGGAGATCGGTCCTGGGTGTTCATTGGAAGGAATGATGCTAAAGCTGAAACTCCAATACTTTGGCCACCTCATGCAAAGAGTTGACTCGTTGGAAAAGACTCTGATGCTGGGAGGGACTGGGGGCAGGAGGAGAAGGGGACGACAGAGGATGAGATGGCTGGATGGCATCACTGACTCGATGGACATGAATCTGAGTGAACTCCGGGAGTTGGTGATGGACAGGGAGGCCTGGCGTGCTGCGATTCATGGGGTTGCAAAGAGTCGGGCATGACTGAGCGACTGAACTGAACTGACCCCCATGAAACAATTGTATCAACTAGAGCACCATGCTTGTGCTGAGTCCCTTTTGCTTTTGGTCTTGTAGACCTATTTCCAAATTACTTAGGTCAGCACTTTTTAGCCTGACTCCCTTCAATGAAGTGGTTTCATACATTTGTAATATAGTTACAGTCTCTTAGAGTCTGCCTTCCTTACTGGGATCCCCTGACCTCCTAGATTTTTTTTCCCCCCAAATTGCTTACATCAAAGTTCACTCTTCATGCTATAAATTCTATGGGTTCTGACAAATGCACAGTGTCCAACAAGTAGAGTATCATGAAGCATAGTTTCAGTGCATGTCAGACAGAGAAAGAAAATACTGCATGATATCACTTACATGTGGAATCTAAAAACCACAACAAAGTAGTGAATGTAAGAAAAGAGAAGCAGACTCGTGGATATGGAGAACAAACTAGTGGTTGCCAGTGAGGAGTCAGCCTGGCATAGGGTGGCGGAGTGGGAGGCACAAGCTATTGGGTATAAAACAGGCTTCTAAGGATGTATTATGCAGCACAGGGAGTGGAGCCAATGTTTTGTAGTAACCGTAAATAAAAATGAAAACTTTTGAAGTAAAACCTTAAAAGAAAAGTATATAACAGATCCAGGAAAATGAAACAGTTGTTTCACTGGCCTAAATATCCCCTGTGATTCACCTGTTCATGACACTCCCTTTCCCTGAGCTCCTTGCAGCCGCTGATCTTTTTACTGTTTCTACAATTTTGCCTTTGATAGAATTCTATATACATAATTGGAATCACACAGCGTGTACTCTTTTTAAAGTTTTTTTTTCACATAGTCATATGCACGTACGTTTCCTTCATGTCTTTGTGGTTTGGTAGCTCTGTTTTTATCATTCAGTATTCACTCCACACAGTTTGTTTATCCATTCACTTATTGAAAGACAATTTGACTGCTTCCAGTTTTTGACGACTTCATATAGTTGTTAATACACATTCACATGCAGGCTTTTGTGTGGAGATAATTTTTCATATCAATTAGGTAAATCAATTTCATTTTGACATGAAACTCACAGAGAAATGTGAATGTTTTTAATTTAACAATGATAGGAAAGGAGAAGCCACTTTCCAGTGGTTTATGACTCTTTTTCTTTCTAAGTTCTTAAAGTGGCCATGTGATCAACATTTATCCTGTTCTTCTAACCACCATCACCTTGAGTTTTAACTAAACACAGTTGTACTAAGACATTCCACAAGTGGATAGGACTGAGTAGTTTTGGTAGTATCTATTTGAGTATGAGTACCTCAATTATAACTGACGTAATGATGGACGAATGTGGTTCTTTCCTAGCTACCCCACCCCCTAAGCAAAATCTGCCTGATACAAGAAGCCTCAAATGAGAAAATTCTCCAATAGAAATGCAATAACCTATTCTGGGTTCCAGTCAAAGGGGTGGGAGGGTCTGAGTTCTGCTGACATTTCAAGCTCACCTTTGTCCATGTTCCCTTTCCCTGTAGTCTCCTGGGTAGTGTTTTCATCATACTAGCTCCCAGGGTTTTCTCTCATAATAGGCTCCCTGTTGTGACTGGGGAGAAAGAGTTATAGTTCTTAACCCTCACTGAACTGTGATGTTGGCCTGATGCAGGGAGACCTCTCCATGCTCAAAGCCAGGAGCCATGGGCAACAGGATACCGAGAGTTCAAGAAGAAAGTCGTCATAAGGGAACCCAAAGATGAGTGTTTCCAAACTGGGGAGGAGGGGGCTGCATCGTTCTCTTCTGGGACTCCTGCTCACTGTTACAGCTGGTGGTCTGCTGTGGTAATGGGAGGAGCTGTTGTGGAGAGTGGCCTGTGCAGTGGTGAGCTGGGTCGCAGCCTATGCAAGCCTCCTCCTTCAGTGTGCTCGAGACGTCCCTCGCCTGTTCTCAGGATAGTCGGCAGTGTCATATTGCAAGAGAAGTTTCCCAAAATTCTGGGTGTCAGACTGATCTATATACTACCTTGGGACCCTACAGAGGTGTAAGGAAAAGCTGGAGTTTCTTTGAGTTCTACTCTGAAATCTTTCATTCCTTATCTCTATCAGGTTATGATTTGTATTCCACATTTATAAGCACCCAGTTTGCTAAATTGCCTTCTTTTTCATATATATGTTTATACTGGTGTTTCAAAGCCTCTTTAACAATTCATTTCATGTACATATTTGGCAATGTCAACATCCTTGTTCTGTAAGAAATTGTGGCTGGCCCTATCTACAGATTAAATAAGATCTTATTTAAATATCTAAAAACAGAAGATCATATTCTAACTTACCAACAGTGATACCACTGAACTCTTTAGATAACTGTTAGTAATATGAAGCATATCGTGCATATAAAGGCATGTACAAGGTATATGCATAGTTTAAATAAAAATCAGTTTTCTTCACTTGAAGTTGTGACCTTTCATGATGTAGAAAGACCCCACGCATGTCACCTTGGGTCTGCAGAGATTTTCTGACTTCCAGCAGCAGGATTGGAACCTGCTTCTACTCATTCTTGATCCAGTGGGCTGTCACTGTTCAGCTATGCAATGCTATTATATCTTCTTTTTCTCTTTCAGTTTTACTGAGATACAGTTGACATGCACAGCATAGTGGATTGACTTACACAGGCCATGAAATGGTTACCACAGTAAGTTTAGTGAACATCCATCATCTCATGTAGATACAAAAAAGAAAAAGAAAACAAACTTTTTCCTTGTGATGAGAACTCTTAAATTTACTCTCCTGACAACTTTCATATATAACACACTGCAGGGTTGATTATTTTTATCACGTTGTGTGTTACATCCCTCCTACGTACCTATTTTATAACTGCAACTTGTGTCTTTTGACGGCCTTCATCCAACTCCCTCTCCCCCTGCCTCAGTAACCACAAGACTGATCTCTTTCTCTATGGGTAGTCTGTCTTAAAAAGCATATATTTGACATTAATTCTGAACAAGAACCATCTTTCAAGTCAAAGTAGGTGCCTAATGATTATTATCTACAGCCATTCTCTATTACTTTTCACTTGATATAAAAGTTCACTTGTTCTGGACCCTCAGAGGAGCAAAGACCCAAAAATTTTGATCTCATTGCATAATGAAGGTAGTGAGTGGATAGAAATAGTTTCTGAATTCTAGAAATGATGACCACATGGCTTTCAGACAGTGACAGATTCTAACAAAGTGCTACTTAGATTCCTCTGTACTCTGGTGCTACTCAAAAGTGGTCCACAGACCAGTAGCATCCACATCACCTGGAAGCTTGTTGGACATGCTGTGGCCCTGCTGAATCAGCATCTGCATTTAGCAAGACCCCCAGGTGATCCTCACGTACCATAAAGCATGCTTCCTAGTCCAGTGTCCAGGATGCATAGTCAGACATTCACCTAATTCACATTTAGGGCACAGAAGATGATTCCCCAAATTCTAGAGTCTCACGAGGAAGTAAGAATGGGGTTTTTTAGAATGACTTTATCTCCTAACATGTTGTTTCTTATATACACACATTAATGTATATCTTAGAGTGAGTAGTCAGTCTCTATGTCTTTGTCATCCTTCTACTTGGCCGCCTGAAGCCGTCCTGAGATACATACCTAAGAGTGGGAGCCAGTCTTGTCTCTGCAGGGCTCAGGACTAGAGAGAGAGCCTATGAAATTGCAGCTTACATCAAATAAGCTGGAGTCAGCTTCATTCAGTGTCATTGTTAAATGACAGTTTTGAGGATGTGGAGATAAAATGAGGAAATCAGTTGAGTCAGCAGGGCAAGACTCAAAGATGAAATGCTCTACAGTGTGACTGAGAGTATGCATCTCTAAAATTAATTCTCATGTCTGAATTTTTGGTTGTCAATCATACATCAAACCCCGAGCTGTAAGTCATGAGTTTCATGGGTTTGTTAGCAGATTGACTTGTTTGAAGTAATGCTTGAAAGACATTTCAAGCATCTTAAACTTTGATCTCCCTATTCCAGGGTTTCTCAAGCTGTGCCCTGTTGATGTGATCATTCTTTTCTGTGGGGGCAGACCTGTCTTTGTGCATAGTATGTTTAATAGCATCCCTGGCCTTTCCTCTATGAGACACCAATAGCATCTCCCCTCCTGAGGTGTGACACAACCAGAAATGTCCCCAAGGGGGAGCAAAATTGCCCCCAGTTGAGAACCACCACCATATGCGAAAGTGAATATTCATGAGAAAGGTAATGTCTGTTCCTTGGGAATTCTGCCTAGGTCATGACCACAGTATATCCCAGTGAAGCTTCTGCCTGGTGCCTCTGCAGCCATTAGAATCTGGAGATCCTGGGAGACAGCTGTAAACCAGGTAGGGCATTGTTTGGATATGCAGAACCGTCAGTTCTCAAGAACAGAATGGTGACTCTTTCAGAAAGAGCTTCACAGCAATGGTGACCCTTGGTCTTGTCTTCCTTGATCATAGCCCTGGACTCCCGGTGACCCTATAATTTCTTAGTCAGTTCAGGCTGCTCTAACAAAATAACAAAATTGTCCCCAATTCTTAGATTCTACAGCCAGTGCAAATATCCTCTTTGAAAAAGCTTTAGGAATGGCTGGTAATAACAATAGCCCCTAAAATGACCTCTGAGACTTTGCCCTTCTTAAGACAGATCAGCCTTGGTCACTGCAATTCACATAAGTGCTGACTCAGGGGGAGTTTCTTCTCTTGTCTTCTCCGCAGCCCTGACTGTCTTCTTAGATGTTAGCTGGGTCACAAAGATCATCCCTCTAGTCCTTTTGCTCCTCTTGAGACCCCTCTGGTTCTTCCACATCCACAGTTACTCGCTACTTCATTTACCTGCCTGCTGCTTTTTTTCCCTGCCTGCTATTTGCCCAAGACTCATCTCGGTTTTCATTTGTCCAACTTCTCTCCTTTGAGATCCCACTCCCACCTCTTCCCAAGATGCTTGTGTGAAAGGACACTCTGAGAACATCACTGACCTGTCCTCCCATCCTGGGGAGAGCCTTCTGTGCCCCCTCTGTGAATATTGACTTCGTCGTCCTCTTCCCGGAGCTCTGTGCCTCGAAGAGGGGACCGCTCCCGACGGCATCTCTTCCAGCCTCACCGCACTTATCCATCTGACTGAACTGTGGCTTTTATCATTTGTGTGAAGATAGGGGGAAATTATATCACTCTAATGGATAATTTGTACAATTGACTCTCTCATTTTTTGATGATTCTACATTTGCTAGTTTGCCTGGTTGCTAAAATTAATTGGTACCCCACTCCCAAAATAAGTACTCAGGAACTTTTGTGGCTGGGACGGATTGGGGGCAGGAGGAGAAGGGGACGACAGAGGATGAGATGGCTGGATGGCATCACTGACTCGATGGACGTGAGTCTGAGTGAACTCCGGGGGTTGGTGATGGACAGGGAGGCCTGGCGTGCTGCGATTCATGGGGTCGCAAAGAGTCAGACACGACTGAGAGACTGAACTGAACTGAACTGTGGATAATGCTTAGGGTGGTGAAAACTTTGAGTCACCAAAGTTGGACATTCTCAGCTGAGGGAGAGCAGGGTGACACTCTGCCTTCTCACTGAAAGTATCTTCTCAGGGTCTATTTGGTGTCACCTTTTTTTGGTAACTTTTTTTTTTTTTTTTTTGCGTTTTTATGACTGTGTTGGTGATCTTGCTGTTTAAAATGGCCCTCAAGCATAATGATAGCATCCTGTTTCATGTTCCAAAGCACAAAAATGCTATGATGTGCCTTATGGAGGAAATAACGTGTTAGATAAGCTTCTTTCAGCCATCAGTGATAGTGTTATTAACTGTGGTTTCAAGGTCAATGGATCAACCACATGTATTAGACAAGTTGTCTTTAAGCAGAAACACACAAAACATTGCTTATTGATTGATTGATGAAAATATTGTGACCAAAAGTTAGCAGGAACAGAACCTTGTATTCCCCCTAGGAGCAATCAGCTAGTATTCACTAACTTAGTGTTCACAGCAGCAGTTTCATAGCATGTGACAACCACGAATAACAAGGCTCATGTGTACATCGGTGTGTATACGTGTGTATGAGCGCTCACTTGAAGGATATGCAGACCACTACTAGCACTGATTGCTTCAGAGACGAAACCAGGCAGCTGGGGGACAGCAGGGAGGAGACTTCTTACTATAATACCTTTGTGTTTTGTGCCATATAATTAATACCCATCAACAAACTAAATTAAAACAGTTAAAAAGCAAATAATAAAATGAAGACAATACAGTTTAATCATTTTCTCTTCCATTTTAGGGAAGCAAAGCAGCTCCCACCAAAACTCCAGTCACTCAGACTCCCTCCCTGGTCTTCTAGGCCCTGCAGAAGCCGCCCCCATGCTCTGCCTCCCCAGCTGTGCTTCTCACCACCCCCTTCATGAGCATCTCAGGCCATCCATCTGGTCTGCTCATTGCTCAGCACGTTGGCGACTCTGCCATCGCTCACTCCGTACTTGCCATCAGAAACACTTTTGTCCCCTCTCCCTAGCAACACCTTGCTTTTCCTTCAGTCTTTGGCAATTTTCCTGATTGCCCCACCCAAGGAGGTCTTTCTCTTCCTTGTTGCAACCCCTTACAGAAGTCCATGGCCCAGGAGTTTTCCCTAGGTTGGTGATTTTAAAGTCTGGTCCCCAGACCAGCAGCATTAGCATCACCTGAAACATCTTAGAATTGCAACTTCTAGGGCCCCACCCCAGACTCACTGACATAGAAACTCTGGGGCAGGGCTCAGCAATCGTGTTTTAAACCCTCCAAATGATTCTGATGTATATAGTAAGGTGTGAGAACCACTGTTCTTGAAAATTCACGGGAAAGAAACACAAATAAACAAAGGAAAGTCAGTAAACAAATGAAAAAGCACTCAATCTCACAATTAGGGAAGTAGAAATGAAAACAACAAGGAGATATACTTTTTATCTTTCAGATTGGTAAAAATTTTAAAGATTGATTAAAATCTCATGTAGCAGTAGGAGCCAGGAAACAGATACTTGCATATCCCACTAGAAGCATAAACCAATATAACATATTTGGGAGAGTTGAACTTATAATTTAAAAAATGCACATCTCATGACCAAGCAATTCCTCTTCTCAGCTTCTCTGCTAGAGAAACACTTGAATCAGTGCATAGATCGACACACAAAGACATTCATAGTGCTGCTGTTGGCAGTGGGAGGAAGCTGGAAAGCGCCTAAATGTTTCAGTAGAGAAGTGCCCAAGCACCCCAGCACAGCCACTGAGAAGTATTATGCAGCAGGTGAAAAGGATGGGGTGGCTGTTTATGTACACATGTGGGACTTACCCTGAGACATCGCGGAACGCAAAGGCAAGTTGCAAAAATACATATAAAATATGGCACCATTCAAGTTAGAAAAGACACACCCAAATGCTCTAAATTTTCTCTGAGTGTGTAATTATGAAAGTGCATAGAAAAGTAGAACAATTATTACCTCTGTAGGGGGCAGAATTAAGGAGGACAGATCTGGAACAGAATTTTAAAAAGACTTCCAATTTAGCTATAATTTTAAAATTTCTTAGATTTGTGTATGCAAGTATTTCTTGACCAATAAACAATTTTCAATAGCAAAAAAAAATACCTTTGGAAATAATATACTAATTTGATGGTTCTTAATCATTTTTTGGTCATAACTTCTGAGATTTTAATGAAGACTTTCCCCCTACATTCCACAAAGTTATAGAAGTTTTAGTTTCATTTCAGGGAATTTCTAGATACTCCAAAGCCCACCCCTAGAGCTCTCAGGCTTTCTGGACCCTGGGCTGAGAGTTTCTGGCCTGCATGAGGATCCTTCTTTGCTTTTTGCTCTGGGCTCCATGACCCTCTTTGGCATCCGTGTCCCAGAGGAGTCATAACGCCTGACAGCTATGTTTATGAGTGTCAGCAACTCTTCTTCGACAGATTAAATTTCCCCAGAAGGTAGATTTTCGCTGACATCTTAATACTTGGAAAGGAGCGGGTGATCCTTGAGGAGTGAGTGAATATAGCATATGGGTTGTTGAGCCACAAACAGAAGCTGATCTGTGTCAAGGAAGCTTCAAGCACCCTGCCTCTGATCTTGGAATTCATCGGGTTCTTTTTTTAAGTTCTGCCGCGTCATTCTCTCATCACATGCACACGGACCCTTTTATAGTGTTTTCCACTTGGCTGTAAAAATAGATTTTGGTTTTTGCTTTTATATTTTTAAAGAAGAAAAGGTGAAGAAAAGGGCTGACCGTTAGCCCTTCGGCTGACCACCATTTTCAGCCCTAAAATTTTAACCAAATTTTCTTTCCACTGTTTCAAAATGGTTGCTGAAGGAAGGCTTTTATTTGCCCCTTTTTTAGTGTCCTTTACGAAGAAGGTGCTGGGAACCCACTCTAGTACTCTTGCCTGGAAACTCCCATGGACGGAGGAGCCTGGTAGGCTGCAGTCCATGGGATCGCTAAGAGTCGGATACGACTGAGTGACTTCCCTTTCACTTTCCACTTTCATGCATTGGAGAAGGAAATGGCAACCCACTCCAGTGTTCTTGCCTTGAGAATCCCAGGGACAGAGAAGCCTGATGGGCTGCCGTCTATGGGGTCGCACAGAGTCAGACACAACTGAAGCGACTTAGTAGTAGCAGCAGCAGTGTCCTTTAACTTCTATGCAGAGTACATCATGAGAAACGCTGGGCTGGAAGAAGCACAAGCTGGAATCAAGATTGCCGGGAGAGATATCAATAACCTCAGATATGCAGATGACACCATCCTTATGGCAGAAAGTGAAGAGGAACTAAAAAACCTCTTGATGAAAGTGAAAGAGGAGACTGAAAAAGTTGGCTTAAATCTCAACATTCAGAAAACTAAGGTCATGGCATCTGGTCCCATCACTTCATGGGAAATAGATGGGGAATCAGTGGAAACAGTGTCAGACTTTATTTTTTGGGCTCCAAAATCACTGCAGGTGGTGATTGCAGCCATGAAATTAAAAGACGCTTACTCCTTGGAAGGAAAGTTATGACCAACCTAGACAGCATATTGAAAAGCAGAGACATTACTTTGCCAACAAAGGTCCGTCTAGTCAAGGCTATGGTTTTTCCAGTAGTCATGTATGGATGTGAGAGTTGGATTGTGAAGAAAGCTGAGCGCCGAAGAATTGATGCTTTTGAACTGTGGTGTTGGAGAAGACTCTTGGAGATCCAACCAGTCCATTCTAAAGGAGATCAGTCCTGGGTGTTCATTGGAAGGAATGATGCTAAAGCTGAAACTCCAATACTTTGGCCACCTCATGCAAAGAGTTGACTCATTGGAAAAGACTCTGATGCTGGAAGGGATTGGGGGCAGGAGGAAAAGGGGACGACAGAGGATGAGATGGCTGGATGGCATCACTGATTCGATGGACGTGGATTTGAGTGAACTCCGGGAGTTGGTGATGGATGGGGAGGCCTGGCGTGCTGCAATTCATGGGGTCACAAAGGGTCGGACACGACTGAGCGACTGAACTGAACTGAAACTGTGTTAAGTGACGGAGTCAGTTCTCAGAAAAATAAGCTCCCTGGTAACCTACTTCTTGTTCTGTCCAGCAGTTGCCAGTAAATTTCTGGTCCGTATGTGCCAAGCCTGAATCTAAATGTGCCATGCATACCTTTGCCGTGCGTGCCTTGCACACAGGCTCTCTGGGGAAGCACTTGGAACCTTCTCTCTGTGCCCTGCCCCAGTCCCCACACCATGACAGGTTTAGGGGAGCCCTGGAGAAGCTGGCTGTGGCTGGATTTATTCATCCTTTCCCTAACTTCTCTTTGATTTACTTGTATCCTAAGTAGAAAACGAGAGGTCCACACACTGTATAGTATTTTCCAGGAAATGTGGATGGGCATTCCTTTAAAACAACAAGAGCAACAACTGTGCACTCTGTTCATTAGGAATGCAGCTGAGTATCCTCGAGTGCTTTTTCCTCTTGGGGAGTATTTTCTGCAGGTGGCATGGAAGCCTTTCCATAGGCTGCTCTGACCTGTCTTCTCAGGCTGACTGCTTGCTTCCATGAACTCTTGGGTCCAGCCACACTTTAAAAAACCTTTCCTGCTTCTGCTTGTGCCCTTCTGACCCTCCCTCATATGGCCTCTGAAACAGTTTTATTCATCATGACTCAGATTCCCATCTGAGTTTCTCAGAGAGAACCCAGATGAGCATCCTCATTCTCCCTTGAGTGTTTATAGAATTTCTCTCTTCCACTCACAGAGGACTTCTCTGTGGAACATTTGTTGTAGCTGCTGCTCAACAAACGCGCATTGTTTGGTAAGATGCTGAGGAGGGTTTCCTGTGAGGAAAGAGCATCTGAGTTGAAATCTGTGTCTTCAAAAGTACCAGCCATGCAAGAATCAGAGAAAGAGTATTAGGTCCAAGAACAGTAGGTGCAGAGGCCTTGAGGCAGGAAGGAGCTTAGCATGTGGGTGATCAAAGGTTTCCTTTTTAAAAAGACTTTTTATACAAGGACTGTAACCCCTTACAGCCTCTAGCATGAAGTAAGGCTGCTAGACTGTCATCTCCATGAGGGTAGATTCCAACTCTGTCTCACTTTTCGTGACCAGGACAGCGATTGGTTCATACCAGACACTCAGACAGATGGAGGGATGGATGACTGCTCGTTGAGTAACTGAACGACTTCTCTCTGGCCTGATGACAGTTTTGCATCAAAGCCAGAATGGACCAAAGGACTCCTTGCCTTCCTAAATGTGGGTCCGTGCTGAGCAAGTCCCTTCAGCTCTCTGTCTAGGTGGTTCAGCTCACCATGCATTCAGTGAAATAAGAACAGGGCACTTACTTCCTTTTTGGAGGGACATTGTCCACATGAGTGAGATCTCATCTACCAAATGTTTGGAACTTTTGGAAGCTGCTCAATAAATTCAGACAATTCCTACAGCATGGCTCAGCCAGCAGGCAGCCAGAAGTCATTGTATGTGAGGTTTCACCCCACCAGCGTGGGAATCCACTGTGATGGCCCCTGCGCTCACCGCTGTAGGATTCCAAAGCCTCGCACCTCTGTTAAGCTTTTGGAATGTGGACAAAGCATTCCATCATGTTAGCGGGGCACTCGCTTCCATGGTGCTCGGCTTATTGTTGTGGTCATTCCAGGGCTTCTGTCTGGCCTTTGTCTTGCATTCTCTCATGGAGAAGCCTCTGCTACAATCACTCAGAGTAATCCCTAGTGCAGTGGTGCTTTTAGTGAATTGAGGAGGCCGTCCATTCACAGAAGCAGCTCTGCAGTAAAGTCAGTTTTCAGGAGCATCAGGTCTAATAAAGAATTATAATCAAGAGCTTTGTTAAATAATGAGCCTCCCTACTAATACCTTCCCTCTCAAACAACAGTAACAAGCGCAATAGTTAAAACTCCCGGCCTGCGTCAGCATTCGGGATAAGCATCAGGCATACAAACTACTTTAGACATCTTTGAAATGGCTAAGTGTAATTTATCCTTTTGGTGCTCTACTTTTCAGTATTGTTTCAGGGTTATAAAATAGTAGAAATAGTGGAAGTGGTGGTCACTTGTTCAGGTAGGGGAGTGGGTGAAGCACTTAGATGCTCTTTCTCCAGTGATACCAAGACATGCCAGTTCACCCCACCAAGGGGTCAAATGTTCTCTAAACAGCAAAAGGAAGTGCTGGTGGAGTGATAGTTTTTAGAAAGAATTCTCAGCGCATTCCTATTTGCAAAGCCGCCCTATTGCTATTACCACTGCCGTGGCAATCCAGACTTGAGTGCAAGTACAGAGACCATATAGGCACTGTCCTGTGGTTCGCGAGCTGAGCTAAACTTGTGGTTCAGCTTCGTTTTTGCGCAGCAACAAATGACCTGGGCCGTTTTTCAGCACACAGCCTAGCTGTTTTCACTATTCGACTTGAAATGTCAGGTCCAGCACTGACCTGGTGCAGTAGTCAGGGTCACACATTGCATGTATGCGGCTGGTGATGGTTTATTCACTAAGTCACGTCCAACTCTTGCAGCCCTGTGGATTGTAGCCTGCCAGGCTCCTCTGTCCACAGGATTTCCTGTACTAATGTATAACTGGTAAGGGTGGGAAGAAGAGACAGGATGCAACAGCAGGGTCCATGCCTCCTGGCCTAGCCTGCTTTACCATCTCCCGATTACTGTCTCAGAGGGCATTGCCTGAGATGCAGTTTGGGCTTAGACACGTGGTAGCACTGGATCTAATCATATGACCCTTTTTGCAAATTGAATTGGGGCATCAGTTTGGCAGCTGAATTCCCCCAGTGTTCCCTGGTGCACATGTCACAGCTCCAAAGCATTGGCCAGCCTCTAACATTAGAGGGCCTCTACCTCCCAGGACTCACAGTCCAGATGCTGCCAGGCAAGACCACCAGTGTGCCCAGGGTAACCATGCTCTGGGTCTATCTAAGTAGAGCTCAGTTTGGAATGAACTGGAAAGACTCTCTTAGCAGCAGGAGGGCACATCATGAAAGACTATTATTTGTCCCACAGTTATAATAAAACTTGTTTCTAGCTGGTTTCTATTTATTTCCAGAAGAAGCAATTTTCCCTCTTTCTCAAGAGGTCCCAGGAAGGAATGTTTGACTCTTAATAGTCAACAGATAAGGAAAGTCTCCTTGAATCCTTCTGGATGAAAATCTTCCTATTAGACCCTTATGCATCATCAAACAAACTCAGTTTTAAGGGCATGTTTTCCACCTGTTAGGACTAGTTTTCTAGTCCTAAATAAAATTCATGACTAGGAGACTGAGGGTTTACTCGATGGACTATTTTAGCTTTTGCCTTTAGTTCTTTTGGGATTTGCATCATGTTAATATGACTCTAAACCAAAAACTGTGAGCCTTAGAGCCTGCAACTGCAAACCAAACCCTAGGCTAACAATTCTCTCCAAAGTCCTAATTATATTTCCAATTAAATCCACTTTATGCCTTCACTCATACAAAATACTCTGAGCGTCCAATGTAATTAGGTACTATAGTACTAGTATTTATTCACCATAAAGATGAGTGAGATAAAGCAAGAGAGAACAACCATCGCCTCTGCTGAGTCTGGTGGGAAAGACAGACGTGGACACAAATGATAACGAGCAATATGCCAGGGGCTAGATTCATGGGTCTGACACAGTGCGGTGGGGAGAGGAAGAGTCATTCTTGCGGGACTAGGGGAGGTTTTGCTGAGACAAGGACAGAATTGGAATTTGTTCTTGGCCGGGGGCTTCGCCAGACAGACTCAAGAAAGCGCATTCCCATTGGGGAAACCACATGGGTGGGATCTGCAATGCTGGAGCTTCAGGAGAACTTGATGTGTCTGTGAGGCAGGAAGAAAACGCAGAAGTATCTGGAGACATACTAGAGACAAGGGACAAAGGGCCTTCACTTAGAACAGTTCTGGACACTGTGACACATAAGCAACTAAAGTCCAAAGGGCTCTACCATGCAGCCTTTTATTATTGTTATTTATGTAATTTTTTTGCCGCGCTGGGTCTTCAGCGCTTCACGACGGCTTTCTCTAGTTGCAGTAAGCGGGGGCTGCTCATCGCAGTGACGTCTCTTGTCGCAGAGCACGGGCTGTAGGACGTGGGGTCAGTAGTTTCAGCACATGGGCTTAGTTGCCCCACAGCATGTGGAATCTTCCTGGACCAGGGACCGAACCCAGGTCCCCTGCATTGGCAGGCAGATTCTCAACCTCTGGACCACTAGGGAAGTCCCTCCCACACAGTCTACCAATAATATTATTACATTATTTGTAAAATAGGGGTAAGAGTAGCTACCTTCTTAACTGGAAACATAAGGAGCAAGTAAGAGAATATATGTGATGTGGTCAATCAATGCTGATTGCTAACTATTTACAAATGTTGAATTTGCGTTAAACCAAGACTAATGCTAACATTTTGTGGGAAACCTATGATTGATGATATAGGCCAGGTCTCCTTGGTCAGGTCAGTGCAGAAGTCCGGAGTTGGGTAGATCAGTTGAGGTCAGGTAACCCCACCACTTGATTTCTGAGAACAGCCCCGATGGGATTTACAGCTTCGGCCCCATCCCTTGGCCAAGTTTGCAGTGTGGGGAGGACACTGAGAAGCTCAGTCTGTCCTCAGATTTCTTTCCATGTGGGGATCAAGGAGGGGAGCCCAAGCCTTGGATCATGAAGATGTCCTAGCCTCTCCTTATGTAAGATGATAATGTCAAGGGTGCCTGGCACCAGCAAGGGAACGTTTCCTCCCTCCAAGGCTCCTCGTCCCCACATGATGACTAGGTGCCTGCTGATATTAGACCTTGCAGACTGCCTTGAAAGCCCTTGTTCCTCTCCCCCTTTTTCTTTAATAGCTGTATTGTAGAGTGGGTTGTGTTTATGCCTCCTGGCAGTGATTATTACCTTAAGCAAATTTTTAGTAGACTTTTTTTTTCTTTTGATCTATCTTATGATCACAGCAAATTGGGCAGAAAGCACAGAGAACGCCCATTCACTTCTTCTCCCTGAAACACACAAGAGCCCCCCCTCCCCCGCATCAACATCCCCCATTGGAAGGCACAGTTGTGACCGTCAGTGGATCAACAATGACAAGTCATTATCATCCACATTCCATACTTTACTTTAGTCTTCACTCTTGGTGTTATACCGTCTGTAGGAATTGCTGACTTTATATGAGAAATTGTCCCCAGGAAAGCCTGTTCAAATAATTTAGTGTGAGGCTTGTGATGCTAACTTATTTTCAAATAACCTGATTTGAAGGAAAGCATTGAAGGTGGAGTAGAAGGAGAAAGAGAGAAAGATAGACATAATGGGAGGAAGGAAAGAAAGAAGAGCGAGGACATCCACTCACCCAGGCGGGTCCCACCCCCAATCTCAGAAGCTCATCACCAAGAGAGGTTAATGATTACTCTTGCCCAAAACGCCCATGCTTTACTCCTGTTTCCTAAGTCTTTTTCTGCCCTCTCACAGTGTCTCCGGGCCTTCCTCTTCCTGGAGGGAGAATTCTGCCTTTGAATCTTTCCTTGAAGCTTTTCACACACATCCTCCAGGCCTCTGAGATGAGGCCCCCAAAATGTGAAAGAGGAAAGTTTTATTTTGAAATAAAAGGCTCAGAAACAGATTGAGGCAGTTCTAGAGATTTTTTTTTCAGCACCTAAGATAGCTTATTTTAATTGCTCTTGGAAAGTTCTTCTGAGGAAAGCTAAGTCAGCCTCTTGGGCTGACAGATGAAACCTTCTGAGAAGTTGGCTGCCCCCAGAGCCCTGGGCAATGCTGAGACGTCCTTCCAAACAGGGACCCAAACAGCTGAAGGGCTCCAGTTACCCAAGACGTGAGTGACATGGACACTTGGGCAGTTGGAGAAAAGGAAGGAGTGGGCAAGGGAGCTGGAGGAGGAAAGGTCAGAGGAGAAAGAAGGGCAGTGACAAGAGGGAGGGGGCAGTGAGGAGGAGGAAGGCAGGGCTGGCTGAGCCATGGCTGTCCCTTAGTCTGAGGAGATCGAACTGCCCCTGACCACACCCCTACTGGACTTTGGGGACAGGGTGGTGCCCTGCTGTGAGCCTCAGGGTGTGATTGGCTGTTTACCAACCCTGCTCAGGCCAGAAGTAGAAACCCCTCTGGCCTTCATTATTAAAGTCCCCTCACACCAAACAACCACGGTACATGAAGCTGGCCGTCCTGGACCCAGCAAGCAGAGTTTGTGCTGAACCTTTGATTCAGGATTTAAAGATGTTATTGAGTTTTTTCCGAACAGTGCATTAAAGTGCACACCCATTTAAATGTGTTGATTTTACCCCATTTCTGCTCTTTTGCACTTTCTGTATTTTTCTACAATGATTGTGGATAGCACTGATAGTGATAAAGATAAATGATTGCCATTATAAACACTGAATTGGCTTGAAAAAATTCACAAAGTAATTTGTAAAATTTTATAGAGAAATCAAAAATTTAACCTTGGTTAATGTGTGAGATGGAATTGAAACAAGGGCTGGGAG
Source organism: Bos javanicus (assembly GCF_032452875.1). Classification (NCBI taxonomy): domain Eukaryota; kingdom Metazoa; phylum Chordata; class Mammalia; order Artiodactyla; family Bovidae; genus Bos; species Bos javanicus. The sequence continues at coordinate 31,037,748 of NC_083886.1, forward strand.
TTGCCAACTTTTTAAACCGTGTCTATATTGTTTGACCTGGTAAAACAAGTGTGTATTAGTTTTATCATTTATTTTAAGGTAAACTCAAACACTTTTTTATTTTTGTCATTTGAAAAAAAATTTGTTGAACGGTATTTTCTTGGCTCTTTAGCAAATCCTTTCTGCCAATTTTGCATGCTTTGGACCACCTGACAAAAATTGAATTTGGCGTTTGTCCCCTATATGAGTCATAGAGGCCTTTCTGTCACAAGCAGATGTTCACTGTATGAATTCATATGTGTGCATTAATTCAGAGCTTCAATAACTTTATTTCAACTATGAAGTTTCAAGCTGACAGAATAGTCTGGAAAATAATTTAACAAATATTCCTGACCCACCATTTAGATTTAACAAATGTTATTTTTCCATGCTTGCTTCACATCCTTAAAAAAAAATTAATAAAATACTACAGTTATTTATCCTCTGCTTTCATCTCAGCAGCATCTGTTTCCCTGAAGTTGGTGTGTATCTTCCTCTCCAGTGTTTTACACTTTTATTTTATGTGTGTATTCTCAAACACTATGCACTGTTATTTCATATTTTAAAAGTGAAATTGCTCAGTCATGTTCGACTCTTTGTGACCCCATGGACTGTAAGTGCATAGAATTCTCCAGGCCAGAATAATGGAGTGGGTAGCCTTTCCCTTCTCCAGGGGATCTTCTCGACCCAGGAATCGAACCCAGGTCTCCCATATTGCAGGCAGATTCTTTACCAGCTGAGCCACCAGGGAAGCCCAAGAATACTGGAGTAGGTAACCTATCCCTTCTCCAGCAGATCTTCCCAACCCAGGAATCTAACTGGGGTCTCCTGCATTGCAGGCAGATTCTTTACCAGCTGAACTACCAGGGAAACCCTATTTTAAAACTAAACCCAAATATTTTGGTGAAAGTGAAAGTGAAGTCACTCAGTCGTGTCCGACTCTTTGCGACCCCATGGACTGTAGCCTACCAGGCTCCTCCGTCCATGGAATTTTCCAGGCAAGAATATTGGAGTGGGCTGCCATTTCCTTCTCCAGAGGATCTTCCCAACCCAGGAATTGAACCCGGGTCTCCTGCATTGCAGGCAGACGCTTTACCATCTGAGCCACCAGGGAAGCCCTAATATTTTGGTGCTGCTTACATAATTACTTTTTGCTGTTTTTCATCAACTTTTTTTTTGAGATTTGTCCAAGTAAATATATGTAGCTCTGGTTCATTCATTTTCATTGCTGAATAGCTATTCTATTGTAACTTATTTATCCATTCTCTTATTGATTCAAGACATTTCTGATTTTTCCCATTGTAAAAAATGCTGCATTGGACATCTTGTCTGTGTCTTCTTGTACACTTGAGTCAGAGTACATTCCTGGGTTGTCTGAGCAGTGGAACTGATGGGTCACTGAAACACCTTTCAAAATTTAAGAGGAAGAGAGAAATGTGCATGGTTTTAGGTTTTCTTCTGGAAGTTTGGTTTTAATAATAATTCTGGGTCATTTCATTTCATCTAAGGATAAATTCTTCACTTCCATTCTCTACTTTTTTCCCAAAGTTTAAAACTGGGAAACCTCTTAATCAAAGCCCAGATTATGAACAATCTATCATTCAGAACTCAAAGAACTGGAAATTCCCTGGTGGCCCAGTGGCTTTAGGACTCTGTGTTTTCACTGCCCAGGCCCAAGTATAATCCCTGGTCGGGGAACTAAGATCCCACAAAGCCACATGGTCAAAAAAAAGAGAATTAACTCAGCCTGAAGCTAAAGTGGAAACTGGCCAATAAGTTACTTTTTCTTTCTTTTCTCTCCAAATATTGCACAGCAATTTGAAACATTAAACAAGATGCCAAGATCAATGAGCTTATTCAAAAAAGAAAATAGGTTTTGGTAACTAGGATGATGGATTTAGAATCCCGAATGGTTCTGAACCAGGCTGAAGGACGGCCCCATGCTGTTCCCTGATGGGGGTCCCATAATGGCATTTTCCCCTCCTTCTAGATCAATTTCAGCATGTGGGCATCAGCAGATTCTGGGTGATGGATAGGCAGCTTCATTTTAATAGCCTGTTGGTTCCAAGTGACCTATGGCCTTTCCAGAAGAGGGAAGATAAACCCTGCTGCCACTGCCCTGTTCCCGCCTCACGCCAACCCTGGGATCCATCACGCCTCTCAGTCTGAGTGCCCCCAAAGCTGACAGGCCTCTGACAGGCCAGCGGCTGCCTGGTACCTGCGCTCACCTGAGCTTTCAGCCCCTCCCCGCGTGAGCACCTGCCCTGAGGTGTGCAGCACCTGTTCCCAACCTTCCTGAGACTTCTTGGTGCTGCAGGCACCTCAGCCCATGCGCCCCAAAGAGTGCCGCAGGCACTGGCTGTGACACAACGTGGCCTCTGGTGGCCTAGGGCTAAATCTGTTGCATTTTAGTAGTTACTAATTTCCAGGCATATTTCACAAGTTTTATTGCTGAAGACAAGGCTAAAAGGCTAAAATAAGCATTTAAGTTAAAAAAAAAAAGTTTTAAAGAAAAATATTAAGTACATAAAAGTGGGAGTGTCTGTGACACATGCTTTGAAGAGCACGTGCAGGTAACTAGATTTAGGAAACATCGCCTGAGCCAAAGCAGTCTGGGGTAAGGACTCCAAGTCACTGGATTTCCATGCACTTCACTCACGTGTGGATTGGTTTGGGCCTGTCGTTTTGATTCTCTGTTTGCTGCTGCTGCTGCTAAGTCGCTTCAGTCGTGTCCAACTCTGTGCGACCCCATAGACAGCAGCCCACTAGGCTCCCCCGTCCCTGGGATTCTCCAGGCAAGAACACTGGAGTGGGTTGCTATTGCCTTCTCCAATGCATGAAAGTGAAAAGTGAAAGTGAAGTCGCTCAGTCATGCCCAACTCTTAGCGACCCCATGGACTGCAACCATTTTCCGGGCAAGAGTACTGGAGCGGGTTGCCATTGCCTTCTCCGGATTCTCTGTTTACCAACCTGGAAAATATGGGGGTTGGACTAATCAGTGATTCTTAGCCCCGTCTTTACCTTTGAATCTCCTGGGCAGTGTTTGAGTACTGATCCACCCATCCTCTCCAGACCCACTCAGTTAACATCTCTAGCTCAGTGTGGTTTAGAAGCTTCTCCAGGTAGTTATAGGCAGGCGAGACTGAGACTCACTAGACACAGCTGCCCAAGCCTGGGGCGACGCTGAAGGCAGGGGCCACGTCCTTTCTCTTGGTTTCACCAGTTCCTAGGACAGCAGTTGATGTGGAGTAGTTAATAGATATTGGATGAAAGAATGATAAATTGAAGTTCAGGAACATAGGTTTATCGGGGCATCTAGGATTAATCATGTGATCAGAGGTGAATAGACAGATACACAGGAGAGGGTTTTTTTGTACCATGATTCCAGTTTATCAGTTTTTCAAGGGATCTTTCCTGGGTCCAAGAAGTGGAGCCAGTCTTTGTCCCCGGTGGTCTCTTCCTGGTGAACGGGATCAGAAGGATACTTGGTGACCACACAGAAAAGGTGGACCTTCTGTATATGCTATTTCTATACAGTTCTGGTGATCCCATAACCTGGCCTCCATTTCTTTAAGGCTGTTTTTACGTAAAGGGTCAAAAATCGACCAGCCAGAATCAGAGTCCCTGTTGGACTTCCTAGTGACACGATGATAGATTTTCCTCCTCCAGTTTCCCTTTGTGAATATTCACACAGACCCTCACCCCGCAATTTACACTTGTTACCACAACACCGCCTCCTGAGTGTCGGGTTGTTTTGGGTTGAGTTGGGCTGCTTGCTCACAGCATACTTGGGACAGGCGCTTTAATCTCCGCAGTAAGTCGCTCAGATCACCCTGCAAGATGGGTTACTTCTGGAAAGCCATCCTGGAGACAGCTAATCCTGTCCTTCTTGCAGGCTTGACTTACGGAGATGGCATCTGCTGATCTCGCTTTCTGAGAGCAGTCTTATTTTGAGTACTGCAGTGCTTCGTCCACCTTCTACAATTACTGCGACTAAAAATACTTCAGAGGGTGAAGAATCTTCAAGGGGACTTTGCAACCTGGCCTGTCCTCCTTGTATCTTGATGCCATATTTCAAGGCAGTATCCTTGTTGCTGTGCTAAGCTGCGTATTACCCGCTAGACCAATATTTCAGGTGATAGTTGATTGTAGGCCAGCCTTTATGCTGACCTTTCTGATCTTTTTGCCTTTTCCCTACAAACGCATCCAAGACTCATGTTGCTGTTATTCTCCTGAACCCAGTACAACCACCGTTTTGACTCAATGTGCAGAATTAGCCGCCTTCCCTGTGCCTCATGCCAAGGCTTCATTTTCTCACATAGATGTGAGTGTCCATCCATGGGTATCAGCCATGATAACCCTTCAGGCCCCTGCCCTCTCCCACCACCAATAGTATAATTTGGGATATTCCAGAGAAACCTAAGACCAGAAGAACAGAGATGTATTTGTGTTGCACAAGTGCTATGATATTCTAGAGAAAATTATGAAACATACTGCTACAAGTCCAAACTGAACTCTGGGTGCTCCACATTCCTGTTTGCCATTGATTCTGTTACTGAAGGGAAGGTGAATCTGCTCTCCCGATGTGTAGCAAAGCCAATCTACTGATACCAGTTTGTGCTGAAGGAAAGTACAGGGAGCCAAGCAAGGAGAATGGGCAGCTCATGCTCAAGAGATCTGAACTCCCTGATGGCTTTCAGGGAAGAGTTTTTAAAGACAGGGTGAGGGAGAGGGTCATGGGTGTGTGATCAGCTTCTCCATAATTCCCTGATTGGTTGATGATGAGATAACAGAAAGATGTTTTGGGAATCTCAGTTTTCTGGTTCCAGCTGGTCTGGGGTCTATATGCTGGTGGTCAGCATACAGCCAACTTCTACCTGGTGGGGTTTTAGTATCTGCAGAACAACTCAAGGATATGGCTCAGGGTATTATCTACAGCCCTTGAGGAGCAACTAAAGGTCCTTGGCTTTGTTTAATGACTAAACTATTACTAATTTTGTCCTGTTTGACTGTTCTCCTTTGTTTCTGCATTTTCTCACTTCTCTGATTAAATTTCTTCTTTGGAACTTGAAGAAGGTCTGGGAGGCTAAAGCTTTTCTATAGACAAGAGGTCGAGGACACAGGGGAGTCTCTCTTAGGGAAGGCCCTACAGGTCTTGCTTGGTTTCAATTTGACGAGCTCTGTGTCACTCAGAGTCCCTCACATGCCGGTCAGTTGCCAGTCCTGGATTTCAGTTGTATATTTGTTAGACTCCACTACCTTGCTGCCCCTGGTTTTCAGCATGATAAATAAAAGCAAGTGCTTCCACCATATAAAAATGGAGGAGTGACTTTGAGGACTTGCTCTTGTGTTAAGGAAAATCTTTCTTAAACTTAATTTCTATGTTTCTTCCTGTACCTGTGGTCTAATTGCACCATAGGGAGTGGCTGTGTCTGTAGGTCCTTGCATATGATTAAAACATTTAAAGGACATACAAAAAAGTGGAGACAGTGATTACTTTAGGGAAGAGTACTGATGAACTGGGTGGGGTGGGAAGAGACATTACTTTTTAATTTACTTTTAACTTTTGGTACTGCTTTAGACTTCTTCATTCATTAAGTAAGACATTATGTCTGAGATTATATGATCTTCTGAGTCCCTTCTCTACACATGTGCTCAGTCGCGTCCAACTCTTTGCAATCCCTTAGGCCGTAACCCACCAGGCTCCTCTGTCCATGGGATTTCCCAGGCAAGAATACTGGAGTGGGTTGCTATTTCCTACTCCAAGGAATTTTCCCAAACCAGAGATTGAACTCGTGTCTCCTACATTAGCAGGTGGATTCTTTACCACTGAGCCACCTGAGGAGCAGTCCCTTCTCTAAGAGTTTGTAATTCTCTTGCGTGAGGGTTTATTTTGTACTTTCTTTCTACAGTCTCTTTACTGAATTCAGTTTGGTTGGTTATATAGAAACACCTCGTTTTTCCAAGCATTACCTGAGAATGAAATTTTCCACACTGTGAATTCTCCAGGTTAAGGATTCTAATTCCTTTACATTGTTGAAGTTTGGAGTAATTACTAATGGAATACTTATAAGTTGTGTTACATCCCTTCCTACCCTCTTTTTATACAGCTTTATTGAGAAACAGTTCACCTACCATAACATTCACCTGTTGAAATTTGGGTGGTATTCAGCATATTCACAGAGATGGACAACCATCACCGCAGTCTAATGTTAGGGCATTTCAACACCCCGCAGAGAAACTCCATACCCAGTAAGTGTCAGCCCTGCTAATTGTAGTTCTGTCTCTATGGATTGGCCTATTCTAGACATTCCACATAAATGGAATCATATAGTATGTGGTCCTTTGTTTCTATCCTCTTAAACAGATCAGAGTTAACAGGATTTTGCCTTTTTCTGATAAATCTGGCTTGCTGTTGTTGACAGTATGCTTATGATGACTTCAAGAAATACCAAGGCAGGGAGGCCGTTTGACTTACATTCCCTGGTCCATTAAGATGTACATGACCCTCTCTCTTGCCCAAGTCATCAAATGACTTCAATGCCTTGTCCCATGACTTTTAACCCCTGTTTTAACCATCATTTCTTTTCTGGTTCCCCCAATTTTGCAAAGTTGGACCAATGGCTCCTAAATTAGATCAGACCCAAAGTCTCATGCCTTCTCTTGACCCAGGCTCATAATATAACTCAAATGTAAACCTCTTTGGTATCTCTCTTTCTCCTGGAGTGATGAAATGAACCGGCATCTTCCTCCTTTAATTGCTATCTTGAGCATCTCGTATCATCCTGCCAGCTAAATTCCACTTTAGCAATAAATCCCCCACAAGTATTTTATGATCTCTCTGGTTTAAGCGGTGTTAAACCCTTTGATTCCTTGTATCCTTCCTCTCCCCTTTCTTAAAATAGTCTGTAGCCCTATGTCGAGGACTTTCTCCACTTCCCTCTCTCTAAAATTGCCTAATTGTAAAGGAACAGTTTCTCTGAAGAACATGCATGAGCATAACATTTCTGAATGCAAACCTCCAGGCAGGGTGGGGCAGGGCAACCCCTAAGTCAGTGTGGCACACGTCTGCCAAGGCCAAGGGCATCTCAGTGTTTACAGGGAGAGAGGATACTTGACTGTCCTGGGCAGTAGCATCTCTGTAAGTATCTTCTTTATCTTTTGGTGGGCATGGTATGAAGAGGGCAAGTTTACTCTGGGGCACTGTTTCCAGTTTGGGTCAGACTCTTCCAGGGTTGTTGGAGGTCTGAGTCAGAATGGTAGGAAGGGAGTTGTCACCACTCTGAATTTGGTCAGAGGAACATGAGACGGTCGGACCAGGAGTATGTCACAGGAATTTGGGGTTTCATGGCTTCGTACGCTCATTGTCAGGATAAGCCCAGAAGTTTGAAAGGGCACCCTTGCCGGGAGGAGTTCTAAGACGTGGTAAATCTGGAGACCCAAGAAAATTGAGTCTGTGTCAGGGAAACCAAGTCTTCATTGGGCCTGATGTGGGCAGGGAAAGGATGACAAGAGAGCCTGGCATAGAGCAGACCCAGGAAGTATCTGCCCAGTGACTGAACCACAGGTGTTGAGTCCGAGCAGCTGGTGGCAACTTTCTGACATGAGATGCTGAGGAAAATTTTCAGGCTTGGCTCTGTGGGAAAAGCTGTAATTTAGGACGGACCTGCGGGGGTGCAGATGAGCAAGTAGAAGTCAGTGTGCGTGTGGGAGTCCTGGTGTGGGAAGTGAGAAAAGAACCTGGACTTGAAGTCACTTAAGTGGCCCTGAATTGAGGCTGGGCACCAGAGAACAGTCTGGGTGCATCCAGCTCTGGACAATCTGATAGCAGGGGAGCCTGCTGACCTCAGGCCTGGGCAAGGGACACCCCGGCTCAACCTGGGATCAGCAGAATCCAGACAGCCCCACAGCACCGTGCTCGGTGGGTTCACACTTGGTGGGCCAGGAAGCAGGCCTCCATAAGTGGCCCAGCACTGCCCCCTGGTGGTACACCCCATCAAACGCACACTGACTTAAAAGGATCCCTTCAGGAGCCTTCTTTATTTACAACTTGGTGGATGCTCTCAGCCTTTGAGCTTTGGGACTAATTATGCTAACCTACATGGGCCCAATCCTGCTGTGATGTGAGAATAATAATCAGGAAAAAAATGTACTTCGTGCCTCTGTTTCCACCAACTGTCTAATCCAGTTAGCCCTAAGAAATTCCCACTTGGTAGACGTTTGAGTGTGCATGCTCAGTCGTATCCAACTGTTTGCGATCCCATGGAGTGACCCACCAGGCTCCTCTCTCCATGGGATTCTCCAGGCAAGAATACTGGAGTGGGTTGCCATCCACTTCTCCAGGGGATCTTCCCAATCCAGGGGTTCTTCCCAATCCAGGGGTTGAACTCGTGTCTCCTGCATCTCCTGCACTGGTAGGCAATTCTTTACCCCTGAGCCACCTGGGAAGAGTAAATGCTTAGTATGTGTTCACAGGCATTGTGCTAGACCCTTTACAGGCATCAAACTAACTTGTAATTGCTAGGAGAGGTGCTCTAATCATTCACATGTGACAGATGCGTGAGCTGGTACTAAAAGGGAGGTCTCACTCTTGCTGCAAAGGGGTGACCTTCAGTTCTGAGTGCCACCAACCTGTTAGCAACAGAACCCCCCGGCCCCACCCATAACAGTGGGAGTGAGAGTGGAGAATGGAATGGGTGAGGGCACTTCTGTCTTATGTTTAATTAACATATTTTTATGATGAATATGTGTTATTTTTCTATATATTTTAAAATTGGGCTAAATTCTGGGTGTCCCATGATGAAGGGATGTGGCCCGTCTCACATATCCAGATGAAGACAGCCAGGAAGGAGGGGCAGGAAAAGGAAGCAGGCTCTTTCACCCTGAGAGGCAGGGATCCAGACGAGTTTGGTAGCTGAAGAGTTGGGGGGGTAGTTTATTCTGTGTGCATTTCCGGAGTGCAGACCTGGGGCCAGGGGAGCAGCGCTCTCAAGGCAGGGTTCAGCCACATGTCCAAGCATGTTACTAGCCAGAAAGGGCTGCCGCATGGGTGAAAATGGTGGCCTGTGGAGATGAGACATCTCTGGAAGACGCTGACTGGAGGTCACCGGGGAGTTTATACAGGAGACTTGTTGGTTGGGCAGGGGGAGACTCTTTAGAAGGTGGGCCCTCAGTTCCAAAGCCTCTGCTGTCTGTCTGTCCCCCGACCTGCCTTCTCCCCACTGGGCAGGAGTGTGTGTTCTCACCTGTAGGTGGCAGCCTTGACTCAGTAGGGGCCCAGCCTGCTCCATGCAGGGGTTCTTACCTTTGGCCCTGTATCTTCCCAAGGAGAAGGGGATGCCAGAGGATGAGATGGTTGGATGGCATCACCAACTCAATGGACATGGGTTTGGGTGGACTCTGGGAGTTGGTGATGGACAGGGAGGCCTGGCGTGCTGCAGTCCATGGGGTTGCAAAGAGTCGAACATGACTGAGCGACTGAACTGAACTGAACTGAACTGAACTCACCTGAGAGTGTTTACGAACTCCTAATGCCTGGAGAGTGAGAGGTGAAAGAGGGGGAGGACTGCACCCCAGAGTGTGATGAAGTTGGTTTGGGTGTGGCCTGGGCAGTCGTAGAGCTCCCCGGTGGTTCTAGAGGGAGTGACTGAGCTGTGACTCTGTCATTTCTGTGGGGTCCGTGGCCCGCTTTTTTCACCTTCTATGCTCTCAGTCTTCTGCAGGGGGTGCCTGGACACACAGGAGGAAACTGGGAGCATCAGGAGAGGTGTCACAAAAAGCTGGAAAGAATACAAACTCATTAGAAGGGAGAAAAGACTCCCCTGAAACATGGGTAGAGAGGAGACAGGAGCCCACACAGCACCCAGGAGGGAACAGCAGGCATTGCTTTCCCTCAGGAAATAAGTTCAGTCAGGCCATGCAGAGGGCAAGCAGTCCTCTAGAATCCTCCGGAGGACAGGACTAGGGAGGTTAGACTGATCTTCTGTAGCAGGGGCTTTGGCTTCTGGCCAAGTGGTGGCATTCCTGGGATTCAGGCCTCTTTGGGGACCTGGCAGAAGTGGATCCACAGGGAGGTTGAGGGTCTCCTGAGACAGAGATTAGCCTGAGGGAAATTGGGCTCCTGCTGTGACGGTGAACTGACCCAAGCGCCTGCCCTCAGCTCTGCTCCAGCCCAGCGTTGGTATCCACAGAGAAGGGGCCCTCCATTCATCACAGCACATACAGCTTTTTCTATAGCGCCCAGGTCACTGGGGAAAACCACGCTGCTCTGGCCAGGGTGGGACGAGGGTGAGGCAAGTCCATGTCAAACTTGAGGAGGCAACAAAAGACTCAATCATTAGTAAGACTGGTGAGATTTGACCAATATTTTCAAAATCAGAGTTGATGCAAAAGAATGCGTGATGGACAAAATATCAAGATTTTGAATTAAGATGGGATGGGATTAGTGGGTTTTCCTTTTGCCCTAATTCCATTGCGGCATGGCTCTGCTCTGGACTCTCCACCAAAGCGCAGGCAAAGGGCAGAGGGGTATCTTCTCCCACTTTCCACCTGCACTTTGCCTGAGTCACCCATCAGCTCTGGCACCTAGAGAACTTCAGATCTTTGGTCCTGCTGGGAACTGTGGCGGTGGGCAGAGCAGTGGTGCCACCTAGCGGGAGACTCAGGCAGAGCACCAGAGGGCTTGTTACACATGTGGAAGACGTGGCTTGTGGACTTGTGGCAGTGGAAGTGGGCAGCCAGGGGCTTGGGAACAGACAGACTAGGGGGTGTTGAGCAGTGTTGCTGAGATGCTGTTAGTTCTTAGGGTATGCTTCCCTGGTGACTCAGCTGGTAGAGAACCCGCCTGCAATGCGGGAGACCTGGGTTTGATCCCTGGGTTGGAAAGATCCCTGGAGAAGGGAAAGGCTACCCATTCCAGTATTCAGGCCTGGAGAATTCCATGGCCTGTATAGTCCACGGGGTCACAAAGAGTCGGACACAACTGAGCGACTTTCACTTCACTTCGCCTCTAGGGCAGTGTGTTCCCATCACATAGTACCAGGAATCTAGATCATTACAATCAACAGGGGAGCCTGAGATGTATACCCCCAAGCTCCAGCTCGGTTAGGAAGCTTGTGATTGCTCCAATGGCTCGTTTTCCAGGTAAGGACTCAAAACCTCGAGAATGAGCAGCCCATGATGGTGAAAGAAACTGGAAGCCACCTTAAGACTGGAATTTGAATTTTCTTACTCCTAGTTCTCATCCTAGTTCTTCTATTGACTAAACTCTCTGTTTGAAATAAAAAGATATTGAGGCAGGAACTGTGATTCAAAGATAAGGAAGACAGTAAGTCCCAGCTCCGTAGGAGAGTAGAAGAAATAAAAACGGGTCCCTGGAAATGTATGGTAAGTCTTAGGTTGTGACTGCTGGTGAGTGCAGAGGACCAAGGGGGCCTGAGATATGTTTGGATTTCAACACTTGGAGGTGGCCTTGCGGGAGGTGGCCAGGCAGAAGGAGCATGTCTGTGGGCATTTGGCGCATAGGTGAGCTGTTGTCGCAGGGGTATGTGCTCAGCTGGAGGCAGAGGGGACTGTTGATGGTGTCTGAGCAGAGTGGTGACAGATCAGAGTCATGTTTTGAATAAGATGACTTGAGAGGATGAAGCCGTCTCAGGTAATTTGTGTGGACTTGGCTATGCTTTTGGTTGCCTTGAACCCGATCCTCTTTTGGCCAGATAGCCTGAGAGGACCTCAGAGCCCACGTCCTCACATTACCAGCCTTCAGAGCCCAGGAGGGGTTTCTTTACAACCATGAAAGGCAGGAGGAAACCTGTCAAAATTGCCTCATGCTTTCACTGTGATGATTAATATTCAAACTGTCTTTTTATCTCAGGAGCCCGGGATGATTTAAAGCATGGAACTGCTATTAATATTTCCTTATGGAGACGGCTCAAGTGCAAAAGAAAAAGCCTGTGTTCATCGTCAAGCCCATATTTCAGACAGTAAAACAAAGGCAGTAGCAGACTGCTCAGGATTCAAGGCAGCACAGGTTGAGCAGGTGTGAGTCGAGTGTCGGCGCCCAGCCACGCAGGCAGGGGCCACGGTCCTGCGACCAGAGTTGGGAATTTAAATCCCTGCCTGTGGAGCTGTCTGGGGCTCCTCGTGGCCGACAGGACTGATTCTAGGTGTGGGCACAGCCCATTGGTGCTGCCGCTCTGACCCTCTCCAGGGGGACACAGAGGAAGGGGGAGAAGTGGCGGAAGACGCTATTTTAAGGCTCCCTGCGATCGCATCAGGACCAGCTGACCCTCCAGGGGCTTGGCCCCTTTCCGGCTGGGTCCCCAGGACCATGGGCTGCTCGCTCTTGGCCATGGGAGGTTGACTGTGGCCACATCACACTGACTCAATGTGTGTCTATGGGCCTCTCATGACACTACACAGGACCTTCTGTGGTCTGGATTCACTGTGGGACTGAAGGCAAGTCACTTAAACTGAGAAAAACTCATGTCCTTTAGTCTACTTCCAAAAAGGACCACCCCATCTTTGCTGGCTTGTAGGCTGGTGTAGGAATGACCTGCGAGTGCCCTTGAGAAAGAGCCTAAATGGTGTCTGGCCACCGCAGGCACGCTCCCCTCATCACCATGTTGGGCTCCCCAGTATGAGCAGTGGGGTGGGTGGTGCGAAGGGGCCGACTTGTCTCTGCCTCCCAGACTTACTCGGTGGGCGTCTCAAGCAAGCCTGGGAGTGGAAGGGAGACAGAAGGAGATGTTAGGTTTCTGGCCTAGGACCCTTATGCGAAAGGCTGACTCCGGTCCCTGGGCCTGAGGCCAGGAAGCCCCCAAAATAAACGCCCCTGTAAATGCCTTGCTCCCAGTCTCTGCACCTGTTGCCCAGGGGACAGAGACCCCAGGCCCCAAATAGGCACAGCTGCCACGGCTGCTAATCCTGCCCCGAGCTGAGGCTGCGCCATATTTGGGAATGTTTGTCCCTCCACCAGCTGGCCCTCCCCACTCGGCCCCGGGAGCTCAGAGCAAGGGGTCTCTCTCTACATGGTCCTGATCTGGCTTTCTTGGAGACTTCTGTTGGCCCATTTCCCGTTCCTGGGCATGGAGTAGGCAGTGGGTGAACACAGGTGGATGAGTCAGTGTGAGACCTCAGGCCTGAGACGGCAGCAGCGTTGGAGCCTGGGGAGGTGCCGCCTCTGCCCCGGGCGGTCTTCACACCTCGCTCCCCACCCACCCCCCCACACCCCCTTCCAGGGCCTCCTCGCTGATGCTTGACTCTCTACCCAGGTTTCTGAGCCAGTGTGAACTGCAAACAGCCGTGCCCACACCTGCTGTTTTGGGAAGCCAAGAAATTCATGTGCATGGTTAGGATTGTTGACAGATTTGTAAAGAACATCTTCTGGGATATTATTATGTCTTTACTAGTGATAGGAGAGGCAGAAAGTCAGAAGAACCAGTTCTCCCCAAGGGTACACTGAGTCCCCCCGTTTCCCCCTCTTACCAGGAGTTGAGTTCAGTCGTGCGTGGAGTGCCTGCTGCGTGCACAGCACTGTGCTCACCGCTAAAGGGACTGCCTCTCTGTTGGTTTCTGACTGTGAAACATGTCACCCTGTCACCTTCCTCGGCTCCCTGCTACCTCTGTGGTTTGCTTTGTTTCCCATCACCTTTGAGTACTCCTATTTCCTTGACTGTTCTTGAGGCTCTGACTCATTTACTCTGTATCTCTGGGTCACTGGGTAACCCTCTGCTGACGACAATGGTCCATTTTCTTTACCTGAGCTGCCCCTTCTCTCTGCAGGCTGGCGTCAGGGGTCTTGATGAAGGCAGCCTGAGGGTGTCTAGCACCCGCTCCCCTGCTCCTCCTTGGGGCTCTGAGGACCACCTCTTGTTTGATAAAACATGGAGAAGGCCCCCAGATGCCCAGGCTTCTTGCTCCTCACTGCCATGGAAAGCATGACACATCTTAGCTAAAAATAATTGGTACCATCCTGGGTCCCGGCTGCTGCACTGTGGGCTTGAGGGCCTCCGGAACGTCTAGGCCTTGCTCAGGGTAACCGGACCATGGCTGGGCCCCAGCAAGCAGCCTTGGGAGGGCTCAGCCTCAGCTGTTTTTAGCAGTGGGATTATTGGGAGGGGTAGAAATAGACCTCCACCTTCTGGGAGGCTTCCTCAGCCCACATTCCCAGGCACACTTTGCTTTATTAAAGCTTTCAGCTGTCGCAGGGACCAGGCGTGGAGAAAGGGTTGGAGGGGGAGGCGGCCTTCTCCAGCAGGAGGAGGAGGAGGCTGCAGAGCACTGCCAATTGTCCGCCTTCCCCTCCCACCCCTGCCATGAGGACATGTGGCTCTTATTAGAAGCCGAGTCCCTTACACGTTGTGAGGAAGGGGGCCCCCTGACCATCATAAATCAGGATCTCCTCACTTCCAAATAAAGCAGTCTGCCATCCTAGCCCACAGTCCCTTTAGAGCTGACAGATGTATTTTTTAAATCCTGTGTTGATCATGTATTTCTTGTGTAATTAAAAAATTATAAAAGGTAATAAAAAATAGAAATCTACTGCCAAGAGATTTGGCTCAGTAAAGACTTCAGAAAGTTTTCTGGATAGTGTAAGAATTACAGGGGGAGAATTAATAAATTCTATGTTCAAGTACCAGGAAAAAAATAATAAAAGGTGAGGCTATCTATGAAAAGGAAAAGTAACTTGAAATGGCTCTTAATCTGAAGGTGGTGGGATTCCACCCAGAGAACTTAGCCTGAAGGGGGGACCCTCACCATTTTTTGCCACTCTGTTTTGGGGCTCACGTGCAAAAGGACCAAGCGATATTGCAGATGAGCTAAAGGTCACCGAGTTCCTAGGGACTTGGCCTGTCTGAGGGGAGACTCTCTTAAGAAAGAGTGGGCCGGGCTGATGGGACAAGAAGAGTCAGAGTGGAGGCCTGGAGGAACTTAACAGAAATGGTAACAGTCAAAAGGAAAAAAACGTGTGTGCCATGTGTTTATCTGTCCAGCTATGACGGACTCTCACCCTCAAGCCCGCCGCCTCGAGGTCCTTGTCACGTTTGTTTCCCAGCTGCTCAGGGAGGGGTGTTTTGTAGTGCAGGGGAGTTTGGGCGCTAGGGAGAATCCCAGTTCTAGAGGCCAGCGTGACCTTGAGCTCATTACCCTGTGGTTCCGTTTCTTCCTCTGTGAAGCAGGGCCAACAGCCTCGATTTGTCCTCACTGGGTCAACCGGGGATGGAGTTCAGGGGACAGGCTCGAGTCCACCGTCCCCCTCTCTGCTCCCAGACTCAACTCCCCCTGCTCCCACGTGGGGCACGGCTGGGGCTTATTTGGAATGAGGTTCATGCTTTCCTTTCTGTCTGCAGTAATAGGGCTTATATTTTCTATAGTCATGGGCATCCTTTGCTTTGTGGAATAAACGAACACTGGCACAGTTGATCACAATATTAACAGAAAATGAATGTTACCATTTTGTTGTTGTTCGTTGCTCAGTTGTGTCCAACTCTTTGTGACCCCACGGACTGCAGCACGCCAGGCTTCCCCATCCTTCATCATCTCCCGGAATTTCCTCAAACTCATGTCCATTGAGTCAGTGATGCCATCCAACCATCTCTTCTTCTGTCATCCCCTTCTCCCCCGCCTTCAATCTTTACCAACATCAGGGTCTTTTCTAATGAGTCGGCTCTTTGCATCAAGTGGCCAATGTATCGGGGCTTCAGCTTCAGCATCAGTCCTTCCAATGAATATTCAGGACTGATTTCCTTTAGGATTGACTGGTTGTATCTCCTTGCAGTCCAGGGGACTCTGAAGAGTCTTCTCCAACACCATGGTTAAAAAGCATCAATTCTTCGGGACTCAGCTTTCTTTCCAATTGATTATTTTATTTTATTTATCTTTAAAGATAAATTTATTTCTTTTAATTGGAGGTTAATTACTTTACAATATTGTATTGGTTTTGCCATAGATCAACATGAATCCGCCACAGGTATACACGGGCTCAGCTTTCTTTATGGTCCAACTCTCACATCCATACATGACTACTGGAAAAACCACAGCTTTGACTATATGGGCCTTTGTTGGCAAAGTAATGTCCCTCACCAAATCAGAGCCTAACTGGAAAGTTACGGATTCCTTCCAGAACCCACCTGCTCACCTTCTTCGTGTGAAATGTTGCGCTGTCAGTGTGTGGGCGTGGCAGGTCCTACAGCCTCAGGGGTTTTCAGCTTTATGGCCCCGGTCTACATAAAATGCATCAGGTATCTCTCTCATCAATTCTTTGCTTAAAATTCTATAAAATGGGGGTACTCTTTCTACCCCCTTCTGATGCCTATGTCAGAAGCTTTCTCTATCTCCTTTATACTTTAATAAAACTTTATTACACAAAAGCTCTGAAAAAAAAAAAAAATTCTATAAAATGAGTTCACTTCAGAGGTGGTCTTGCTTGCCTGCCTGCCTCTTTTTTCTTTCTTCCTTTCTTATCTGTATTTTATTACATATTTTTAAAAGATAAGGACTATTTTAGAAAACATTATCATAGTATCACCTTGAAAATGAACAATAATCCCATATCATCATCAAATATCTAGTCAGTATTCACATTTTACCTGATGGGATATACACGTGTATCCTTACAACGTCCAAGCCAAGCAGTTGGTGGATAGGGCGGAGTCTCTTTTAATCTAGAATTCCTCCTTCCATTTCTTTCACGGATTTTTCCCCTTGTGATTCATTTATTGAAAAAATTAGATGTTGTGTTCAGTTGCATTCCCTGTATCCTAGAGTTTATTGGTTCTATCTTGGGTCTGTTTCTGCTTTCCTGTAAGTTGGTGGATGCGATTAGGGTCTGGATCAGACCCCAGTGTGACTGCTGGATGGGAATTTTTCCTGGGCAGTGATGTATATACTTCTTTCTGCAGGCATGCCATGTCTTGTCTTATTTTTGTGATACTAGTAGCCATAATTCGTCAGGGGTTCATAATTTGTATAAAAATGGTGACGTGCCAGACCTTTCATTCCTTCTTCATCTACCAGTATGAACACCTCTGTAACAAGCTTTGTCTGCTTTTTCCATCCCCTGCTTTCCCTGGAAGGTGGCCTATAGCCATCGGTGTGCAGCAGAGAGGCTCTGGGCAAACGCAACCTTTGGCCCAGCCTTGGTCTCACTGCTGGGATTCCTTTCAACAACAGACCCCCCAGGAGGACACCGCGCGTTCTAGTCACAGCGTTGCCAGAAAGGAGGAAAGCACGAGAGACAGATGTGGTCTTTGAGGTAAGGTGATCTGAAATCAATGACAGGCCACAGTGGCCCCCTTTCTGTGGATGACAAATCCCAGAAGGCGCTGAGCTCTCCTGGTGCTTTAACTCCTCCTGAGTAAGTCTGGGTCATCTAATCCCCCAGAATCAGATAAAGGAGGGCATTTGACAATATTTCTGATAATGACGAACAAATAATTCCAAGTTTGACAATTCTGTTTCTGTAGCAGTTCGCCCAGGTAGTATTCTGACTTCCTACTGTATTTTCTCATAAAGACAGGCTTATCCTGGGTAGGGGTGGGATTTTCTGCTGTGCGGCTTTGAAACCATGTAGACTGAGCCAAGAACTCAGTGGTAGATGTCGCCTGGGCTCCGGGGGAACTGGCGCTATTTCACTGATTTGTGTTTCCAGTAGTTAGTGCAGCGCTCACATGGAGTGCTGCCTAACAAACTTTTCCCATACTCCAGGGCAGTTCCCTGAGAGGGTGTAGGGGGACTCTAGCCCCTGCCTTATAATCCAGTTCAACTTGAGACAGGGCTTTCCTGAACCAAGCCTTCGTGCTTCCCTTATGTTGTACTGGGAGATGTCTCTTTAGACAAACTCCCCCTTCTCCTGCCAGAGCAGTGGTTAACCTAATCTCAAATGTAAACCAAAAGCAATCTCTCCCTGTCCCCACATACACACCCCAGAAAATATGCAGAATCGCTTTATCAGGCCATCTGCTGAGATTTCCACATTGGGCATAAGTATGACCAGCGAACCATTTCCACACTGGGAAGAGAAGACAAATACAGTGAAACAGCCCCAAACTGAAAACAAAGTTTATTGCATGTGAAAAGCAGTCACATGGAAAGTATCAGAGTCAGGAACCATGAAAATACACATTTTGCATATTTTCTGTCCTGTTGCAGAGGAGGGGCTCACTCTTCACTCTCGTGGACCACCATCTGGGGAAAATGGGCATTTCTAGTTCTAGTTCTGTCAGCAGAGCCTCACTTCCTGCTGCTCCCCCTCCCCGCAAGCATCCGGGGTGCATGCTTGTCTGTCTCAGAGGACACGGGGTACTCTTTGGATCGCAGGCAAATGGATACACGACTATCTACGTGGTGGCAGTCACCCCAGGCCTGAGAGCCTGGTCCTTAGAACAGCCCAGGGGAGGTCTTCCCTAGTATCTCAGGCGGTAAAGAATCCACCTGCAATGCAGGAGACCTGGGTTCGATCCCTGAGTTGGGAAGAGCCCCTGGAGAAGGGAATGGCTACCCACTCCAGTATTCTTGCCTGGAGAATCCCATGGACAGAGGAACCTGGTGCGCTACAGTCCACGGGTCACAAAGAGTCAGACAAGACTGAGCGACTTCCACTTAGGGACCTACACGCCATGAGTGCGGTGACGGAGGCCGGCGGCAGAGGGCGCCCGAGAGCTCCCTTCCCACGGAGGGATCGCTCCCTGCTCTTCAGGACAGTGTTTTATTGGGACTCACAGACCCGGGTTTAGCCGGGCTCTTCTCAGCTGTGTGGTTCTAAGCAAATCCCAGATGGACCAGTTCTAAAGTCGATGGTGCTCCAGGGTCCCGTCCATCTCAAAAATGTCTCCATCTCGGGGGCTTCCTCCCCGGGAGCCACACCTCCCCTCCTCGCCCTCCCCACCCAGTGCCTCAGGACCACCTACCCGGCTGGAGGTGAAGTCTCGGGTCTTTGCTCGCAGCTTATTGACTTGAGATTCGGCAATATCAGCCCGTTCTTCAGCCTCCTCCAGCTCATGCTGAGCTTTTCGGAACTTGGTGAGATGAGCATTGGCTTGTTCATCCTAAAAGCGAGTCAAGTGGGTATGAGCAGTGAGCCCCTCTCTGGAGCTCCCAGGCAAGCAGGGCGGGTGTCGCCCTGGGATCTTGCTGACTTACAGCCTCCTCCGCCTGCCTCTTGTAGGACTTGACCTTCATTTGAAGTTTGTCCACCAGATCCTGTAATCTCAGCACATTCTTCCTGTCCTCTTCACTCTTCAAGAGAGAACATGGGATGGCAGGTCGCCAGGAGGGGACAGGGACACACAGGGTCCCAGTGCCTGGGCTAAAGAGTTTCTTCCTGTTTTCTGGAGAGGACCCAGGGTGAGGTTCCGCGTTACAGAGGAAATGCCCCTGGGGTTTCCTTCCACTTGCCTGGTAAGTTAACTCCTTGACCCGCCGCTCATATTTCCTCAGGCCCTTGACAGACTCAGTGTTCTTCTTCTGCTCCCCCTCAAGCTCGGACTCCAGCTCTCGGATCTGGGGGAGCACTTGGGAAGTTAGTCGGGCTGAAGCATGACCAGGGCAGGCTGGAAAGCTCCGCTTATTATGCTGGGGTCCCTTCCCCAAGTACCCGAGTCTCCAGCTTTTGGATCTGCTTCTTCCCACCCTTGAGGGCCAGCTGCTCAGCCTCGTCCAGGCGGTGCTGCAGGTCCTTCACCGTCTGCTCCAGGTTTTTCTTCATCCGCTCCAGGTGGGCGCTGGTGTCCTGCTCCTTCTTCAGCTCCTCGGCCATCATGGCCGCCTGAAAACACATCATCCCACTGAGATGTAAACAAAGGTCAGGTGCTTGGAACTGTCAAAATCTGGGGACTCGGAGGACTAGAGCCATGCTGCTGACAAAGGACACAGGTGACATGATGCCTGAGCCCACCACGCCACCATGGACTCTGGAAAGAGCTGCACCAGGCATATAAGCCAGTGAGACCTCCAAGGGCTGGATGGAAAGTGGTTTCTCCCCTTTCTTAAACTGGCCCCTTTAGGGCCTCCCCACCCCCAAGGAAATCCCGTCTTTCATTACCAACCCGTGAGTTATAGGATTCTGAGTCTATAACCCAGCATCACGGGTGTGGGGTCGGGAGGCTAAGGGAACTGGAGATGCGGACGGTGCAGGGCGGGGATAATCGCGGGGTAGTGCTCCCCACCAGCAGCAGGTGGCGCTGTGGGACTCGCGCGTCCAGGGACCGGCCTCTGGAGCAGCAAGGTGGGTGCTGGGGCGGGAAGCGGGCTTTCTGTGAGGTGACATTAGGTACGATCCAAACAAATTGCGGGGGGTAGTGTTGTCTCGTTTTCATATTTGGAATCAGTCATACATAGAACCGAAGAAGAGCATACCTCTCCCAGGGCACAAGACATGAACAGAATGCCGGTCTTTTTCATCCACACTCCTGTTATTTTTCATGCCCCCCCCCCCTTATTAATGTGTGGGAGGGCACACGCTGAGTTCTGGGGGTCGGGGGAGTGCTTCTAGAGCAGAGCTCACCCCACATGTGCCCTGGGGAGGCCCCACCCCTTCTGATGGGAACCAGCTCAGGGCTGGAGAGGGTGGGAGGGGTCTCACATCGGTGATGGCCTTCTTCGCTTTCTCTTCAGCGTTCCTCGCGTCCCTGCTGGCATCCTCAACCTCACTCTGGAGCTGCGCGAGGTCCGTCTCCAGCTTCTTCTTGGTGTGGATGAGGCTGGTGTTCTAGGGCGGGAGGAGCAGGGTTACCACGTGGCCGTCCAAGGCCAGGACCCTGCCCCGCCTCCACTCCGCTCACCTGGGTGTGCAGGAGCTGGACGCGCTCACTGGCATCCAGGAGCTCCTGCTCTGCGATCTTCCTGCTCCTCTCCGTCTGCTCCAGGGTGGCCCGCAGCTCCTCCACCTCGGCCTGCAGCAGGTTGGCTCTGCGCTCCACGATCGCCAGCTGCTCCTTCAGGTCCTCCTGGCCCCGGAGAGCATCATCCAGGTGGAGCTGGGTATCCTGGCCAGACAGTAATGGAAGCGTCTGCTTGAAGTTGAGGCCAGAGGATGCTGAGGCCAGCCCATAGCTGTGTGTGTCTGAGGATGGAGAGGTTCCCCACGAGGGAGCCCACACACCTTCAGCTGCCCCTGGACACTCCGGAGGTGTCTGACGGTCTCTGCGGCCTGGCGGTTGGCATGGCTCAGCTGGATCTCGATTTCATTCAGGTCCCCCTCCATCTTCTTCTTGATCCTGATGGCCTCATTCCGGCTCCGCACCTCGGCGTCCAGGGCACTCTGCATCGTCTCTACTGTTCTCTGGTAGTTCCTCTTCAGCTGTTCGATCTCTTCATCTTTTTCGGCCATCTTTCTATCGATTTCTGATTTCACTTGTGTCAGTTCCAGCTGGATTCGGAGGATCTTGGCCTCTTCGTGTTCAAGGGCGGCCTTTGAAGAACAAAAACAAAACAGAAATGGTACCAGTGATGGGACAGAGCCTGCTACATTCCTCTCTGAGGTAAGAAAACTCCAATGGAATATTTGTAACTAACTCAACAATATTCAAAACTCTTTTTTAAAAAAAATCCCTAACTTACCTTCAGTGCAGAAATAAAATATTTCACTGCAGTTTGTTTTTATTATACTATGAAACAATATTTCTTAGGCACTTAAGAGACTTTATAGATATTTTAAATTCATCTCAGCCTTTTGTAAAATCTCATTTTAGACCTATTTTAACATAGTGATTTTCTCCAGTAATTTCAAGATTATTCGCAGGTATTCATCCACGTAGTTTGCTAGGAAAAAAACCAACCTGAGGACTGTGACTCTGAGACCCCGAGTGGCGCCAGGCTGGAGCCCCACAGTCACGGCGTCTGCTCCCTTACTGCCTCCCTGGCATTCTGCTCACCTCTGCTTCCTCCAGAGCCAGCTGGATATCAGCCTTTTCCAGCTCAATCTGTTTCCTTGATTTCTCCAGTTCATGGATGGTTTTACCACTTTCAGCGATTTGCTCCGTGAGATCTGCTATCTCCTCTGCAAAGAGAGAAGTTTGATTGCTCTTGAACTTTCGCACAGGTTTCCACGCAGAGTAAGCACTAGCCGGATGCTCTTAACTAGTTTATCAAGCTCTAAGGATGCTGCTTGCTGGAGATAAGATACTGGACACAGAGAAGCTCGGAAACAAGCCCTTGGGTGTGGTAACAGACACGCAGATGAGGTTGGGTCCTGAAGTCACACTCCTGCAGCCTCACACTCTGGCGATAGTGTGAAGGGGGATTTTAGACAAACTGCTTACGCTCCAAATTCTTATTTTCTCGTTTCACAGTTTCAAGTTGATCTAAGGCTTCTTCATAGGCATTTTTCAGTTTGAAGAGCTCGGTGCTCAAGGAGCGGGACTCCTTCAGAGATGCCTCCAGCTCCGCCTGGCTCTCCTCACACTTGGTTTTCCATTCAGCGAGTACCTGCAGTGCCGGGGAGAAA
Source organism: Bos javanicus (assembly GCF_032452875.1). Taxonomy (NCBI): domain Eukaryota; kingdom Metazoa; phylum Chordata; class Mammalia; order Artiodactyla; family Bovidae; genus Bos; species Bos javanicus. The sequence continues at coordinate 31,060,210 of NC_083886.1, forward strand.
GGCACCTCTGTCCATGACCCCTCACCTCCAGCTTCTATCTCAGGACCCCCATGAGTGTGAACACTCTGAGAATCGGGGCCCCCTTGGCTGTGTTGCTTTTTCCTGACTGTTGACTAACCAAGATTTCATTCCATAAATCAATTCAAGATCAGTCACTGGTCAGTAACAACTGCCATCTCCAAAAAGCAAGTGGACCCTTTGGGAAGGAATTAGCTGGGCCTACTTCCCTTTTCCCACTACAAAAATGGCCCTGCACTTCTAAATATTTCATTAAAACCTCCGTTCAAATCAACCATACTTGTCATACTTGCCAGAAACCCTCCCACTAGGACCCGAATTAGATTTCCACATCAGCCACCCAGACAGACCAGCCATGTTGGGGATCAAGAATGCTTGGGGCTGGATGACACTGGAGGAGGTAGCTTGTCTCCACTGAAGTGTTTGAAGGGGACCCCCACCTGCATCCCATGCTCCTTTGGTTTAGGGGGCTCGCCCCAGGTCTCACTGCTCCTGGGGCAGTCAGGACTGGGGCCCCACCTCCTGTGCCCACCCCGCACCTTGTCAAAATTCCTCTGCTTCTTGTCCAGGGCAGCAGCCAGGGAGTTGGCTCTGTCCACATCGACCATCAGGTCCTCCACCTCCGCTTGCAGCCTCTGCTTGGTCTTCTCCAGGGACGCGCACTTCGCGTTCACCGCCTCCACCTGCTCCTCGGAATCCTGGAGGCGCTGAGCCAGCTTTTTCCTTAAAACAAATGAGAAGCAGATGCTGTTTAAGCTTCAGTCCTTCTTGAACATCACTATTCATCTAACTGGAATCACTAACCTATGTGATTCAAACAGCTTTCCTTTCATAAGCCCAGGAGAACCTCCTGTCTGCTAAAAATCAGTGATCAGTAGCCTGCCTGCCTCTAACCAAGATCACAGTCGTTTGTCTCAATGAAATGTGCTCACACAAGTCCTCTGCTGGCACAGAACTGCCTTAACAGACGGTAACATTCACTCTCGAGCAGTGCTAATGTCAGTGCCCTCTGTCATTTGATCATTTAGAAGTGCTAGTTCTTCTGAAGACAGAGTTGCGTACTTGGCCTCCTCCAGCTCCTCCGTGCGCTGGATGGCGTCCGTCTCGTACTTGGTCCTCCACTGGGCCACCTCGCTGTTGGCCTTGGACAGTGCCCTCTGCAGCTCGGCCTTGGCTTCCTGTTCCTCCTCGTACTGTTCCCGCAGCAGGTCACAGTCGTGGCGGGCTGACTGCAGGGCGTGGGCCAGTGCGCTCTTGGCCTGCGGAAGTCAGGAGAGAGGAGAGGCCCAATGTATGAATGTTTCAGGCTGTGTGCGTGATGCAGCCCAGATGTGTTCCCGCTGTCATCACCTATGAATAAAGTTGTCTTGTTTCTGTAGGTTCGTAGAGGTTAGATCAGGGAGCATTCCCTCAGCTATGTACCTTGCTCTCTTCCTCTAACTGCCTCTTGAGCTCTTCTATTTGCTGGGTAAATGCTTGCTTGCTTCTGGAAAGCTGCGATACTGTGCTCTCCTTTTCCTCCAACTGACGACTCAGCTCACCTGTGTCCAGAAGGCAAACATTTTTATTTCATCCGTCTATTCATTCACTCACACATTCCTGCTGTGTGTAAGGCACTGTGCTGAGATCTGGGGGTGAAGGCACGTGTCCATGACAAGGAAGCTGAGCACACACCTGGTGAGATGCTGCTGTTAAGGGTCTCGAGGGTGTTCGGGGAGCAGGGGGTGTTCCGAGCCCCTCCTCACTCCTTACTGGACTCTCAGTGCTCACCTCCTCCAGGGCACTCTGAATGGCCTTTTGTAGATTATTCTGATTGCCTCTCTCCCAAAAATCTGCTTCCCTAGAAGTCCTCCCCAAACAAATCCTGCCTTTGGTTTTGACCTGCTGTCCCCGGTGGGTGTCCGGGAGGCGCCGACCCTCCCGTTTCCCGGCGCTCACCAGCCTCTGTTTGCAGCCGGGACTTCTGGGTACTCAGCTCGCTCAGGCTCCTCTGAATCTCCTCGTTCTTGCCCCGGGCCTCGCTTAACTGGTCCTCCAGGGTGCGGCAGATCTTCTCCAGATTTGCCTGCAGGGTAAGGAAGGGGAGAGAGCTCAGTCAGTGCTCAGGTGTGGAGGGCCAATGGTGGGAGCCCCCCCCCCCCCCCCCGCCTCCCACCCCCGAACCTTAGACTTGGACACGCTCTCCACGTTGCTGCCCAGGTCGTCGAGTTCCAGCTTGAATTCGCTCTTCTCCTTCTCCAGCTTCTGCTTGACCCTCTGCAGGTTGTCGATCTGCTCCCCCAGCTCGGCCACGCTGTCCGCATGCTTCTTGCGAAGAGCGGCCACCATGGCCTCGTGCTGCAGGGTAGCCTCCTCCAGGTCCCGGCGTAGCTTCAGGAACTCGGCCTCCCGCTTCTTGTTCAGCTCGATCTGGGTGGACGTGACGCCCCCTGCCTCCTCCAGTCGCTCGCTCAGCTCCTCCAGCTCCCGGGCGTAGTCGCTGCGCTGCTTCTCCGTCTTGGCGCGGGTCGCCCTCTCGGCCTCGATCTCTTCTTCCAGCTCCTCGATTCGGGCCTGTGCGGGCAGGCCATCCCCGGGAGAATCCTGACTCCCAGTGTCAAGAACAGGCTAGTTTCCCCTCCCATTAGACCAACCAAGTTTTGGGCTGCTCCCAGAGCAATACCAACACTGCGAGTTTCCCCTGACATGAGCCTTTCCTGCAGCGGCTGATAATGAGTATCCTCCACTCTGACTACGGATTGATATGAAATACTTCAATTACGTATTTTGTTTAAATTGTAGAAAAACTGTTCATTGCTACTGTCGGCCTGGACAGACGAGGCCCATGGTCCTGCCCCTTGCTCTGATAATGCACAGCAGACACTCCGGCTCACCGTGTGTGATAGTGTGAAAGCAAAGTCCCAAGCGCCCCCTACCTGTAGCTCTTTGATTTTCTTCTGAAACTGCAGGCCCAGAGTCTGCTCATCTTCCACTTTGCTTTGCAGTTGACAGTACTCAAAATCTTTCCTGTGAAGGGAAATGCAGAACATGTGAGGACCAGACACCCAGGCACTGGAAACCCCAGCACAGCGGTGTCAGGGCTCACTTCTTGAGCCGCTCATCCAGCTGCTGCTTGTCGTTCTCCAGATCCAGGATGGACTCCTGGGCGAGCTTCAGGTCTCCCTCCAACTTCCTTTTGTTCCTTTCCAGGTCTACACGGAGCTTCTTTTCTTGTTCCAGGGAGCTTTCCAGCTGCAAAAGGCACCATCTCCTTTTAAGAAAAAATGCTTTGCACCATGGGTGTCCCAGGGGCTCTTCCTGCCCCAACCCAGGCCTCCCAATTGGCATCCTTCACTCACATCATCCACCTGCTGTTCCAATTTGCTCTTGATTTTGCTCAAAGAATTGACTTTGTCCTCTTCTGCCTGAAGGTCATCCAGGGTCTGCTGGTGGGCCTCCTGGAGGGCCTTCTTCTCTCTGGTTAACTTTGCAATGGTTTCATCCAACCCGGCAAGTTCTTCAGTGAGGTTCTTAACCTAAGAAGATGCCACAAGCAATTATAAGAAAAGATCAAATTGGGTTTGTACTGACCATAGCAGTGGAAAGACCAGGGTGTACCTTATTCTCTGTGGCGTGTTTCTCCTTCTCAACCTTGGCCAGTGTCAGCTCAAGGTCATCTATGTCTTTCTTCAGTTCTGAACATTCGTCCTCCAGTTTCCTCTTCTTGGCTGTCAGCTCAGCATTCATCTCTTCCTCATCCTCAGCTCTCTCTGTCACTTCCTTGATCTTAGCCTCCAGCTGGAACTTGGCTTTGATCAGCTGATCACATCTTTCCTCTGCATCCAACAGGTTTTCACTTTCCTTTAAAAAAAAAAAAAAAAAAGAATCATGATTTCCTTTAATGGTTTAAAGATAAAGTCTGTGACATTCCAGTATTTTGTTGAATGAGTGAATTTGAACAAACTCCAGGAGATAGTAAAGGACAGAGGAGCCTGGCATGTTGCAATCCATGGGGTCGCAGAGAGTCTGACACAACTCAGCAACTGAACAATAACAAAGTATTTTGTTATAAATGGAATCCTTTATGAAACATACCCAGTAAAAAGCAAAAATCCCACCTAAAATCCAGTTTTCCTAGATAATCAAATCTAGGAGAAAAAACCTTAAATTCCTAGACACATACAGCTTGTACTTGCAGCTGCAGGTCGTTCTTCTCTTGTACTAGAGTCACCAGTTTTTCTTCCAGTTCCTTCCTTTTGGCCTCTGACTTGGCCAGTTCATCCTTGGTTTTCTGGAACTCTTCCTTCATGGTGGCCATCTCCTTCTCCGTCTCTGCACTCTTGAGAAGGGGCTTGATTTTGAAAAAGAGTTTCATCCAAGGCCAGTGCTTGACGTTCATGAAGGCTCGGATGTTGTACTGGATGCAGAAGATGGACTCCCTGAAAACAAAACATCAGTTATTTCTAAGAGAGACTCCCCACTTCTCCCAAAGAGCTCAGATCTGAGCACACACCCCGCTCGACCTTCTCTGCACCATCTTCTGGAATTCCACACGCATGAGGAACCCTCTGCACACGGCCTGCGTCCGGGTGATCAGCTTGGCCAGGCGGTCATCCCTCATTTCCTCCAGGGTTCCCAGCAAGCCAGCCTTGAAGAACACCTTGAGGGGAGACGGATGCCCTGGGTCAGTTTTCTGGAGGGGTCTGTCAGGGACCTCAGGCCAGTGTCTGTTGGAGCTGACACAGTACCTTGGTGTGTCCAAACTTGTACTGAGTGTGGTCGATGTCAATGGATGCCAGCAGCTTTTCACACGCCTTCTTACTGTCGATGAACTGCCCCTCGGGGATGGCACTGGCATTAAGCACTCGGTATCTGCCATGTGGACACAGAAATGTCGTAGGCTATCAGCAAAGATGTGAACTTTGGAAACCAGCTCAGGCCTCTCTTCAAGAGGCAAGAAGGCCGAGGTCCTGAGAGGGAAGGAAACTCGCCCTTGGTCACAGGCCAAACAGTGGCCTGAAATCTAGGCCTTCCGACTCTTCTTTGCCACATCTTTTTCTGCCACATGGTTTATCGGAGAAGGCCCTGAGAAAGTGTGGCAGAAAGAAGCATGTGTACCTTGACCAGATGGTGGTTAAATCATTTTACATGGAGTCCACAGCTGTTCAGTGTTTTTCCCTCTCAAATTCCAGCATTTACACACCTCCTCAAGAAACAAATGGAACATTTCTATTACATATGCATGTTCAGTTGCTAAGTCATGTCCAACTCTTTGCAGCACCACAGACTGCAGTCTGCCAGGCTCCTCTGTCCATGGAATTCTCCAGGCAAGAATACTGGAGTGGGTTGCCATGCCCTTCTCCAGGGGATCTTCCTGACCCAGGGATCAAACCCGGGTCTCCAGCACGGGCAGGCAGGTTCTTGACCGCTGAGCTGCTGGGGAAGCCCTCTTACCACGTACCTCTGTTTGAAGTCCCCGTAGAGGATCCTGTTGGGGAAGCCCTTCCTGCAGATGCGGATGCCCTCCAGCACCCCATTACAGCGCAGCTGGTGCAGGACCAGGCTGTGCTCCATGGCGCCTGAGAAGAGAAGCAACGTCAGCTTCGCACAGACTCTCCTAAAACCCGACCCGAGTGCCGCCTCCAGACCAGCGGGCATCTTACCTGGGGTTTTGGTCTCGTTGGGAATTATACAGCGCACAAAGTGAGGGTGTGTTGTTCTTAAATTTGACATCAACTTGTTCAGGTTTTCCTAAAAGAGATTCAATTTGACAGTGAGCGGACTGTAGGCTTTTACAAACACAGAGATACAGTGTAACAAAAAAAGATATTTTGCACTTCTTGTGAATTCTAATAAAGGTCTTATTTAATTCTTTTCAAAAGGTCTTTCAATAGTCCATTTGGCAAGAAGTATAGATATGATATGACAGTCTTTTGCTTCACAGTGAGCCAGAGACTAGCCAAGTACAGGACGCCTGCTGAGTTAACTCGGGGGAGCTATCCGGCTCCACTGGGCGCCTGAGACGCTGCTGCCTGTGTCCTTCAGGCAAGTCAGAAAGTTCACGCTGAGGACTGGCCTCCCAGGCAACCCGGCTGGTTGCGTGTAAGATGGGGGTTAAATTCTGGTCCTCCAATTGTTAGCACTTATCTGCATATACCACCACTGTCCTAAGTGACAGGAAGCAGATTAAGATCACATCACTCTTCTTGAATAAAGCAAGTTCAGCATCTCTACGTTGCTCATTTTGAGATGACTTAAGCCAATTACAAGCAAATAAATTCTATCTTTCTTACCCTGAAAAGGGCAGAGACGGTTTGGAAGGAAGAACCCTTTTTCTTGGCAACTTTCTTCTTTCCGCTGTCAGCTGAAAGAAAAGATGGTGTGTGGTGTTAGCAGGCCTCCAGAGCTGTTTCCTTTGTGGGCTGAGTTGGGGGAGAAGGGTGGATTCGAGGCAGCCTGGGAGTCTGTTACCGTCCGCGGTGGTGAAGGTGGCGTAGAGGTGTGCCAGGAGCCTGTTGGAGGACTTCTGGTACAGCCCAACCACCGTCTCGTTCAGGGGGTCCTTGTTCTTCTCCAGCCAGCCTGAGACACTGTAGTCCACGGTGCCCGCATAGTGAATCAGGGAGAAGTGGGCCTCGGCTCTGCCCTTGACCACCTTGGGCTTCTGGAAGTTGGCAGACTTGCCCAGGTGCTGGTCATACAGCTTGTTCTTGAAGGAGGTGTCCGTGGCCTTGGGGAACATGCACTCCTCTTCCAGGATGGAGAAGATGCCCATAGGCTGGACCAAGGCAGAGTGCACACGGGGTGAGTGGGTGTGAGCTGCCGTGACAAGCACCAGGCCTGTGAGGGCGGTTACCAAGCACACATGGCAGGTACCTTCTCGATGAGCTCGATGCAGGCGGCCAGGTCCATCCCGAAGTCGATGAACGTCCACTCGATGCCTTCCTTCTTGTACTCCTCCTGCTCCAGCACGAACATGTGGTGGTTGAAAAACTGTTGCAGTTTCTCGTTGGTGAAGTTGATGCACAGCTGCTCCAGGCTGTTATACTAACATTAAAAACATAATGTCCACACGGAAGGTTAGACTGCTTTCAAAGTCAAAGACGCACCAACCTTCTTCTTTCTCCTCCTTGTTTCTCCTTGTCTTGGGAGTAGCTCAGCTAGGCTTTCAGGTGTGGTCACATTCTTGGGCTCAGCTCACATCACGTTTTCTCCGAACTCAAGCTAGAAGATACCTCTCCGTCTCCTAAGTCCATGGCCTGGGCCTCTCCTGGACCCTGACCACGGTTTGTCTTATCTATAGTTGGTCTTCTGCGTACTTACATACTTCTCGTCATAATCTACAAACTACAAGCTCATCTTTTATTCACCTGCAAGTCTTATAGCTGGTAGACATTGACAACATGCTCTAATGGGTGTACATGCTTCTACCTGACCCACCCTCCATCTAGTGCTCCTCCCAGATGTGATATGGGGTGACAAGTGGCTGCCTGGACATCTTGCCTGTGATCCTGAGAACCAGCCCCCCACATAAAGACACCTGAATATTGAGAACGCAAACCTCGAAGATCTCAAAGCCTGCGATGTCCAGGACGCCAATGAAGTGCTGTCTCGGCAGCTTGGTGTCCAGCTGCTGGTTGATGCGGGTGACCATCCACAGGAACAACTTCTCGTAGACGGATTTGGAGAGGGCGTTCACAGCATGGTGCACCTGTGTCGGGGGGTCAGCACCTGTGTTGCGTCTGTGGGCAGTAGCCATCGGGTGCCTGCATCCCTTCCCAGCCTCCTGGCAGTCACTTACCTGATCAACGGTCTGGCCCTTGGTAACATACTCATTCCCAACTTTCACTCTGGGGAAGCATAAAGCTTTCAGGAGGTCCGAAGAATTCAGGCCCATCAGATAGGCTGTCTTGTCAGCCACTGGCAGGAAAGAAGGCCAGTTACAAGGGAAACCCCAGATAACTGGCAAAGCCAAAGAACCCCTCTGAAAATCCTCCAGATGTTTCAAGGCTCAGCTCAGCTTGTCTCCATGTGTTTGCATTACATGTCTCTAAACCGCTCACCTGTGGGCGCTAAGTCACTCAGAGAATATAATGGGCTTTGTGAAAAGGCAGCACTGGGTTCCACAAAACCCTGGTCACTCCTCACCGTGTCTGAAACAGGACCACTCGAGTGACTCAGTAGACAGGGCAGTAACCTGTCAGCATCTGACCCCCACAGAGGTTCATCTTTCCAGGGGGAGGAGGATTGATCACTTTCAAGGGAGGCCCCCAGCTCTAGCGCACGCCCCAGTGGGTGATGGGGTACCTTCTGTGCCGTCCGGCTCTGCCTGCTCCTCCCGCTGCTTCTGCTTGAACTTCATATTTCCGTAGTGCATCACGGCGCCTGTCAGCTTGTAGAGCCCAGACTTCTCCTCGGGGGTGAAGCCCAGGATGTCAATGGCGCTCTGGCATTGCAGGAGAACGTGTCAGCCGGCTGACGTCAGTGATGGAGCAGGAGCCCCCGCCACACACACATCCTTCTCCCTGATCTACTTACATCCGTGGCCAGCAGCTCCTCAGCATCGTCAATGCTGGCCACCAGGATCTCGCCCTGGCTGATGAAGGGGTAATCATAAGGGTTGGTTGTGATGAGCAGCAGCTCTGCAATGATGACCAGTTAGAGGGGGTCACATGGATGCAAAGGAAACACCCCCGCCTGGGGCTAAACAGCCTCTCATACTCACTCTGTGGCTGAATATAAAGTCCAGGGAAGACTCTGCACCCACCCCGGCCAAACAGGGTACAACCCCCAGAGAGAACATTTAAACCCTTTTGCTTTGTGTGCAGACAGCACAGTTCCATGTCGGTTGGGAAAGATTAATCAGGAAAACAGGCTGAGTGTGGGCCAGGACACAGAGAGCCACTGGAAGAAAGCCCAGATGGTTTGGTAGAATCGTCGTCTTTTCCAAAATCTGTTGAAAGCTGCAGCCTGTTTCCAGGATTGGGCCCAGAATGCTGAGCAGACATAGCCAGAGAGCAGAGAAGGGCACAGAGCCCCTGTTAGGTGCCAAATGAAAAGCGGGGTGGACATCCACCAGCTGGCGGTTCCTCTGACTTGGCGCCGGCCTCACAGCATTTGGTGGAAGATTGGTTTTGTGGCTGACCACAAGGGGGCATCAGAGGACCACTAAACGCTAAGTCGTTCAGCCAGTTTCCATGAACCAGAGCTGAAGGCAATTGTGCCTCATTCTTTTTCTGTCCATTGGATTGCATTTCTCATATTGGCACATCACTGTCAAAACAGCCACACCCTATTTCTAAAACAAATTTCTTCTGCGAGTAGGCACAACTCTCTTCAGTCCACTCACCTAAGAGCTGACAGGCCCCAGACCAGCCCCTCTGGGGGCATCCTCACCTATGAGCTCAGGCTTCTTATTGGAAAGAATCTGGTAGAAGATGTGGTAGCTTCTCTCAGCCTTCAGCTGGAAGGTCACTCTTGACTTTTCCAGCAGATCTAGGAACGCAAACACAGGAGTGTCTTCCAAACTGTTGCCCCAATGTCCCAAAACATCTGATTCTAGGAATCTACTTACATGTTTCAATATCTGCAGAGGCCAGCTTTCCCGTGGTACCAAAATGTATGCGGATGAACTTGCCCTGTCGGGGAAGGGAGACCAAGTAACCTGATTCCAGGTTGTTCCTACCCACCTGGGGAGTGCAACAGGGCCTTTTTCCCCAGGAACTTGCAGTTAAGTGTCCTTGTCGCCTCTCTCCCTGCTTTGCTGTGCCTTCCTCCATCCCCTTGTTCCACACTGCATCCACATGCCACCCCAGTCAGCAGAGTCATATTCTGTTCAAGATGCAAATCAAACCATATCACTTCCCTCTAACAGGATCCTGACTTCTGGAATGAAACCAGACCCTTCTCCTGGCCTGCATGCTCCCAGGCTCCAGGTCCCTTCCCATTGCCCCTCCTCACTTCCCCACCTCACCTCGCAGAGCCTGCCTTACTCCAGCCACTCAGACCCCCTGGAGATCCCTTGACTCCACCAGTCCCCTCCCTGCCTCTGAACTGTGTCCCGCCTCACCCTGTGGATCTCGGGTTCACAGGTCAGAGCCCCCCAGGAGGGCTCCCCTGCTGGCCCTGTCTAAAGGAGACCCGGCCCCCTTTACTGTCCCATTTACTAGGGAACTGTCAGACTGTTCTGTAGACTTGTTTCCTCCTCCTTTCATTATCCACCCCTGGGACTGCAGGTTCCTGGAAGCAGGGATCGTGCCTCCTCGCTGGCCTTGGAGGACACCCCAGCTTGACCCAGCACAGACTCACAAAGCGGGACGAGTTGTCGTTCCTCACGGTCTTGGCATTCCCAAAGGCCTCCAGCAGTGGGTTGGCGCTGATGATCTGGTCTTCCAGTGTCCCCTGGAGCAGGGAGTCAGTGCAGGAAGAGCCCCGTGTGAGGGTGAGCTCCGATGCCCCTCCTCCCAGTTGGTCCCTCCCCTGCTCCCTGCTTTCCAACCTAGGGCCCAACCACATCATCAGCACCTCACTCAGAGCCCTGTTGCCAAGTCGTGTTTGGCTCTGGTTGGGTATCTTGACATGAACCTCATTTAACCCTTCAGTTCCTTCATTCTCCAGGTGGTGAGGCCACCTGTGTTCACACCATATTGCTGTGATATATTCATTTTGAAAGGCAAGTGGATGCGACAGTTCTCCCTGGGTGGTGTGTGTGACTCGGGTGTATGTCAGATTGACTTTTCTCAGCGGAGCCTTAGAGCTTATTTTCTTGGCAATCGCCGGATCTGGTCCTGTGAGATCACCAATGCGCTGGATCGTCTAGGAGAGCCGGCTGTCCTGTGCGATTTCCAACCCTGCCAGCACTCCTTCCCTGAGGAGATGGGCACCTCCCACCCCACACATGCCCTATGCCTCCTTACTCTGAAGTTAAGACAAGGGTTGGCAGTAGAAGCAGAGCCAGCCTGCCTCCTCTTCTTACCCTCATCTTGGAGTCCTTCTTCTTGGCAAGGTCTCCAGTTGCTGCAATTGTTGCAAAGTACTGGATGACCCTTTTGGTGTTCACAGTCTTTCCTGCCCCGGATTCTCCACTAGATCGAAAGAGAGAGGAGGAGGAAAAGAGTCCTGTGACTGTAAACAGCCTCCTGAGCCACATCAGATATGAGATTCCCAACAAAGAGGAGCCCATTCGGAGAGACAAGGGCCCTGGGAGACCGGCACCACTGAATACCCTGGACGGGGAACCCCAGCTTCTTGAGGCCTCACACGCCTTCTGGCCTGTCCCCCATGCATCTTTGCATCACAGACTTTGTCCTCTGTACTTTCTCACTAATAGAACAAAGCAAGTGGCGTCTTCCCCTTCTGCACTGGGGACAGAGAGCCACAGCTGTGAGAACGCTCTACACCTTGGATACTTACGTGATCAGAATAGACTGGTTTTCACGATCTGCCAAAGGGAAAAATAAAATAGGGTTGATGGTATTATAAAAGGAACTTTCTCAACCTAAATATCCATCTACAGAGGAGTGGATTAAGAAGATGTGGTACATACACACAAGGGAATATTACTTGGCCATAAAAAGGAATGAAATAATGCCATTTGCAGCAACATGAGTGAGCTAAAAATTACCATACTAACTGAAGTAAGTCAGACAGAAAGGCAAATACCATATATCACTTACGTGTGGTTATATGATATGACTGAACTTAGTTAGAAACTAGAAACAGACTCACATAGAAAACAAACCTATGGTTACCGAAGGGGAAAGGGGTGAGGGAGGAGTAAACTGGGATTTGGGGATTACCAGATACAAACTACCATATATAAAATAAATAAGGTCCTACTGTACAACACAGGGAACTGTATTCAATATCCTATAATAAGCCATAGTGGGAAAAAATCTGAATATATATCTATATCTATATCTATCTGAATCACTCTGCTGTAAACAAGAAGTTAATACAACATTGCAAATCAATTATATTTCAATCAAAAATTTTTAATAAAAATAAAAAGAGCTTCCCAGTTCTCCATGTCTCCAACAGTCAGAGTTCACTGCACAATGACTCTGTTTTGTCGTACATGGGAGCTCAAAGAGACTCCTCCATGAGAATACAGATCAAAGAGGTTAAGCCCCTGCTTACAGCCAGCCACCGGCTGCCCATCATATTAGGTTGAACCATATGAAACTATCAGTCTTTGTTTTGGGCCCACAAAAACGTCAGTTTCACATGAGGTAACTCATGCTTGCATTAAATCCAAGCTTCTCACCCAGGCCTGCAAGGCCCTAAAATCTCTGGCTTCCTTTTTTTTAAGCACCTCCAGCCAGTTGTGTGGAGGCTGCACACTGGAGAGGCAGCTGATTCCAGACCTGCAGCCTCCCTGAGCCCTGCCCGTCTCTCAGGCTTCCTCCTTGGAGACCTACCTGTGAGCATGAACTGATAGGCGTTGTCAGAGATGGAGAAGATGTGGGGTGGGGCCTCCTGGCGCTTCTTGCCCCGGTAGCCCTCCACCACCTCGGGGTTGTACACCGGCAGCCACTTGTAGGGGTTGACGGTGACGCAGAAGAGGCCCGAGTAGGTCTGTGGGGGCGTAAAAAATATATATTTATGTACACATGGGTGTGTGCCTATAAAACCCTCCCCCTTTGTTATTTCACTTTTCTTTATGAGAAACTCGTAAAGGAGGCAAGATACGATTTCTCTCTGTGGATGAGGCAGCTGAGACCTGAGGGGTGCTGCGGCCATCCACAGCTGCTGAGTGGCAGCACCAGGACCCGGCCTCAGCCCCACCCCTCCTCCGGTCCCCTCCTGGCCCCACTCATCTCTCACTTTCTCATCCTCCATCACTCTCATCCCCCTTTCTTCATTTTCCCTCTTTTGTTCAATGGCCTCAGTTCAGTTCAGTCACTCAGTCGTGTCCGACTCTTTGCAACCCCATGGACTGCAGCTCGCCAGGCCTCCCTGTCCATCACCAACTCCCAGAGTTTACTCAAACTCACGTCCATTGAGTCAGTGATGCCATCCAACAGCCTCGTCAAACACTAATCCTTCTAAAGCCCATCTCCCCGTGAGCATCTCCACACCACCCCCACCCCACCCAAGGTCCCAGGAGCCCGCAGACGTGGGCACTGACATAGATCATCCAGGAGGTGTAGCGGTCCTTGAGGTTGTACAGGACGGCCGGCTCGTTCAGGTGCGTCAGCATGGCCATGTCCTCGATCCGGTCGAACTTGGGGGGGTTCATCGCGTACACATCCTCTGGCTTCACCACCAGCGTCTGCAAGGGAAGGGGTAGGGCGCACATCTGGGCTTCTCTGTGCACAGGTGTGTCTCCCACGCCCAGATCAGAAGGAGGGGGTGCTGGAGGAAAGGCCCATCTGACAGGGAGGGAGTCGGGGATGGGGCGGCTCATGGTGAAGGAGATGGAATGGGGTTCGGTTCTGATACTCGGGCTTTTGTTTTTTCCGTCTCCAGTGGTCTGAAGTGAGGGAAGGATGACAGAAAGGAGAGGAGGGTCTCGGGGGGATTTGGGGAGGAGGACGCAGGCCCAGGAGCCAGCGGGAACTCCTCAGCTGGGTCATGCTGGCTGGGCCAAAACCTGGCTCCAGCGGCTCATGGGTCTTGGCCGTCTACTTAGAGGGCACGGCAGGTGGATGGTGTCCCCGAGGCAGGGTGAGAGAGGAGGAAGCTGGTGGCATGGACTTCCAGGCTGGCAGCTCGAGTCATCCTGAGGTCCCTGAAAGCAGCTCCCAGCCCCCACCCTGCATCTCACCCATTCACCCCCACCTGCCTGAGCTGTGAAAGGGAACCCCCTACCCCACTCCCTTTTTGGGACAAGAGAACTCCAGGCTGGAAGCAACCACCATGCAGAGCGGTGGTGACAGGCATCTTCGTGCTCCCCTCGAAAGGAGCAGACCCCCGGCCCAGTGCCCGGGGCGTTGGAAGACCTGGCATCGTGGTGTGGAGCTCACCTTCCACTCTCATACCCTCCACTTACCCCCTTCCTGTCTGAGACCTCCATTGCAGATGATGGTTTTCCCGGCCCCGCGTCTGGGCCAAGTGGTAGGAAACCTGCCTTCTAGCCGGGGTTCACTAAAACCATCCAGGCCACAGCTCTCCAGTGAGGAGGTCTGGACCTCTTGGACTGTCCTCCACCAGGACAGTCTGTGCTCCCTGCAGCTTCGGAAGCTATTCCCCACTCCGTCATCTGAAATGTACCGAGAGCTGCCCTCGAGCTTCAGGGCTTGGAAGATGGTTTCAATGGGTGGTTTCCATGCTGTTTTCTTTCACATCCAACCCAATGATACTATTTCCTTTACTCCTCTCATTTGGATCCCCACCCCCATTTTATTTGAACCTTTCTTAGAACATTTCTGGATTCTTCTGGTCTAAATTCCAGAGAGTTGGGATGTCCAGAAATCCTCCCAGCACCCCCATGCTAGCCTGGGCAGAAAGGAATGCGCTACACTGCCCATTGCCTTCGTGATATGGGGACACTGCTACTTCAGTCAAGCTTGTGGTCCACTAGGGTCCCTGACCCGCTTTCCTTACTTCCTTACATACTATATCACCAGAAGAATCAGGGGGAAACCTAGGCTCCCAAAGGACAGTGCTCTGAAGGAGGTCATCCTCTTGTTGGCCTCTCAACTCCACACCCCTGGGACACACACGGCTGGTTCCCGCTGACCTAGAGTGACATGAACCTCAACAAAAGCGCTGGAACATGACTTGCTTTGGCCAGCCGCAGGCAGGCGGTTCTCCCACCGTGCAACCTGAGGCCAGTGTTCACTCTGCTTTCTCTGAGGTCACCTGGGAGGTATCACATGTGGAGAGGGCCAGGTGTGGGGCAGACACACAGACTGTGCAGCCAGGGGGGCAGACAGAGGGCCAGTGGCTCGCAGAGGGAGTGGACGGGGCTTACCCTGTTGTCTTCAGTTTCCACCGTGACCTTCCCGTCCTGGGTGCTCTTGATTCTCCCCTTGGCATACTCTTCCTTAGAGTCAACCACGAAGCAGTAGGTTTTGGCATCAAAGGGCTGGTTCTGGGCCTCGATCCTCTCCTTTTCTGACTTCCGGAGGAAGGGAGCGGCGATGCCGAACACTTCCATCTCGGTGTCACTACTCATGGTGTTGGCTGGAGGATGAACCCACCAGGTCAGCCCCCTACCCCCGACTCCAGCCCTGCCCCCGTGGGAGCCCACCAATGTGGGCCAGGAGCATCTGATTTTTCCCATCCATCCCCTGGGAAAAATCAAATGCACACGTTTTGTGCTGACTCTGTGCAAAGGGCACGGAGTGGATGCCACCCAAGCTCCCCCATCCGGCGGGGCTCAGAGGGGTGAAGGAACCCGAAGGAGGGGGCAGCTCTTGGGACTGAGTTTCCTTTCCTGAAAAGCCCAGGTGTTGCCAAGGGGAAATTTAAAAATAAACACCATCAGAAATAAACACCATTCTTCAAAGACAGTGTGCTAAATGGCAAACAGCTAAGGAATTTGGGGACTGTTTCGATTCAAGGTGGCTACCTCTTCACACAAGGAAACTGGCTTTTGCTTCCTTCGGTTCTGTTCTGAGAACAGAGGTGGCATCTGACTTCAGCATCTGCCGAGACCCTCTCCCCAGCCTGCCCTGTCCTGGTCTAAGGTCCTCTCCAATCCACCCTGTCCTGGTCTAAGCTCCACAGGCTCTTGCCCCCCAGGCCACTGGAAGCGGGAGGAACTGGACCCTGGAGACTTCTGAGCCAAGGGACCCAACCTGCTTCCTCACCTGAGAGTCACTCCCACAGGACAGAGGACAACAGCAGCCGGGAAATCAGACCTGCGGTAAATATGCAGGAAGCAAGCTCAGGACACCGGACAGTGTAGTTCAGTTCTGAATCGGGTCTTGAATTAACCAAATAAGGGGAAAGGACTAATAACTTAAAGAGAGTCTTACCCGGGAGACAGGCTGGAAGAGCAGATGGGATGTGACCTACAAGTGATTCATAAAGGTAGTCAAAGCCCCCAGCTGCCCCCAAACCTGGCTCCCACCAGCCCACTAATGCACCCTCCTCAGTCTGCATGCAGTGCTTCTCTTTCAGAATGAGGCAGGAAGGACAGCATCTCTGTCGAAAAGGCCTGTGGTTCCAGGCTAGGATCGGGCCCCCTCTGACTTCTGTGAACAAGGAGAAGTCTCAAATTGGCAAACTGAAACAAGCCATCGAGGCCTTGAGATCAAGGACACCCGCTCGCAAGGCACACAGCGCAGGCAGGGGAGGGTGAGGGTGGGGGCGGGGGCGGGGGCGGTGACCCCACAGCCTCTGTACAGATCAGAGTGGAAGAGGGGGGGTCATCGGGCCACACTGACAAACCAAGGTCCGTGGAGCATCCAGAGGGATCCTGCCCAAGGGGGCCCTCGAAGACAAAGTCAAGGGGAGCTTGGGGAGGAGGAAGTGGGGTGCAGGAGGTGGAGACCCAGCTCCACCTCTAACTAACCTCACCACAGCCAGGTGTGGTCCTCCGAGCCACACACGGAAGAGAGCTGTGCAGGGCGCTCAGACTCCTCCACCCACAGCAGCGCCAGGGGGCTGCCGCTGCGGCTTTTATAGCCTGTCCCCCCACCACTCATTCCTGCTCTATATTTGGAAAGGGAATGACTGATGCCATGAACAGAGGGCCAGCTCCCTTCCTCACGTTTTTTTTTGCTGTTGCCAAGGGTGAGGTATATATAGAAATGAGCAGGATCCATAACCATTCTCCAGCTGGAGAAAGCTGGAAGTTTGAGATGCCTTTCTCTGAACCTGGGGCCAGGGTGTCTTCACTCAGTGTGAGGGGTGGCCTCGCGGGGGTCCTGCCTAAACTCCACCCTGCAGGCGCCACGTGCTTGAAAATCAGGGTGCATTCTGGGGACAGAAATCTCGTCCTGTGGGGAAAAGGAGTGCAACTTGAGGACAGAAAGACGAAAATCCTCTTGGCACTTTGGGCAAGACGTTTGTCACAACACAGGGTTGTGACAGAATTGTGTGACTGTAAAACTTATGCCAGGAACGACAACAATTATAATCCTCCTCCTCCTTTCACTGCGTAACTTTCTGTCTCATTAGTGTCATTGTTAATTTAATCCTTTCTTAAGCGCCAGTAGGACCAACAAGTAAATTAATTACAGGGAGCCACCCCGCCAGACAGTATCCACAGCAACAGCTGCTTGAGGACCTGTTGTTATTAAGATACATGACCAATTAGGAAAGACCAGCTGCTGGCCAGGGTGGGGGTTAGGGGGTGGCATGCCTGCAGAGAAACGGGGGGATGGGAGGAGAGGGTCCAGCGAGCATGGCTCTTTCTAAATCAGGGTTGAAGGAACAAAGCCAGGAGACCAGAGGTATGGCTGAAGCTCGGCCCACTCCTGTCCGACTTTACATCTGCTTCTTTTCTCCCTACCTTTCCTGACAAGCCTTTGGGAGGGTGGCTGGTGGGCACCCCGTGGTCATTAACTGTCACCAGTTCCCCCTTGAGAGGAAGAGCTGCCCCCTCCCAACACACAGCGCTCACGCAAGCGGAAGAGGTGCGGGCGGGGACGGGGCAGCAGGGCTGTGGACCCCAAGACACAGGGACATACATTAATCGCCCATTGTATGCTGGACCCAGTGCAGAGCACCTCAAGAGGGCACAAAAGGAAGGGAGACGCGGCCTTTACTCGCAACGGTTCCAGGATAATGGTGAGCCGACCGTTTTTGAGATTCAGGTGATTTTAGGTCAAAGCACACTTGGTGAACTGCCTGCTCAGTGAGGGCCAGGCAGGCACGTGGCTGAAGGGCAAAAAAAAACAGGAAGCCTGCACCCCTCAGCCTGCCATGGGCTCACGGCGTGTGCACCCCCACCTCCCTGCTCCAGCTGGGCTGAGACCCCCATCCCTAGAGACCCTCCTCATCCAAGAAGACAGCCCAAGGCTGCTCAAGGGTCCATCTGTGTCTGAAACGGGGTGGTCCCCTTGAGGTCCCGTCCTGCCTGCCCAGTGACACATCAGAGTCCACATCTTTGTCCACTGGCCGGCCATCTCCTTGGGAGGCCTGGTCAGGACAGGTACAGGTCACCTGCGGAGCAGAGGTGTGAGCCAGCCCTGTGGGCTGAGGGACAGTGTGAGGGGCCCTGGCCACACCTCAGGCATTGGCAGAGCAGGGCGGCCTCAGGTAGGGGTGGTGCTGGTGGTCCCTCCCTGCCACCCGGAGCTGTGGTTGGGAGGGGTTCTGGGCAGCAGACTTTTGCTGAGCAAAATTTGCAGTTTGCTCTTTACAGCTTCTTGTCACCAGTTTGCCTGTCTCTCTGTATGACCACTTCCACACCCAACTCTGGGAAACTGCAAGGATGTTTTCCATAGTGTTTGAGTTCCTTGTAAAACAGTCCCAGGTCACATTAATTGAACCCAACTCTAGCTCTGAGATGCTCCTGGCCTCCTCTAGGTTTTGCAGGTCACATAGCCTGTCTTCCTCTCTGCATCACGCTCCTTCCTCATGCAGGCAGAGAGTGTTCAGCTCGGAGGTCTCACAGGTGGCTGGCTGGTCAAGCTGCTTTTGCTCAGGAGGAGCTGGGAGGCAGGAGGGGCAGAAGGACTGCCTGAGGGCACAGGAGGAGGCTCAGAGTCAGGCAGAGAGCCCTGCCCTCTGGAAACCCCAAGGATGGAGGTGACAACAAAACCGCGGCAGAGAGCACAGTTCTAAAATCAGGAGTCAGGGACTGAAAGGTACGGCCGTTTGGGGACTTCCCTGGTGATCCATGGGTTGGGGCTCTGTGCTTTCACTGCTGAGGGTGCAGGTACAATCCCTGGTCAGGGAACTAAGATCCCGCAAGCTGCACGGTGTGGCAAAAAGAAAAAAAGCACAGTCATTTGGAAACTTACCTGTTGGAGGAAAGAACTGCACAGATAGCAGCAGCCGCAGGCTGTGGAATTTTGGGTCGGGGTGTGAACCCCACAGCTCACCCTGATTCACTGTGTGATGGCGGGCATTGTGCCTAACTTCTCTGAGCCTCTGTTTTCTCATCTGTGATATGGGGGTGAGGGCTTTCCAGAGGCCTCAAGGTAAAGAATCTGCCTGCCTATGCAGGAGCCATTGGTTTGATCCCTGGGCTGGGAAGATCCCCTGGAGGAGGAAATGGCAACCCACTCTCTAATATTCTTGCCTGGAAAATTCCATGGACAGAGGAGCCTGATGTCCAGGGGGTCATAAAGAGTTGGACACGACTGAGCACAAAGATGGGGACAATACGGCTGCCTTGCAGACTGGTTATGTGCATCAATAGGTTAATAAAATGTCAGGCACACCCAATGCTGTGTTTAGCACATTGTAGATTTTACGTTTTCTTTTCTATCTGAAGGTTTCCACGCATTACACACGGTACTACTGGTTATCTTGGTGTTGTTGAGTAGATTCACATTAGATATGTTTTACTGAGGTGATTAGGGAGAAGGGACATGTGTGTGTGTTTTAAAAGATTTCCATCCAAAGAGGGATACATCTTAGAGAAGGAGCCTTGGGATGCTGAAACAGGCCACTTTCAGGGCTAACTGGCCCTGCGGCTGGTGTGAAACCCTTCTCTGATCAGCGGGGGACAGATGGCATAGCAGTGTATTATTAGCCAACTTTATGGGAACGGGAGGAGGCCTTGTTCCTCCGGCCATCACCCAGCGAGAACCAACCCGCACAGCCTGGACCGAGCGCTGCGTCTGCTCCTGGGCGTGCTGGAAGAGCGTGCTGTGTGTCTCCAGGACGCAGGCAGCTCAGGAGGCGCTAACTGGAGAGCAGGCAGCTGAGTCCCCTCCCCAGATGTTGGCTTCCTTCTGACTGGTTTTCCTCCACTCCTGTGTGATGTCTGCTCCACATGTGGACACGGGGCTCCTTGGGGTGGCCGTGGTCAGACTAGGAAGTCAGCCTCAGGAGTAGATGCCTCTGGAGTCAAGTGCCTTCTCCACATCCTGCTCGAGGTGGGTCAGGTGTCACTGGAAGCAGCGAAGTCGGTTATTCTGAGCTAAGACCCTTCCCCGCCCCTGAGGTGAAGGGCAGGGGTCCCGAACCGCTGTCCAGAGCCCCAGGTGGAAATTAAAGCTGAGAGGGCCCATAATACTCCTTTAATTCAATTCAGCAAACACCCGCTTTCCCCACCTTTCCATTATGCATGATGTCAAACACACGGAGAAGATGAAGCACGGTGCTGAACATCCAGGGTAACAGTGCGGCTGGATTGGATACGTGCTACAAACCACCTCACTCACTACACAAGAGGAGTTCGGGGGATGGGTGGTTCTAGAATTATGACATGAGACAGAAGTTTGTGAAGTCCATCAGAGCAAACTTCTTGAAAATGTCAAACCTCTATCTGTAGGTGAAAGGATGCACATGGGTGCTCCGACTCTTTGCGACCCCGTGGACTGGAGCCTATCCGGCTCCTCTGTGCATGGGATTCTCCAGGCAAGAACACTGGAGTGGAGTGCCACTTCCTCCTCCAGGGGGTCTTCCCAACTCAGGGGTCAAACCTGCGTCTCTTGCATTGGCAGATTCTTTACCACTTAGCCACCAACAGCTGCTGCTAAAAGGGGACCAGGTAAAGAGAGGATTCCATACACGCTGAAAGCCAGAGAAGACTAAAGATGAGAGTGAGAGAAGGTTTGAGAGACAGTCCCTGGCAAAGAAGAGATGAGCCCCGTACCCGAGGTGGGGCAGCCGCAGCCGCTGTCAAGAGTCTGCGTGTGATTCAGAAGATTGATGGGCCCTTGTGGTTGGCAGACTGGAGCAACATGATGGAAGCAGGGAAGAATGCTTTGAGAGGGACAGCAGAAGACAGGCATCCCAAGGGGAAGGAGGTTATAAAGAGAAGGCATGACCCAGGCTTTGCCAGGGGATTTGGGGACAGAAACGAAGAGTAGCACACGTGGGTTGAACAATGCTATAGAGAAGGAGGCATGAAAACTAGTCCACCTGGTGCACAGGAGTGTGGAAAGTAAAGGTCAAAGGTCACCCGGAGGTCACCTCCAGAAGGACATGGAGAACAAACAGCTCCATGATGATAGAGAACTTGGAAGAAAGGTGGTCAATCTGAGGCATGTTAGTTGATTAATTTAAGCCATAACCCTTAAATTGAAGGATAACACTGACTTTTCATTTAAAGTTATGTTGTGTTTTTCAAGAGAAAGGACCCAAATAAACAAAATAAGAAATGAAAGGGGAGAAATAACCAATCCTGCAGAAATACAAAGATGCCATAAGAGAATACAGTGAGTGAAGATATCCCCACAAACTTGACAACCTAGAAATGGATACAGTTCTAGAAATTTATAGCCTGCAAAGCTGAATCAAGAAGAAATTGAACAGACCCATCACTGGAGGGGAAACAGGATCTGTAATTTTAAAAACTCCCTGTGAAAACAACAAAACTCACTGCAAACAAAAGTCTAGGGCTGGGCAGCTTCACTGGGGAATTCCACCAAACATACAAAGAAGAATGTACCTCCATCCTTCTCAAACTCTTCCAGAAGACTGAAGAGGAGGGAATATTCCCAAAGACATCCTATGAAGCTATTGTCTCCCTGATACAAAACCAGACAAAGACACCACCAGAAAAGAAAATTACAGGCCACTGTTTGATGAAGAGAGATGGAAAAAATCCTCAACAAAATACTGACAAACCTCATTCCACAACACATAAGAAAAGTGATCATACACCAGGATTATCCTAGGGTCACAAGGATGGCTCAACATACACAAAAAAATGTGAACAAAAGAAAAGACAAAACCCACACGATCATCTCAATAGTTACAAAAAAAGCATTGGATGAAAATCAATGTCCATTCGTGATAAAAACCCTCACTAAAGTGGGTATAGAGGGAACATATCTCAATACAATAAAAACTTTTTATGACAAACCCACAGTCAACATAATACTCAGTGATGAAAAGCTGAAAGTATTCCTGCTAAAATCTGGAACAGGACAAGGATTCTGACCACGTCTATTTAATATCATACTATAAGTCCTAGCTACAGCAGTTAGATAGGAAATAAAATGGATCCAAGTTGGAAGAGAAGAGGTATTATAATGCATATAATATTTCCATTATATGCAGATGACATGATAACTCTATATAGAAAAGTCTGAAGATTCCACACAAAACTATTAGAACTGATAAATGAATTCAGCAAGGTAGCAAGATACAAGATTAACAGTCAGAGATCTGCTGCATTTCTTTATACCAGTAATGAAATACCAGAAAGAGAAAATGAGAAGACAGTCCCTTTTAAAATCACATAAAAAGACACCTAGGAATAAACCTGACCAAGGAGGTGAAAGACATTTACACTGAGAATAAAACATTGATAAAGGAAATGGAAGATGACTCAAAGAAATGGAAAGATATTTCATGCTCTTGCATTTGAAGAACTAATACTGTTAAAATGGCCATACTACCCAAAGCAATCTATGGATTTAATACCATCCCTCTCAAATTACCCATGACATTTTTCACAGAACTAGAACAAATAGTCCTAAAGTTTATATGGAACCACAAAAGACCCAGAATTGCCAAGGCGATCCTGAGAAAAAAAGAAGAAACCAGGAGGCATAGCTCTCCCAGACTTCAGATGATACTTCAAAGCTACAGTAATCAACACAGCATGATACTAGCAAAACCAGACACTTACATCAATGGAACAGAATAGAGAGCTCAGAAGTTAACCCACACACTTATGGGCAATCTTCAACAAAGGAGGCAAGAATACATAATGGAGAAAAGACAGTCTCTTTAGCAAGTGATGCTGGGAAAGCTGGACAGCCACATATAAATTGATGAAGGTAGAACACTCCCTCACACCATACACAAAAATAAACTCAAAATGGCTTAAAGACTTAAATATAAGACATGACACCATAAAACTCCTGGAAGAGAATATAGGCAAAACATTCTGACATAAATTGTAGCAGTGTTTTCTTAGGTCAATTTCCCAAGGCAAAATAAATAAAAGCAAAAATAAACACATGGGACCTAATCAGATTTATAAGCTTTTGCACAGCAAAGGAAATCATAAACAAAAAGACAACCTACCGAATGAGAGAAAACACTTGCAAACAAGACAATTGACAAGAGCTTAGTTTATAAAATATACAAACAGCTCATACAGCTCAATATCAAAAAGTCCCAAATTACCTAGTCAAAAAACAGACAGAACACCTAAACAGACATTTCTCCAAAGAAGACACACAGATGGCCAACAGGCACATAAAAAGATGTTCAACACCACTCATTACTAGAGAAATGCAAATCAGAATTCCAGTGAGGCGTCACCTCACACTGGTCAGAATGGCCATCATCAAAAAGTCTACAAATAACAAACGTTGGAGAGGGGGTGGCAAAAAGAGAACCCTACTACACTGTTAGTAGGAAAGTAAACTGGCGCAGCCAATGTGGAGAGCAATATGGAGGGCCCTCAAAAACCTGAAAACAGAGCTACCATAGGATCCACCAGTCCGGCTCCTAGACATGTACCTGGACAAAACTGGAATTCAGAAAGATATGCTCCCCAGTGTTCACAGCAGTGCTATTTACAGTAGCCAAGACATGGAAGCAACCTAAGTGTCCACTGACAGACAGATGGATAAGGAAGATGCAGTACATTATGCACAATGGATTAGTGGCCATACAAAAGAACGAAACAGTGACGCTTGCAGCAAAACGGATGGACCTAGAGATTAGTAAGTGAAGTAAGTTAGACAAAGACAAATATCATATAATATCACTTACATGTGGCATCTAAAAAAAAATGATACCAATGAATTTATTTACAAAACAGAAAAAGACTCGTATACATAGAAAACAAACCTATGGTTATCAATGGAGAGGGGTGGGAGAGGAATAATTTAGGAGTTTAGGATTAATAGATACACAGCACTCTAAATAAACAACAAGGACCTACCGTATAGCATGGGGAACAATATTCAGTATCACAGTATCCAGTATCTGGTACTAACCTCTAATGGAAAAGAATCTGGAAAATATGTGTGTATGTGTATATAGATCTGAATCACTTTGCTGTACATCTGAAACTAACGACATTCTAAGTCAGCTATACCTCAATAAATAATAAATAGAGTTGTGCTTCTCAAATTTGGCTGTACCTTAGAATCATACATGGAACTGTTGAAAAAAAAAATAAATTTTGCATAACCAATTGGAAGATATGACCTCCTATGGAAGAAAGGACTCCTTTAGCAGCAAATAAGATAAAATACTAAAGAACAAATTTATGAAGATATGGGCAAAACCTTAAAATAATACAAAAAGACAAACGTGTAGGTTTTCCTTGCTATTGGATAGGATGATTCAACATCATAAAGATTCCAGTTATATCCAAATTAATATATGAATTTAATGCAATCTCAATAAAAAATACCAACTTTTTTTCTGGAGCTATATAGCTAATTCTAAATTTCATGCATACAAAGTAAAGAAAACGAAAACCCGGAAAACGGAAAAGTAAAAGGCAGAACATCTTATCAGACATTAAAACATACATGATAAAGTCTACATAATGCAGAAGGTTGTACTGATGCTTGAAGAGACAGCCTGACCAAAGGAACATACTAGAAAGGCCTCTTACTGAAGAGGCCTAAATACATTTGGAAATTTGATTCAGGATGAAGGGGGCATCTCAAGTCATCAGAGCAAAGATAGATTCCTTAATAAGTGGCAGAGTGACAACTGGATGGCCATTTGGAAAAAGATAAATTTGGATCCATACCTCATACCACACACATACCACATATTAAACAACGAGTGTATCACACCCAAGTGTAAAGAAATGAAATGAGTACCGAAAGAAAGCATGGGTGAATTCCTTCCCAATTTTGGGGTGGGAGAGGCCAACTCTGACTCAAAATTCAGAGCTGTTAAAAAAAAAAAAGAAAAAGACAACATCATAGCAAGGAACAAGAACTCCATGGCAAAAAAAAAAGAAAAAGTAACAAAGGACAAATTGGGAGAAAATATTTGCAATTTGCATCACAAAGAGCCAATGTCTTTAATATATAAATAATTTTTAAAAGCTAAGAAAAGGATTTTTTTAAAAACCCTCATATGGAAATAAGTGGCAAGTAAACAAGTAGAAAATTCACACAAAAACATATACAGGTGGTCTTTAAACGTGTGAAAAAATGCTCATCATTATTTCAAGAGAAAAGCATATTAAAACCACAATTTCTCACTAATTAGAATGGAACGAATCCAAATGCTGCGCAAAACATTCTGTTGGCAAGCTGTGATAAAACACACACTCTCATAATTTTCTAGTGGGTAAAAAATTGCATAGCAACTGCTGTGGAGGGGAATTTAGGGAAAAAGAAAAAACACCTAAATATGCAGTTTCCCTTTGACTTATCAAACCACTTCTAGGAATCAGGTCCTAAGCTGTACATCCACAAATACTAAAACACTGCAAGTGCTGGGCTATCTACTGTGGCACGATTACAGCAAAAGGTGAAAAGTAGCCCCAATATCCATCAGCAGAAAGCTTATTGAACACATTATGCTCTATCCCCATGGTAGAATATGTGGCTTTATGGAGAGGCAGCCATGAAAAAGAAGCACTTGCCTGGTGGTCCAGGGGTTAAGAATCCACCTGCCAATGCAGGGGACACGGGTTCAATGTCTGGCTTGGGAAGACTCCACATTCTGCAGAGCAGCTAAGCCTGAGAGCAGAAACTTCTGAGCCCATGTGCTGCAACAAGAGAAGTCACTGGAATAAGGAGACAGTGCACCGCAACTAGAGAAAGCCCACACACAGCAGTGAAGACCCAGCGCAGCCAAAAATAATTTTTTAATGAGTTAAAAAAATTAGAATGAACTCTATAAGCTGAGATGGAGTCATTTCTAGGATATATTGTCTGTGAAAAAAGAAAGGTCCAGAACATTGTATACAGAATTCTAACTTTAGTGTAAGAAAGCAGATATAAGAATATCTCTGTGTATTTGCTCAGTTTTGCACAAAGAAACCTAAGAAAGATAAACCAGAAACTAAGAAAATAGTTCCCCACACTCCACAGAGAGCGAATGCAAACCATATACTTTCTTACATGGTTTTGACTTTTAAACCATGCCAATGACTTATTCAAAAATAATTTTTAAGAAAAAGGAAAAAGGCAATTCCTAAAATCAAATTTATAAAAGCACAAATAAACCCAATGCATATCAAATTAATAACACACTTAGAAAAGAATAATTCCTGTCAATTTTGAAAAGTACTCTGTACATTCTTCATGAGATGTATTCAAAGCATAGAAAGAAGTATAAATTTGGAACCTTTCCCAGTAGGTTAATTATCAGTTGCAATCTGGGTTAAAATTGGAAACAGTTGTATGTTTTTAGATAATGCAAATGACTAAATAAATATATTCACCTTACAAGAACCAAGATTTTCACCCTAATAGAAAAAAAAAAAAAGGAGTATAAAATAAAAGAAGGTAAGAAAACCCCCATGTTAATTTGAACTGGACCCGTTCATCTGAATCATTTAGAGCATCTGAAAGAATGACCTTATTGAAATACCAACACATTGAGTAAGAAATAATCTGTGAGTCCTAAGGTGAGACAGGGTTGGGCAGCATGCGGCAGCAAGGAAGAAAAGCTCTTCCTCCTTAAAGAAGGATGCTGGTCATATATGTAGACAGAATAAGAAAAAGAGGGACATTATCACCTTGCCACTGCTAATAAAATAAATGATCCAGGCAAGCATCACCGTTGATGCTAAAACCACTGGGGGAGAGAGTTTTAGGGAAGAAGACAGTCACTGCTTTCACCAGGCGAGGAAGCAGCGCCAGTGATACTGGACAGTCGGCCAGCCTGCGACGAGCAGACGCAGGATGCACTACGCAGCACCCCCGGGAATGGACCTGCCGGCTGCCTCACCACGTCTGTTCAAGCCTCTGTCCACAGCTGCAGAAAGCAGAGACAGAAACAAGGGAGTAAGACCATGAAGGAGCAGTCACTCAAACCCAGAAAGTAGGATTCTGCAAGGACTGGCTGGCCTAGATGGTTCAAAGTGAATCAAAAAAAATTTTTAATGTGTTTCAGGGGAAAAGAGACAGCAGAGATGGAACCAAATGTAACACATGGGCCTTGGTTAGATCCTAGAATGGAAAAGAGAACAGAAGGGAGGGGAGGGAGAAAGAACAAACCTAAAGAGGAGACAAACAGAACATCCGAACGTAAACTGGAAGCTAGATGGTACTTAAGCAATTACTGCTACTTTGCTTAGGTGTGAAAATGTGATTTTGGCTATGCAGAAAAAGTGATCTTATTTCTAGATATTTTGTGCTGAAGTATCTTAGGGAGATAGAATCTTACACAGGAACTTCAAATGGTTAGCCAAAGGGGAAAAAAAAGAAATGTATACTCTCAGGTAAAGCAAATACAGCAAAGATGTAACAATACTGGTCCAGTGGTCTGATATGGGATAAGAATCCAATGGTGGTCCAGTGGGTAAGAATCTGCCTGCCAATGCAGGGGACACGAGTTCCATCCCTGGTCCAGGAAAATTCCACGCGCCACAGAGCAACTAAAGCCCATGCTTAGCCACTAAAGTCCACACGCCCTAGAACCCGTGTTCCACAACAGCAGAAGCCCAAGGAGAAGCCCATGCACTGCAGTGAAGAGCAGACGCCCCCTTTGCCACAATTAGACAAAGCCTGTGCATAGCAAGAAAGATAAATGCAACCAGATATATAAACTAAATTTTAAAAGTAACAATAGGTTCACTCTAAGGAAAGGTAAGTCTGCATTCTGTGAGTTTGAAAATGTTCAAATAAAAAGTGAGGACAGCTGTTTCTGCCATCTTTCCATGCCACCAGATGGTGCGCATGAATGTCCTGGCTGATGCTCTCGAATATCAACAATGCCGAAAAGAGAGATAAACGCCAGGTCCTTTTAGGCTGTGCTCCAAAGTCATCGTCAGGTTTCTAACTGTGATGATGAAGCAAAGTTACATTGGCGAATTCGAAATCATTGATGATCACAGGGCTAGGAAAATTGTTGTGAACCTCACAGGCAGGCTAAATAAGCGTGGAGTGATCAGCCCCAGATTTGACGTGCAACTCAAAGATCTACAAAAATGGCAGAATAACCTGCTCCCATCCCGCCAGTTTGGTTTCATTGTATTGACAACCTCAGCTGGCATCGTAGACCATGAAGAAGCAAGACAAAAATGCACAGGAGGGAAAAATCCTTGGATTCTTTTTCTAGGGATGTAAGTCAAAGTGAAGTCACTCAGTCATGTCTGACTCTTTGCGACCCCATGGACTATAGCCTACCATGTTCTTCCATCCATGGGATTTTGCAGGCAAGAGTACTAGAGTGGGTTGCCATTTCCTTCCCCAGAGGATCTTCCCGACCCAGGGAATGGAACTCCGGTCTCCTGCATTGTAGGGAGACGCTTTATCGTCTGAGCCACCAGGGAAGTCTAGGGATGTAATACATACAAATAAAATGCCTCAGAGGTGGAAAAAAAAAAAGCGAGGGGAGAATGTAAAAACCAGCAAGAAAAGGTCCCAGCCTTGCCCCTGCCCCAGACCAACCAAATCTCTAGGCTTGAGTACCATCTGTGAGGTTCCCCCATCTAGTGCACCCCAGATTCTAAAGGAAACCTGCATGCGTACTAACCATTCAGAGTTCCAGGGGGTAGGGGAAAGAACCTAGGGTGATAGAATTTTGAAGTGAAGAGACGGATCCGAGAGCACACAGATATTCCCCGAACAGCGACTGCAAAGAGCAAGAAGAGGATGCAGAGCCAGCTGGTGTGGGTGTGTGACAGGGGAGGGGTGGTTCTGGAGGGAATGAGGAGCCTCTCAAAAGAGCAGTGACTGAAGCTGCAGCCAGGGGCCCAGAGATGCTCAAACACTTCTCCTGAAGTAGCTGATCTAGCCGAGGTTTCTTAACCCAGACCCCATTAAGTCAGAATCTCTGGGGGCTGGACTTGGGCATGTGGGCTTCCTAAGGCTCTCCAGGTCACGCTGAGGAAGGCCCCTGGGTAGGAGCTACTATCAGACCAAGTTCTTCAGCTGCTTCCAACCCTGACGGACCTGATTCCCAAATCTGGGAGGGCTGGGCGGCCCTACCACTAACTGACCAGCTCTTTCCTTAGGAGATGAGACCCTTTCCCCAGGGAATCCAGAAGCCTTGGGGAAAAGCAGGGCGCAGGGCTGTCCTCCTCCGCAGGTCCCAACATTGTGTCTGGACTCTAACACCTGCGGGGGATGGGGAGGGGAGGTGTGGGCGCAGGACAAAGAACACAAGGAGTTTCGGTCAAACATTTTAGCTTCCTGGGTGGGGGGGCAGGTAAGAGGGGCGAGTCAGACAGCCTCGACCTGAGACTTTGGCTCATCCTTTCTCCTCACCGGGTGTCAGTCCCCTCATTTGAGAAACGGGTCCCTCTGATTTCCTAGGTCCCCAAGCTTCCCTCTTTTCTCTGATTTTACCATTCTCATTAAAGGGAAGCATGAACATGCCCTAAAAAGGTTGAGGTGGGCTCTGATATGTCACAATATTCATTCTACCTTCATAGTAAAGCAGGCGGGAGGCATGTGGATGCCAGGCACACCCCACTGGGTAGCCACTCCACAGTGGTAGCCCCTGGCCAGCTCTGTCTCCCTGTGAGACTGCCCTTGTGAAGCAGGTACAGACTTCCAACTACAGGGGAAGGCAGAGAAGTAATTGCCACTATTTCTTCTTAACAGTTTCTGACTTCGTTTACAAATGTCCACTTCCACCAGAGGAGAAAACTAAATTCTGTCACTTCACAGTAACTGAGTGGATTCCAGAAATGTTCTATTGTTTGGGAAACAGTCCATTCAGGATGCTGCCCCCTTCTCCTTCCTGTATCCCCAAACCTGCCCTCAACATGGTGGGGGGCACCTTAAGTTTCATCCTGGGGGTGGGAGAGGAGCTCTGATCTACAATTGCCGTTGTCCGGCGGGGGTCACCACAGGGAAGGGGCCCTGTCCCCACTCCTCCAGTCCCTGAGGCCTCTAGACTTCAGGTCGGCTGACACACTCTCAGGCCCCCACCCAAAATAGAGGCCCCCACGGATGTGCCCGGGCCTGTGCCAGGCAGCCAGAGCCAAATGGTGAACCAGACGGACCCAAAACAGTGCAACTAACAGATGAATTCCATACCTTTGACCTTGTGGGTCAGCTTGTGCTGAAAGAGGAGAAGCAGGGAGCTCAGGAAGGAGCCCGGAGAAGCAGGAGGCCTCCCCACTCTGGCACTTCAGGGACACCTTAGTATACCCACTTGTCAGCTTCAGTGCAAAACTTCAGCACTCGCCTGTTTTGCACAAGAAACCCAGCTGCAGGGAGCATCCCATGGTTTGTGTCAATCTCAGGGACATGGGAGGGGAAGGGGGACATCACCTGCCTCCATGTTACCGTCTCTCCTTCCAGATTCCACTCACCATCCTCCAGCCTGGGAGCCTGAGCTCCTCCTCTCTTGGTCGTGCTGAGGAGCTCGCTCAGTGTCTCAGACCTGGACACAAGTCCACCTAGAGCCTTGGCCCCCACCTGCCCCACCCAGGAGGGTTAGTAAACGTCCTTCCAGGCAGTTTCAAGACACCTCACACATATCCCTCCCCATCCCTCACCAAATAACACTCCCTCCATCCCAGGGCCTTCTCACCCACACCCATCTGTCCCTTATACCCGCTCCAGGGGGGCTGTAAGGGCCACCACCCAGCCCTCTGGCAGCAAAAGTCGGCTTCCCCCTGCCTTGACCCTCCTGTCACCATGTCCCCTGTCGGTCACCTCATCCATTCCCTCAAGGGGCCTAAGGCCTCCTTCTTCCCTCTCTAGTTTTTCCTCCCAAAGTGTGAAAGCACCATGGCTTTCTCATCCCTGGGTGGGGCCTGGACTGTGGGCTCAGTGGAAACGTGAGTCAGGTTAGGGATCATCCCCCAAGCAGAACAGTCAACTCTAGAAAAGCAAGCTGTGGTCTCTGCAGGAAACTGGGAATGACAATGAGTGAAGAGTTAACTTAGAAATGATTTGGGGGACTTCCCTGGTGGTCCACTGGTTTAAGAATCCACCTACCAATGCAGGGGACACAGGTTTGAACCCTGGTCCAGGAAGATCCCACATGCTGCGGGGCCCATGTGCCACAACCACTGAGCCCACTCACCCAACTACTGAAGCCCCAGCACCCCAGAGCCCGTGCTCTGCAACAAGAGAAGCCACCAGGAGGAGAAGCCCGCAGACGGCAACTGGAGAGTAGCCCCTGCCCTCTGCAACCAGAGAAAGCCCACACGCAGTCATGAAGACCCAGCACAGCCAAAACAATTATTAAAAAGAAAATGATTTGCCCCAACCAGATCTTGTGGGAAAATGCTCCCTTCCCCAAGGTTTTCTTCTGATTGTAAAATTAATATTTATACAAAAATTTAAATTAAGGAAATAGAAGATGAAGAAGGCAAATCATAACCTCCCACTCAGAGCTTAGTCACTGATGTTATATACTGCTTCCAAACATTGCATTCATATTTGTCTTTTCAAAATAAAAAGGAACGACTTTTATGTATTTTTATTAAAGCAACACATGCTCACTGTAAAACCAAAATCCTGTCATACAGAAATGTAATTGTAACCACCTTTGCTTTTATTTGACAGACTGTGGACATCCTTCCTTGTCAAGGACTTCAGATTCACATCATCACTTTTTAAAATTATTTATTTGGCTGTGCTGGCTCTTGGGGGCTGTATGTGGGATCTAGTTCCCTGACCAGGGATGGAACCCAGGCCCCCTGCATTGGGAGCATGAGGTCTTAAGCCCCTGGACCACCAGGGATGTCCCCGCATCATTTTCAATGGGGCCACACAATTCCATTATGCAGAGGTACAATAATTTAACAAAGTTCACCTTTGAAAATATCATAGTGAGGAACACCCTTACCTCTTTGAACGTTTATCCGGTTATTTCTTCAGGATAAACTTCCAAAAATAGGATTACTGAATCTAATGCTTTTGGCACATATAGACATAGTGATCTGAAGGACTATATCCATTTACAGTCCCCCACTCCCACTGTGGAGGGCTTCACTTCCCGTCTTTGCCAACTCTGGGTATCACCACTCATTCGGGCCAGTTTTATAAGTGAACAAAGTGACTCACGGATGCTTTGCTTTCATTATGAGTGAGGCTGAACCTGCTGCTGCCGGTCATTTGCTGTTCTATGAATAGTCTTCATGTCCTTTGTCCTTTTTCTGTCTAAATGTTAATCATTTTCTATTTCAAGAACTTTCATATATCAGAGATTTTAGTAATCTCTCATGTATATTGCAAATGGTTTCCTCATTTGTTCCTCATCTCATGTGAGCCTCACAACAATCCTGGGGGGAGGGGACTGGCAGAGCAGGTGGAATTATCCCCACTTAATTGATGTGGAGACGGGGACTTGGTGAGGGATCCTGGCTGGTGGTGAGAGGCCCTGGGTGGACCATGGTTTCCTTGCTGAGTCTGGTGGCACCAAGCTGTCCTGCTGCTCCAGCAGGGCCCTGACAGCATCGTCTAGTGTTATGGGGGCAGGAGGAGGGCTGGGTTGTCTTTCTCCACGTATGAGGTGCAGGGTGAATGTCCACGATGGCATGTGACTGGGAGCCTTTCCTCCCTGGACTTCCCCAGGTGGGAATCCAGAGCTGGATCCTGGCCACGTCTCTCTCCAGTCAGGTTGAACCCAAGGAAACAGTGATAAACCCCAGCGTCTCCACGTCTGCCCGCTGGCTGCCACACTTTATATTCCACCAGTTCTATGTGAGGGTCCATTTCTCCTGAGCCGCCTCCTTATTGGGCAACATTCTTTTCAGTGTTTTGTCAACCTGAGAGAGAATACCTCCACTGATTTAATTTGCATTATTTGACCACTATTGTTTTTTGTTGGCTTTTTTTTTTGTAGGTATGGCTGTGAACTATTTGATATTCTGTTCTGAACTCTTTATGTCCTTTGTCCAGCTCTCATGGGGTGCTCATCTTCTACTTCCTTATGGATTTGTAAACACTCCTTTCATATTAGTGATAGTAACTCTGTTGTATGATTTTGATTAAGCCTAGCAATGGCTTACTCTATGCTTTTTGCCTTTATTTTCATGTTTACAAAAGCTTTCACTACTATTTTAGTCTGCCTTTTATGGTTGAAGCAAAACAGAAGCTCATGAAGAAACTCTGGAGAAAGGGGCTGGAGTGGGGAGGGCAGGCACTTTAAGAATGGGTGTCGGTGGGATCTAAAGCTGGGATGCCACAGACTCCAAAGCACTCATCCCAGACTCAGGAGCACATGCAACAGGGGGTTTAGGAAGAAAATATCAGCCTTTCTACTTATGTGCACATAAAGATTTTTACAGGAAAACAGAACATACATAAGCTGCACAAAAATACATTCAATTTATAGAATAATACTCAGGTATCCATCCCCTGGGCTAACAGCACCATTTACTTGCTGTCTTGTCCTTTCAAATTTCTGTTTTTTTCCATATGCTACCCCTGACAACCAACTTGCCAAATACGTCTGTGCAATAGCACACGTATAATGAAAGTGAAAGTCACTCAGTTGTGTCCAACTCTTTGCGACCCATGGACTATACAGTCCCTGGAATTCTCCAGGCCAGAATACTGGAGTGGGTAGCCTTTCCCTTCTCCAGGGAATCTTCCCAACCCAGGGATCAAACCCAGGTCTCTCGCATTACTGGTGGATTCTTTACCAACTGAGCCATAAGGGAAGCCCAAGAATACTGGAGTGGGTAGCCTATCCCTTCTCCAGCGGATCTTCCCAACCCAGGAATCGAACCAGGTCTCCTGCATTGCAGGCAGATTCTCCACCAACTGAGCAGGGAAGCCCACACGTATAATATATAAATCAGTAAATGTGCATATATTGGAGGAGGCAGGTCAGGCTTTTGACTTTCAGCGACCGCCCTCCCCACCCCCAATCTCTGCCTGCTGGTTTCTTGCCCCGCCCACAGGCTTCCTTTGCTGCCTGGTTTGCACCCCATGCTTCAGTTTGCATATGGCTGGTGGAGACTGCTCTGGCCTCCTTTCTTCAGCTCCCACTGCTGATTGGCAGGGCCTTCTTCCTCTGTCCAAGTTTCAGGGCCGGCTCCGGGCTGCGGTGGGGGCGACCCTGTGGTGCAGTGGGCAGCACTGCCCCCCAGGGGACCCGCATATGTGGGCTGCTGCCCTCCTGCGTGTTCATTTTAAAGGAGGATGTAGCACTGGAATTCCTTTTTTCATTTCGTTAAGTTCATTAAGTTGCAGTAATCATTTTTAATAATCTTCACCAGCACAATATACCACCTTCGTTATACAGTCAAGTTTGATAAACCATGTATCTGTTTCCATACTTCTGTGATATGACCCATCTGTTGAATTCTCGGTATTAAGTCATCATGGCTTTGTAATGTATTTTAGTAACGATAGACAAGTCCTTTGTCCTTGCTGTTATTTTTACTGTCTTCCCTTATTTG
Source organism: Bos javanicus (assembly GCF_032452875.1). Taxonomy (NCBI): domain Eukaryota; kingdom Metazoa; phylum Chordata; class Mammalia; order Artiodactyla; family Bovidae; genus Bos; species Bos javanicus. Next base: position 31,094,705 of record NC_083886.1, read on the forward strand.
CCTGTATCTTGAACTGTTTTTCACATTTACTTTTCCAGATTAATTTCAGAATCTTTTTGTTGAGCTCTTAAAAAAACGCTGCTGCAAAGTTTTAGTTCACTGAGAAGTGTATTGTGTGTGTACCAAGTTACATACTCCATGCTTGTCCCTGTCAAGGGTGGGACAATTCTTAATTCTTGCTGGGCTCCATAGCCCCAGTCTCTTCTGTAACTCAGAGCCTTTCTGAGTCTGAGCTGACCAGGAGACAAGCAATTTCGCCTCTCCCAGCTTCATTTAATCTCATCAGCCATTCTCATCAGCCTGACTGCACAAGGGCAGGCTGACGGTCAAATGCTCCTCATCTGGTTTCAATTCAATATTTGAAAATGCTCAAATGGAAACACTGCAATTAACCTTACAAAGCCTCACAGGCTAACCAAACAGCATTTCTCTGCTTTTTGCTGGAATTACAGCCAAGTCAGTGCAGAAACCCCTGCTATCCTAAGGCTGAACAGAAGTTCTGACAGGGAATGATGTATGTCTTTGATTAAATTTTTTAAATGGAGTGATCAGTTACCAGAAAATGGAATCTGCTTACTTGAGAGATGCTTTCAAATTATGTGTTTCATGGAAGCAAAATTAATTAAAGAGCTTCCTGGTCAGGGTAAGATGAATTACTTCATTATTCCTTACTTTTCTCCGTTGGGGGGAAGTAGGAAGGCTCTGTGGTGTGGGGTGGAAAGCTGACGTGCAGAGCAGTGGCTCTCAAACAGTAATGTGCACAAGAATCACATGGGATCTCGTTAAACTACAGCTTCTGACTGGGGACACCTGCGTGGAGGCTGACTCTGCATTTCTGGTCAGCTCCCAGGTGACGCTGCAGGTACAGGACCACGTCTCGGTAGCCAGGTTGGAGACAGACTGGCAGACGGGTTCCCCCAGCCCTTCCTTCTTACACAGCAAGGGCAGGCGGGATGATCTCTACCACGTCTGATACGTGATGACACCACGTCCTCCAAATCACCACAGAGACCTGGGAGCCCAGCAGACGCAGAGCCCAGGGGCCTTGAGACTGGGGGGCTTGCGCCCCGACTACAAAGTTCAACTTGGCCTCATACCTCTGAGTCATCCTGAAAGGAGACTGGATAGGGGCCCCCAGCTGCAGACCGCCCCCACCAGGAGTACTTCACACGGCTCGTGTCTAAGGACAGCACCCAGGACTCAGCAAGCACACAGACCACCAGCCCCACAGCAAGACTGACAGTGACCTAGTGCCGCTCACTGCACCTGCAGGGAACCTGCCAGCTCTGTCCTCTGGTTAGTCCCCGCTTGGTGTCCCGGGTGCCAGAAAGCACCCCCAAGCCTCTCAGAGCGGGACCAGCATTCGCCTCGACCTCTGTCTGCTCTCCTGCAACTCTGAGTGGTGCTGAGGAGCCCTCGTCTGATGGCCTGTGTCCCCTCCCAGCCCCGTTTTTCCGGCCCCAACCCACCTCTGCTTCATCAGAGCTCTCGGAGGGTCTCCGTTCAGCCCCTTCTTACCTGTGACCTGGTGGTGCTGGGAGTTCGAGACCCGGTCTAGGCTGTTGTAGCGAGGGTGCATGATGGCCGATGCCTTCTCTACCTCATGCTGTTCTCTCTCAAGCCTGGCCTTCAGGAGAGCTCTTTGTCCCTTCTACAATTTTTTTTTTTTTTTTGAGCTATAAACAATCAAATGCATACATCTCAAGTTTATACTTAACACCTCTTGAGCTACACGAGTCACCAGCCAGCTCCAGCTCCGAGCATCTCCACCGCTCCTGGAAGGCCTCTGGGCCCTCTGGCCCCGCCCACCTCCTGCCACAGGTGAGCACAGCTCTGATTCTCAGCACAACCATCCATTAGTTTTCCCTGTTCTCGGTGTGTCAACTCGTCCGCTGTTTCTCCTGTTCTGCAAATAACAAACCCAAGACAAGTGACTTGGTCTTTCTGACCTGGTCCTATAACTGAGGACTCTGTGGCCTTCTCAGAACAGATTACCCTTCCCCTGTCCACATCCCCAGTCCGCCTGCTGTCTGCAGAAGAGCTTCTGCCTCCTTGGCCTTCCCCGAGTTCCAAAGAGTAAAATTAATCCAAGAAGCGAGAAAATACAGAAAGGAAAAGAGTCAAGACTTAGTTTAGCCATTAAGAAAGTCAAGGTCCTTCAGGTCAGATCAGTTCAGTCGCTCAGTCGTGTCCGACTCTTTGTGACCCCATGAATCGCAGCACGCCAGGCCTCCCCGTCCATAACCAACTCCCAGAGTTCACTCAGACTCACGTCCATCGAGTCAGTGATGCCATCCAGCCATCTCATCCTCTGTCCTTCAGTTGCTCCTAAAGGGCTACAGATAATATTTTGAGCCATTTCCTTTGCTTTGCAGATACTGAAACCCCCACAGGTGGAAGAAACTGACTGCATGTTGATCACAAGCACACAGACCCCAGAGTAGTCGAAGCCAGGTTGATGGAGTTGACTCCTGATTACCTCACCACCAACCAATCAGAACAATGTCCTCCAGCGGATCACACACCCCACGACACCTTCTCCCTCGCCATGTCTTTTAAAATCTTTCTCAGAATTTATCAGGGAAATTTAGGCCTTTAGAGCATGAGCTACCTGGACTCTCTGTTCAGTGCTGCGATAAATGCTGCACTTCCCTTCACCACCACGGGGTGTCAGTAGACCGGCTTTACTGCCTGTGGGTGAGTATTTTCTGCTTTATTGACTATGCCAAAGTCTTTGACTGTGTGGATCACAACAAATTGTGGAAAATTCTTAAAGAGATGGGAATACCAGACCATCTAACCTGCCTCTTGAGAAATCTGCATGCAGGTCAGGAAGCAACAGTTAAAACTGGACATGGAACAACAGACTGGTTCCAAATAGGAAAAGGACTATGCCAAGGCTCTATATTGTCACCCTGCTTATTTAACTTATATGCAGAATACATCATGAGAAATTCTGGGCTGGAGGAAGCACAAGCTGGAATCAAGACTGCAGGGAGAAATATCAATAATCTCAGATACACAGATGACACCACCCTTATGAAAGAAAGTGAAGAACTAAAGAGCCTCTTGATGGAAGTGAAAGAGGAGAGTGAAAAAGTTGGCTTAAAGCTCAATATTCAGAAAACTAAGATCATGGCATCTGGTCCCATCACTTCATGGCAAATAGATGTGGAAACAGTGGCAGACTTTATTTGGGGGAGCTCCAAAATCACTGCTGATGGTGATTGCAGCCATGAAATTAAAAGATGCTTACTCCTTGGAAGAAAAGTTATGGCCAATCTAGATAGCATATTAAAAAGCAGAGACATTACTGTCAGCAAAGGTCCATTTAGTCAAACCTATGGTTTTTCCAGTAGTCATGTATGGATGTGAGAGTTGGACCATAAGGAAAGCTGAGCGCCAAAGAATTGATGCTTTTGAACTGTGGTGTTGGAGAAGACTCTTGAGAGTCCCTTGGACTGCGAGGAGATCCAACCAGTCCATCCTAAAGGAAATCAGTCCTGAATATTCATTGGAAGGACTGATGCTGAAACTCCAATACTTTGGCCACCTGATGCACAGAACTGACTCATTGGAAAAGACCCTGATGCTGGGAAAGACTCAGGGGGGAGGAGAAAGGCTGGCAGAGGATGAGATGGTTGGATGGCATCACCGACTCAATGGACATGAGTTTGACTAAGCTCTGGGAGTTGGTGATGGACAGCGAGCCCTGGCGTGCCGCAGTCCATGGGGTCACAAAGAGTTGGACATGACTGAGTGGATGAACTGAACTGAGTGGGCCCAAGTTTGATCGGAGTCTGACCTGAATACCGTGGTAGGGGTGCTGCCCGGCTATTTCACTCTAAGCCGCTTGTGTCCTCCCTGACTGGGTGCAAACCCAAATCCAGAGTCACACTCGTGATGTGGACAGGACACCCCTCCACAATGAGGTGTTGTGGCTCCTAGAAAGCAAAGGACCCAATTATAAACTTGACTTTTCACTGACTGGATATTCAGTGATATTAAACAAAAACAGATGAACTTTTTTTGGTGTGATAAGGAGACTGTGGTTATTTTTCAAAGACTAAGCAAGATGTGCACACATGCGGGACTGGGTAGGAGGGGGTGGAGGTGTAGAAGAAATGAGCTCAGCCGTGTTGAGAATTACAGAAGCTTGGTGATGGGCATATCAAGTTCACTAAACTAGGCCACTCTTTAAAATTTCCCACTATAAAAAGAAAACTCAAAGCTTTTCTTTCAATTAAACATTCACAAAGATGTTTTCCTGAAATATGATACAGGGTGAGTGACTTTTAACACCCCCTGAGGGGGTGACATTGGCACCCACAGACTCCTGCGTGGTCAAAGCAACAGTCACGGTGGGCACCCTGGTGGGTGGATCAGATCAAGCACTGCTCTCAGCCCTTCCAGGGCCCCCTCAACACTCAGAACAGGGTCCCTGCCATGAATTCTGGGGCCTGACACATATGGCTCCCGGCTCCTTCTCCAGCCCTCCTGTCCCTGAGACTCACCAGCCACTGTCACACTGGGCTCCTGCTCTTGAGTGCCACACACTCACTCCGGGGTCAGGGCCTTCAAGCTGGAAGGTCTCCCCAGATATACGGCTCATTCCGTTTCCAAACAGCCCCCTCCCAAAGGAGTCCTTCCATGACCAATCACACCGTCACCCACCCTTGTTGCTCTCCAGCCCTTACCTTCTTTCTTCTTTCCAGCACCTCTGACTATCTGACCTGCTCTATGTATTTCACTGTTGACAGTCTGTCTGCCACACTGAAGATGAGCTCCCCTAGCAGGAAGGTGCTCGGTCCCTACCCTAGCCCCTGCCCGTCTCCAGCACAGAGGACAGGCCAAGACACAGCAGGGAGGTGCTCAGCCCCCTCCCGTCTCCAGCACAGAGGACAGGCCAGGACTCAGCAGGGAGGTGCTCAGCACCCCATCCCATCTCCAGCACAGAGGACAGGCCAGGACTCAGCAGGGAGGTGCTCAGCCCCCTCCTGTCTCCAGCACAGAGGACAGGCCAGGACTCAGCAGGGAGGTGCTCAGCCCTCTCCTGTCTCCAGCACAGAGCTCAGGCCTGCACTCGGCAGGGGCAGGGAGGTACTCAGCCCCCTTCTGTCTCCAGCACAGAGGTCAGGGAGGTACTCAGTCTCCTCCTCTCTCCAGCACAGAGGACAGGCCAGGACTCAGCAGGGAGGTACTCAGCCCCCTTCTGTCTCCAGCACAGAGCTCAGGCCTGCACTCGGTAGATGGGGAGCAGACGCACAATCAACACCGAAGAGACAGACACGCAGGCTGCTGAGCAGAGCACCTCTAGAAGGGTGTCCTGGAGCCAGACATGAAGAAATGCTCGCTCATGACCTGTTGATGGACCCTCAAAGGCAAGAAGGTACCACCTTGTGAACCAAGTGTAGGCAGAAATGGCACAGAATCAAACCAACTTGGCCTGCAATGGGAGGAACCAGGCCTCAGGACAATCTGAGCAGTGACACACAGCGACTGGCTCCTGAGGTCAAAGTGGGAGTGACACACCACTGCTAAAACCACAAACGCTTGACAGAAACGGTCATGGTCTGATAGAGCAGCTACACCCGTGGTCAAAGCCCTCGCGAAGCCAGGAGTGCTCCAGCCACCCGCTGTCCTGAGCATCACATTCTAGAACTTGGGAGAACTGCCTCCTCCTTAGCAGACTCAGAGCTGCTGGAAGTCCAACAGCTTCACAAGGCCCCAGTGCCCACCCACTCCTGAAGCAGAACCTGCTCTGACCATGACCATGTGCTCACGCCCTGCTGTTCCTGTCAGGACCAAATGCCTCCAAGGTCCTGGCTTCAACTTGATGGCTTTTCCCACAACTCTTCTAAATCTGGACACCACTTAAGAAAGCAGGTGTGAACAGTTCAGTAAGGCGAGGTAACCAAACAGCTTCAGGTTCAGCTATGTGTATGGGGGTGGGGAAACAGCAAGAGGTGGGGGTTCCAGGCATTAGGATACAGGCAGGCTCGAGTTGGGTAAGGGTGGAGGGAGGGTAAACACACACACAAACCCACTGTTGACACCACCTGTTAAGCAAGCCCCAAACCACCACCCTCATCAGGACCAAAAATAACATGAAGCATCACTCCCTGAGCACGTGCTGGTGCTCTACACTGCTTCTCTTACCCTCACACCGACCCGGCCCCACCAGTGCTCTTAAGCTCCCAGGTTACAGGTAAGAAAAGGAGGCTTCGAGTTACCTTAGCACCATCAGGATTGAAACCAGACTGGTTTCAGCACACGAGAAGCTATATGAGGTGGAGAGCCAGGCTGTGTGCATGCACTGCACAGCAACCGCACCTGCATGGGGGAAGCCAGTCTGGCCAGCTCTGAAGGTCCCTGGCCTGTGGTTCCCAGTTCCATGTTGTCGTCCTGAGAATGAAGTTTCTCCAACATACCTGAAATGATGGCATCATTCAGCAATGGTGAGGGGTGAGGAACAACCGAAGCTTGCCCTGAAAACATTTTTGCTCTCCAGTTAGTCCACTATGTAACTTTGGCATGAGGGGGCTATTTTGGGCTACCTTCGATATTTACCAAATTCAATAATTAACTATAGAAAAAATATAACAAAAATAACAGCTATGTAAAAAACTTGAGTGGCACATGTGCTAGTTGAAGTGTTCATAACTGGAGCTTGAGAACACAGCCCGAGTGGGTCCTTAGTATTCCGGAATGACACCCAGCCAGCATTTAACGGCAGCTGCCTGTGAGGATGGTGGCGAAGTGCTGTCTAGAGGCTTGAGCTCGACCTTGACCTGTTAACGTTTAATTTTTTAAAGGGACACGTTGGTGGATTTCCAGTTCAAAGACTAAAGTTGAAGATTCAAAGGAAATGCATCCAAAGTTTCCTGGTGGGCGAACAATGCTGACTTGAACATTCCAACTTTTCTGAATATTACAAATGTTTATGTTACAATTGTGGAAAGATTAATCACCTTTAAAATACAGTCTTAAAATGAACAGAAAACAACCCGTAGGTTCTAAAGGGGAACATATGGCTAAAGAGGTTATTAATTGCACCTCATTAATAGGAATAACCACCCATATCTCTACAGAGTAATGTAACTAAGAACCACAGGCAAAATGTATGAGCTCAATGGATGAAGAATGCTTGCGTGACTGGTCTTTGAAAGGGTAGCTCTTGCAACATACACACACTCATACGACTTAACTGTGCCATATGCAAAAAAAGAAAAGACATTATTTAGAGCAGTACTGGTGATCTGAAAATTTTAATTTCTTTTAACCTTATATTTAAAAACAACATAAGATATTTTACAATCTCTTATACAGATATTCACAAATTCAAACCATTTACTGGGTTCACATCAGCTGTCAATCCACACAGGGTTTTTACTGGTATTCAGCGAGTCTCGGCTCTCAGACCCGAAGTATCAGCTATCTCACCGATAGCCAGGTGCACACAGTACTTTCAGGCCTGCTGCATGGACAGGATTTTTATAATTTTCAAACAAATGCCACTTCTTAAAATAGTAATTCCACTTAAGAGTCCAGCAAAAACACAACCCATCCAGGTCAAGGTTTGCCAAGTGGTATTTTATTGAGAGGCAGCCTTGACTTTAATTTCCGGAGGCTTACAACGAACGGGTGCCGCGTGGCCACAGTGTACCCCCTCCCTGCATCAACTTTTGTCTGGCCCCCATGAACACCCCATGCTTCCCTTGTGGCTCAGCTGGTAAAGAATCTGCCTGCAATGCAGGAGAACTGGGTTCGATCCCTGGGTTGGGAAGATCCCCTGGACAAGGAAAAGGCTACCCACTCCAGTATTCTGGCCTGGAGAATTCCATGGACTGTATAGTCCACAGGGTTGCAAAGAGCTGGACACAACTGAGCGACTTTCACAGGCACCCTACAGCCCTGGGACAGGCAGGGACCTGACCACAAACTGGGACCCAACTTCTAATGCAGATTCAGGAGTGAGGCCAGCACTTCATCTCTGGGAGCGTCCGCCCCTACATAGAGACATTTGGACGTCATCTCTGAGGTCTTCTGTCCAACTTCTAAGCCTTTAAACTTGACACTGGAGTGAAGAGCAAATAAACGGCCTTTTTCAAATGCTTCTGTTCCTTTTCTGGATCATGACACAGGCTCTAACCTGCAACAGCTGAGAATGAAGATTGAATTTTCTCCGGTATAAACTGCTGCAAAGTGATCTGCACAAATGTTCTGTGGCTTAAAACAGACCATCTTTTTACATGTCTGGCATTTCAGATACTTAAGATCTTGTTTGTTATGTGAGACTCGGCTTTTACTGGGGCTTCCACTGGGGTTCAAAGTGTAAAGAATCTGCCTGCAATGCAGGAGACCCAGGTTCTTCTAAGTTTCTCACCTCCTTGACAAGGTTCCCAGGAAAGTCATCCCAAACCAATGACTTCTGCCTGCGTTTAGGTTTATATAAACTAAATCTGGGTAGTTTTGTATGAAGAAGCCAAAGAGAGAATGGTACTGTGGCAGTCCTCTAGGTGCTGTCACAAAGCATGACTGCCCCAGCTCCTGAACAGACGTCGTCTCATAGCTCTGGCACCCAGAAGCCCCTGATCCAGGGAAGGGCAGGGCTTGTTTCTTGCCTCTCTCCGTGTCTTCACGTGGTCTTCTCTCAGCCTGTGTCCCAATCTCTTCTTGTAAGAACAGGAATGCTGGATGAGGGCCCACCTGAAAGGCCTCATTTTAACATCTGAGACCCTATCTTCTCACAGTCTCATTCTGAGGCACTGGGGTTAGAACTTCAATGAACGTATGAACAGCTTAGCCCAGAACAGCTCGAGTTTGACTTTCTTCACACCCCTTCACGTAAATATCTGTAGTAGGTTTAACTTAAGTATTGAGAAGAGGATTTAAAACCCAAAAGATAGAGCCATGTCACAGCAACAGAACTGATGTGAAGGCAAAGTCCACGTCTGATGAGGCACCACACCTGTCAGGGTGTGTGGAGGCTGGCAAAGGCTCTGCAGCAGCTTCAGGTGGAGAACGGTGATAAGACAGTGAAGTCCAGACTTCAGGGAAGTTAAATTCTGAAATAAAAGCCAGCGTCTCCCTTAATGGCTCTGACTCCAGCACTTTGTGGATGGACATGCCAAAGATGAGCAGAGTCCTCACCCAGATCCAAACCTGCCTTCCCCACATTCCTCCCACTGACCCCCAAAACAGCCTCTGAGGCCCCAGTCCCCAGCCATTGCATCAGAGGAACCTGGGTGGCAAGTGTGAACCCAGCCCTGGGCCCGGGCACCTGCACTTTAACAAGACCTACCTACCAGCCCCAAGAGCTATAAGCTGTCACGTCTGCACCCATGAGAAAGGCCATGCTTGTCCAAGCTGCAAAGCTGAGCACACCTTTATCTCAGGCAAATGCAGTCTAGCACAGGCAGGCGGGTACTCTGTACACGTGCATGGTCCATATCCTCACACCCTCCGGGAGGTCCCTGGAAGCCCCACACATCATACTGCTAAAAATCACAAGAAAGATCCCTAGGGAACCCGATCTAATAGTTTGTCCCAAACAACAGATTCCCTCTGAGTAAAATCACACTGCAAACAATGACAATGATTCTCATTCACAAGGAAGACTATACTAATGCTTTCAAGCGTAAAGATTAATTATGAATGTCAGAGAGCCTGAGCTGATTGCATCAGCCACCTCAAAGAGGAAAGCAAGCGACACTCCTCTTGGAAACTCAGTACAACCTGTCTGAGCAAGGCCTCAAGACTCCAGACAGGCAGCCACGTGACCAGAGGGCCCCACTCATGTGGGGAGATGCCTAGGATGCGTCTTTTCCAGCTGTATCCTTCCCTGAGGTCCATTCCACTGGTTTCAAGACAAATGGGTTCTCTGGTCTCAAGGCCACAATTTGGGAGACTTTGGGTTGTAATCTATACAGTTCCAAAAATTCATCCTTGATGAACCCAAGTGTAATATGCCCTGTCCAAAATTCAGATTTTCTCCTGGTGTGAAGTCCTTTCTGTAGGCTGCATGTATGTACATGTATGTACTGGCTCCTACGGGAGATGAAGTCCTTCCTCTTTGGCAGGAGAATAGAGCATGGCTAGGCTGCGTTAGCTATTAGCTCTTTTTCCTGTGGGTCCTCATGTGTGCAGCAATTGAACCAGCTATTTCTGCATTCTTCTTGTTCTGGCCAAAATAATCTAGAAATTCACCATCTGGTCCAATCAAGTACATTATGATTGTATGATCAACCTGCAGAGAAAAGGGGAAAGGGAAGGATGACAAAAAGTTCACCAAAATAAGCTCCTTACTGTACTGAATGAATCCTGCAGGTAAGACACTAACTTCTGCAGCATCTATTATTTCCATCATTTAGGGAATGGGCCTACGTCTATTACAGTCAATTCACAACCACAAATTATCTAAAATCTTTTGTTTCAGAAATTTGCCCTAACTATTGCTTGACACATCAAGCGAGAACTTGGAATTCTTTCAGTTCAATCCTTAACACACTCATCTACACAATTCTGAGGAAAGAACACACTTCTAAGAAATGGCTGCTGCTGGCCTTCACAAAGCTGTGGATCACTGATGCCTGCTTGGAAACAGTCCATGTTTACGAGTAAAACATTTTATCTGACCCCTTAACCACATCATAAAGAGATATCCCATGGAATTAAAAGTGTTGGTAAGAAATTACTTTCTTTATTAAGTTCTTGGGTATGTTCTTTTATGTTTTTGGAAGAACTAGTTATCATTCATCACATCCTAAATTCTACTTACCATGTTTTATGAGAAAAAACCCAGACCACTAACCACTAAACACATAATATATATAAATTCCAACACAGTATTTAGTTCGGATATTAGTGGTTCAAAAGGAAACATGAAAATGAGCAGAAGACTTGGCCCTTGGAATCTTTGGAATTTATTCCAGGCTTGACTGCTATTTGGCAAGACAAAGACAGGAATGTGATCACACATACCAGACTGGAGACACCCCAAATATACCCGGACACACATGCTATGTCTGTGAAGTTGTCATGCTTTTACACACACACATTTGTAAAGAGAGAGCAAATGGAAAGAGTCACTAGCCTACTCACATCGGAAAGAATGCAGAGCCAGGGGCTCAGACAGCTGCTGCTCTCAGGGGTCTGGGGATAACTCACCTCGGGAGGGCAGGGGCCTGCATTTCTCCAAACAGCTGACAGTCAGAACGAGGCCTCCAGGCATCTCCTGAAGCCCTACTCCATAGCTCACACCTCTTCTTTTTTCACCCCATTTCTTCCTTACTCTTACTCTTTCTATTCTGTTCTCTCTCCTCCTTAAAAAACCAGAATTTCAGTGTGTGTTTGGCTTAATTTTATGAGTATCCCTCATATAAATTACATTCTAACACATAGTAAAAATACTGTCCCACCCAAACTGTCAGACTGGTCAGTGGCCATGTCTCAGTGTTCACTGGGGTCATGGGCAGAGCAAATCATCATGCTTCCACTGTAAACTTCGAGTAGTTTCTAGTGCAGAGAAAGGATACTACCATCTGCTGACAAGCACCTCCATGTGCCATCTTAACCCAGGAGACAGGTATTATCTCCTCTGCAAGTGACAAACAGGCTCCAGGGGGGCAAGTGACATAATTAGTAAGTGGCAGAACAAGCTTAGAACCTAGATCTACCCCATTCCAAAGTCCATAGTCTTTGGACTGTCCCACCTCCGTCTCTGCAGGAATGCTGGGGCGCAACCACGCAGTGTGTCTAACATGCAGTTTGTACACATACATACATACTCCTTCAGACTCTCTAGGTTCTCCTCAGGGGGCGCCTCTGCCACCAGGTCCCGCTGGATTCTTCCAGACAATCCTTTTGCATTTATCAGTGTGTCAATACCCACCCATTTCTTTTTATGCAAAAGTGACAACACATTATGGGGCTTCCCTGGTGGCTCAGTGGTAAAGAACCCACCTGCTACTGCAGGAGACGCGGTTTAATCAATGGGTTGGGAAGAGCCCCTGGAGAAGGAAACGGCAACCTACTCCAGTGTTCCTGACTGGGAAAGCCTGTGGACAGAGGAGCCGGGCGGGCTATAGTCCTTGGGGTTGCAAAGTCAGACACAAGTGAGTAACCACCACCACACTATACTTTTTTCCCCACGTGGCAATATACTGGATGTTGTTCTGTATCAGTACATGTATAGAAGCCTTTTAAAAAATGGTTGCTTGGTTTTCAGTCCATTTACAAACAATGCTGTAGGTTTTATCTGTAGGGCAGATTCCAAAACATAGGGTCTCTAACCTAAAAAGTATTTAAATGCTTTAAATGCTGATAATACAAATGGCCTTCTGAAGAGTGTGTATCAGTTGAATCCCATCAACAAGGCATGGAAGTGCCAGTGGGTCCAATTTCACTCACTGTAGTGTTTTCTCTTTCCGTAAATAAGATCATGACAATATATTTGGCCTTTCTGATCCAACAGGTGAAAGATGACATCACATAATACAACTCACACTTCTTTTATTAAGACTGAACATCTCAGGTTTGAAAGCCACGTGTATTCTTTTCCACAAGTGTTTTCTAACTAACACTTAGAAAATAATACATTACACATATCACACGATGGCTTGCACACGTAGCTGTCAGGAATGTGTAGCACGTTCAGGTTATGCACGCTATGGGTCTGAGGACGCCATGAGCATTCAAAGCCAGAAGCTCATCTCTGTCGCTACTGAGATTAAAAAATCTCCTTCCTTTACCTCTCCATCTTAAAAGCACTCCCTCACTTCCTGCATGTCCTTAAATCTTAAGTTCCCTTACCATCTCCTCAAGAAACAAAACCACACTAGTTGAAAAAAACCAAGAAGCTGGAGAATGTCTCCTCCTACTGGTTGATTTTGCAAGTGTATAGCAGTGAACGCACTGATTCTTATCAAAACATTGCATTCTATGGTAGATCAGTATTTATTTCTCAAAATGGGGTCTCAGATGGGTTCTAGAGGGTTTAAGAGATCTCCACAAGATTTAAATATTCACATTTTAAAGATTAAGATTAATACCCATATTCTGGATTACCTGCACGCCTATCTTAGGGTACACATGTCAGCACCTGTGTTTGGTTTATGTTTATGAGCTCACTGGCACCTTGCCTTTCACTGCTAGTTATGGTCAGACAAGAAAAGATGAACTCTTACTAAGTGAAGACCAACCAGCTCAAAGGTTTCAAAGTATTTTTATCTGTCTGTCTGCCTATCTACCTGTCTACTGCACTGCTCAACCTGTGGGATCTCAGTTCCCCAACCAGGGACTGAACTCTGGCCCTTGCAATGAAACTGTGGAGTACTAACCACTGGACCACCAAGGAATTCCCTCAAGGTATTTTAAATAAAAAATGATGAGAGTCAGTTGCCAATAGAGGTGGGTGTCTGACAGCAGTGTGACCCAAATCACTTTCCTGTGCTAAGCAGTGCTCTGGGTTCAGCAAAGTATCTCTTAACATTAGCTGAATGTTTTAACTGAGTATTTTAGGTTGTTTGGTCTAATCTGTAAAATTTAACTTTAGAATTATGAGCTATAAGCACAAGACTAAGAAGTGTTAACTAGTTGACAATTGTGTGTATGTTTAATTTAATAAAGCTGTTCAACCCTGGAAGTCTGACTGACTAGCTCAAATGCTCCCACTATTATCAAAGTTAAGTTCAAAACCAGTCAGTACAACTCTCTTTTACAGAAAGATAAAGAAGTCTAAAAAGCTCTTTCTCCTTGGCTTCTTCTCATGCTGTTAGTGTGACAAGAGGAAACCACAGTAGGTCCTTCTACTTTGCTTAAACTTAGAGTTTAAGAAAAAACGCTGATTTTTCTCTTTTTCTCTCATGAACTCAAGTTTCCCTAAGTCTATGAGGCACCAGAACTAAAAATAAGATTACTATGTGGGTTTAAGGCAAAGGGACCAGAAACACACCTTTAATTTAGGCCAAAGGCTATGGGGCACCCACATGCTCCAGGTTCAGAGGTGGTGGGGAAATCACAGTGGGCTGTAGAGGTAGCCCTGCAGTGAGACGCTCCCTCTGCACATCCTCCTGGAAGCTGGCCATGGTCCTGCTGGCACACCAGTGTTTCAGGGTCCTGACTGCCTTTCTACAAAACCAGCTCTGCAGCTGGAAAGTCTCTTATGATTCATCACTTTGTCACAACAATATTTCAGAGAAAATAGAGCATGGCAACCGAGGAAAAATCTTGAAATAACATTAAAATACAATGTAAGCGCTTCATGTGATAGGGAAGTATGTCCATGTTGGGAAGGAAACTGGGTGGGTAGGGGTGGTGCTTATGCTTCACTGAGAAACCACTGACAAGAAGAGGAACAAGGTGACTGAGATCCTGGGTACTGCTGATGTATGTGAAGACAGCTCTCTAACGTAAGGGCTGCAGAAGAACCACCTAATAGAATTTGTTCTTCATTTTAAAAAAGCATATTGAACACCTAATTATGCAGAGCCTAACAGTTGCAAATGCAACTAAACACAAAATTATGTAAATGTATAAAGTTGGTATGAAAAGAAATCTTATAAAAAGTAACTGCCTATGGCTTTCTTTTCTCCTGGTTTTCAGAATTCTTACTCACTCAACCCGAAAATGCAGGTCCCTAAGGCCTAATACTGCTTCTCAAAAGAAGCATATTTCTTAAACCTCTTCATTAGGGGGCAGAGAGAACCAATAGTGTTTATAAACTAAAAATGAGCTTTGCCCAAAATGATTATTTTATCTCTAGTGAATTTAAGATAGCCCAGATTTTAATATACTGCTCTACAATTTTATATGGCATGAGAAAAGTGGGCAATTAAACTATTAGAACAAAAAATTTAATCATCCTTCAAAAACTACATATACTTTTCTATCCTCTCAGATCAGATCAGATCACTCACTCAGTCGTGTCCGACTCTTTGCGACCCCCTGAATCGCAGCACGCCAGGCCTCCCTGTCCATCACCAGCTCCTGGAGTTCACTCAGACTCACGTCCATCGAGTTAGTGATGCCATCCAGCCATCTCATCGTCTGTCGTCCCCTTCTCCTCCTGCCCCCAATCCCTCCCAGCATCAGAGTCTTTTCCAATGAGTCAACTCTTCACATGAGGTGGCCAAAGTATGGAGTTTCAGCTTTAGCATCATTCCTTCCAAAGAAATCCCAGGGCTGATCTCCTTCACAATGGACTGGTTGGATCTCCTTGCAGTGCAAGGGACTCTCAAGAGTCTTCTCCAACACCACAGTTCAAAAGCATCAATTCTTCGGCGCTCAGCCTTCTTCACAGTCCAACTCTCACATCCATACATGACCACAGGAAAAACCATAGCCTTGACTAGACGAACCTTTGTTGGCAAAATAACGTCTCTGCTTTTGAATATGCTATCTAGGTTGGTCATAACTTTCCTTCCAAGGAGTAAGCGTCTTTTAATTTCATGGCTGCAGTCACCATCTGGAGTGATTTTGGAGCCCCAAAAAATAAAGTCAGACGCTGTTTCCACTGTTTTCCCATCTATTTCCCATGAAGTGGTGGGACCGGATGCCATGATCTTTGTTTTCTGAATGTTGAGCTTTAAGTCAACTTTTTCACTCTCCACTTTCACTTTCATGAAGAGGCTTTTGAGTTCCTCTTCACTTTCTGCCATAAGGGTGGTGTCATCTGCATATCTGAGGTTATTGATGTTTCTCCTGGCAATCTTGATTCCAGCTTGTGTTTCTTCCAGTCCAGCGTTTCTCATGATGTACTCTGCATATAAGTTAAATAAACAGGGTGACAATATACAGCCTTGGTGAACTCCTTTTCCTATTTGGAACCAGTCTGTTGTTCCATGTCCAGTTCTAACTGTTGCTTCCTGACCTGCATACAAATTTCTCAAGAGGCAGATCAGGTGGTCTGGTATTCCCATCTCTTGAAGAATTTTCCACAGTTTATTGTGATCCGCACAGTCAAAGGCTTTGGCATAGTCAATAAAGCAGAAATCGATGTTTTTCTGGAACTCTTGCTTTTTCTATGATCCAGCGGATGTTGGCAATTTGATCTCTGGTTCCTCTGCCTTTTCTAAAACCAGCTTGAATATCTGGAAGTTCACGGTTCACATATTGCTGAAGCCTGGCCTGGAGAATTTTGAGCATTACTTTACTAGTGTGTGAGATGAGTGCAATTGTGCGGTAGTTTGAGCATTCTTTGGCATTGCCTTTCTTTGGGATTGGAATGAAAACTGACCTTTTCCAGTCCTGTGGCCACTGCTGAGTTTTCCAAATTTGCTGGCATATTGAATGCAGCACTTTCACGGCATCGTCTTTCAGGATTTGGAATAACTCAACTGGAATTCCATCACCTCCACTAGCTTTGTTCATAGGGATGCTTTCTAAGGCCCACTTGACTTCACATTCCAGGATGTCTGGTTCTAGGTCAGTGATCACACCATCGTGATTATCTGGGTCGTGAAGATCTTTTTTGTACAGTTCTTCTGTGTATTCTTGCCATCTCTTCTTAATATCTTCTGCTTCTGTTAGGTCCATACCATTTCTGTCCTTTATCGAGCTCATCTTTGCATGAAATGTTCCTTTGGTATCTCTGATTTTCTTGAAGAGATCCCTAGTCTTTCCCATTCTGTTGTTTTCCTCTATTTCTTTGCACTGATCGCTGAAGAAGGCTTTCTTATCTCTTCTTGCTATTCTTTGGAACTCTGCATTCAGATGTTTATATCTTTCCTTTTCTCCTTTGCTTTTTGCTTCTCTTCTTTTCACAGCTATTTGTAAGGCCTCCCCAGACAGCCATTTTGGTTTTTTGCATTTCTTTTCTATGGGAATGGTCTTGATCCCTGTCTCCTGTACAATGTTATGAACCTCATTAGTTCATCAGGCACTCTATCTATCAGATCTAGGCCCTTAAATCTATTTCTCACTTCCACTGTATAATCATAAGGGATTTGATTTAGGTCATACCTGAATGGTCTAGTGGTTTTCCCTACTTTCTTCAATTTAAGTCTGAATTTGGCAATAAGGAGTTCATGGTCTGAGCCACAGTCAGCTCCTGGTCTTGTTTTTGCTGACTCTTTAGGGCTTCTCCATCTTTGGCTCTCAAGCCTCCCTAATTATTAAGGAATCTGCTATTATCTCAGATTATTTACCATTTTCATTTTGCTTTTAAAGCCAGTTGCCATGGAAAGCTTATAAATGTCTGAGACCCGGGCGCCCGCCCAGGTGTTGAAACTGAACATTTACTTACTATGTAGTCCTCATCTTCGTCCTTGGGGCCAGGGCTGTAATACACTCTGAATGCTCTGGCCACTTGATCGATCTCTTCTTTTGTGCCAGTCAAGCCAATCAGTTTGGGAGAAAATTCTAAATAAAAAATGAGAAAGACAGTGAAAAAGAAGAGGCAAAAAACAACCATCCCTACTTCAAAAAACAGTTATAAAGCTACTGCTACTTTCTTCCTGTGAGTCCCTTAAGTTTTTCATGTTTCAAAGAAGAAATTAATCTAAAACAAATGAAAAATTCCCTCTGTGATATGTGTCACATTCACCAAGACAGACCACACTGGAATTAAACCAGAAATCAATAGCAGAAAGATATCTGGAAAATCCCCAAAACACATGGAAATTAAACACACTTCTAAATAACACAAGGGCCAAAGAAGAAATCTCAAAAGAAACTAAAAATCAAAATGGAAATACAACTTATTGAATGCATATAGTAGAAAAGAAGACATAAAACGTATGAGTTTCTACCTTAGGATCTAGAAAAAGAGAAAATTAAATCCAAAGTATGCAGAAGAGAATTAGAGCAGAAATCAGTGAAACTTAAAACAGGGTATTAATAGAGAACAGCAATGAAATCAAAAGTTCTTGATAATGTATGTCAAATTGTTTCATGATTATCTAATAAAGCTGGAAGCAATGTATTCTAATTATTTGTCTTAACTTTTGTTAACTTAGTTGTTTTTAAACATTTAGGTATAGTTCTGAGATATGCTGAAGTTTAAAGATATTCTTATGAATTAAGCACGACAGTTTTCCATTGCATCATATGAGAAAAAACCTGGCTGATGATTAGTTCATGCCAGGTCAAAATACCTGTGCCTCATTTTCCAGCACATAATCTCACAGCATGCATTTGCTATTAAGTTTTTGGAATTTGTGTAAGTAAGCTGGGGAAGTCACTTACAAAACTTGGATTCACCAGACCCCTGAGCTGAGTCCAGCATTTAACAGCAGCACTTTCTTTCAAAGGGAGAGGAAACCCATTATCATTCTCTGGTCTAACTCATTCTAAATTGAAAAACTGCTCAGAAACTAAAAAAGCAAGGTGGTTTGTCTTACTTCCCCATTCTCTGAGTAAATGAAGAGAAGCTAAGTGAAGCCTGAACTAGTTGCACATCCAAACCTTTTAAAACAATTGCTGAAACTCCAGTAATTTTCTAAATACCAACTTAAATACTTAAAATTCTCCCCAAATGCAACTAGAAATGGTATCATCATCAACCACTGTACTTACTATGAAGAATATTACCATAGGGTCTTGGTATTTCCATTAGGTACAGCAACTCAAACATTTACTCATTTGGGGATACCTAAGTTTGGTTAATATGTGATGATAAGTAAAAGTCAGTATGACACATATTTAAATTTGAGATCATTTATTACCCAATGAGTTACACCTGCTTTTAAAAAATAACAATGCTATTGCTCCAATTTCTGACACACCTGTAAGCTGTGGATATAAATTCTGCTTACATATAATAAAAATTCTAAAACTTCAATGAGAAAATAATCCTTTGTAATCTTGGGTTAGGCAAGTATTTCTCACAGATGACACCAAAAAGATTATCCATTAATATAAAAGAACAAACTAATAAATGGAACTTCTCCAAAATGGAAGTGTGAAGTGAAAAGTTAAAGTCACTCAGTTGTGTTTGTGAATATACAGTCCATAGAACCCTCCAGGTCAGAATCCTAGAGTGGGTAGCCTTTCCCTTCTCCAGGGGATCTTCCCAACCCAAGGACCAAACCCAGGTCTCTCGCATTGCAGGCGGATTCTTTACCAGCTGACCCACAAGGGAAGCCCTCCAAAATGGAAACTGCTCTTCAAAATACATGGCTGACATGACAAGCCATAGGCTAAAAGGAAATATCAGCAAATCATACACCTGATAAAAGACTTTTATCAGAAATATAAATAATAAACAAATACTTAAGTAAAATGAAACAAACAGCTCATAAAAATGAGAGATGTGGAGACACTTTACCAAAGACATACAGATGGCAAGTAACGGCATGAAAAGATGCTTAATATTAAAAGTTATTAAGGGAAATGCATTATTAAAACCACAATGAAACACCACTAGAACACCTACTGAAGCAGCTAAAATTAAAAAGACTGACCCTACCAAGTGTGGCAAGGATGTGGAGGAGCTGGAGCTCTCATGTGGTGCCAGTGGGAGTGTAAAAATGCACAACCACTTTGGGAAAAAGTCTGTCAGCTTCTTAAGAAGTTAAGCACTCACCTATTACAGGACCTAGCCACTCCACTCCGAGGTACTTACTCAAGGGCAATGAAAGCATGTGTCCACACAAAGACGTGCACACGAGTGCTCTCAACAGCTTTATTTGTAAGGATCAGAGACTGGAAATAATTCCAATGTCCATCAATGGGATACTACTGAACAAAAACAATGAATAAACTATTGATACACACCATAACATGGATGAATCTCAACATAATTACACTGAAGGTGTGTGTCTGTGTATATGTGTTAGTCACTCAGTAATGTCTGACTCTTTGTGACCCCATGGAGTGTAGCCCACCAGGCTCCTCCATCCATGGGATTTTCCAGGCAAGAATACTGGAGGGGGTTGCCATTTCCTTCTTCAGGGGATCTTCCTGATTCAGGGATCGAACCCAGGTCTCCTGCACTGCAGGCTGGCTCTTTACTGTCTGAACCAACATGGATGAAATCTCAACATAATTATACTGAAGGAAGTCATTAAAAAAAACAGCATATACTGTATAATCCCATTTACATAAACTTATAAATTTGCAAACTAATCTGTATCGACAGAAAGCAGGTAAGTGGTTGCCTGGAGATAGAAGGTAGGTGCAGGCGAGAGACACGAATAGCAGGGGCACGTGGAAGCTGATGGGGGTGATGGATACGTTCACTCGGACTGTGGTGATGGTGTCCCGAGTTCTTACATGTGTCAAAAGGAACACACTATGCTGTACTTTAAGTACTCTTTTTATATATCAACCATCTCTCATTACATATGTTAAATAATAAAACATACAGCAGGTCTGTCATAAAACACATTTGAAAATAACTCAAAGTTCTCGAGGGTATGTATTAGGTGTCGTATAATAAAAATAATTAGAAAACAATTCATTAGTCCTTCTGACCAGTAGCTTAAATCAATTTCACCATAATTAAAATCGAAATTCCTGATTTTTAAGCACCCACGTTCCAGGCATTAGTATAACTACAAAACCTGTCTGATCAGATTTTTACTCATTATTATTATTTTTTTTGCTTCCAGTGTTTAATCACACGAATTTTAACAAGTCATTCTTTTCTTTCCTTTTACATATTTTCTTAATTGAATTATATTTAATTGAATTACAGCTGATTCACAATACTGTATTCTCATCACCTTTTTTAGCTGAAAAAACTTGAATTCAGAGAAATTACCCAAACTCATAAGAACCTAAATTTTCACCCTTAATTCTGTCATAATTTCTAGCCTTTAAAAGTACCTTCTAATAGGCTTTAAGTACATGTTGAGATGATTGAACTGAAATTCTTCCTTAAAACAGCTATGTGTTTATCATTTATACTTTAGATTTATAAAATATGCATTGAGTTCAAAAATGTGTTTATATTTAGTTATTTTTCTTTAATCTCCCAATGAACATACTCCCAGAATGCATGTTTGCCCTAATTTTACGAAAGGGAGAATGAGGTTCTGAGCTGGAATCAGAAGCAACTGAACTTCAGTTCAGTTCAATAGCTCAGTCATGTCCGACTCTTGGAGACCCTATGGACTACAGCACACCAGGCTTTCCTGCCCATCACCAACTCCCAGAGTTTACTCAAACTTATGTCGACCGAGTCGGTGACGCCTTCCAACCATCTCATCCTCTGTTGTCCTGTTCTCTTCCTGCCTTCAATCTTTCCTAGCATCAGGGTCTTTTCCAATGAGTCAGTTCTTCGCATCTGGTGGCCAAAGTATTGGAGTTTCAGCTTCAGCATCAGTCCTTCCAATGAATATTCAGGACTGATTTGCTTTAGGATTGACTGGTTAGATCTCCTTGCTGTCCAAGGGACTCTGAAGAGTCTTCTCTAACACCACAGTTCAAAAGCATCAATTCTTCGGCACTCAGTTTTCTTTATGGTCCACCTCTCACATCCATATGTGACTACTGGAAAAACCATAGCTTTGACTAGATGGACATTTGTTGCCAAAGTAATGTTTTGGCTTGTTAATATGCAGTCTAGGCTGGTCACAGCTTTTCTTCCAAGGAGCAAGTATCTTTTAGTTTCATGGCTGCAGTCACCATCTGCAGTGATTTTGGAGCCCAAGAAAATAAAGTCTGACACTGTTTCCATTGTTTTCCCATCTATTTGCCATGAAGTGATGGGACCGGATGCCATAATCTTAGTTTTCTGAATGCTGAATTTTAAGCCAACTTTTTCATTCTCCTCTTTCATTTTATCAAGAGGCTCCTGATGAATTGCTCAGAAGCAATTACAGCCTCTCAACTCAAGGCTCTCTCTTTCCTTTTTGATATATGAAGACCAAGTTCAATCCTTCCCCTGTGACAAAATAATTTACTTACCAGCCAGAGTCAGAGTTCTGAGCCGCTTTCTACCCACCTGTGCAACAAGTGATGGTGCCACCTGTCCCTGTATCTCACAAGGCACTGCAAGGTGCGAGTGAGCCGATCTTCCAAAAACGCTAAGCACTAAACAGACATAAAGTGTTGGAAATAAAAAATACCTTTTACATAATTGGCGATGGCTTCTTCTGTGTCCCTCTCTGGGTCAATAGTGATGAAAAGTGGAGTTAAATTTGGCAGAGTTGGAATACTGTCTGAAAGAAAGTTCTTGTTAGTTATTATTTACATTCTGTGTGCAGCACAGCAAGGCAGTCAGGCAACACAGAGGGACAGCTAACACCAATTGGGGGCGGGGGGGAGGGGAGCCTCAGGAAGTGCAGGTACAAACATGTCTGTATGTACGTGTATGGTGCAGTCAGATACATATCCTAGCAAACACCTGCACCAGTGCGGACATGCTGTTACTCAGAATCACATCCTGTGGACATCCTGTCTTCTAATCCAATCCAGTGTTTGTAGGGTTCCCGGCCCCGCCTCCCCCCACAACCATTTCTCAAGTGCCAGGAAACTGTTAATAAGGTCTGAATATCCTGGAACAATTCATTTCCTAGTCTAACCAGCAGTCACCGGGGGAAAGGCAATGGCATGGTCTGTGATGAAAGGCTACAAAAAGCAAGGGACACAAAGCACAGTTAAGGGAGACCCAGACCACACGGACATTTTTAAGCAATCTAACGTTTAGCATCAAAACAAACTTCCTCTCTGGTGGGGAATAAGGTCACAGGAATCACAGCAACTAACAAGTCTAACACTGAGATAACTGAATAATTACAGCCCTCCACCTACCGGTAACGTAAGAATAGAAAAGCATAGTAACCTTAAGGGCATCAAGTAAGCATGTACTTTTTACAGAATGAGACAGTTTTCTTACCTATTTCATCCACGACTTGAATCATTTTTTCTAGTTCTTCTGGACAGATATCTGGACAATGAGTAAAACCAAAATAAATCAATACCCATTGACCCAGGTAGTCCTTATCAGTTTTGGGCTCGCCAGTATGAGTTGTGAGGGAAAATGGGCCCCCAAGTAAAGGCTTTCCAATGCTCCGATGCCGTTCCTTCTCCAGTTCTTAAAAAAAAAACACACACAGAAGGAGAGGAAAAAAAAGTCAATCTAACCACAGGTACTCAAATGCCTCATCTATGGTTCACACTATATTAATGACTACGGGCACAACATGTGGAAGAAATAGCCTGTTTCCAAGAAGCTTAAAAAAATATACTTTAAGAGAAATAAGCATAAAGTAAAATGAAATGAAATGCTATTGTACATAATAAGGACTATAAAAAAAAAGCAGTAAAAAAAATTTCCTTCCTCTTCCAGAGCAATTCAATCCTTAGCCATTAGGTGTGGCCATGAAGGGGTGGAGGAGGGTCACAGCAGAAGAGAATGTCTGAGACCAAGTGGGAGAGGTAGGTGGCCTGGCAGTGATGTTGGAGCCTGAGTGTACAGGAGGGCAGCTGCATGGGGAGAGGACAGAAGAAATGTGACCTTAGTTATTACATACAGGAGCCTGATCAAACAAGTAATATTAAACGTAAGTGTTAAAACAAATGGAAAAGGAGTTAGGACAATGGAAAGAGACAGTAGAACAAACCTTGAGGTACTGGAAAGAGATGGGAGGTAGTGTATGAACTTATGGTTTCAATACATATAGATACAGAAATAAATATAGCTATAAACATGTATATCTCTTTCCTAGCTCTGTTCACTAAAAGGACGCAGGAGTGGACACACCCCAACAGCAATGAGCTCATATCCTGACTTCCAAATATCATCATCTTCCACTAAAAGGAAATGAGGCTCTTTAGAGAAATGGCTGGTACCAGGATTAGGGCAGAGAAAGTACATGATCTCAGAACATTCTACCGCACTAGAATTAAGGATGACCTCAAAAGAATATTGGAGGACTGTTGAAAGGAAACAACAGTTTGTTAGAAGGAACGCCCATTGACCAATCTGGGACAATGGGAGTGTCAAACTAAAGAGAATAGTGGACTACAACTCACTGGCTTGCAAGAAAATCATAAGCCCACACTGACATAAATACATGAACTGAATTTCATGGGGAACAGAATATTTACATGCATAAATACAGAATATTTACATACATAAATGGACATCACGAAACACACAATTACATCTTCAGTAGAGAAGCGTGACAGACACCACCTTAATCAAGTGATCAGACTGAACTTTATCAGTAACGGGACAAATTGAATGAAATCACGTGACACCTGATTAAATACAACAAGAACACAGCATCCTCAATCTAATCAGGAGAAAACACCAGAAAAACCCAAACTAAGGGACAGTCTACAAAATCACTGGACTATAATCTTCCAAGCTGTCAAGGTCATGACAGTCAGGTAAAGGCTGCAAAACTGTTACAGACTGAAGGAGAACAGAAAGAACTAGCTATGAAGTGTGGTTCTACACTGGATCCTTCTGCTGTAAAAGGAGGGCAACAGTTGGGACTTCCCTGGCAGTCCAGAGGTTAAGACTCTGTGCGCTTCCACTGCAGGGAGTGAGGGTTCAATCCGCAGTAGGGAAACAAAGATCCCATGAGGAACGGCCAAAAAATGTTTAAAAAATAAAAGGAGGGTATCATTTGCAAAACTTGAACAAGATCTGAGATTGAACAGTAGTAATTTTCTGATTTTGTTGATTGTATTGTGGTCATGTTTAAGAATGTCCTTGTTTGTAGAAAATACACAATAAAGTATTTGGAGATGATAAGGCAGTATGTCAGCAAGTACTCTCACTTTTAATACTGTTTCATAATACAAGTTTTTACAAAACAAGATTAGTAACAGAAGGTGAAAATTCCAAACTAAAGTCAAAAGAAGCTTGGGTTTTCTAGAACTGTCTCTACTATTATTTTCCTAGTTTGTCAAGTTTGTTTCATTTTGAAACTGAAGCAACTTAAGTGCATATTAAAATATGAAAATCGTAATTAGTAAAACACTGCTTGCTACAGGAAAGAAATATATGTGTGTATCAATATGGTGCTTATATTCCTAAGGTTCTAAAGCCTACAATTCTCACTCCCAGATATAAACATTATCCTTTGTATAATGGCATCAAAAGAGACTCTCTAAAGAATCAAAACAGAGTAAGTGATACTTTAGGGATTTACTAGAAACTTCTAAAACAAACCTTAAAAGTCCTGAAATACTCACTAAAATATAAAGTTCTTGTAAACAATTTCTAAACTCCAAGTGTTAATTCAGAGCAGCTCCTGGCGTTCCCACCCCAGGTTCTCATAACCTCCCCTGACCGGGCAGAACCTCATCGAGTGAAGTCCTTTGCTTCTGTGTCTGCTTCACTCAATGCGCGCCTCGATGGCCGGACTGCACCCTAGTCATCTTTGTACCCTCTGGACTTCTTACCATCTGCATTCTAATCTGTCCACAGCAAGTCTTTTCACACAGTTGGACAGTGTGCCCTGAACAGACAGGACAGTGGGAAAACAGATGAAACCCCAATAAAGCCTGTAGTATAGTGAATAGTCATGGTTATACAAGATGGTAACATTAGGTGAAGATACATGGAAGATATGTGGGAACTCTGTCATTTTTACAATTCTACCATAAACATAAAATTATTTCAAGATACAAAGCTTAACACCAACACCACCAAGATGCTAGTCCATAGCCAGGAAGGGTTATATTAAGAGCTCACTGGATGGCATCTACATACTCTCCGTCTTTTCTTTCTTGAAGTACTTCATTCCAGCCAATAAAGCTCCTCCAATAGCAAACGTGATGGCTAAAGACTTCCAGGAAACAGGCTACTGGGGCAGAGATTTCAAAATTAAAAGTATTAGTAAACTGCATTTAATTACACTAAATTTATTACAGCAGTTTCTAAAATACATACACAGAAGCCTCAATCTTGTTAAACAGACATCTTGTTAAACAGACAGTATGTTTCACAGTACTTTGGGATGAAAAAACACAGTTGCATCTGAGCTCCTAACACAATTACTAGGCACTTCTTTCCAAGGGAACGTTCCCTAAATCAATTTCTGTTCACCTGAAAACAGCACCCAAGACGCAAGCACCATGAGTGTTACCCCGTGTGACTTGAGATCCCAACTGCTGATTTAAAAATCAGTTAATCACCTGCTTGTGCAGATACTGAGAAATAAACCAAATAAATCTGGGAAGTGAACCTAAATCAGTTTTCAGAAGTAACAAAGCCAAAGTAGAAGAGACTTAGAAGTGGAACTTCTTGCAAATGGCATCATTATTTCTTTGTACTTTCTTCCAAGTCCCGCGATAAGTAAAATAACTCATTAATCTTCCCCCAGCTCCAATAACCGCTTCTCTTACTTATCACTACAGCCTAGTGGCTCCTACGGAGAAGGCACTGGCGACCCACTCCAGAACTCTTGCCTGGAAAATCCCATGGACGGAGGAGCCTGGTAGGCTGCAGTCCATGGGGTCGCTAAGAGTCGGGCACGACTGAGCGACTTCACTTTCACTTTCAGGCATTGGAGAAGGAAATGGCAACCCACTCCGGTGTTCTTGCCTGGAGAATCCCAGGGACGGGGGAGCCTGGTGGGCTGCCGTCTATGGGGTCGCACAGAGTCGGACACGACTGACGCAACTTAGCAGCAGCAGCAGCGGCTCCTAAGTTCTTTTGCGGTCCTAGAATCCAGGAAAAACCAAAGGGAAAAAAGCATACCCAGCATTGCAACCATGACGCACATTTGCTCAGAACTAGCATACAACACACAAAGCCTCTGAAGGGAGAGTCGAGTGACAAATTATAAAAACGTTAACTCTTTAATTATGGCAAACTTACGGTTGAGACCCTCTGAAAAAACCTGAAACTTATTTTCTTCGCGCAATAGCTAACTAAAATCCAAGTCCGTATCCTTCTTTAACGCTGGAAGTGAAAGTCGGTCAGTCGTGTCCGACGCTTTGCGACCCCATAGACTATACAGTCCATGGAATTCTGCAGGCCAGAATACTGGAGTGGGTAGCCTTTCCCTTCTCCAGGGGATCTTTCCAACCCAGGATCGAACCCAGGTCTCCAGCATTGCAGGCGGATTCTTTACCAGCTGAGCCACAAGGGAAGCCCCTTTAATGACGGGGGTACGTGCAAAACGGAGGGGAACGCGGGATGAGATTCTGTGACTCAGGTGAGCAGGCTGGTTTCTGAGGTCATGACCAAGTGGTATGGGAAGGGCGCAGGGCTGGCCGACAGCCGAGACTAGCAAAGGCAAGGCTCTGGTATGTACTCACCCCGGGCTTCGAGGGGCGCATGGGGTCTCCGCTGCCCTTCCACTCCGGTCCTGACGACCCGGGCGGGGGCGGCATCGCAGTGCTGAGGGGGCGGCTCCCCAGGCAGCAGGCAGCGAGCCCCGAGGCCCGCCATGCCTCCTCTGGCCTCGCGCAGAGCCGCCCTAGCAAGACGCTAGCGGTCTCCTTCCCTGGGCCCCAAACCCCGAATCCGCGAGGAAAGAGACGCCAAAGTTGGCTGCCCGGAAGCCGCATTATCCGGCCGGGCGCGAGCAACAGCCCCGCCATGAGCTCGAGAGACCGCGCCTCCTTTGACCCGCCCCTCGATTTCCGGCGCCGTTTCCACCTCCTCCGGAAGTGAGGGAGGGCCGCTCTTTCCGCTGCGCTCGATGGTGACGCGGTAGCCCATCCGGTAGCCAGGGAGCATTTCGCCGAGGAGCTGGCGCGCGGTAGGTGGTTCCTCGCGGCCGGAGGCGGGGCGGACCGGGCTGGGCGGGGGTTTCGCGGGCCGGTCCGACCGGGTAGACGGCCGGGCTCGCGGGATGGGGCAAGTGCCTGAGGAGGGGGCAGCCTCCGGGGCTGGGCTCCGCGGCGGGTCCTGGGCCGAGAGGCCTGAGTACAGCTCAGGGACCCCAGGCTTCGGCGCCCGCAGCAGCTGCTCCTCCCCCGGCGCCCCCCGCCTTGGAAAAGAGAAAACGGCGCCGGGAGACGGGCGGGACCGGGCAGCCCCCGTCCCCACCCTTTTGGGCTCCCTCGGCCAGCCCAGCCAGGAGGCCGGTCGTTGACCGCTTTGCACCCATTGCACTTGAAATACTGTTTGACTTGAAAAAGAAAAAAAAATTGATTAGGATATTTGAGTAGTGCAGGGTGACAAGGACTAGTCAAGTATGACCGAACTCCCTGGAACTTATATTCCCAAGTTATAAGGGACCGAACTACAAATAACGGCACTGTACGGAGTAGCGTTTGTTCTGTGCTATATCCCAGCCCTGGACTTGGTCCTCCTGGGCTCTGTAATTGATACAAGTCTACGTTTATTTAAGCTCTCTGCTAAACGAGGGGTGTCTTCCTTGGTAGCTCAGACGGTAAAGAATCTGCCAGCTATGCAGGAGACTGGGGTTGGATCCCTGTGTCGGGAAGATCCTGTGGACATCTCCAGTACTCTTGCCTGGAGAATCCCGTGGACAGAGGAGCCTGGTGGGCTACAGTCCATGGGGTCACACAGAATCAGACATGACTGAGCGACTGACACTAATGAGGGGGAGAGCACTCAAAAGGTTTATTTTTAATTCCTTGCGAAAATTTAACTCGCGTTCATTCTGTCTTGCCTTTGCTTCAACATCTGCTGTCTTAATCTTACCCTTCTCCATCTCTGAGGCGGATTTGCAAAATATAGGGGAAAAGGAAAAAAAAAAAAAAACAGGAGAAACCAGTCTTCTAACTTCCTTAACTTTGGATCCCACTCCTGCGGGGGATTTTTTTCCCCCCAAGGTTTCTTCTGAGCAGAAGCATCTGGCGATGGTGACCCTGGGACATGATATTTTCTATGAACTGGCATCTTTAGCTAGGGTGCTCCTCTGCTCGCTAACCAGGAAGTTGGTGGTCTGCTATTACCCATGTTTCTTGATTCCTGAATTATGCTGGAATTCTCTAGAATATCTGCTGGAAGTAAATATTTACTTAGCACGTCAGATCGTTTTTAATTGAACAAATTTTTCTGTCTTGAACTTGCCTGTGGTTAAGGTCCCGTCCCCCCCCCCCCCCACCACCGCCCCATGTCTCTGTTTCCCCAGGGAGAAGTTATTCTTCAAATCAACAAAAAGACACAAAAGTTCCTTGCTCTTTCAGGCAGTGAGCATATAAAAGTTGTTCACCTCTTTGTTCAGTTGTAGGTTAACTGATCAGACAGCCGTCAGATACATTAAAATTGAATTCAATGTTTTTTCAGCTGATCTGTTAACTCTTATTTGCCAGAGTGAGTCTTCTAAAACTTGTTCCTGTGTTTGTTTACTGAAGTATTTTTATACAACTTCTTCATATTAAATTTACAATGTTAAATAAAATAGTAACTTCTAAAACAGTTCCTGACTGAAAGTAGGTGTCCTGAGCTTTTGATAGAATTATTTGGTGTCTGGGGAAGAAGGGCACGTGTGTGTGTTTAAAATTAGTGTATATTTATTAAAAATTACAGACTTGAATTTGACTTCACAGGAACTAGAATGCCTGTTCATTAATATGTTAATACTCTTTTGTTAATTGCTGCTCTTCTGCAGAATAGAGATTATCTATTTTACAGGTTGAGGACTTGATAATTTGGACTTAAACCATCAGACTTTAAAGCCCATGCACTTTTCTCTACCTGGCTACCTAGTGGATTGACTATTAAGTTTAATATTCATCTAACCATTTTCTTTAGTCCAGTAGGAAATTAAGACATTTATAACATAGTTACCTTTTTCATTTTCTTTATTTAGAAAGCTATTTGGAGGTTATGGATTATAAGCCCGAACCTGAACTCCTCAGTGAGAGCTCAGAACGTCTCTTCTCCTTTGGAGTGATAGCAGATATTCAATATGCTGATTTGGAAGATGGCTATAATTTCCAGGGAAACAGAAGGAGGTACTACAGACACAGTCTTCTTCACTTACAGGGTGCTATCGAACACTGGAATCAAGAACGCAGCCCGCCCCGTTGTGTGCTTCAGCTTGGAGACATCATCGATGGATACAATGCGCAGTACAAAGCATCAGAAAAGTCACTGGAGCGCGTCATGAACACATTCCAAATGCTGAGAGTCCCTGTTCATCACACGTGGGGAAACCACGAATTCTATAATTTCAGCAGAGACTATTTAACAAACTCCAAACTTAACACAAAGTTTCTGGAAGACCAGATTGCCCACCATCCTGAGACTGTGCCCTCGGAGGATTATTACGCGTATCATTTTGTACCATTCCCTAAATTCCGCTTCATTTTACTCGATGCTTATGACATGAGTGTCTTGGGCGTGGATCAGTCTTCTCCAAAATACCAGCAGTGTCTGAAGATACTGAGGGAGCACAACCCAAATACGGAACTGAATAGTCCTCAAGGTGAATTATTCCTTTGAGCTGAGAATCTTATACATTGTCTTTAAATTCTTCAGCTACCTTTTATTCAGCAGGAAGATGGATGATAAGGTAAAAGTATACTGTCCTGTTGTTCAGGGTCAGGATTTCTCACTCGCCTCAAGGCACATGGAGTGGTGGCAGTTGGTTCAAGATTCATTTATGTAGCAGATGTCTGAGGGCCTAATATTCTGGCCGGGCACTTTCACTAGGGCACCTCTTCAGAGTTATAGGCAGTACTGACAGCACCGCTTTTTTGTGGACCGAGTGGAGGAAGCAAGAGAAGAAAGTGTGCAGGACAGATAATAAACGAAAGAGAAGTGATAAACGCCACCAAGAAAATACAGTATAATATTACAGAAAAGGACTAGAGGTACCATTGTAGTTAGTTGGCCAGAAATAGCTTCTCTAAGGAGAAAAGCATTTCAGCTGAAACCTGAGTGAGAAGGAGTCATCATCCTTTGGAAGAGTGGGTGGAGCATAGTGTTCAAGACAAAAACAAACGCAGAGATGCAAAGCAGAGTAAGACCTTGTTAGTGAAGCACGCACAAGGGTCTGGGGGTGAAAGTGACTTTATAGTGACTCAGTGGACGTGAAAACAGTCTATTTTGTATTCAGTGTAACGAGGAGTAAGGGAAGTAAGCAGAGGAGTATTGAGATCAGGAGTAAGACACAGCGTGATTTACATTGCTCTAAATTCTTTTAGTTCCCTATTTTAAGTCAACTGCTGCCGAGTATTCCTGAAGAAAAAAGCACAAGTCTCCCCCCTGGTAGCTAAGTTTGGATGCCCGAGTGAGAGTAGTGTTGATGTTTGATGGGTGTAAATGACTGGATTTGTTTCAGGACTTCGTGAGCCCCAGTTTGTCCAGTTTAATGGTGGATTTAGCCCAGAACAGCTGAACTGGCTGAATGCAGTTCTTACATTCTCGGACAGAAACCAAGAAAAGGTGGTGATTGTGAGTAAGTATTTACATGATTCTGTTACTCTGGCATTTTAGAGAATGGGTTTAATTAAAGCATACTAACAATATTGAGATGTCTCTTTTTTATAAAATAAAAGCTTAGTTTAAAACTCTTTGTTGAGAAACAATCTGAATATAAAATTAATGTTTAGGAATTGTAAAATAAAAAGGAGAAAAACATGTATTAGAGATTGTGATTTGGCCTTTTAGGTTTCAAAGTAGAATTTCCCCAAATAGGATCAATTTGTGTAGCGATGTGTGTAAGTAAAAAATTCCAGTCCGGCCCCGGCCCACGTCTCAGCCTCAGGGGTCCTGCTGGTGGGTGCAGTGGCCTCTGCTGCCCACTGAGAGCAAAGCTGGGGTCCCAGGAGACAAGTGTGAGAGGACTGCCTGGCAGGACTGTGAATCCTCCATGTGGTTGCAAGGAAATAAGTGTGTTGTTTTCACTTAGAGTTATTTTTTGCGGCATACTGCCACCAGAGATCATAGGAACCTGGAGGTGCTTAAAGTACACTCAGATGTAGATGTGTGCGGGTGTTTATGCACATTCTCACGCACACACATGAACTGAATTTGGGTTGCGGTATGTCTGGTGTACGTGGTGTGGGGGCTGAGATTAGTTCTCCTGTTTAAAATTGACATTGCCTGAAGATTGGACTGAGGGGCATGGGGATGGCATGCCCTTCTGGCTGTTGTTTCTGTGATCCATGTGACTGGACAAATGTTCAGTGTACACACTGCAGTTTTCTTATGTTGTATCAAATGAAACTGTGAACATGAAGTCCTTTTGAAAGTGACAAGCTTTTCAGATAGTTGGTAATATAAAATTATATCCAAGGAATTCCCAGGTTGTCCAGTGGTTAGGACTTCGCGCTTTTCACTACTGAGGCCTGGATTCTATGACCACTGGTGGGGGAACCAAAATCCTGCACGCCACGTGGGGCAGCCAAAAAATAAATTATATTTCTGTAAATCAGTTTTTACTTCTCTGTCTTTCACTGATGTGATAAGATGGTGCACGAGATGGTGTTTTATTCTTAAATTTTATTCAGAATAAAGTGTTTCTAAAATATCAAATGTCATTCAAGGCTTGGAAAATTAAATAAGGTGCCCTCAGGGGTGATAGCCCTGATGTGACACTCTTTGGTTCTGTAATAAGTGGTCTCCAGAATGGGATACTTCTTGTCTCTGCTTCTTAGTTTTTGCTGCCAAAGTGTACCTGTTAATTTTACCTGTACTGAGTGTACGAAATGTACCTGTACTTAATACTCTGATGTCTTTGAACCCAAAGATATTGAACCACGTAGCTCACGGCGCGCGGCTCCTGAGTCGAGCCCCTTTGTCATCTCTCCCTCTGTGTTCCCGTTTCTTTGTGCTTCTCTCCGTGCACATGTCTGCATTAGCTTCTGATAGGTTTCTTCCATTTCGCTCTCAGCTCAGAGGCCAGGTAAACAAACCTGTAATAACTGAGTGCCTTGGGTTTTCTTTAGCAAAGTTTAAAATGGCTAATAGACATTTTATTTTGTTTCTTCACTTTCATTTTGGCTACTCAGTGGTATTTGGCCTACTCAAGTTTTGGCCATTCAGTTGGAAGGACGGAATTGCTATTAGTTGAGATATGGAACCACGGCAGTAGGAGGGGTTTCGGGTGAAGAATTCAGGAGTTCATGTTTGAAAATATTTTCCAAGCGTCAGATGCCTCTTAGACATCAGGAGAGAGACTGAGTAAGCATTGTGGACATACTTGTCAGAAACTTGGAGTCGAAGTTTGGGTTGGATATCTAAATGCGGAAGTTGAATAGACCTGATGTTTAAAATCGTAAATTACTAAGAGGTCACTATGCTATTAGGGGTAGATAGTGTAGTGTATCCCGAGGAGCAAGCATTCGGGCAGCCCGGGTAGGACCCAGAGAAGTGAGACTGCAGTAAAGGAGGGTGAGTATCAGGAGCAGTCAAGGTTGGGAGAAGAGTAGGGGCGTGGTGGTGTTCTGGAGCCAAGTATTTCAAGGAGAAGGGGACAAGTGACTGTGTCAGACACCACTGGGACTTGATAGATGTGTCCAGCATAACGGTGGGTCTAGAAAGTCACGTGGCCTCCTTGGACTCTCAGCCCTTATCACAGCTCGAGAGTGGTGGTGGTGATGGGGTGTGTGTGTCTCTCTGTCTGTGTGCCAACCCTCTGTTACCGCCTCCCTTTTTTTTTTTTTAATAAACTAATAGTTTTTAAGCAGAATAAAAATATTCAGAATAAAAATAAATGGTAGCAGAGAAAGAAAGTGATTTACTGGGAAGAAGTAAAGACCAGTGAGCTATAGTGCCCATCCTTGGGCATGAACCCGCACCTGCCATGTGATGTGGCCTCACACGTGTCTTGGCATCGAGAATCTGAAGTTCTGCCTCTGTCTCCTGGGGAAGCTAGTGTGAATGTTCCCTGCTCTAACTTAGTTTTCTCGTGTACAATGGCTGTGACCATCTTGACCTGGAAGTGTTTAAAGTGGCACAAGTCAGTTCTTTATAAAACATCGAGTATACAAATGACATATAATCCATGGGCGCCTCCCTAGACTGTTCTGTTACTTCTGAGCAGCTCGTTCTGTGTGTGTGACACTCATATACATGTAGGAAAGTTGGCAAGACTGGATTCCAGCATGGCATCTGCCTGACCGGTGGCTGCCTTTGCTGACCGCCCTGCCCAGGTCGCCCTCCGTCTCCCCTGGTGTTAGTACATCTTGAGACCCTAGGCCGTAGATCTCGGATTTCTGCCTGTACAGCGGCTGCTGTCCCCTTGGGTATGAACCGTCTCCCCCTTCTTTATGCTCCAGAGACGTGGCTGTAGAGTATCTAGTTTTTTGCGGATGTTGATTCTCTCTGTTCTCAGTCCAGGATGAGTAGCAGTACACATTTTCTTTTTCCTGAGTACTCGTTGTTAGCCTGTTTTTTGTGAAAGAGGTATTTCTTGATTGGTTCATAACTCTTCTTCTCTTAAACAGGCCATCTTCCCATTTACCCCGAGGCCTCTGACAGTGTGTGCCTGGCCTGGAATTACAGAGACGCCCTGGCGGTCATTTGGTCTCACAAGTGCGTGGTGTGCTTCTTCGCCGGCCACACTCACGATGGCGGCTACTCTGAGGACCCTTACGGTGTGCACCACGTCAACATAGAAGGGGTTATCGAAACAGCTCCGGACAGCCAGGCCTTTGGCACCGTTCACGTCTATCCTGACAAAATGATGTTGGAAGGGAGGGGCAGAGTTCCACACAGAATTATGAATTACAGGAAGGAATAAGCCTTCCTTCCATTTTTGGTCTGATTTTGTTTACTTTTATAGACAGAGACTGACTTGGCTTTGTGGTTTTGTTTGCCCCCCATTCCCCAAGACTCAGTCTCGTTATTTAGGATTCTATTTGCATAACAGATAGCCATAAATGGCTTCAATGTGTGTTAGCTCGTAAGATACTCTGAAGCGTTATTTTTGGGTAATATATCCCATGCTGAAAATTGGAAAGAAGATGAATGAAAGTAGCCTGAGTAAAGCAGGGAGGAGACTGAGGTGGGAAGGTGGATATAATCCTCAAAACAGACACTATTTAGCCTTACCTGAGATGTTTTTTACTTTTTACGAGGAGAATGTATTCATTCACTGTGTTAGCCATGTAACTTAAAATTCACAATAAAAAAGTAAAATAAGCCCAGGTAAACTTTTTCCGTTTACCCAGCTGTGTGAATGAGCTGTGGACACTTTTTGCTTATAGAACCCATCATATTTGTATTTTTATGGGTTTATGCTATTTTGTAAGCCAAAAAGATCACCAGTTGCCTCACAGGTGAACAAATGGCACCTCCGTTCACACAGGTAGATGTGTGGTCTCCTTGCACACCTCCTGTGATTTCAGCCAAAGCAGGACCGAGCGCCAGTGTGACTGTGCCTGCCATCCTGCCTGTCTGGGCCCCCAGCCGGTGCTGTGTGAGACTGTAGTAGGTAAATGAATTTACCCCTGACTCCTTTCATAGACAAGTGGGGTGTTTTTAACTGAGTTGTCATATATTCTGAGGCTTGTTTGCAAAAACATTTACTCAGTGGCAGATGAGGACTGTTCGAGTGTACAGAAAGTGTGCTTCAGGGCCTAAGGAAGGGGACGACAACAGCCAGTGCTAGTCAGCGTAGTGTGCCTGCTGAGTACCAAGGCACTGTGGGGTACAGCATATGCGTTTCCCCTGGCTGCTGTGACAAACTTCCCCAAACTCGGTGGCATAAGCTGTGTGTGTGTTCTCTGACAGTTCCAGAGGTCATAAGTCTGAAAACATCTTCACTGGGCTGAGAGCACCATGTCGTCAGGGCCAGGGACTCTGGGGGAGACTGCTTCCTGGCCATTTCCAGTTTCCAGAACTGCGTGGCTTGCTGTCCTTGGCTCACGGCCCCGCCCTCTGCAGAGACAGCCTCACGGCTTTCTCCAGCCTCTTGCTGCTTTATTGTCAACGTGCCTTTCTCCTCTTCTGTCTGTGTGGTCAGGTCTCCCCTTGCCTCCCTCTTGTAACAGTGAGGGCATTGAGCGCTCACCCAGACAGTCCCCATCTCAAGATCCTTAATCACACCTGGGAAGTGCATACTGTGGTGTAACATTCATAAGAATTGGGATCCGGTTACGTCTGAGGCCCTCTATTCACTTTACAGACTTGGCGATAATGTGCTCTCTGCACAGTGTCAAGCACTGCTTGGAGGCTGGGTAGGAATTTGGAATTTGAAAATAAGTCTGTTTCTTCATTTCTTGACTAATAGTTATATATACAAAACCATAAATACACACCATAAGTGTACGCTAGAACGCTGAAATCCTTTATATAAGGGGACAAACTACCAGACTCTTCACTCTCCTGACATACAGTTGGTGCTAATACTGTTTGGGTCAAATATTTCCTAAATCTCAGGAAACTCTCTTTACTATGGAGTTTGATGCCTGCGTACCATCAAACTACGGAATTTGATGCCATCAACTAAAAGGGTTGTATCGGGGTGCTTTAAAACAGCGCTGACCCACAGAAACAACATGTGAGCCACCTTGGTAATCTGAAATATTTCAGCAGGCACATTTTAAGAAGTACACAGAAACATAAAAGTAATTTTCATAATATAATTGTGTATTCCAATACATCTCATGTTATTTCAACATGTAATCAATATAAAAATATTTTACATTCTTTTTATACTAAGTTTCAAATGTAGTGTGTGTTTTATGCTTATAATCCATCCATTTGGACAATAACTTTTCATTGGAAAAACTTGGGTCTGTATTTAGGTACAAAATTTAAAGTTGAAGAAGTGGATTCACATAATTCAGTTGTTCCAAACAAGCTTAAACCAAGTGTTCCAAATACATGTATCAGTTTCCTCATAATTGATGTTTGTAAATTAAAACAAAAAATTAAAACTTCTTCAGTAAGTACATTTCAGGTGCTCAATACACCATGTGGCTTGTGGTCGCCAGATGGTGCAGCTCTGAAGTGATCTCTCCAGAGCTACTTCTGACATTTGTTAAGGATGTGTGTATAGATTTTGGTCTGACTTTTCAATTACATGGTAATTAATATTCCCTATCTGCTTCTTTTTGGTCCCAAATTCCTTTATTCTAACTAACTTTCCTTTTTTTCCAAGACATAGTTGTTCACTTTGTTCACACAAAGTCCTCATTTAATTCACGGCACCTCATTTAATTCATGGTACCAGTCCAGTCTAACGATGTTAGTTCAAGGGCATAGCTCTCTCCTAAACTCCTATCTATCATCCAAACCCTGCTTCCCTCTGTTACCCTGTGCAGAGGACTTTATGTTTGGAATGCTCTCATTTTATCTACTTTAATCTTCACAATTATATAAATAAGTAGGCAGGCTGGTATTTACAGATAAAGAATTATCCAAAAGATAATTTCAATTATCTTTGGAATTCTTTAATTACAAAGAATTAAAGTAGATTTATATATTTGTCCAAGTCACATGGATAGTGATGAAGCAGAGTTGGAATTCATCTTTCTTAACTTTCCTACTACAGTATGATAAAACAATGTCAGATCCTTCTCTTACTAGTCCCATCCAGTCCTGTGTTGGTTCTTAGGATTAAAAAAAAAAAAAAATTCATCTCTAGTAGTAACTGAAATAAATTCCTAGGAAGTCAGCTTGTTACAACCATGTTTATAAAAAATCAAGAACTCTCATTTTAAGAACAGGATTCTTCATTTAAATCACCGTCTTGCAATGATCTGGCCAGGAGGAGCGCATCTCCTTGTTTATATATATGTAGACCCAGGAGATAAACGGGAGAAAAGCAACTGTGGTAGCAATGGCCAGCTGAATTCTTCCACCACCTGGAGCCCTACAGACACACAAAAATGATTAGAAACAAAAATCCAATAAAAATAATGATTTGGTTTGGTAACAAATATGAAGACTGAATTTAATACATCACTGCATTTTTATACAGTTTTTAATTTTTTTAATTGGAATATAATTCTTGTAGTTCTTTATATGTTCCTACTGCAAATCCTTTTTTTTTTTTTTTTTAATGTGTATTCTATATAGCTTTTCCTGCTCACTTAATGTCTTGTGAGGAACTGAGATCATTGATTAAGCAGTGTTAAAATGGATCCTCACCTAATGATTTTAGTGTCCTGTTGAGGAAAACTTTTTCTCCTCAAGATTTTGAAGATACTAAATTATCTTTTCTAAAAGTTTCATCGTTTTGATTTTTACATTAGATCTATAATCCACCTAGAATCGATTTTTATGAAAGTTGTAGGGGTTGTTTCTCTTTTTTCTGTATTGATACTCAATTGGTCCATCACTATTTATTGTAAAGATTACCCCAGAGTGCTACCATTGTCCTAAATCAAGGTTCTATATGTACATGGAACTGTTCTAGACTCTTGTTTCATTCATTTATCCTTTTGCCAGTATGGATTTATCGTATACTCACAAAGAATCACTTAGGTGTTCTTTAATATTGAGATCTTTAATTTCTCCCATAATGTTTTATAGTTTTTATAGTTTTGCTTGGTAGGGATTTTGCATATCTCTGCTATATTTAGTCCTGGGGTGCTGATATTTTGATATTATAAATGGTAACTTTTTATTTTTATCATTTTCTGTTATTGCTGATTAAAAATAAGATTTTAGTAAATTGACATAGTATCCAGCAATCATGCCAAAGTCACCTATTTGAAGAAACTTTTAGATTTTTAAAAAATTTTCTACATATGTAATTAATGTTATCTGTGAATAAGGAAAATTTAATTTTTCCCTTCCAATCCTTGGGCCTTTTCTTTCTTTTTCTTGCCTTATTGTACTGGCAAGGACAAGAGCTAGAACAGTGGTGAGAAGTGGCAGCAGTGGCCACTTCTCACTCCTGATCTCAGAGGAAGTATTCAGCGGCTCACCATTAAGGGTTGATCTTTGGTATAGCTACCCTTTATCAGGCAGCTCAGTGTTAAACAATCTCCCTGCAATGCAGGAGACACGAGTTTGATCCCTGGGTCCAGAAGATCCCCTGGAGAAGGAAATGGCAACCCACTCCAATATTCTTGCCTGGGAAGTTCCATGGACAGGGGAGTCTGGTAGACTACAGTCCGTGGATTCATAAAGTGTCAGACACGACTTAGCGACTGAACAACCACCACCCTTTATCAGGGTAAGTCTGTTTCTATGAGTTTTTATTATAAGTGGTTATTGGATTTTATCAAATGTTCTTTTTGCATAGATATTTTTTTCTTTCCATTAATCTGATGAAAAACATTGCTTGGTTTTCAAATGTTAAACTAACTATTCCTAGGAAAAAACCAACTTGGTGGTTGTGTCATGAATTGCAGGACTTGATTTGCTAATTTGTTTAGGGTTTTTCCGTCTGTGGTCATGAATGAGACTGCTGTATAATGTCTTTTTTTCTTTCCTTTTTTTGGGTGGTAGGAGTAACATTCTTGTCAAGTTTTGGTATCCAGATTATTCTGCCCTCAACAAATAGACTGGAAAATATTCCTTCTTTTTCTGTTCTCTGAAAGAAGTTTGTTTAAGTTTGTATTATTTCTTCTTTAAATATTAGGTAGAATTCTGCAGTTAGGCCATTTAGAGTTTTCTTTTAGGAAAAGTTACCTACTCAATTTCTTTAACAGTGATGAGACCATTCTGAGTATTTCTTACTTTGTCAGTTCTGACAAATTGTATTTCAGTGAATTTGTGCATTTCATCTACATTTTCATATTTATTGGGAAAAAGTTGTTAATAATCTCCTCTTATGATTTTTGCAGTGTCTGTTGCATGGGTAATAACTTTCTTTATCAGTCCTGATTATTGGTGTTTTGTGCCTTCCTTTCCTTGCTCTAATTATTTTTACCTTTTTAGTCTTGCCAGGGTTTATCAATATTATTAATCATTTCAGAGAATGAAATGTTGATTTTTTTTAAATTTCATTGGTTTCTGCTTTTGTGTTTATTTTCTCATTATTTCTTTGGGCTTATTTTGCTGTTATTTTCCTTACTTCTTTGGAAAATTCTTAACTTCTTGGAAGCTTAACTCATTGATTTTTCAGCCTTTTTTTTTTTTCTAATATATGTATTTAAGGCTATAAATGACCCCATAAGCATGCTTTTTAGCCACCATCCCACAAATTTTAATATGTAGTGTTCTCTTTATCACTTAGTTCAAAATATTTTCTAATTTTCATTGTGATTTTTTCCAGATGTTCTTTGGAAGTGTATTTCCTGATTTCCAAACATACAGTGGTTATATAATTATTATTTTTGTTAATGATTTCTAGCTTAATTGTACTGTGGTCAGAGAACATGCTCCATATTACAGTTCTTTGAAATTTGTTGGGACTTATTTCATGCTCAACATGAAGTCTTTTTGTAAATATTCAATGTTTACTTGAAAAGAATGTGAATTCTGTCCTTCTTGGTGCTAGTGTTCTATACATGTCCATTAGGTCAATTTTTTTATTGTGTAGCTAGTCTTCTATATCTTTATTGATTTTTAAAATCTTCTTGTTCTGTTAGTAACTGGAAAAAGTGTATTAAAGTCTCCCAAAATGATTGTTAATTTTTCAGTTTTTCTTTTTTGGCTTGTCAGTATTTATTTTATCTATTTTGAGGCTATGTTAATTATATATGCCTTTTATTAATAAGTGGTGTTGAGATCACCAGAGAGCCAAAGGGGAAAAAGATAATATTGCATCCATTCTTTTTGCCATTATACTAGGATAAATTCTAAACAGGTCAAAGATTTAAAT
Organism: Bos javanicus; assembly: GCF_032452875.1. Lineage (NCBI taxonomy): Eukaryota > Metazoa > Chordata > Mammalia > Artiodactyla > Bovidae > Bos > Bos javanicus. The sequence continues at coordinate 31,135,207 of NC_083886.1, forward strand.
GTAAAAATGAAACCATACATGTATTAGGAGAAAACTTAAGTAAGTTACTTAAAACCTGAGAGGAGGGAAAGTTTTCCTACCTGTGACTCCAGATCCAGAAGCAGTAAGGGAATGGATTGATCAGTTTGGATACATTAAAGTTTTTTTTCATGGCAAAGCATACTTTGCATGAGTAGAGTAAAAGGACAATAAAAGCAAAAAAGAATGTTCATCTTATATCACAGACAGAGGGTTAATAGCCCTAAAGAGCTTCTAAAAGTACAGAAGACCAACTGCCTTAGAAACTGGTTAAACCTACATCTCTCAGAGATGAACTAAGGTGTCTAGAAAAAGAAATGCAGATGGCTCTTCATCACACGAAAATATGCTCACCTTATGCTCACCTTATGCTCACCGTAAGAAAAATGCAAGTGAAAGCTACTACCCGTTTCTCAACTAACCAATTAGTAAGACTTCAAAAATTTGACAATACACTCTGTTGGTACCGTTTTTACTATCAAGCGATTGGATACAGTCTGAACAGTAGAGGGCTGGATGCATATACCGTGGACATATCAACATAAGGAAGGTCTTCATATACCACAGAATGATCTCCAGGATGTGTAAGGGTAAAATGAAGAATACAATTGTGTATAATGTGCTTCCACTTTATCTAACAGTGAATGCATGTATTTGCTCCATTAAGAAAGCATGGAAGGATAAACCACAAAGTAGAAAAAAGGTTTACCTGTAGAGGAAAGGGGGGAGTTAGGTTTCGGGGATAGAGAAGTTAGAGCCCTTTGAATGTCCTCTGTTCTGTAGATCTGTATGTAGAACCATATAGATATTTTACATAATTATAAAACAATATATTTTAAATAAAATATCCCTAGAAATTTAAAGTAAAATGAAATAAACTATGTATTCACTTGGTGAGATTAGCATACAGAGTAACTATTCCACGTAATTTGAATGTGCATCCCTTAAAGAGATATTCCCTAAGAACAACAACACAAAGTGCCTATTTTCCATAATTATATTGTTATTCTGATTGTGTATTGTCAGATAAGTCAGATGAGTTATGTTGAGGTATCTATGTAAAAATATATATACATATAGATACTTTATATGTATTTTATATACTCATGTATGCATATACATTTATGACACAATACATACACGTGTGTGTATACACACATACATATGTACATACATGTGAATTTCCTACTTCTAACCACTAAAAAGAATGAACTCAACCCAGTAGCAGTGAGCACCGTTTATACCCAGAATGTGACTTCTAAATACTATTAGCTACCAAAAGTAATGAAGGCTTTTGGGGAAAATGGTTGATTCCAGGTCTGTGGCATAAAATGTACATCTTAGCGTGGAACATTTTGTCAGAAAGCAAGGAAGCAATCAAAATTTACTAAGACCCAAAAAACTAAAAGTTTACTAGGATCATGTTAAACTTCTGGAGCCAACGTAAATAAGTGCCACTGATCAAAGATGGAACAGTTTAAGCAACTGCCGTGGATTGAAAAAACATCAAGTATGTTGAGATCTATGACTTCATAATGGTACTGTTAAATAAACAAAACTCACTGGTCACTTTTGGAAGATGCCCGGCAAGAAAAACTCATTATTCTGAAAAATGGGAAATTAAGAGAATCAACTCCTTTTCCTCTTACGATTTGTATCTGAGTAGTCAAATAATTGATAAGTAGAAGTTTTAGAAGTTTTCCAGGAAAAGAAATGATATAATTAGAGTATCAGCATTCTGCAACTCAAATGAATTAGTGGGTTTAGGCAATGGTCATCAAAATGTTATAATAATGTTACAGAGAAACATCTAGGTGTGATGTACATTGTGATGGAAGTACATACCACCACCCATGAAGTGGTCTTGCTTGGTGGTGGTGGTGATGGTGGTGGTGGTGGTGATGGTGACGATGATGATAAGAAGAAAAGAAGAAGACAACAACGATGACCAGCCTGTGCCTAAGCCTGTGATCTCACCACCAGTTGATAGGAAATACGGAGCACAGAGGAACAAGCATTTATACGGTTGTGGAAATGTAAACATTGGCTGCACAACTCAATACTGAATAATTACTGTTTTATTTTTGTGTGTGTGATGGTGGTAGAGTGGTTATTTTTTAAGTGCTTACCTTTTAGAGATACATACTGAAATACATAAAACAATATGATGTTTGAGATTTATTTCAAAATAATCAGGATAGTGATAGATGATACAAGATTGGATATATAATAAATGTTGAAAATGGGTGATGAGTACATCTGATTCATTATATTAGTCTCTCTGCTTTTGAATATGTTTAGATATTTCAAAATAAAAAAACAAAAATTTTTTCATTACCAGAAACAGTCCTCTACTCTAATGCTGATTTTAAAGTCTACTTTTTAAAATTAAAATGTCTATACAGGCTTTCATGTGGTTGGTGTTTGTATACTGTGATTTTTCCACCTGTTGACTTTCAATCTTTCTGATTCTGTGTACTTAAGAGTTCTCTTTTGTAAGCAGTGTTTGGTTGGGTTTTTAACCTTTTTATCCATTTTGAAAATCTTTGAATCTTTATTGGAATATTTACATTTAATGTAATTTATCATATATTTGAATGTAATTCTCTATCTTAACATCTGCTTCCTGTTTCCCCATCTGTTCTGTGTTTTTCTCTTCTCCTTTCCTGCCTTCTATACTCCTTTTCTCTTAGTGGTTACCTCTTATTTTTCTAAGATTTTTTAAATATTATTTTTCTTAATTATTTTTCTAATAATCTAAGGTTTTCTCTTAGATTATTACCACATGAATCCTTGACTTATCAAAGTCTGATATAAGTTAGTACTTTTACCCTTCCTAGATAATTCAAGGACCCCAGACTGCTTTAGCTCCATTTTTTTCCCTTCCAACTTACATGCTCAGTTGTCATGCATTTTTCTTTTTCTATTACTGTTTTACAAAGTTAATATTCACGTATATATACCTCCAGTTTTATATTTTATTTGCTACTCTCTTTTCCTCTATCTCCGAGCTTCCTTTTGAGATCACTTTCTCCCTGAAGGACACCCTCTTAGACTGGCAGCTCCCTGCGATGACACAGAAAACTGGGGTTGTGGTATTCACAAAAGTATAAGTGATCATGAAACACTGAGGCAACTATTGTTAGCTTCCCCTACAGAAAGGGAAGATTTCTCTCAAAAGATTCCTGTTTACATTTGTGTCAACATTCTCATTCACCTACTTGAGCACATCTGATTTTAACTGATGGGTCGAAAACTTACTTTGAAGAGCTGTGGCACAGGCCCAGCCATGCTGTGATGATCACGAGACCAAACAGCTCCCTACAAAATAGCAGAGATTTCATTTTTTTTGAAGAGGCTGTAAGTGAGATGCATATCATTCCATTTTCTCCCTGACACTTGATTCTGCTGATTGTCTGATGACTTCCTCCAAGATACAGAGCATCTACAATGACACTTGATTCTGCTGATTGTCTGATGACTTGCTCCAAGATACAAGCATCTACAAAATACTTTCAAGTCTGGCCATGACTCATAAATTACTTTTGTCAGACCCTTTAAAGAACCCTATATGAAAATAAATTTCATCTTATGAGGCAGATAGGAACTTCATGATTGTTTCCCAATTTATAGATGAACAGAGAAACAACTACAGTCAAGAAGATAATCCCAGATTTGACCAGGCACTCTCTTCATATTGTCTTAGAGGGGTCAGTGTTAGGCAGGTTGAGCTCAAATCAGTAGTTCAAGTACACACTGTAGGAGATCAGGTCATGTCTTAGAGGACAGGGATGATTTGTCGAATGAGTCAGTCTAATGATTTGGGGGTGGGTATATGCCTCTAGCAGAAAAGGCAATGGCACCCCACTCCAGTACTCTTGCCTGGAAAATCCCATGGACGGAGGAGCCTGGTAGGCTGCAGTCCATGGGGTCGAGAAGAGTCGGACACAACTGAGTGACTTCACTTTCACTTTTCACTTTCTTGCGTTGGAGAAGGAAATGGCAACCCACTCCAGTACTCTTGCCTGGAAAATCCCGTGGATGGTGGAGCCTGATGGACTGCCGTCTATGAGGTTGCAGAGTCGGACACGACTGAAGTGACTTGGCGGCAGCAGCAGCATATGCCTCTAGAAATATTTGTTTAAAGGTTGTATCTTCCACACAGAGTAGAAAATAATTGTATTTGGCCAAGTACCACTTGGAAGCCCCTCTGATTTCACTGACTCTCGTTGGCTTCAAGTAGATGGGGATTGATTCAAACCATCTGGTCTGCATTCCCATCCCCAACCTGATCTAGTTTCCAAAGATTAGGGCCTGTAACAGCAGCACAAAACCAGTGGGACTTAACCTACAGGACTCTCAATCTTGGTGTTGGCAGATGTTAGCAGTGGGACAGAAAGGAAAGGAATGGGGGCTCTTTGTGAGGCCAGGGAATCAAGGGTGGGGGGAAGCAGAGGAAAAGATGATGAAAGCCGGTGGGGAGGGGGGGAAGCAGTGGAAGAGGTGACAAAACAAGAGCCAGTGATGGTGACAGAGGGTGCAGAGGACAGGAGATGTACAAGGGCAAGGCTGGCAGAGGTCCCCCTCTGAGGAGGCCAGTTAACCGTGTAAGAGGTGGCTTGTACCAGGACTGAACCCGGATGCTGACGGAGTTTTCACCTCATTAGATTGGACTGAACATTATGGCATCACAAGGGGGGCCAAGGTCCAACTGCCTGATGGTAATATAAGGTGATGCGTAGCAACTATCACAGAGTGTGGTAGGCAGTGCTGGGTTTAAATCCCGGCTCCAGCTCTGTCACTGCCTCAGTTTCTTTAGCTTGTAAAGGAGATACCTTCCCTGCCCCTTGAAGTGTAAAGTTAAGTCGCTCAGTTGTGTCCAACTCTTTGCGACCCCATGGACTGTAGACCACCAGGCTCCTCCGTCCATGGGATTCTCCAGGCAAGACTACTGGAGTGGGTTGCCATTTCCTTCTCCAGGGGATCTTCCCGACCCAGGGATCGAACCCAGGTCTCCCGCATTGCAGGCAGACGCTTTAACCTCTGAGCCACCAGGGAAGCCCTCCTCAAAGTATTGGGGGAGTTAAATCACCAAGATAAGGTGTTGTGAAGACACAAATTTCCCAGTTCTTCCCCATCCACCCCAAACTGTGAAAACCACCACTCACTCACCTGCCTTCCTCTTCATGCAAGAGGTTCTGTTTCTTATGAAGCAAGAGGTTGTATGCCAAGCTGATAGCCCACAGGACACAAAGGAATATGTGTATTGCAGACACACTCTTCCAAATAAAGTTACCTAAAAACATATCCTGGTGCTGTTAATCATGGAACCACGCCCCAGAGAAACAAGATTTCTTTGTATTGGCTTTTCATCTGCCTTCAGGGAAAGCATACAGAAAAGGCTGGGGGTTTTTTGGCTGTTGTTTTGATTTGTCCTCAAATCAAAAGGTTAAAACAGAAGTGAAAACAATACTTATAAACTTAAGTGGACATTTATTATTTTGGTTGTCCATAATCTCTCATTCGGATGCTGACGACCTGTCTTTTCTCTGGGGAACCACCCTTCCCACACTCTCACACATGTTCCAGTGTCCCAGACGACTGGACACTAACAAGGGCAATGTATTCCGTCCCTTTGGTGACAGTGATTTGTCTCAGGATGAACAGATAACCAATCAGGAGCACCAGCTCCATCCTGAGCTTTTGCGGAGCGATCAGGGAAGTGGATTCTAGATTCTGTTGGACCTAGCATGGTGAAGCTGTGACCTTTGAGCGGCAGGGCCACCACGTGGAGCCCAGGGCTGAAGTGCAGCTGATGTGCAACTAAGACTGCAGAGAAGTGTAAGTTCTGAGCCGCCACCGGTGCCTGAAGCCAGCACTGCCTCAGTCTTTTCAGTAAAGGATCCCAGTACATCTCGCTTCAGCTTATAGGCCATTTGAGTTGAGTATTTTTTCCTTGCTTGCAACTAACAGAGCCCTAATGGATACACCTTAAAGATGTAAACAGAGTTCTAGAGGGCTGTACAAGGAGCCTGTACATCTGGGCCACGGGAGTTTTCCCCACCCAGGCAGGAATCATTCGTCTTTATTCTAAGGCCCTGAGAAATTTCCAGCCCCATTAGTAGAAGCTGATTTAAAGAAAGTGAAGAATAACCTGCAGGACTGATATTCTCCACTAATAAGAAAATATTAGTAAACAGTGAAAAAATTTTTTCTGCTATAAGACACTTATAGAATAAAACTGTCCAATTTAGGTTTAATGAATTTTTAGGGCCGTAAAAGGTGAAGCAGCTATGTTTTGCCCCTGACTGAGGTTGGTGACCTGTGGCCCATACAAGCCAGCTATTTTAAGTGAATGTTTTATATGTATTCTCACCTGGGATATATATGTGTAAGGAGTCCAAGGAGAAAGTTATGAGACAAATACACGATAAAGCCTCTGTGTTATACAGCCATTCATTGACTCAACAAGCGTTGGGTACATGAGTTAGACATGATCCTGCTTTTAAAGGGCCTACAGTCTAGATGGAGGAAACATATATAAAAGTGTGCAGGAAATTGCTGGAGTTACTGTGATGGATTCCCTGGTAGCTCAGATGGTAAAGAATCTACCTGCAATGCAGAAGACCCAGGTTCGATCCCTGGGTCGGGAAGATCCCCTGGAGAAGGAAATGGCAACCCACTCCAGTATTCTTGCCTAGAAAATCCCATGGATGGAGGAGCCTGGCAGGCTACATTCCATGGCGTCACAAAGAGTTGGACACAACTGAGCGACTTCATTTTCACTTTCACTGTGCAGGTACACAGGGAGACTAGAAAGGGCAATATGTATTAATGAGAAATCCAGAGATGTGTTACAGACATTATAGACAGTTTCTATATAATAGTAGCAATTCAGATACATAGCAGTTCATTCATTTTGAATGAATTGAAAATCAGAAAGTGATGAACCAGAGTGGTACTGGGAGAAGGATTTGTATAGAGTAGATAAATAATAGACATTGATCCCCACTGAGTATGGAAACAAAGTTAGCAGTTTGATTGTTGCTGATTTTCCACTAGCTTAGTGGCTTAAGAAATAAGTGCAGTGACTGAAGCCCATCTCTCTCGGGCTGTTCCACATCAGCATCAGAGATGCTGGGATCCAAGTGCATAAAGCCTGTCTTAGTATGGCACGTCCGCATCAAGTTTTCCTGAAGATGGAAGGGGATGATCTAGACTGGAATTCGCCTCCTCTTAGGATCAGAAGGAAGAAGAAAGACATGGAGGGCTCCAGTTTTTTACTGGGAGTTGGGCAGACAGACTCTCATTATTAAAAGGAAATCTGATGTTCCGTATCACCATTGAGAATTCAAGGTTCATACCTGTGACAAGAGGGTTAAGTCCAACAAGCAGGGTCAGAGTGGCAGGAATCGTATACATAACCTGTGAGCAGAAAGGAAATTACAGGGGTAAGAAGGATGCCCGATACAGGAGATGTTCCGAGACGTTTAGGGAGCAGAGAAAGATGACACCGGTGGTGGTCCCACGTGCCACGATTTACCTCCAGCTTTTAGTAACAGCCAAGGAAGTGGTAACCTCGGCTTTTACAGCACTTACCGTGTCAGGGTGTCATTCTACCTGCCTTCTTCCTAGACCGTAGGCTCTTCCAGGAAAGACTTTTTCATTCTCAAGCTCTAGCAGTGAGCAGAGCTTTGATCTCAAGACACAGTGACCTCCTAATCTCTCCCAAGCGACACCCACGCCTAAATGGCCTTCCCCTACTTTTCAAAAATTGCTCTATGAAAAGCAGGACTTGAGCAGCCATAATTAGCTACGTGGCCCTGCTGAGTCTAGACCCATGGGCCATCCAGCCCCATACTCCATCTGCAAGTGAGACCACAGAAAGTTTACTAACAGTGTATGGATCACATGTGCCCAATAAGATCAGGTTCTTCATTTCTGAAACTGATAACTTGGTTTGGAGTTGCGAAGACTGGCCCTGAAGAGGCCTCATTCACAGCAAGCAGGCAAATTCAAGAAAAACCTATTGCTTGTATGTTGTGGGCAGAGGACAAGCAGAGGTGGGAGGTTTATAAGAAGCATGGGGGCCTCCCCAGAATGTAGCTATGAGCCACATCAATCGTGATGGCTAGTTAGAAACCATTAGTTTATCTGGATGTTGTCAGGGCTCAACATTTTAAGTGATCTGCTGTCACTGTGAAAACACACCTGTCTTGACCCTGGGGAGAGATGGTATCTGTATTATAAACCATGTTCATCCCTCCCAAAGGGTCCCCAGTGATGACTGGAGTATCAGCAGGTACCGACATTTGCAAGGACAGCCATGCTGCTGAGGGTTAGACCAGACGTTAGTGTGCATATGAATTATCTGGAGGTCTGATTAAAATGCAGATCTGATTCCAGAGGTCTGGGGTAGGGCCCAAGATTCTGCTTTTCTAATAAGCACCCAGGGGACACTGCTGCTGCTTTTCCAAGGACCACACTTAGAGCAGTAAGGGGTTAGTTAGTTCCCCCAGTGAAAACCTACATGACTTAGCAACTGAGGGAGAGACGGAGACAGACAGACAGACAGAAATTAAACACATACACATCATACAGTATTTAACTGTGCTCTCCATAAGAAGTGTTTGGCGGAGACTTTTAAATGTGCATTTAAGTATAACAGATATCTGTGATTAAAGGGTCTAAGATCTTATTTCAGTGTATTGGAAACACATGACCAGGACAAATCTTTAAGTAATTGTTTCCCAAGGTAGCTGTGCCATGTTAATCCTTATTTAAATGCTTATCTCTGTTTTGAATGAGATTAAGGATTTTCTTTTTTTACATGCAGAGAGACTGAAAGTAATTGTTTTTAGTACACAAGTAAAAACAATGCATAGTATAAACACTCATTAATGAACTCAGTAGAATCCAAATATAATGGTCTTTTATCTTTTTGTTGGTGGATTTTTTAAACTAAAGGGTACTGTAATATTTATTTACTATATTTAGTTTAATTGAACATATAGCCACTGAGACCCATAATAGTCATTTCTAACAATGCTCTCCCCCGTCTCCCTGCCACTATAAAAACTAAAAAAGCCAATTTGTTTTCTTACCCTTTTTAGCAGTGAGGGGCCATCATGTTCCAGCAATGAAATGTACGGAAAAGTCTTCTGGAGGCAAGGCTGATATGCAGAGCCCTTAACACTCAATATTCATGGGTACTGACCCAGCAGGATGGATCCTAGACCATAAGGCTTATTAGTAGTAATATGTACTAATTGGGCAGCAGCCTGTCTGGGGAGCTTCTTGGGAAACATTTGCTATTTGATGAAAGGAAGAAAAAGCACAGAGGAAAACTGGTTTTACCTCCTGCCTTGTTTCTTCCTACTTGCGATGCTTTTGTCTAGGGATGAGATGTCTGGAGCTGTAGCAGCCATTTTGTAAACATGAGGATATGTCGCCTACCCATTGAGGACTGGCAGAGAAACAAGCAAGCAAGTGCAGGTCCTTGATGACACTGTTGACCATTAAGCAGCTGCCTCTAGACTTCTTCTCATGAGATGGTCTGTATGTTTATAACCTGATGCTAGTCAGATATTCTGTTATTTGCTCCTGTATGCATCCTGATACAAGTATACTCCATGCACAATTTGTGGTAGAGAACATGAACATCAGTCAGGTACAGTACAAGCGCCCAGGACCCAGTAACCGAGTGTCAGTTCATCTGTGTGTTCATTCTTCCACTCTAAGAGTCAGTCTGGGAAGGACTGCCATAGGAAAGCTCTATGCTAGGTTGCCAAGCAAGAAGAGGGAACTGGCCCCTGACCCCTGGGAGCTGGCATATACAGAGCCAACTCCAATGCAAAGCAGAATGAGTTACTGCTATAGTGAAGGTTCAGAGGAAGGATGCTTGGGATTTATGGGAAAGAGGTGGAGAGATTTTGTGGTGAGATGGCATTTGAGATAGACCTGGACACCTGAATAAGAGTCTGACACAGGAATTCTCAGGGCAAGTGCCAGAAGTACTACAGGTGGACTAGGCTTCCAAGACCCAGTTGGGAAGGTAGGTTAGGGCCATATTGTGGAGGGCCAACTTAGACGTCTTGGGGAGTGACAAACGTTTCTGAATCAGGAAGCAATATGTGGGAAGAATTATAGGAATGTAAGAGATTAGAGGCAGCTCAAAGAATTAGAAAGGACCCATAAGGGTCCACATGGGAGGTAATGGGGGGTTAAACTGCAGGTGAGTGAGGATGTCTGTGGGGGTCTGGTGTTGATGCTTATATTTCATCATCCAAGCATGATGTAAAGGGTAAAATGTACAGATACTGTACAGATAAGCAATTAGACCTACACTGCTTTTTGGTGGATTGTTCTTCGTTTTGTTTTTTTGAGGGGAACTCAAAGACAGTGGTTGGAGAAGGCAATGGCACCCCACTCCGGTACTCTTGCCGGAAAATCCCATGGACAGAGGAGCCTGGTAGGCTGCAGTCCGTGGGGTTGCTAAGGGTCGGACACAACTGACGTGACTTAGCAGCAGCAAAGACAGTGGTGAGAAAACAGAGATATTAGAGATGGCTGAGGTTTTGAGCAAGGATGACTCAGAATGACTCTGCTGATAACAGAAATGGTGAGTCAGGAGGAAAAGTGGGTTTTGGAAGGAAAGATGCTGAAAAGGACCTTGTGCGTATTAGAGGACCTTGTGCGTATTAGAGGAGTCAGTGTGACGTACTGGTGGATGGATCTAGGAGTCTTTTGGAAATTCACCATTAAGCTGGATAGTTGGAACTGCAGGAGAAATAACATTTGGAATTAAGGACATGGACCAGAGTCCTGAGGAAGAGGCAGTTTGATTTGATGCAGGGGCATGAGAATCTGGACAGTAAGAATATCAGAATGTGGTTATATTTATATGTGATATTATATGTACTGTCATTCCAAATGCTTTTACTTGTTGCTACTTGTACAAAGTCAACATTATTCCAAAGCTTAAGATCATCTCATCGGTGATATTGTATAGTCTTAGATGCCTCTATTAAAAGAAACAAAATCCAGATATTTCAGAAAATGTGTGGAACAAATTCCCCCCTCCTCTAAATGGTTTAGTCAGAGCATCAGTTCAGTATATACTGTAGGTTTTATGGGCTTTAATTACTTTTTGTGAATATAACTCACTGAATTAGCAGAACCACAAACCTTAAGCCTGCCATTTTCTGGCCCAACGTTTGTTGGGGTTTCTGGGTAGAAATTCATGAGGATTGGTTCACATGACCTTGAGAGGTCTACTCTGTCTTCAGAAAAGTGTTCTTAGTTGGCCTGTTTTATTCAAAGGGAATACAGCTGAAAGGCCCCTGTATCTCTCTAAAATTCTGAATTCTCAATTTGATCCTTCTCCTCCTAATGTTTTCACATTTCCCTGGTGGCTCAGATGGTAAAGAATCTGCCTACAATGCAAGAGACCCAGGTTCGATCCCTGGGTCAGGAAGATCCCCCTGGAGAAGGCACTGGCTACCCACTCCAGACTGGCGGCCTACAGTCTATAGGGTGGCAAAGAATCAGATATGCTTGAGTAACAAACACTTTCACTTTTCCTCCTAATATTTTAGGAAAAGGCTCTTACTTTTGATTTCTACGCTCTTAAGTACACGAAGCAGGGAGGAAGGCAAACAGACACACTGCATATTTCCTGCAGTTCCCTGATTCTTTTAGGTATGGGAGAGCAGGCCATACTCACCACCCACAGTTCTGCATCCGGATCGTTCACCTGGAATGCCAGAACAGCAGCATTAGCCCCAGGCTGTCACAGTTCTATTCCAGTATTTGGTCTGGTCTTCATTCATGTCAGCAATTTGCTAAGCCCAACAGGAGGACAGGAGTAAGACAGTCTAGTTGACGGGGTTGTGTGTGTATGTGTGTAGCGGGTGCTTCTGGCTGTGTGTGTGTAGGGGGTGTTTCTGGCTGACCCCAGCACCTGGTTTAAACACACAGCCACACTTATTTTGTAAAGAAGTGCACAGAGGCTCTGCGAAGTGTGGGCCAAGCCCAGAATGGGTGTTTAAACGGCCCTCCAGCCTCAAGAAATGAGGAAAGCTATCGCGAGGGGACCCCAGATCTTACTTGAAAGGATAGTTAGCTGTGAGGGTTTTTGTTCTGCTTGCTCTCCGAGCTGTGCACAGCCTTGCCCCCGGGCTGCCTTTTTATAAAGGTACCCCGCAAAGAGACACGCACCAAACCAGCTCCTTCCAGCGAGCAAACGGGGTCATGTGACCGCAGCTGTATCTCAGCCCAGATGGGGTGGGGGTGCCCTAAGCATCAACCCTAATTCCCGCCCTGCCCGTACCGGGCCGGCTTCTGCGACCCCGCCGGTCGGTCGGTCTACACCGCAACCGGCCTGGAGTTGGAGCCCGGGGCTCCCCTCCCGCCGCCCCCGCCCGGCCCGGGGCGCTGACCTGCACAAAGGCCGCCAGCGCGAAGAAGGCGCCCATAAGCCAGTTGCAGGCGCGCCACAGGCCCCGCGCCCCGCGCCCCGCCGCCGGCGCCATGGTCGGGCGGACGGGCCGGGCTGGGCCGGACCGGGCCGGGACAAACCGGTCCCAGCGGGGCGCACGTCCACCGGGCTGGGCGGTCCACCTCTGGCCCCTCCTCCCGCCCCGCCCGCGCGCTCGCCGGAAGGTCCGGGGCCACGGGCCGGCGCGCGCCGGGGCGGGAGAGGCGCCGAGCGGGCCTCCCTGAGTGTCCCCATTCGCTCCTCCCCAAACGCGGGGAGGCGCGGGGGTCTGCCCATTTCACAGACGCGGAGAGTGAGTCCGAGGGCGCCCGCGTGGCTGTCCCAGCATTTCACAGCTGGTCCGTGGGGGCAGGAATTTGCACTTGAACCCAGAGAGGTGCAACTCCAACACCAGTTTTCACTAAGGCTGTCTTCCTCATATTTAAAAAAAAAAATTAGAGGACATTAGAAGGGAGGGAGAGACGAACGAAGGAACGGGAAAAAAAGGTGTGTGTGTGTATGCGTGTGAGTGCGCGCCTTCTGGTTAGTGTTTATGCGTGTCTTTTCAAAGCTCGGAAACTTTCAAAGCGCTGTAAGCATTATGGTAATTTCTTAGAGTGACGGCAGTGATATTAGCATCTCATACAGCTCACAGCTTTTCTGAAGACAGCTTCGTTTATCTTCATGGGCTTTTATTATCAGAGGTATTTACATATTATACATATTTACAATTCTTTCCCACCACCAAAACCAACAAGATCTCCACACGTTTTGCTCATGAATTTCTTATGAACTAAAGACACTTGAAATATTCACTGTTCTCCCCTTGCTTGTTTTACGGGCCTTTTTTTTTTTTTTTTCTGATTAGTTCTTCGTGGGGCTCATTTACACATCCATAGGCCTCATCATTTTTGCTGTTCTAAAAAGTCTTAATCCCTTCAAATCATGAGCGTGTACTCCTGTGCTCCTCTCCTTTTTGCTAAATCTCCTAAAACTCTTTTAGGGTGTTTTCTTTCTTTCTTTCTCTATTTCATTCCTTTCAAAGAATGCTTAGTTCAGAAACACGGGCTGCCTGGCCCCCTTATTTGGTGTAGGGGCCACAAAGGGGGCTTGCTGTGCGCACTTCCAGGAAGGTTCGAAGACTGGGTCTTTAAAGAGAAAATTACGGTCAAATGAGGTCACATTGGTGAACCCTTATCCAGTATGACCAGTATCCAGGAAGAGATATATACATAGACATATACTGAGGACATAGCGATAAGACAGCCGTCTGCAGACCAAGGAGAGAGGCCTCGGGAGAAAACAAGCCTGCTGACACCCTGATCTTGCCCTCCCAGCCTCCAGAATTATAGTTAGATGATAGGTGTTTGCTGTTTCACCGCCCCAGTCTGTGGCCCTTTGTTGTGATGGTCTTACAAAGAAATACAGAAAGTGATCACAGTGCCCGCTCTGCCAGCCAAACAGAGGTATGGGAGGCAAGAAGGAGTGGTGGGCAAATGCCTTCTAAACCGTTGTGTGCTGTACAACCACCCAGAGTTTTCTGTTCTCAGTGTTGACCAGGACATTCATGGCCATTGTGTGGACATCTGTTGTTTTTGCTGGTGCAGGGTTTACCCCCTGCCTGTAGGGTCAGCATCCCAGTTATTAGGGAGGGACCCTGTCTCCCAACATCAGGGCACGTGTACTAGGAGGGCTGACATGAGACAGGCAGGTGACCCTTGTCTGCCAGCTGGCACAGCCCATCCTCCTGAACACACAACTGGGTCTGAGGTGGTGTGTGATTCAGATTGCCCAGATGCAGTCCTAGGACCTGCGCTGGAGGGGGGATTGCCAGATAGCTACAGGATGTTTAGTTGCATTTGAATTTCAGATCAACAAGGAATAGTATTTTTTTTATTTTAAGTGTGTCCCAAATATTTGCTAAATCCAGTAACCCTAGCTGGAGCATTAAACAGAAGTGGGTTGAGCTGGTACTGTGTAAAGTAGAGCTGCCGGGAGAAAGCTTTTCTGAGGTTGAGTCCAGGTGGGGGAAGCAGAGCTCAGAGATAAAGAAGGCAGGTACCTGGTAACATCACGTGAGGCTCTGGGTCTAGCCCCACTGGGAACATCTCACCACCCTTCAGCTTTGTGAGTCAGCACAGTCCCTTCTTCTATATAACCCTGTGTGGGTGGGTTTTTTTTTTTTTTTTTTTTTTTACCACTCACAACACAGAATGATGACTTTAAAATCACAATTCGACAGTTAGGCCAATGCTTGAAATCCTCTAAATCCTCCTGCTATATGTTTGTCCAGCTTTTGCAAACACAGGGAAGAGAAAGCTTAGCCTGAGAAGTCATGAGAAATAAGTTTAAGTGACTCCAGTTTCCCAGAGAGCTCTACTTGAGAACTCACTCCATTTTTTCCCTTCTCATCTGCGGTGTTACCTGCCGCAGGGAGGACGAGGTTTGGAAGGGAGCAGCGGCCTGTCAGTGCTGGCTTCCCTCTGCAGAAAGGCTGGCAGGAGGGGCCTTCACGCCGCTGGACTGCCCCAGTCTACCAGGTCAGTGGCAGTGTCTGAGAGCAGGCGGGGCACTGGTGTGTACCCGTGTCATCCCTGCTCCTGGACTGTCCCGCAACTGCTGGAGGAAAGGACTATAACTTACCTATTTTTATTCCCCTCCCACAACATCTGGCATACCTGGATACCACTGGTATCTGACAGTGAGTGGGGATGCCTTGAGATGTAAGGATATTGCTGAAAGCTGGGTTTGATGGTGGTGGTTCGGGGTGGGTGGGGAGAGGGGCACATACTGGTTAACAGGTATTGGGCCTGCTGGCTCAGGCAGTCATCTGAGCACTTTATTTAGGTTAACTCATTTCATGTCCACAACAGATCAATTACATAGACACTGCTATTACCCCCATTGAATGGATGAAGAAACCGAGGCATAGACTAGCCTTTGAATACACTGGTTGAGAAAGACCCCAGCTCTCTGTGCTTTGAGTCAGAACTGGGTATCTCCAAGCCAGTAGGGAGGTTTCTTCTGGGTTTGTGGAAGCCGTGGTCTGGGTGGGGCCAAGGCTCTCCCACCCATGAGAGAGAAGTAGCTGCTCCTGCCGCGTAGCCTGGGGAGGAGACCTTGAGACACAGGCAGGAGGGGCCGTCCCTCAGGGCCTGCTTGGAGCCATCTTCCTTATTTCTTAGATATTTTCAAGATCAGAGAGATTTTTCCACCCAGACCTTGACTTGCAGAGCCTGATTAAATGAGGCTACATATGGAGGTAAGTAGGTAGGACTTCTCTGGTGGCTCAGATGGTAAAGCGTCTGTCTACAATGTGGGAGACCTGGGTTCGATCCCTGGGTTGGGAAGATCTGCTGGAGAAGGAAATGGCAATCCACTCCAGTATTATTGCCTGGAAAATCCCATGGACAGAGGAGCCTGGTAGGCTACAGTCCATGGGGTCGCAAAGAGTTGGACATGACTGAGCGACTTCACGTACTTACTTACTTAGGTAGGTCTTTGCAGCCCCTTCTCTCCAAGCCTCCTTCTCTCCAAGCCTGATTCTGATTTCAGACCGAGAACTGTGGGTGTCCACAAGGTGGCGAGCTTTTTCCACCAACAGCCCTGCCGGGAGGAGGGAAGGGAGGGCAGAGAGGGCTGGCGGTGCTCCCCTGGGCTACCTGTCCTATGTGGCTGTGCTGTAGCCTTTCCAGGTGGGTACGAGGTTGGTATCAACCTGAGGTGAAGAGGGACAAACAGAACTTTGTACCAGGAAGTGCTGGTCCCCGCTGGGGTGTTGCTAACACAGAGCTGCACTTTGCCCTGTGTCCTGGCAGAGCTTCAAACTGTTTGCCCTCCCAAGATTCCAGCAAAACCAAATATGCTTAAGAGGAGCCATTCCTTGTAATATCGGAGCATTCCAAAACTAAATAATAAGGAGAATAGCTATCATTTATTGAGTATTTTCTGTGAGCCCGGCTGCTATCCTTTCAGCTCCTTGACATCTTAGAGTCACAAATTCTACATTTCTAAACCTAAATTCTTCCTCCCATCCCACAGGACCTGCCCCCTAGCGACCCCCGCCCCCACCTCCGGGACCGAACCTCCGGGACCGAACCTCCCGTTTAGGCACTCTTTGCGTTGGTTGCCTGGGGCTGCCTTAGCAAAGGATCGATCGCCAAACCGGTGGCTGCACACCACAGGCACACGTACTCCCTCAGAGTTCTGGAGACCAGGAGCTCAAATTCAAGGTGTCAGCGGGGAGCATGTCCTTTCTGTCTCTTCCAGCTTTGGGGACCTTGTGGCCACACCAGGCCAGTCTCCGCCTTTGGGGTGTCTGTGTCTTATCCCCTCTGTCTTTTATAAGGAGGCTTGTCCTTTAATGTGGGTCCACCCGGGTAACACGGGATCATGTCATCTCAGTTGTATCTGCAGGACCCTCTTTTTAAGTAAGGTCACATTCACAGATTCCAGAGGTTGGGACATGGACATGCCTTTTCAGGGGGCCATCATTCAGCTCACCGCACTTTAGGAACCTAGGAGTTGCCCTTGACAACGAACCTGGGAATTGACACCTCCCTTCCCCTCCCGCCTCGTGATGTCCTCCACTGATTCCGGTAGATTCTTCTGCCCAGTGTCCTTTCACCATCACTGCGGATACCTAGTCCACGCTGTCGGCACTTCCGCCCTAATCCTGACTGGAATGCACACGCCCACCCTGCTGTGGACTGAACTGTGCTCCCGCTGCCCCCATTCATGTATTGAAGCTCTAACCCCCACTGTGACTGCACTGGGCAAAGGGCCTTTAAGGAGATACTGCTGTTTAATCACTCAGTCATGTCTGACTCTCTGCGACCCTGTGGACTGTAGCCTGCCAGGCTCCTCTGTCCATGGGATTCTCCACGCAAGAATACTGGAGTGGGTTGCCAGACCTCCAGGGGATCTTCCTTACCCAGGGTTGAACCTGCTTCTCCTGCATTGGCAGGTGGATTCTTTACCACGGAGCCACCTGAGAAGCCCTAATTAAAGTTAAAAGAGGTTGTAAGGCTGGGGCCCTAGTCTGAGAGGACTGGGGTCCCTTTAAGAAGAGGAAGAGACACAAGTGATCTCTCTGTCCACACGCACCGGGAAAAGGCTGTGAGAACCCAGAGTAAGGCTGGCCGTCTGTGAGCTGGGAAGAGAGACCTGGTGGCACCTCTGTCTTGGGCTCCCATCTCCAGGGCCCTGAGAAGATGGTTTCTGCCACTCCAGCCCCAGCCTGTGGTGTTTTGGCACAGCAGCCCGAGCAGCCCCAGCGACTCTGAGCTTCCCCCCGACCCCCACCAAGGCTCCATGAAAGATATGCATCTCAAACCTCTGCTTGCTGGCCTCTCGCCCCCTCGCCCCTCCTGAAATCAATGCAGGCACAGCTCTGAGCAGGAAGGATGAAACACGACAGTCTTGTGTGATGCTGCCCTGGCTGCGCATGGCTCTGCGGGTAAAGCCCCACATTTTGAACACTGTCCACGGATCCTGGCCTGTCAGCCTCGAAGTATGCCCCGTCCCCCTCCTTCTCCACCACTGGGCACGTGCAGGACCGTCTGTACACAGCGTTCATCGGCTTCTCCAACGGATGGCTCCCGCCTGGAAGGCTCCCCTGGGCCTGTCTCACTCTGGCTCATACGACACTCTCAGCACCTTGAGCGCCTCTGTTGGATGCCCTCAGCAGCTGTCACAGCTCCCCTTGCAGCACCAAGAACAATGACAATAAATTAATTGTGCAGTTGGTTGTTTGGTGTTCATGTTGCCCACTGGACTAAAAGCCCATGAGGTCTGGGCTCACTTTTGTTTCCTATTGTTTCTCCAGCGCTTAGGGAAGTTAGAATAGCAGACACTTGTTAACTGTAGTTCGTGAGTGAGCCCGGGACCGAATACACGGCTCTGATCCTAGTACGCATCTCACATCCTTTAGACTCTTCTGCTTCCAGTGTTTAGGTGTCAGAAGCAGGGCACATGCATGATTGTAACTGGCCCAAGGGCTCCTGGTTATCACTGCTGGAGCTGAACTCGGAATCCAGACCTTTCTGATTTCACAGACAATGCACAGCCACAGCTCAGATTCACAGCCACAACTCAGGTCCGGTTTGCTTCAGACGATGAGCAGATGCTTAACAGAAAGGCAGAAGCATCTTAACCAGAAATTCATCAAAGGGTAATTTCCTTTATTAAGATAATCACTGCGATCAGCAGCAGGATGGATGAACCACCTGCGATACAGTCATTAGTGGACACGAGTAGCAGGAAAGGGAAATGGACTACCCATAACCCGCTAGTGCAACCGCCAACTGCGGAAACATTATGCTGAGCTAAACAAGGCAGACACAGGGAGTACACACTCTGGGATTCTATTTATGCAAAACCCTGGGAAAGGCAAAGTCATCTACAGTGAAAAACATCAGATCAGCAGTTGCCTCTGGGGTGGAGGTGGGAACCCCCTGGACAAGAGGGTGAGGGAAGTTTCCGGGGTGATAAGGAAATCTCTGCATCTCGACAGAGGTTTCAGTTACCCAGGTGTGAATGTGTTTGTCCAAGTTCAGCATATGTATGCATGATAGGTGTTGATTTCTCTGTTTTTGCAAAATTTATCTCAAAAAAAACCTCTTAAGCAAATATTGAACTCTAGTTAATGATATACACACCAAAGTGTTCAGAGGTGAAGTGTACTAACATCTGCCTCTTACTTCAAAATGCCTCAAAAAATAAAATCAATTGATAACAGACAGCAGGGTAAATAGATAGGTAGATTGGATAAGGCAAGTAGGAAAAAATGTTACATGTAGACGCTAGGTGGCGGTATCTAGGCAGTCACAGCACAATACTTTCAACTTTGTGTTTGAAAATTTTCATAACGAGCTGTTTAATAAAAATAACATAATCTGAAAAAATTGTATTTCAAAGGTAGCTAATGTTTGCTGTAATCCATAAGACAGTCCAAAGATGCAGGAAAAGAAAATCACTTATTGTCATTTCGCGTTAGTTTCAAGGGGTTGATAGGCACAGAGAAGGGAGACAGCGGCCACCTGCTCCGCTAATCATCACGTGGGCAGAGTTAGCCCTCAAAACTAGCTCACCAAAAATTGTCCAGTTACAAATAATAACGTTTTTAAGATATCACCTCAAAGCTAGGCTGAGAGAAAACCTAGTAAGTTTTAGGAGTCAAAACAGTGAAAACGAAATGTCAGGCTGGTGTTTTGAACCGTGTCAAGCTGCTTTCTAAAAGGACTGCCTGCTGACACCAACCCCTTAGCAGTAAAGTCAGGTCTGTCTTCTCAGAGGCCACAGGAGTGAGGAGCCTGGGTGGCTGGGGTGTGATGACCTTGATGGGGGCACAGATACATCCACACTGCAACCCTCTCACTGCTGACGTGGCCTCGGGGGCACCACTGAGCCTCCCTGGCCTGTCTGCTCAGTTCCAAGGTCAATCCCTGGTTTTCCGTTGCTCCGTTTACCAGCAACTTTTGACACGGCTGATCCGGTTCTCCGTGGAATACTTGCTGCCCTCAGGCAGGGGTCAAGGGTCCCTCCTGGGTCCCTCCCAGCCTCCCTGCCACTCTTTCTCAGCCTCCTTTGCCCCATCCTCACTTTCCCCGTCACAAGGTGGATTCCCCTGGGGTTGATTCCTCAGCCTTTTGGTCTCCCTCTGCCCAGCCCCAACAGAGATAACCCATCTGAAGTCAAATCCTGGATCCGCCCCCACCCCCTCATGGGCTCCACCCTTGAGTCTTCAGTGTGTCAATGGCACTACCGGTTCTCCCAGGTATTCAAGCTAAAATCCTTGCAGTGATCCTCCATGTATGCTTCTCCTCTGTACTTAATTCAGTGACAAAACCTGTTACTTCTGCTTCTAAAATCCATCCACAGCAGCCCCTCCTCCCCGCCCTAAAATCTCTCACCTCGAAGAATGCATTTGCTGCCTCACTGTGCCTCCACTTCCGCTCTTGTCCCAGACCCTCCTTTCCCCTCAGAAGCCAGAACCGTTCTTAAAGCAAAACAAAACAAAACAAGATTCTCCCCATCTCACAACTCTCCAATGGCACTGGAATAAAGTCCCAAATCTGGATCCTTCCCACATGGCCCATGACCTCCCTGGTCCCCCATCTTACTGTCTCCCCCTTGCTCTCTCTGCACTGTCCCTGCTGACTTCCCAGCTCTTCCTCCAGCAAACCAAGCAGGCTGTCACCTTTCCAGACACAATTTCCTCCACTCAGACCATCCTTCCCTCTCCTGTGGCTTGATCTCTCATTTCCTTTAGGGTTCTCTCAAATGGCACCCCATCCTAAAGACTGTACTACTCTGTCAGAAATGACATTCCTCTTCACGTTCTATCCCTTTACTCAGCTTTGTGTTTCTTCTGAGCACCTCTCATTGCTCGATATTCTGTGTTTATATACTCATTTTAAATGACCTGTCTCTTCCCACTGAGAACCCAGGCTTCATATATTTTATCCCTCACTGTCACCCCAACACCCAAAACATCCTGGCACTCAGTAGTTGGCCAATGAAGAACTATAGGATGAATGAAGAGATGAAGAGTTGCCCAGCTCAGCACTGGCCTGGAAAGTGCACCCACAGAATGATTTTTTCATTACCATAATGATGGTCCTTTATGGAGAAAAAGGACAAAATTTGTGGGGGAGGTCTCAACTGTGGTCCCAAAGTTGGGAGCTGAGTGGGAAAAATCCTTAGTCCCTTGGTCAGGTTTATTATGGGTGTGGATCAGATGTTGCTTTGGTGAACTGGAAGCTAGAATGTCACATAATCCAGAAATGGCTGCCGCCACTTCCTGGTCAGTAGTCTGCCCTCCTGCCTAAAGCCCTTTCTTCATTTGATTGCCTGATTCTACGTGGGAAGCATTTCTTTGAAATGACCCTAACATACCACCACTCAGAGCCCAGAGCTTTCCAGTCGCTGCAAGGCAGTGCTGTTGGACATTTCAGCAGAGCTGGTTAAAAGACTGACCAGAAGTCTGCCAGGTGTGCCCTGAAATTAGTTCAGCTTGGACACTGCCCTTCTTATCTCTGCCAACACACAGGTATGGCCCATTGTACCACCTGCAGGAAGTGGGGCCTTTTGAGCTCTGTGAGGAGACCCATGTTATGGCTTTTAAAAATCAAATTACATTCTAAGTGTGTTTTAAGGCTTCATAGTCTATGGAAATAAACAGGATTCACTTATCAGAAAGGAGATTTGAAGTTCCAGAATCATACTACAAATATTGAGCACCTACTTGGTTGATAATATAGTAACTGTGTTTGATCAAGTTCAAATACCTGATAGCAGCAAAACAGAGAGAAGGAGTGGGGAAAAACACACCTGCATGCAGACAGAGAAAGGGAGGGAGGAGGGAGAGAGGCGAGAGAGAAGGAGAAAGAAACCCTTCACACTGGATGAGCACAGTCCCAAGGGCTCGTGACTGATGTGGGTGTCACTGCATTTTGCTTCTGCACCTTGTTGGTGAGCTGGGAACTCGAGGCAGAGTGAGCCATGCTCCTTCCTTCCTTGTATTTTCCTTTCTTAGATTCTAAACTATCTTGGCAGAGAACAATTTGCCCACCTTCCTCAATACTTGACTCATTCTCCCACCTGCCTCTGTGATCGTTCATTTCTAGCGGGCACTTGTTGTCTTCCTCTGTGACTCCATCTACTCTTCTATCCTCATGCTTGGGACTTGGCTGGGGTTGACCCCACCCCCAGCTCTAGCATCCCCTTGGCCACAGGGATGGGTTCAGAGAAAGGTCTGTGTCCCAATTTAGGCTAAAGAGAGAGTGACCCCTCCTTTCCACCCCACCATCACCCCTAGAACATATGCTGCCATTATCGAAAGTGACCTGCTCTCTTCTCCTGGACCTTGTGGTGTGAGGACATGATCTGGGGGATCTGGGCCACCAGGAGGAGCCTAACGATGACACTAACACCACACGAGATGAGAGAGACAGAGACAAGACAGAGATGTTGAGCAGAGATTGATTAGGTCCTGGATGGCATGGTTTGAATTACTGATCAAGTCTCATTTGAAGCTAGAACTATTTCTGAACATCCCAGATTTTTTTAGCCAAAACACTCCTGTTTTGCTTTAGCTAGCTTTAATTGGGTACTTAACTGGGCAACTTGTGGCCCCAAAGAATCCTGACTGACATGTCATCTCTAGTTAACATTTAAGGGATGACTGCCATGCGCTAGGGTCTGTGCCCAGCAGGTACAGTGAACCTAGTGAAGTTGGGAGCCGCCCACACTGTGGGGAAAACTCACTGGGAAAGACAGACAATTGCATAAGCGATGACAATGAAGTATGTTCGTCCTATTGTTAAAAAGCAGGGTAGAGAGTACAATGGGCCCATTTTTTTTTTAAGGTATTTACAGATTTTTATGTGTGCCTGTATATAGAATAAAATCTGGTAGCATGCTCTGATCTCTGGGCACCATGCAGTGTGATCTGTTTTCTTCTCTTACAGTTTGCTTTATTTTTGCAATGAACCTCCATTGTTCTAATAACCAAAAGGGGGAAATGTTAAAGTCAAAATAAGCATGGTAAGTGTTATGCTGGGACAAGGACAGGATGCTTTAAGAGTGCTCAGCAGCTGCACAGCTGTTCAAGGAACTGAGAAGGAGGTTCAGGGAGACCATTCTGCCTCAGCCTGTAGGGGCTCACCCTTGGCCTGGTTCCCAGTCGAGGGAGCCAGCTGCCAGCCCCTTCCCCAGGCTCACTGGAGCAGGTCCCTGGTCCGGCCATGAGGTGCATTTCCGCAGCTCATCCTTCTGCTTTGCCAGTGGAGGGGGGGCGGGGTTACTGGAAACACAAGGCCCTTTCCTCCCAGAGCTCCAGAAGCTGAACATTAAGAAACCATTGCAAATAGAGTAATTGCTCAGAATGAGCATTAGCATCCTATTAAAAAGAGGCAGTGGCTGTGACTGTAACCTCTAATTCAGCAGTGTTTCCTGAGAAGCATGTTAATGTGATTTGAGCTAATTCCCTCCCTGCTGCCTGGGGGCCCAGTTCAGAGCTGTCCCTGCTCCTGCCCTCAGTCTCTGTGGAAGCATGAGAATCTTTCACCCCTCTGCCTGGAAGGTGAATTTGGGGTTTCAGGTGCCGGCAGGCATCAGTCAATCAGCAGACTGGTTGTTGACTCTTCCCTCTTGTGCTTGACTTCGGATTGGGGGCTGAAGGTTGAGAAGGGGAGGGGGTGGGAACAAGGTGGGGGAGGGAACGATGTTTATTAAATCTCACTAAGTGCCTTTGAGTCATTAGGCACTTGTCTAAGGTGAGTTCAGCTGTGCTGAGAAATGAACAAGTTGGAGAAGAGCACAGTACAGTAGCAAAAGTACTCCTGGTTCCGTTTTCCATCCTGATCCTGGTGTTGGGGGATGCACTGTGGATGAGAAAGCTCCGGTTCTGCTGTCAGGAGCTTATATTCTAATGAGAGGGACCTTGAATCAGCAACTGCACATCGACTGCTTTAGCTACAAGAGTGTTTTTATGATGCGTGAGCACAAGGTGCTTTGAGAGGGTAAAAGAGGATGAGGTGGGAGATAACCTGAACAGGGCAGTGGGGTCAGAAAAACTTGCTGGGGAGGAGAGATCTGAAGAATGAACAGGAGCTCACAGAAACCACAGTCTTCACAGTCTAAATATCTCCAGACTTGGCCAAATGTCCCTACAGGGGGCAGAGAGACAAAATTATTCTGGGTTGGGGTCCACTGATTTCCATGATTCTGAAAGGAGAGAGGGAAAAGCAAAATATTTCTCTGCCTCTCTTGGGGATTTCATTCCAAGGAACAGACACCACCCAACACCTCCCAGCATCCCCAGGATGTGGTCTCATCCTCACCCCTCCACCGTTATCTTTCCTTGCTAGACAGGACAGAGTGGTGGCTGCCTGCTCTCCTCACAGGGGAGGGCCCATCAACTGCTGTCTTTCCAGGAGGACCTGATCCATACCTTGACAGGCCCTGGAGGAAGCCCTCTGCACAGGTGATGGTCCAGATGAGGACAATCTGCTCCCATCACAAGTGTCTGGACCTGGGAGTAGGCAGGGGCTTCTCACCCCAACGACCTGCAGGTCCTCCATCACCTGGAAGCTCAGTGAGGTGGTTGCCTAGAAACGGCACAGGCCTGGCAGCCCAGGGGAGCACAGGGTGTGGACACAGAGCACAGGACACAAAGGGTCTTGTGTGCTCATTGTGGGGTTGTGGGGCATTGTGTAAGTATCTGCTCTGGGAGCTCCTGGCCACCCGTGGGCTCTGCTTGCTGGGGAACAGAAGACTGGCCTCTGCCCTCCTCAGCAGGACCATTAATCAGAGTTCTGAGCCATGAAGGCTCTGAGAAAGGAATTGGGGAGGAGATGTCCTGGGCCTTCTTAGGAAGAGCTGCATGGAAGCTAAATTCATTCACTCACTCAATACGTGGTTGTTTTTTTTTTTTTTTTTTGGCCTCTACTATGTATATCAGTTGAGCCACTAATCTGTGTATGTCTCTGAAAGTATCAAGTTGGTTGAGACATGGGTCTAATATGTTGTGCAACAGTGTGGAGTTTAAGATATGGACCTTGATCTCCAGGAGATTTTCTATGTGCTTGGAAAAACCATACACTCCCAGGAAAGCTATAGAACAATATAAATATCCCATAAAATAGAAGCAGGCAGGAGGAGTTGCCAGGCAGTCAGTGATGTAGGGGTGGGGTATGGGGACCTTTATTGTGAGCTCCTGAGTGATGGAGGGGGTAGGGTATGGAGACCCTTACTGTTGTGAGCTTCTGAGTGGGAGACCCTGAGCACAGGTCAGTCCAGTGAAGAGCTCAGATGTTCAAAGTGGGGCTCAGGAAACCGAAGAAGGTGTCCAAGAGTACCTCTACTGCTAAAGGCAAAGAGGGCTTTGATGGGTTGAGAACTGGTCCTCTTTTACTATCACAGCCCAGTTGGCTGCCTTGAAGTGCTCTCAGACTGATGTCTGAGTTGCTGGTCTCAGCACCTCCTTGAATTCCCTCCTCGGCTTCTGTAGACAATGTGCTCTCCTGAGTGTCATGTCTGAAGCCAGGACTTGGGACTTGCTGGGCCACGACCGTTCAGGCCAGTTGCTGCACTGTATCTCCCCACCTCTGGGACCAGCTGGTCTGTGGCTGGGTGGGGCTGGGTGGGGCTCAGTGAGGACGTGTGAGTCACCCTGGACAAAGAGATTAATCCAGGAGCTATCTGCTTTGGACACTGCCTGGTAAGCTTTCTGATTCTGTTTCAGCGACTGCCCGTCTCCCTCATCTCCAACTCCTGTTTCTAGGAGTTTGCGCTTGTCTCCCTTGAGGCTGACCCTGGAGGCAGTGGCTGCTCACTCTTCCCACTCATTTCATCTCCCGTGAGCTCAAAGTCAACAATTAAGGAGGCCATTGCTGCTCAGCCAATTTCCTAACACCCAAAGGGCAAATGGCATTTGCCTGGTTTGCTCGTCTAACACGCCCAGCGCTTTCTCCCTTCTGATTCACGTAGGCTGCCCCAGAGGGAAGGTGGGCATGCATAATCAGGCTGTGGGGGGGTGAGCCCTGGTGGGTACCTTTTTGAAAGAGCCCACATCCCTTACCCTCTTGGGTGGGGCAGCCCCAAGCATCGGGGAAGCCACCAAAGGGCTGGAAAAGGGCATTTTCGAAGAGGTGTCCACAGTGGTGAAGCTTGTCTTTCCTCACCATCAAGCAAACACATTTTAATTAAATCACAAAGATAAAAATCTCTGGTTCACTCTTGAAATCCATCAGAAAATATGCTGGAAGAACTTTATGGAAGGAGAATATCCCAGGAGGGGAGTGTTTTGTAGTTGAGAACATCAGCAGGGGCGGGTGGGGGAGAAGCACAGGAGTGGTTATCTTTGCGGCCCCAGCCAAGCCTCTCACCAAAAAATGGCCTAGAAAAGAATTCTCACCTCCCAGGGTTATGTTTATTTGAAACTTGGAATAGCTGTTTGTCTCAGTTGGCTGATCCTCCTCTCAAGGAGAAATTATAGGAATTAAGATGGGGAGTGGGTGGGGAAGCCCTGAATGGAGCGGGGTGCTGGAGATCTTACTATTGCTGCGATAAATAGGTGGCTGTCAGCTCTTCCCCTGCAGAGCCCTGTGGAGAGAGCCAGTCTCCGAGTCCCCTCCTGATTTCCAGTCACTTCTGTGCTCTGAGGGCATGGGCTCCTTCCTGAGGACGTGGAGTCTCAACTTTGCCATGTCCCTGCTGTGTGACCTTGAGTAAGTTACTGAACCTTACTGAGCCTCATCCACTAAACAGAGCCGATAATCAGCTGTACCTTTCAGAGTTGCTGTGAGAAGGCAATAAGACTGTCCACGATGTCCCCCTTCCCCTTCATCCTCTTCTTCCATCAGGGGCTCTGCTCCTCCTCTAGCAGCTTCTGGGAATGGCTGAACTCTGCTTCCCTCCCTCATCTGTCCATGCCCTTCGGTTACACCTTGCTCCACCCTTGGCTCGAAGTGTTGATTTCTCTATGTTCCTGTCTCTCACACCTCCTTCTGGGACTGGCATCCTTAGTGCCGCCACCCCCACCTCCATGGGTTCCCGTCTTGATCCTTGCCTCTGTGGGTCATGTGACCTCTGTCTCATCGCATTGAGACCCCTCCCGGCACAGAGCCTGGCATGTCCCTGCTCCCAGCTCTGCCCACCCTGCCCTTCCTCACCTCCCTTTCCTCCAGCCTCTCTTGATCTCTTTCCCCAAGTGGTTCTCAGATTTTCGTGTGTGTCAGAATCACCTGGAAAGCTGTCTGCCGTTGTTTCCCCCACGGGCTCTACTGGGGTATAACTGACAATTAAAAGTTGTGTACATTTAAAGGTGTACGATTTACTGATTCGGTATACGTATACATGTGAAATTACCCTCAGTCAACACAGTCAAGCTAATAAATTTACCCATCACCTCACACAGTCACATCCTGTTCTTTGTTCTTTTGGTAGTGAAAATAAACTTAAGGTCTGCCCTCTTATTGGGCTTCCCAGGTAGCTTCGGTGGGTAAAGAATTCGCCTGCACTGCAGGAGACAATGGAGACATAGGTTCGATCCCTGGGTTGGGAAGACCCCCTGGAGAAAGAAATGGCAATCCGCTCCAGTATCCTTGCAAATCTCAGGGACACAGGAGCCTGGCAGGTAAGGTCCATGTGGCCCCAAAGAGTCGGACAGTACTGAAGCGACTGCACATGCATGCACCCTCTTCTCAGGTTTCCAGCATACAGTGCAGGTTTGTTAACTATAGTCACAATGTTATACATTAGCTTTCCAGCATTGCTAAGGGGTTGATATCCACAATAGACAAGGAACTCATACAATTCAACAGCAGAGACAGCAAACAACATGATTTTAAAATGGACCAAGGACCTGAATAGACATTTCTCCAAAGAAGACACACAGATGGCCAGCAGGTACATGAAAAGGTGCTCAGCTTCACTGATCATCAGTTCAGTTCAGTCGCTCAGTCGTGTCCAACTCTTTGTAACCCCATGGACTGCGGCACGCCAGGCTTCCCTGTCCATCACCAACTCCCAGAGCTTGCTCAAACTCATGTCCATCAAGTCAGTGATGCCATCCAACCATCTCATCCTCTGTCGTCCCCTTCTCCTCCTGCCTTCAATATTTTCCAGCATCAGGGTCTTTTCCAATGAGTCAGTTCTTTGCATCAGGTAGCCAAAATATTGGAGTTTCAGCTTCAGCATCAGTCCTTCCAATCAATATTTAGGACTTATTTCCTTTAGGATGGACTGGTTGGACCTCCTTGCAGTCCAAGGGACTCTCAAGAGTCTTCTCCAACACCACAGTTCAAAAGCATCAATTCTTTGGCACTCAGCTTTCTTTATAGTCCAACTCTCAAATCTATACATGACTACTGGAAAAACTATAGCTTTGATTGGATGGACCTTTGTTGGCAAAGTAATATCTCTGCTTCTTAATATGCTCTCTAGATTGGTCATAACTTTTCTTCCAAGGAGCAAGTATCTTTTAATTTCATGGCTGCAGTCACCATGTGCAGTGATTTTGGAGCCCCCCAAAATAAAGTCTCCCACTGTTTCATTGTTTCCCCATCTATTTGCCATGAAGTGATGGGACAGGATGTCATGATCTTACTTTTCTGAATGTTAAGTTTTAAGCCAGCTTTTTTACTCTCCTCTTTCACGTTCATCAAGAGGCTTTTTAGTTCTTCTTTGCTTTCTGCCATAAGGGTGGTGTCATCTGCGTATCTGAGGTTACTGATATTTCTCCTGGCAATCTTGATTCTAGCTTGTGCTTCATCCAGCCCAGCAATTCTCATGATGTACTCTGCATATTAGTTAAATAAGCAGGGTGACAATATACAGCCTTGACGTACTCCTTTTCCTATTTGGAACCAGTCTGTTGTTCCATGTCCAGTTCTAACTGTTGCTTCCTGACCTGCATACAGATTTCTCAGGAGGCAGGTCAGGTGGTCTAGTACTCCCATCTCTTTCAGAATTTTCCAGTTTGTTGTGATCCACACAGTCAAAGGCTTGGGCGTAGTCAGTAAAGCAGAAATAGATGTTTTTCTGGAACTCTCTTGCTTTTTCGATGATCCAACAGATGTTGGCAATTTGATCTCTAGTTCCTCTGCCTTTTCTAAATCCAGCTTAAACATCTGGAATTTCACAGTTCATGTACTGTTGAAGCCTGGCTTGGAGAATTTTGAACATGACTTTGCTAGCATATGAGATGAGTGCAATTGTGTGGTAGTTTGAACATTCTTTGGCATTGCCTTTCTTTAAGATTGGAATGAAAACTGACCTTTTTCAGTCCTGTGGCCACTGCTGAGTTTTCCAAGTTTGCTGGCATATTGAGTGCAGCACTTTCACAGCATCACCTTTTAAGTTTTGAAATAGCTCAACTGGAATTCCATCACGTCCACTAGCTTTGTTCGTAGTGATGCTGCTTAAGGCCCACCTGACTTCGCGTTCCAGGATGTCTGGCTCTAGGTGAATGATCACACCATCATGGTTATCTGGGTCATTAAGGTCTTTTTTGTATAGTTCTTCTGTGTATTCTTGCCACCTCTTCTTAATATCTTCTGCTTCTGTTAGGTTCATACCACTTGTGTCCTTTCTGTGCCCATCTTTGCATGAAATGTTCCCTTAGGATCTCTAATTTTCTTGAAGAGGTCTCTAGTCTTTCCCATTCTATTGTTTTCCTCTATTTCTTTCACTGATCATCAGAGAAATGCCAGTCAGAACCTCACACCTGTCAGTATGGCTGTTATCAGAGGAGGAAAGGCAACAAGGCTTGGGAGGTTGTGGAGAAGACGGATTGTTGTTGTTTTGCTGTAGGTCATGTCCAGCTCTTTTGCGACCCTATGGGATCGCCAGGCTCCTCTGTTCACGGGATTTCCCAGGCAAGAATACTGGAGCCGTTTCCTTTTCCAGAGACTGTCCGGATTGCAATGTCTAAATATTTACTATCTGGTCCATGGATGGAAGAGCCTGGCAGGCTATGGTCCATAGGATCACAAAGAGTCAGACATGACTGAAGCAACTTAGCACACCTTTACAGAAAAGCTTTGCCAACCTCTCTTCAGAGCCAGTGATGAAGGACTGTCCTGTGCCTGACCCAGACCTGTGCCCTCCACACCATCACCACATATTAAAGAGGAAGAGTGGGAGCAAAGAGGGGCTCCTGGGTGAGGACTGCCTGCCATCCAGCACCGTCAGGATGTTGCTGCACAAGGAGCATGAGATCTGAGTTCCCACCCCCAGTGGGGCATCCAGGTTGGGTGGGCTGGCTATTTTCCACTGCTGCCTCTTTCATGACCCAGCTGTGTTCAGCTCTTTTTGACCAGCCATGGCCTCTGCTTATCTACCTGGGTAAACAAGAGCCCTGCACACATCCCCTAAAGAAGGAGCTGAGAGCGCCAGTTCTGGGGTTGACAAGTCACACAGTGCCATGTGTACACAGCATTCAGTTCTGATACTTCAGTAGAAACGGAGGCATTGTAGCTACTTGGCAGGAGGAAGGGCCCCTCATCCATTCATTCACCCACTCATTCATTCATGCATTCTTTACTTGTGGAGTGCCTGCTGGGTGCTTGGCCCTATGTAAAGGACACAGTAAAGGTACTGTCTTCCCCTCTTGAGTCTGACAAGTTTTGGGGTGACTGTCAAGGAAGGAGTGATCACCCTGGGGAAGCATAGGGGTGATTTGAACCTGGAAGAGGCACTTAACCTGTCCTGGGGTGGGTCAGATAAAAGACACTAAGCCCTGTTCATAAACTATGAATCTACTCTGTTCCCCTCCTTTTAACAAAAGTGCTTTAAACCTTTAGATCCATCCCTAAATGCTCTGGCATCAAATCTATGCTTTGATCTTCATATCTCCATGAGCCAAGTCCTCTGCTCCTGAAACTGATCAGGAACCTGTCAGGCCTTCCTCGAGACAGACCACCCTCTGTGTCCCCCACCTCTTGTAGAAAAGTTTTAGCCTCTTAGGCCTTCCCCAAGTTCCAAAGAGCAAATTTAATCAGAGAAGTGAGAAAATGCAGAAACAAAGGAAACAGTCAAACAAAACCAAACCATATAGTTTATCTGAAACACAAAACCAAGGACCTTAATATCCTTGAATTATTTTGTAGCTACTAAAACACACACCAGGTAGAAGAAGTTAACTGCATGCTGACCACCGGCATGTTGACCCCAGGATGGTTGGAACCAGGTTGGTCATGTTGACTCCTGAAATACACTGTGGTGACCTCACCACCAGTCAGTTAGGAGAATGTCCAGAAGGTGATCAAGCACCCTCAACCCTCTTCTTCACCTTGCCTTGAGAAACCCTTTCCTGAAAACCCTCAGGGTAGTTCCATCTTTGAGCACAAACTGCCTGTACTCCCTGCTCGGCACCTTGCAATAAATGCTGCATTTTCCTTCATTGCAACCCAGTATCAGTACATTGGTTTTGCCGCGTTTCCAGCAAGTGGGCCCGAGTTTGGTTTGGTAACATCCCACAGCCTTCCCCCTGTTTCCATTGCCCAAACCACGAGGCTGCTTGCAGTGACTGAGTCGGGTAGGTGCAGGGTTGCAGGTTCTGTGATGTCACCTATGCCAGGCCCCCTGCTGGCTGATCCTCCTTCCCTTTCTCTTGGCCCATCTCAGTCTAGGTCAGCTTTCCCAAGCCCATCACAAACGCTTCCTCACCTGTAAAGGGTGTCGGTAGTATGGGTTGGGAGTAGTTTTGGTTGACTGTTTTATGTGGGGGCAGTTTCAGGACCATGCAGCGTTCATCTCTGGCCTCTCACAGGCTCACCTGCACCGTGCCTCCCCTGAGGTTCTCAGCAAGTCTCAGAAGTGAAGGAATGAGTGGGCTCCTAACACGATGGATGTGAAGGACCTGCGGAAGCGGGTGTTGTCCAGGTCTTGTTCTTTACAGCCGTCTGGCACCTTACAGTTTGCAGAGCACTTTGAAACCTTACCTTTTTAATCCCCCAGATGTTGTGAGGTCAGTAGAGTGGGTGTTATTTCTCAGAATTCTTCAGTGGTAAGCAATGCAAGGCCTTTCCTGGTGGCTTAGATGATAAAGAATCTGCCTGCAATGCAGGAGACCTGGGTTCTATCCCTGGGCTGGGAAGATCCCCTGGAGTAGGAAATGGAAACCCACTCCAGTATGCTTGCCTGGAGAATTGTGTGTACAGAGGACCCTGGTAGGCTACAGTCCATGGGGTCACATAGAGTCAGACATGACTGAGCTGCTTTCATTTCACCTTCAAGTAGTAGAAAAGGGCTTCAGCTCATTTACTCAGAAAGGACAGGATAGGGGAGCTCACTGACTTAGTGGAAAACTGAAGGACCAGCTCTCTAGAAGGACCCTTCAGAGCAGAAGCAGGGCTCTCTCCAGGGCAGCCCTATAGATTGAATGGCCCTGTGTCCTCTACTCAAGGCTCCAACTCCAGGGATGGTGTCTGATGGGCTGAGTGAGGGCAGGTGCCCCGCGTCTCAGGCCATGTGCTGGACAAAGGGCCCCATGAGGCCCACAGGCATGGCTGACTCACAGTGTCCAGCCCTCGGCTCATTCTCTCCACCTGCTCTGCTTCCCCAAACAGTGTGCCAGGTCTGCATCCTCCCCTGTCCTTTCCCCACTCCAGGTATTGGTACCTCTGTCCTCCTGGCTGCTCACACGGGGAGTGGGGAGCCCTTCCTCTTCTCCTCCAGGCCTCCAGCGTGGTGGCGACTTCACCTCGTTTGCCCATGACCCTCCTGTCCATTCCTGCGAGCACTGCTGAAGTTCAGGCCTGCGGCGTCTTTCCTTCTCCCGAAGGCTCGGCCCTCAGGTCTTTCCCACGTGCAGCCAGCAGCAGAGGGTCTTTGTATATTGCAGATCTGCTCTCATCACCCCTGTCCTTGCCGTGCTGTGCTCCGTCGTTTCAGTCGTGTCTCACTGTTGGTCACCATGGGATTTTCCAAGCAAGAATACTGGAGTGGGTTGCCATTCCCTCCTCCAGAGAATCTTTCTGACTCAGGGATCAAACCCTCATCTCCTGTATTGCAGGTGGATTCTTTACTGATGAGCCACCAGGGAAGACTCTCTCCTTCATAAAGCTTCAAATAGTGCCTTTCTGCCCACAAGCACAGCTTTCAAAGTTCTATGACCTTGACCTACAAGAAGAAATTTATTTTACATTGCAACTGATTTTACAATGCACTTATTTGTATAACTGAGGCAACATTTTCAAGAGTCATTACCTACCCGAGTTGCCACCCTATATCACTCTTAAAACTTCTGGCCAAGACCCACTGAACTGGTTTCACCATCCACCAGTGAGTCGTGATCTGTTCGAAATTCACTGGCTGGAAGAAACAAGCGGAGCTCCCTGGGAATGGCCCAGAAGGCTCCGCAGTGACCCAGGTCCTGCCCAGCTCCCCGGCCTCACCTCTCCCCACTCCTGTTGCAGGTTCTCATCAGTCTCTGGTCTCCATTTCTTTGACTTCCTTTATGACTGAGAGACTTCACTTTCACTTTTCACTTTCATGCACTGGAGAAGGAAATGGCAACCCACTCCAGTGTTCTTGCCTAGAGAATCCCAGGGACGGGGAGCCTGGTGGGCTGCTGTTTATGGGGTCGCACAGAGTCGGACATGACTGAAGTGACTTAGCATAGCACAAATCCCATGCTAGGCCTCACTCTGGTGCTTTTTCTCACCCTATCCCCTCTGCCTGTATCGTCATCCTCCCCATCGTCACCTACCCTTGGCCCTTCAAGCCTCAGCTCATCCCTGTGTGGTTTGTTAAGTCAGAACCTCCTCTGTGCCTGCAGAGTACAGGGTCATGGCGCCCGCATGGGAACCACCTGGCTCAGCATCACGCGTGTTCCCCATCATAGGCTGTTTGGATCAGAGCAGTGTGGCCTGTCTGCACTGTTTCTTAATTACCTGGGTTGATTCTTATGCATATTGGCATTAATGTTTGACAACACTTTCTGGTCTGGGGACCATCAGTCCCTCCAGGCTGCTGGTTCTGCGGCTCACTCACGTACACCCTGTGGAAATGGCCGTCCAGCACCTCCCCCTCCCTATGTTTGGAGGATTCCTGGCCATCTTGTCCTGATAGAAGACAAAGCCCACTTCCCCACAGAAGCTGAAAGATCCAAGTCCTGCCCTCCCAGCCCCCTGG
Source organism: Bos javanicus (assembly GCF_032452875.1). NCBI lineage: Eukaryota > Metazoa > Chordata > Mammalia > Artiodactyla > Bovidae > Bos > Bos javanicus. Next base: position 31,169,348 of record NC_083886.1, read on the forward strand.
CACAGGGACATGGGCATGCGGACTCAGCCAAGCAGTCTCACTCTCCTGGTAATTTGAATCAGAAGCTGGTGACCCGAAGAAGCAGGGATGGGGGCTGGAGTGGGGGATGCATTTGGGTGGTGGCACCTGTAGAGGCAGTGGCGAAGCAGAGCGAGCTGGGGATCCTGGGCTTCTGGGGACAGAAGTCATGTGACTTGCTCTTTGGCATGATTTTGGCTCAGCCTCCCTCTGAGCTGCCCATTCCCAGAACCTGGCTTCCAGGGCTCATGGCCATTTCACTCAATGTCCCCTCAATAATTACTTTTCTCCTTAAATCAACCAGAATTGACTTCTTTTGCCACTTGTGTGTACAAACCCTCACAGATGCACCAGTGCCTCTCAAATAGTAAACATTTGCTGATCAATGCCAGCTTTCATCCTCGTCTCTTTCAAGGCCATACTTGGTCCTCACCCTGAGCACTCAGTGACCAACCCTTGACCTTGGCCATCTTTCCAGCCAATGAGCCCTGAGGTCGGCAGAGACAGAGCTTGTGTGTCTTTCTTGGGGAGACAGGGTTCATCCCAGCCTGTCCTCAGTGATGGCTGTGGTTAAGGGTGTGACAAGCTGGCAGGCTGGTGGTGTGGGGAGAGTGCTCCTCCCCCTGGAACGGGGATAATGGATTCAGGCTTTCAGATTCCCATGCAAAGCACAGAAAAGCAGCAATTAGAGTGTTCTCTGGCTCTGGCTTGTGAGCGGAGTGGATCTGATTATCCTCTGGGGGCAGGGATTCTTGCAGAGAAAACACATTTTCTCCTCACTGATGATCATCTTCCCACTTGCAGAGATCACAACCCAACCAGCTGAGAGCAGTGAATAAAGCTTAGGGGTCCAACAGAGAGAGAGAGCCCAACAGTCGAGAAAGACTTCCCAAGGTAGTGGTGGGGGGACAGTGAGACAATGATGACCATGGGAGTAACAAGACGGTACCTGCAGGTCTGACCGGAAATGATTACGTCACCTGCGGGGCTTGTTACAGGGACTAGTTCCCAAGGCGTGGGCAGCGTTAACAGAAGTCAGTGGGGAGAGTCAGTGATGCCCCCAGGAGCAAATCCCTACCACCCCCGGGCCCAAGAAACTGGAGAGGGGCATTGTGGGAGAGGGGCATTGATGGAGAGGGGCATTGTGGGAGAGGGGCATTGTGCAAGAGGCCTACAGGGGCCATGCCCTTATGTGGAGGGACTCAGCTTGGTGGCCACACAGGACGGAGGTGGATCACCAAACACCCTGTCCTCTCTCTGCTCCCACCCTCCGGCTCCGTGTCAGCACTTCTCATTGATTGAAGCCAACTGGAAGCCGGAGGACAAGGGAGCCATTGATGTGGTCCATGAAGGCTAAACTCCTGGAGGACAGAGTGGGGCAGAAAGAGTGGAGAGTGGATCAGGAGGGGCCGACGGAGGAAATCCAGCACAGGAGCTTCCATGTCACTTCCTATGAGCATTATGAGCACACAGTATACACAGCAATTCGTGTTGACTGTATGCAACTCGTGAAATTCTCGGAAATTCTAGGGTCACACCATTTTACAGATAAGTAGAATGAGGCTAAGTAATTTAGCCAAAGTCAGAGTGGGAGTAGCTGCAACTCAAACCCAGCCCATCTGAACAGGCTTTTGTGTTCTTCACCACCACATTGAGGTGTCCAGTAAGGTGGCCAGTAGCTACACATGGCTGTTTAAATGCAAATTAGTTAAACTTAAATAACATGAAAAATTCACAAAGTCCCATGAACCACATTTCAAAGACTAACTACCCTCATGTGGCCAGTAGCTACCACATTGGACAGCACAGATGGGAAACACATGCATCCTCTCAGAAAGTTTGGCTGGAGAGCTCAGCTAAGTCCTGGACACTGTGACCTGGACCCTTTCAACCCCCTAATCCCTTGCAACACACATACACACACTCCTTTCAGTAGCTATGTATTCCTGGGATGGACATGACAGGGGTCACACTGATTTGAAAAAATTTAGGCCATTTCATTGCCCTTTTGATGGCTGTCAATAATGTGGCCTCAGTTCAGTTCAGTCACTGAGTCGTGTCCGACTCTTTGCAACCCCATGAACTGCAGCACAGCAGGCCTCCCTGTCCATCACCAACTCCTGGAGTTCACCCAAACCCATGTCCATTGAGTCGGTGATGCCGTCCAACCATCTCATCCTTTGTCATCCCCTTCTCCTGCCCTCAATCTTTTCCAGCATCAGACTCTTTTCAAATCAGCTCTTCACATCAGGTGGCCAAAATACTGGCGTTTCAGCTTCAACATCATTCCTTCCAATGAACACCCAGGACTGATCTCCTTTAGGATGGACTGGTTGGATCTCCTTGCAGTCCAAGGGATTCTCAAGAGTCTTCTCCAACACCACAGTTCAAAAGCATCAATTCTTCATCACTCAGCTTTCTTTATAGTCCAACTCTCACATCCGTACATGACCACAGGAAAAACCATAGCCTTGACTAGACGGACCTTTGTTGGCAAAGTAATGTCTCTGTTTTTGAATATGCTATCTAGGTTGGTCATAACTTTCCTTCCAAGGAGTAAGCGTCTTTTAATTTCATGGCTGCAGTGACCATCTGCAGTGATTTTGGAGCCCAGAAAAATAAAAGTCAGCCACTGTTTCCCCATCTATTTCCCATGAAGTGATGGGACCAGATGCCATGATCTTCGTTTTCTGAATGTTGAGCTGTAAGCCAACTTTTTCACTCTCCTCTTTCACTTTCATCAAGAGGCTCTTTAGTTCTTCTTCACTTTCTGCCATAAGGGTGGTGTCATCTGCATATCTGAGGTTATTGATATTTCTCCCAGCAATCTTGATTCCAGCTTGTGCTTCCTCCAGCCCAGCGTTTCTCATGATGTACTCTGCATATAAGTTAAATAAGCAGGTGACAATATACAGCCTTGATGTACTCCTTTTCCTAGTTGGAACCAGTCTGTTGTTCCATGTCCAGTTCTAACTGTTGCTTCCTGAGCTTCATATAGGTTTCTCAAGAGGCCGGTCAGGTGGTCTGGTATTCCCAACTCTTTGAGAATTTTCCACAGCTTATTGTGATCCACACAGTCAAAGGCTTTGGCATAGTCAGTAAAGCAGAAATAGATGTTTTTCTGGAATTCTCTTGCTTTTTCCATGATCCAGCGGATGTTGGCAATTTGATCTCTGGTTCCTCTGCCTTTTCTAAAACCAGCTTGAACGTCTGGAAGTTCACGGTTCACATATTGCTGAAGCCTGGCTTGGAGAATTTTAAGCATTACTTGACTAGCGTGTGAGATGAGTGCAATTGTGCAGTAGTTTGAGCATTCTTTAGCATTGCCTTTCTTTGGGATTGGAATGAAAACTGACCTTTTTCAGTCCTGTGGCCACTGCTGAGTTTCCCAAATTTGCTGGCATATTGAGTGTAGCACTTTCACAGCATCATATTTCAGGATTTGAAATAGTTCAACTGGTATTCCATCACCTCCACTAGCTTTGTTCATAGTGATGCTTCCTCAGGCCCACTTGACTTCACATTCCAGGATATCTGGCTCTAGGTGAGTGATCACACCATCGTGATTATCTGGGTCGTGAAGATCTTTTTTGTACAGTTCTTCTGTGTATTCTTGCCACCTCTTCTTAATATCTTCTGCTTCTGTTAGGTCCCTACCATTTCTGTCCTTTATTGTGCCCATCTTTGCATGAAATGTTCCCTTGGTATCTCTAGTTTTCTTGAAGAGATCTCTAGTCTTTCCCAGTCTATTGTTTTCCTCTATTTCTTTGCACTGATCGCTGAGGAAGTCTTTCTTATCTCTCCTTGCTATTCTTTGGAACTCTGCATTCAGATGTTTATATCTTTCCTTTTCTCCTTTGCTTTTGGCTTCCCTTCTTTTCACAGCTATTTGTAAGGCCTCCCAGACAGCCCTTTTGCTATTTTGCATTTCTTTTTCTTGGGGATGGTCTTGATTCCTGTCTCCTGTACAGTGTCACAAATCTCCATCCATAATTCATCAGGCACTCTGTCTATCAGATCTAGTCCCTTAAATCTATTTCTCACTTCCACTGTATAGCATAAGGGATTTGATTTAGGTCATACCTGAATGGTCTAGTGGTTTTCTCCACTTTCTTCAATTTCAGTCTGAATTTGGCAATAAGGAGTTCATGATGCGAGCCACAGTCAGCTCCTGGTCTTGTTTTTGCTGATTGTATAGAGCTTCTCCATCTTTGGCTGCAAAGAATATAATCAGTCTGATTTCAATGTCTACCATCTGGTCATGTCCATGTGTAGAGTCTTCTCTTGTGTTGTTGGAAGAGGGTGTTTGCTCTGACCACTGCATTCTCTTGGCAGAACTCTATTACCCTTTGCCCTGCTTCATTCTGTACTCCAAGGCCAAATTTGCCGGTTACTCCAGGTGTTTCTGGAGAAGGCAATGGCACCCCACTCCAGTACTCTTGCCTGGAAAATCCCATGGACGGAGGAGCCTGGTAGGCTGCAGTCCATGGGGTTTCGAAGAGTTAGACACAACTGAGCGGCTTCACTTTCACTTTTCACTTTCATACATTGGAGAAGGAAATGGCAACCCACTCCAGTGTTCTTGCCTGGAGAATCCCAGGGACGGGGGAGCCTGGTGGGCTTCTGTGTATGGGGTCACACGGAGTCAGACACGACTGAAACGACTTAGCAGAAGAAGCAGCCAGGTGTTTCTTGACTTCTTACTTTTGCATTCCAGCCCCCTATAATGAAAAGGACATCTTTTTTTGAATGTTAGTTCTAGAAGGTCTTGTAGGTCTTCATAGAACTGTTCAACTTTACAACTCAAATAAGAGATAAATTTGAGATAGTTTGATGTAGGCCATGCCCTTTCTCACATTCTAAAATCCCTTTTCTGTTCTGCCCTCTTATTGCAGTACCCAGGATATCCCATAATAAGCAGCAGCATTTATATAAAAAGAGGCAGGAGAAATGGCTGGCTCTCAACGCTGCCCCATTTCACAGATACTTGTCCTCAGAGCTTATGAGATGCTGGCTTGCTGTGATCTACAGCATCCTTCCACCAGCTCCCATGAGACAATTCTCAGTTGGATTTAATGTTCTCCACATATTGACACCAATGTTTCATCTCCTAAAGGCCCAGATTTAGCAGACAAGATGAATGCTGAAGATGACACAAATCCTACCTATCAAACAGGCTAAAGGTGAAGTCTAACTCTGTCTGGACTGTCAGGACATTGTGAAAAGGAATGTGAATCATATCACATGACCCTCCTACACATAAAGAGATACAGGGTCTTGGGAGTCTACAAAAGCACTTTCTGGGAGAGGAAGCAAAAAGGTATAACTCTAAACCACCTGGAATTCTACCTCCCAGCAAACATTAGCACTGGTGTTATATATACATTTTCTCTCACGTGATCCATTATATATTGACATGTATTATTTTGCTGTGGACAATCTTTGTTAAGTGTACTTGTGGACATTTTTGCATCTTATTAGATATATAACATATAGTATAGTGGTAGCTACCCTTGATTGCTGCTTGTTATGTGCTGAGGTCTGTGCACTTGACATGTATTATCAGTCATGTATTATCAGTTTTCACAATAGTGATTGTAAGTTAGGCATCATTATTGTTTTTACTTTTCTTTTTTTTTTTTAATTTTATTTTATTTTTAAACCTTACATAATTGTATTAGTTTTGCCAAATATCAAAATGAATCCACCACAGGTATACATGTGTTCCCCATCCTGAACCCTCCTCCCTCCTCCCTCCCCATACCATCCCTCTGGGTCGTCCCAGTGCACCAGCCCCAAGCATCCAGTATCATGCATCGAACCTGGACTGGCATCTCGTTTCATACATGATATTTTACATGTTTCAATGCCATTCTCCCAAATCTTCCCACCCTCTCCCCCTCCCACAGAGTCCATAAGACTGTTCTATACATCAGTGTCTCTTTTGCTGTCTCATACACAGGGTTATTGTTATCATCTTTCTAAATTCCATATATATGCGTTAGTATACTGTATTGGTGTTTTTCCTTCTGGCTTACTTCACTCTGTATAATAGGCTCCAGTTTCATCCACCTCATTAGAACTGATTCAAATGTATTATTTTTAATGGCTGAGTAATACTCCATTGTGTATATATACCATAGCTTTCTTATCCATTCATCTGCTGATGGACATCTAGGTTGCTTCCATGTCCTGGCTATTATAAACAGTGCTGCGATGAACATTGGGGTACACGTGTCTCTTTCCCTTCTGGTTTTCTCAGTGTTTATGCCCAGCAGTGGGATTGCTGGATCATAAGGCCGTTCTATTTCCAGTTTTTTAAGGAATCTCCACACTGTTCTCCATAGTGGCTGTACTAGTTTGCATTCCCACCAACAGTGTAAGAGGGTTCCCTTTTCTCCACACCCTCTCCAGCATTTACAGATGAGGAAACCAAAGCACAGAAGGATCCAGCATCTTGGCCAAGGTCATAAGACTAGTTTAGTGGCAGAACAAGGACTATAACTAGATCTGTTTGATTCCCAAACTCATGTCATTTCTGCCGTTATGCTATTCTACAACAATGTTATGCAAACTTCTTTAACCCTGCAATGCATTCTTTAAAGGACTTCTTCTGTAAGCCTAATATGTAAAACAAGAAAGCAACAGTTAGAACTGGACATGGAACAACAGACTGGTTCCAAATAGGAAAAGGAGTTCATCAAGGCTGTATATTGTCACCCTGTTTATTTAACTTCTATGCAGAGTACATCATGAGAAACACTGGACTGGAAGAAACACAAGCTGGAATCAAGATTGCTGGGAGAAATATCAATAACCTCAGATATGCAGATGACACCACCCTTATGGCAGAAAGTGAAGAGGAACTCAAAAGCCTCTTGATGAAAGTGAAAGTGGAGAGTGGAAAAGTTGGCTTAAAGCTCAACATTCAGAAAACGAAGATCATGGCATCTGGTCCCATCACTTCATGGGAAATAGATGGGGAAACAGTGGAAATAGTGTCATACTTTATTTTTCTGGGCTCCAAAATCACTGCAGATGGTGACTGCAGCCATGAAATTAAAAGACGCTTACTCCTTGGAAGGAAAGTTATGACCAAACTAGATAGCATATTCAAAAGCAGAGACATTACTTTGCCAACAAAGGTCCGTCTAGTCAAGGCTATGGTTTTTCCTGTGGTCATGTATGGATGTGAGAGTTGGACTGTGAAGAAGGCTGAGCGCCAAAGAATTGATGCTTTTGAATTGTGGTGTTGGAGAAGACTCTTGAGAGTTCCTTGGACTGCAAGGAGATCCAACCAGTCCATTCTGAAGGAGATCAGCCCTGGGATTTCTTTGGAAGGAATGATGCTAAAGCTGAAACTCCATACTTTGGCCACCTCATGTGAAGAGTTGACTCATTGGAAAAGACTCTGATGCTGGGAGGGATTGGGGGCAAGAGGAGAAGGGGACGACAGAGGATGAGATGGATGGATGGCATCACTGACTGGATGGACGTGAGTCTGAGTGAACTCTGGGAGTTGGTGATGGACAGGGAGGCCTGGCGTGCTGCGATTCATGGGGTCGCAAAGAGTCAGAAACGACTGAGCGACCGATCTGATCTGATACTGAATAGGAGTGGGAAGCTCTCAGTCTTACCTGTTCCTGTCCCCTTGCCCCTTCCTGGCTGATAGTCCCCCCAACACAACCCCCGCCAACCAGAGGCAACTGCTGAAACAGCCCAAGGAACCTTGGAATTGGGAAAGACCAGTTTGGAAAACACAGTCCGCATATTCTTTTAACAGACTTCAAGGGATTCACTTTTATGGATATAGCATCATTGATGCAACCAGCTGCCTCCTACTGTGAAAAGCAATCTTGATGATGCATTTTATACACAATCATGATTTTTTTTTTCCTGGATACATTTCTGAAAGTGAAATGTTTGGGTCAAAAATATGCCAATTTTGATACCAAAACTCCCTTGGGAAGATAAAACCACATAAGTTCCCATATGCAAAACCAGGTTCTGCACATTCTCCCCACAACTAGATGTTACTGCTTAAAGCCAATTTCTGTCAATTGTATATGCAAAAGTACATTGCAGTTGTTTTAATTTACATTTTTTGAGTTACGGAAAATATCAGACATTTTAAAGTTTGTTAACTAACTTATTTTCCTTCTTTTGTGCATATCCAGCTCATATTCTTTGCCTTTTATTTTTCCTCTACTGAGGCAGTGGTCTTTTATTTTCTATTTATAACATCTATTTGTAATGTAGGAATATATTAACCTTCATATGTCACATAGACTGTAGACTCTTAATATATTAATATACATATATAATATGTCACATTGAATTTTACCTTTTATTTATGCTGTTTTTTAAATTTAAAGGTGTTAATTTTTAGACCATAGGATCAGATAAACATTCTTCTATATGTTTTAATTCTTTGACTTTTAAAAAATCTGAATTCTTTAGTCTGTTTGAAATTTAATTTGTTACATTATATAAGGAAGTGAACTAACTTCCTTCTGTAACTAACTCACTGTTAATTTTCTTATCTTATTGCAATGACTAGGACTTCCTAGACTTCTACTATATAAATTGCATTGCATTATATATATTGTAGCTGCAGAATTATGACTTGGTGTGGTGGTTCTCAACCTTGAGCAGTGTTACCTCCTCAGGGGACACTTGGCCACGTGTAGAGACATTTTTGGTTGTCACAACTTGTGGTGGGGAGGAAAGTGTGTGCTACCGGCATCTAATAACTGGTAACCAGGGATGCTGTCAAGCTTACTACAGTGCACAGGACATTCCCCCACAACAAAAAAATTACTGGCCCAGAAATGTCAATAGTGCTGAGGCTGGAAAACCTCATGTTAAATAACAGCAGAATTATTTTGCTTTTGCTTTTTGTACTTACTCCATTGCAAAGCAGTGTTATTTGTTAGCAACAACCTGCCTTACGGTCTCTGTGAAGATCCCTCTGGAATGCCTCTGTAGATTTACTCTCTACCTACAGAAGAGTGATGTAGACAGTGCTATGAAGGATGTAGATGTCTCGGTCAACACTGAGAAAAGGAGAAAAAAAAGCAATGCAGTCACGAGTAACACATCAGCAGTGTGTAGTGTTGGTTTTCCTGTCTTGAGACCCCTGTGTTCCCCTGACAAGGAGGAACAGAGCCTCTTCAACTACCCTCCTGTTGGTTCTCTCTAGGAACTCACAGCCTCCATCAGTTAAAGATGCATTCTTCACCTTTGTGTAGATGCTCTTCATGAAGACCTGGGTTCAAAACCCCAACCCCCTCACTTGCTGGCCGTGGGTGGGCAAGATCCTTTTTTCACTGAGCCTCTGAGCCTGTTTTCATAAAACATAACCTGGGATGCCATGAAGTGTGCTTTCAACTTCATAAGTAGACACCTGGCTCAGTATCTAGAATATGTGTATGCATGTATTTAGTCGTTAAGTCATATCTGACTCTTGTGACCCCACAGACTGTGGGCCCGCCAGGCCCCTCTGTCCATGGGACTTCCCAGGCAAGAATACTGGAGTGGGTTGCCATTTCCTTCTCCAGGGAAACTTCCTGACCCAGGTACCAAATCCACATCTCCTGCATTGGCAGGCGGATTCTTTACCATTGAGCCTCCAGGGAAGCCCCATCTGGAATATAGTGAATGCCTATTATACCTCCCCATGGAGTCCCAGCCATGGGCAACTAATGCTGCTGATCTCTTTGTGCTTGGTTCTGAGAAAGGCAAGAAAAGAAGCCTGTAGGCTGGTGCTCTGGCACAGCCCCTGGGAGCCCAGAAGCCAAAGGGGACAAGTTACAAGCACTTGCACGGAGTGTTATTTTTTACATCTTTGCTGTAAACTATGAGACATGTCATTTCATTATTACCCTTTTCCAGATAAGGAAACCGAGGCACACAGAGGTTAGTACCCTGGCTAAGGTCACTGAGTCCTTAGATGGGGAAACAATGGAAACAGTTACAGACTTTATTTTCTTGGGTTCAAAAATCACTGCAGATGGTGACTGCAGCCATGAAATTAAAAGACACTTGCTCCTTGGAAGAAAAGCTATGACCAACCTAGACAGCATATTAAAAAGCAGAGACATTACTTTGCCGACAAATGTCTGTCTAGTCAGAGCTATGGTTTTTCCAGTAGTCATGTGTGGATGTGAGAGTTGGACTATAAAGAAAGCTGAGTGCTGAAGAATTGATGCTTTTGAACTGTGGTGTTGGAGAAGACTCTTGAGAGTCCTTTGGACTGCAAGGAGATCCAACCAGTCAATCCTAAAGGAAATCAGTCCTGAATATTCATTGGAAGGACTGATCCTGAAGCTGAAACTCCAATACTTTGGCCACCTGATGCAAAGAACTGACTCATTGGAAAAGACCCTGATGCTGGGAAAGATTGAAGGTGGGAGGAGAAGGGGATGACAGAGAATGAGATGGTTGGATGGTATTACCGACTCCATGGACATGAGTTTGAGCAAGCTCCGGGAGTTGATGGACGGGGAAGCCTGGCATGCTGCAGTCCACGGGGTTGCAAAGAGTCAGACACCACTGAGAAACTGAACTGGTCAATGAACTAGTGAATGGTGGAGTTGGGTTTTTATCAGATCAGATCAGATCAGATCAGTTGCTCAGTCATGTCCGACTCTTTGTAACCCCATGAATCGCAGCACGCCAGGCCTCCCTGTCCATCACCAACTCCCGGAGTTCACTCAGACTCATGTCCATCGAGTCAGTGATGCCATCCAGCCATCTCATCCTCTGTCGTCCCCTTCTCCTCTTGCCCCCAATCCCTCCCAGCATCAGAGTCTTTTCCAATGAGTCAACTCTGCTTGCCCATAATCAATGGTAAAGAATCTGCTTGCCAATGCAGGAGATGCGGGATCCATCCCTGGGTTGGAAAGATCCCCTGGAGAAGGGAATGGCAACCCACTCTAGTATTCTTGCCTAGGAAATCCCATCGACAAAGGAGCCTGGTGGGCTACAGTCCTTGGGGTTGCAAAAGAGTCGGACAAGACTTAGTGACTAGACAAGACCACATAATCACTTAGTCACACTGCCTCCCCACCCCTCGCAGCCCCCACCCCGCAGTTGCTGGGCTGAAGGACCCCAGTCCAGCTACCCCACCTCCAGGGTTCTTCCCATGACTCCTCTGGAGCCCTGAGCTTTTAGCCTGAGGCCCGGGGGCAGTGCTGAGTATGGGGTGGTTGCTAAGAAGAAGGGGGTGGCGTTTCATCCAAAGTGCTTGCTCAGAGCAGGTGCCCGGGCTGCCACCAGTTGACAGAAAGAGTCCTCTGTTCAAGCGCTGTCCCCAGAGAGCCTGACGCTTCCCAGCACCCCGGAATGTCCCCGCGGAGCTCTGATGGCGGCCTGCCTGGCTTCGCGGTCTCGGAAAATGTACTTAAATGCTCCATGCCTCAGCTGGCGTCTGGGAGGAGATTCAATTACATGGTAATGAGCCTGAATCCTGCAGAGCCTGCCTCTTAATCACCAGCTGGAAAATGCAACCATCTAAGACACAGGCAGGACACCCTGGCCACGACCTCACTAACCCAATCCTGTTAGCTTCCTCCGCTCCCCCTGGCTCAGCTGCAGGACTGCCAGGGTGACCTTCCAGGACAGAGGTTTCCTTGCCCAGGGATGCTGCGTCTGGGCGGGCTGTGCCTTGGGCGTGGTGCAGGCCTGGCCATGGCAGGGATGAGTGAGGCAGGAGCTCTCCTGGCTGAACCTAGAGAAGGCCAGGGAGAAAGCTACATGCCCAGGTGGTACCAGCCTCCTTTTCTGCAGGAATCCCATTGTAGGGTGCTGTCTCCTAACCCTGGGTAGGGGAGTAGAGGCTGAGTTTGAATGGACAGCTACCCCAGTCCCAACATCACTGGCTTCAACACAGGTGTGCAAGATGCCAGACAGGTGAGGGAGATGGGCGGTATCCGACTGTAGACTTGACTCTTACCCAGTCTCCACCAAGCACAGAAAATGTTGTGTGACTTACCAGGTGACACTTGAAGTTCAAGAAATCCAGTTGTTTCAGCTTTCTGTATGGACGCCTCTGGGGCAACCTCTTCCCTTGTGCTGTGAATGGCTTGACCCGAGACCTTTCTGGATGCCACAGTTCTCTGAGCAGAGAGCAGGAAGTGGGCTGGGGTCTGGGGGGTTTCCTGAGTTCTGATTTTGCAATGATTTCAGTAAATGCAGAGGAGTTCCATAATCCTGAAGGGGCTGGAAATCTCCTGTTTAGGTTTGGGTATGAGTTAGTTGGAAAAGAGGGCAGGTACTAATGTGTCCCTTTGTTGTTCAATCGCCAAGTCATGTCTGACTCTTTGCAGCCCCGTGGACTGCAGCACGCTAGGCTTCCCTGTCCTTCACAATCTCCTGGAGTTTGCCCAAGAATACATCCCTTATATCGTGTCAAGTCGTCATACGTGTGGTCCGTGCCTGTGTGTGTCTGGGCGTATGTCTCTCTGAATCCCTGAGTGTGTGTCTGTCTGCAAGTACCTGTATGTGCTGAGGAGAAGGGCCTCAGAGGGCCGACTCTGGCCTCTGTGATGTTCAGAGGTCTTTGGTGTGTCTGGTGTTCTAGTGGCCATAAACTCTCTGAGACTGAAGCCTCATGGCTTTCTCTCCTGCTGTGTCATTTCTCTAACACTGTGGTTCTCAATCCCGGCTGCACATTACCTCACCTCACCTGGAGAGCTGTATAAAATACCGATTCCCTGGGTATCACACTGGTTAAATCAGACTTTCCGGACTCAGGACCTAGGCCCTGCTGTGTGCCTGAAACTCTGCAGGTCACTCCAGTTGCAGCCAGGCCTGGGCTCCCCTGCTAGGAAAGCAGGGGAGCTGTGTGTCAGGAGGCTTCAGTGAGACAGGGGGACACAGCTTTGAACTTGGAGCCGGGACGGGGAGGGGGGCGGTGCCTTTCAGAGCTGGTTCCTCATGGAACCATCAAGGCTATTTTGTCTTTTTGGTCCTTAGTTTTTCCTTCGTGGTAAGACAGGGATCATTACAGCTTCCTGCCTGCCTCCTCTCTGTGGTTTGAGGTCATTTATGTGAACGGGCTTTGAGGTTCTGAAAGGTCACCCAAATACAAGGAAACATTGTTAGCATTATTTGTGTTAGCCCTTTGTAGAGACCGAAGAGTGAGGCCAGAGGTGGGTGGGCAATTACAGTGAGATCGTAGTGAAAGGGAAGCTGTGGGCACGCACCCTGGTTGCTCTGTGATTTAGCTTTGCCGTTGTTGTTTAGTTGCTAAGTCATGTCTGACTCTTTTGCAGCCCCATGGACTATAGCCCACCAGGCTCCTCTGTCCTCGGGATTTCCCAGGCAAGAATACTGGAGGGGTTGCCATTTTCTTCTCCAGGGGATCTTCCTAAGCCAGGGATTGTATCTGAGACTTCTGCACTGGCAGGCGGATGCTTCACCATTGAGGCTTGGATTTGGCTCCCTGGTGTCTCAGATGGTAAAGAATCCGCCTGCAATGAAGGAGACTTAGGTTTGATCCCTGGGTCAGGAAGATGCCCTGGAGAAGGGAATGACAATCCACTCCAGTATTCTTGCCTGGAGAATTCCATGGACAGAGGAGTCTGGCAGGCTACAGTTAAATGGAGGGGCGGGCCGTGTCTCAAAGAGTCAGACACAACTGACCTGCTAACACACACACACACACACACACACACACACACACGGGAAGCCTTGCAAGTAGTCAAATCCTGTTAACATCTGTGCTTGTAATTCCAGGAGCTGACACTAGGTGGTGCCTGATCCATGCCGTGAACCGGGAGGGTGTCATTTGGGGCTGGGTTTTGCCCCCTTTGATTACAACATTTACTGACATAATCATACCAGGAGAAGGGCTTGAATGCCCTTCTCACACTGTCATTGTACAATCAGGTGGTGGTCTTCAGTCTGCCCAGAGGCACCTCTTCGTTTCCTCCTCTCCTGAAACTTCTGGCAGCTGCAACACCAGCCCTCATTCCAGCTGGAGTTGGCTCTGCCTGCCCGCCCAGACTTCAGAGCTACATCAAAAATCTTCGCTTGCTGGCAGCGTCCCAGGGAGAGGCCCTCTTGGCTCCTGTACAGACTTAATTAGCTCTTGAGCTGCTCCCCTGTCAATCTGGCCTTCTCTGCTCCTCCCTCCCCGCTGGCATTCAAGGGGGCAGAATCTCATTTCTTCTCCCAGGGGCCCGTTCCTTGCAAGTTGCTTTAGCTTCCTTTCCTCTCTGTGATCAGGAGAGCAGGATGGAGGTATCAAGTCGGTAATTGTAGAAGCTGACTGACACTTCTTCCTGAAGTTAAGGAAGAATGGCTTTGGAAATGAAGCTACATCTCTCATTCTCCCTGCTGTCTTTAAGCCTGACCTCTGGGTACCAGTTACTTTGCATAAAATCACTCAGTTCTTTCAGACAGCCAACCCAGTGACTTCTATCTCGCTTTCTTATAGGAACCTAGGTTGTTTGGGCTCCCCCCAACTCTTTCTTTAACAGTTTGAAAACACATCTGAAATCCACATTTGTGGATGTTACACATAGCTCGGCATGGGTAAAAACACACAAAAGTTTTGGAACAGCACACTTGAGGCTTCCCTCGTGGCTCAGACAGTAAAGAATTGGGAGACCCGCGTTCAATCTCTGGGTCAGGAAGATCCCCTGGAGAAAGGAATGGCTACCCACTCCAGTACTCTTGACTGGAAAATCCCTTGGACAGAGGAGCCTGGCTCCAGGAGCCAGAGGAGTCCATGGGGTCACAAAGAGCCGGACACAACTGAGCAACTAACACTTTCACTTTGCACTTTCACAGTGACTGCCTCTGGGGAGGGGACTATGTGTTCAAGCTAGTCTGTGGTCTCTCGTGAAATCTCCCATGACAGGGAGGCTTGGGGGTTCTTTGGCTGATTCAGTGCAGTCTTACTTCACTCCTTCAGACCCTAAAAAAATAGAAACAGAAGGAAGAGAATGCCCCTTAGTCTACTGTCTCACTCCCAGCCCAGGTCCCCTGACACCCTTCTCTTAGGCTTATGGGAGCTTGGAGGCACAGAGCGTGTTTTTTCCAGATGAGAAACTCAGATAGGGACCGAGGTGAGAGGTCACTGGGAAACTGCTGGGTGTGGTCAAAGTGAATTCCTCACTGGCACCTGTGAGAGGAACAGCCCGGGTGGAGGCAGGGAGCCTGTGCAACCTCTGGACTCCACGAAACCTTTCACAACAGTCTTTGCCAGGTTCTCTCCCTGCCCCCAGCTCTTCCCAAGTGCATGCAGTCTCTGTCTTGGTCAAATTCCCCAGGATCTCACCCAGCTTCCTGCCAATCCCCTCTTTACATCTGCCTCTCTTCCCTTCTTCCTCAAACCTCCTTCAAAGTCTGTGAGGAATCCTTCAAAGTCTCCAAAAAGGCAAGTCTTTTCACTGTAGACTGCAATGGCCCATCAGACCTGATCCTTAGTCAAGGAAAGATCCGGTCTCTGGACTGTAGGTCTTCTCAGAAGGCAGAGATAAGGAGCCAAAGCAAAAAAGCATTAAAGTTTCATCTTACAGTGATCTGGCCATTGATAAACTGGTGATTGAAACCTCTTCGTGTTTAAATACGAAGTGCCATTGTTCAGTCGCTAAGTCGTGTCCAACTCTTGGAGACCCCGTGGACTGCAGCACCCCAGGCCTCCCTCTCCTTCACTATCTCTCAGAGTTTGTCCAAGTTCATATCCCATTGAGTCGATGAATCCATCCAACCATCTCATCCTCTGCGGCCCTCTTCTCCTTTTGCCTTCAACCTTTGCCAGCATCAGGGTCTTTTCCCATGTACTTAACAGAAGTACTTAATGTATTTAAACAGAAGTACATATGAATACAGAGAAGGCAATGGCACCCCACTCTAGTACTCTTGCCTGGAAAATCCCATGGATGGAGGAGCCTGGTAGGCTGCAGTCCATGGGGTCGTGAAGAGTTGGACATGACTCAGCGACTTCACTTTCACCTTTCAGTTTCATGCACTGGAGAAGGAAATGGCAACCCACTCCAGTGTTCTTGCCTGGAGGATCCCAGGGATGGGGGAGCCCGGTGGGCTGCCATCAGTCGGGTCGCACAGAGTCAGACATGACTGAAGCGACTTAGCAGCAGCACATATGAATAAAATAGAAGGCAGCCCAGTGTGCTGAAGTCCATGGGGGTCACCAAGAGTTGGACACAACTTGGTGATGGAACAACAAAAGAGTCAAGGTTCACTACTTTGCCTTTTGTTCTAGCCACAGCGGGCATCTCTCTGCAGCAGGCTCTGCAGCTGCAACTCCAGGACTTGGCATGCACTTTCCCCTCTGCCTGAAGCACACTTCCCTTCACTTCCTCTTCACTTTTCTGACCCCTGTCTTTTTACAGGGATCCCTTTGGGTATCCTGGCATGTCTTCATCCCATAGAAGCATCATACTCTGACAGCGTTATTTCTTAGCCTGTGCCAAACTTTCATTCAACTCATGAATGAGGTGTGGTAAGTCATTCCAACAAGGTCTCCAGTTCATCCACACCTCCCCGTATCTGTACTTCCCACCCTGCCACATACCAATGACACGGAAATACTAGCAGAGACTGGAAAAATATGTGCCTAGCAGTGCTTGCCCTCACTTGCTGCTCTTGGAGTCCAGCAACTACTGTATGAAAAGCTGGGGTTAGTCTGCTGGGTGATTGGAGACACAGTTATGGTTGTCCCTCTTGCTCCGGTCAGCAGCCGGCCAATCACCTGTCAGGGAAGCCAGGACATTTTAGATCACTCAGGGGCCGGGTCCCATTTCCGTAGTGTAGTGGTTATCACGTCTGCCTCATACTCAGAACACTGTAGGGTGTTCTGCCAGCTAACTGCAAGCACGTAATCACATCCAGTAGAGACCACTCGGGAGAAGGTGATGGCACCCTACTCCAGTACTCTTGCCTGGAAAATCCCATGGAGGAGCCTGGTAGGCTGCAGTCCATGGGGTTGCTAGGAGTTGGACACAACTGAATGACTTCATTTTCACTTTTCACTTTCATGCATTGGAGAAGGAAATGGCAACCCACTCCAGTGTTCTTGCCTGGAGAATCCCAGGGATGGGGGAGCCTGGCGGGCCGCCGTCTATGGGGTCACACAGAGTTGGACACGACTGAAGCGACTTAGCAGCAGCAGCAGAGACCACTCATCCATCCCAGATCAGAGGAACTGCCCAGCCAACATGCAGAATGATGAGTGAAATAAACGGCTCTTGTTTGAAGCATTCAATTTGGAGTTTTGTTGCACAGTTGAAGCTACCTGATACATGAGGGGATTAACAGAAAGAAAAATAGCTGGTTCACTAAAAGATACGAGAAATTGGGATTTATACAGTCAGTGGGGAAAAAACTGCTAAAAGAAAAGTACCAATTCACTTTTTGCAATTCAGTGTAAAACTGGTTAATATTCAACCAGGCAATAAAAACATCACCCATTATCTTCCATCAGAGACTAGAGATGATAGTGTTTAGGAAATGAAAGAAAAAGTTTACCATCAAAGATGTCAGGGAGAGAGACTTCAGAAGGGCTGACTTGCCAAATATCAAACATAATGAGCCCTTAAAGGAAAAAAAAAAACCTCTGTAAAATCACCAAGGTTATCAAGTTTAAATTAGCCTTTTCATGATGAAAAACATCAGCTTTCTCTGATCATTATCATAATCCCAGAGGTCAGGGCATAAGATATCAGGATAGCAAAAAAATCAAGGGTAAATGGAAATTGTTAGGGAGGTGTTGCAGGTCTATGGGAAATAGACAAGGTTTTACAGTATAGGCAACCAGAGGTAGGCAAGGTGACCCTGTTCTTTTCATTTTCTTCCTAGCTGTGGTATATAAAGAGCTTGATTACATTGGAATTAGAAAGTATAAGTGATTTTTATTTCCACACTTGTGACTTCCCTGGTGGCTCAGATGGTAAATACTCCGCCTGCAGTGATGGAGACCTTGGTTGAATCCCTGGGTTGGGAGGATCCCTTGGAGAAGGAAATGGCAACCCTCTCCAGTATTCTTGCCTGGAGAATCCCTAATCCAGAGGAACCTGGCTACAGTCCATGGGGTTACAAAGAGTTGGGCATGACTGAGTGACTAAGCCCAGCACATATTTACTGGACAAAAAAAAAAAATTTTGCCTATGTTCTCCTCTAGGAGTTTTATAGTTTCTGGTCTTACGTTTAGATCTTTAATCCATTTTGAGTTTATTTTTGTGTATGGTGTTAGAAAGTGGTCCAGTTTCATTCTTTTACAAGTGGTTGACCAGATTTCCCAGCACCACTTGTTAAAGAGATTGTCTTTAATCCATTGTATATTCTTGCCTCCTTTGTCGAAGATAAGGTGTCCATATGTGCGTGGATTTATCTCTGGGCTTTCTATTTTATTCCATTGATCAATATTTCTGTCTTTGTGCCAGTACCATACTGTCTTGATAACTGTGGCTTTGTAGTAGAGCCTGAAGTCAGGTAAGTTGATTCCTCCAGTTCCATTCTTCTTTCTCAGGATCGCTTTGGCTATTCGAGGTTTTTTGTATTTCCATACAAATTGTGAAATTATTTGTTCTAGCTCTGTGAAGAATACTGTTGGTAGCTTGATAGGGATTGCGTTGAATCTATAAATTGCTTTGGGTAGTATACTCATTTTCACTATATTGATTCTTCCAATCCATGAACATGGTATATTTCTCCATCTATTAGTGTCCTCTTTGATTTCTTTCACCAGTGTTTTATAGTTTTCTATATATAAGTCTTTAGTTTCTTTAGGTAGATATATTCCTAAGTATTTTATTCTTTCCGTTGCAATGGTGAATGGAATTGTTTCCTTAATTTCTCTTTCTGTTTTCTCACTATTAGTGTATAGGAATGCAAGGGATTTCTGTGTGTTGATTTTATATCCTGCAACTTTACTGTAGTCATTGATTATTTCTAGTAATTTTCTGGTGGAGTCTTTAGGGTTTTCTATGTAGAGGATCATGTCATCTGCAAATAGTGAGAGTTTTACTTGGCAAAACACTCTCCGACATACATCACAGCAGGATCCTCTATGACCCACCTCCCAGAATATTGGAAATAAAAGCAAAAATAAACAAATGGGACCTAATTAACCTTAAAAGCTTCTGCACATCAAAGGAAACTATTAGCAAGGTGAAAAGACAGCCTTCAGAATGGGAGAAAATAATAGCAAATGAAGCAACTGACAAACAACTAATCTCAAAAATATACAAGCAACTCCTACAGCTCAATTCCAGAAAAATAAACGACCCAATCAAAAAATGGGCCAAAGAACTAAATAGACATTTCTCCAAAAAAGACATACAGATGGCTAACAAACACATGAAAAGATGCTCAACATCACTCATTATCAGAGAAATGCAAATCAAAACCACTATGAGGTACCATTTCACACCAGTCAGAATGGCTGCGATCCAAAAGTCTACAAATAATAAATGCTGGAGAGGGTGTGGAGAAAAGGGAACCCTCTTACACTGTTGGTGGGAATGCAAACTAGTACAGCCACTATGGAGAACAGTGTGGAGATTCCTTAAAAAACTGGAAATAGAACTGCCTTATGATCCAGCAACCCCACTGCTGGGCATACACACTGAGGAAACCAGAAGGGAAAGAGACACGTGTACCCCAATGTTCATCGCAGCACTGTTTATAATAGCCAAGACGTGGAAGCAACCTAGATGTCCATCAGCAGATGAATGGATAAGAAAGCTGTGGTACATATACACAATGGAGTATTACTCAGCCATTAAAAAGAATACATTTGAATCAGTTCTAATGAGGTGGATGAAACTGGAGCCTATTATACAGAGTGAAGTAAGCCAGAAGGAAAAACATAAATACAGTATACTAACGCATATATATGGAATTTAGAAAGATGGTAACAATAACCCGGTGTTCGAGACAGCAAAAGAGACACTGATGTATAGAACAGTCTTATGGACTCTGTGGGAGAGGGAGAGGGTGGGAAGATGTGGGAGAATGGCAATGAAACATGTAAAATATCATGTAGGAAACGAGTTGCCAGTCCAGGTTCGATGCATGATGCTGCATGCTTGGGGCTGGTGCACTGGGACGGCCCAGAGGGATGGTATGGGGAGGGAGGAGGGAGGAGGGTTCGGGATGGGGAACACATGTATACCTGTGGAGGATTCATTTTGATATTTGGCAAAACTAATACAATTATGTAAAGTTTAAAAATAAAATAAAATTGGAAGAATAAAAAAAAAAAAAAAAAAAAAAAATTTGTGTCTCTGTTTTATAAAAGGTAACTTCTAATTTTATGCATGAGTTCTAATCAAGAATTTGTCAAAAACACATTCTCTTAGAGGGTCAGATGACTCTCCAGCAGACTTTTTGGAGAATGCTCCAATGCTAAACAATCTGCCTGCAATGCTGGAGGTGTGGGTTCAATCCGTGGGTTGGGAAGATCCCTGGGAGAAGGAAATGGTGACCCACTCCAGTATTCTTGCCTGGGAAATCCCATGGACAGAGGAGCCTGGTCGGGGGTACAATCCATGGGGTCGCAAAGAGTCAGACACAACTGTGCGACTAACACGTACCAGCATTGCTTTAAATTCCAAGTCATGGATAATTTCCCCAAACACGTAAGTCCCTGCTGCACCAGTCCAGGTCAGCTGCCCCTCCGTGTGTTGTCCCAGCGCCTGGACCCACTTATCACAGGCCACTGTCATATCGTAAAACCGGCTTGGGAAGGCTCCTCTAGACTCTGGCCTTCTTGAGGGGGGGACTTTCCCAAAGTCTAGCTCAGGGCCTTGTTTAAACCTTGTTGAATGAATGGGTCAGTAGGTCATTTCCTCAGAGACCCAAGGACAGCGTTCCCCACACTTGGCGGCACCAGAATTTCCAGGGGTGCTTTGCTTAGTAGCTCCCCAGATAATGCCCATCAAGTGATGGGCTGGAGCCGCCTGGTCCCGCCTGGTGAGCGCTGACTCTGGTGAGCACATTTCCTCAGGACTCTGGCTCAGTGACATCATGTTGGTGGTCTGAGACTGGACGTGGTGTGAGCATTTACACCGTGGAATTGGCAAAGGCTGCCAGTGAGGGTTTTGGTTTATGAGAGCCGGCTTACCAGCACGTCACTGACCTTCCTCCTCTCCGGTCCAAGGACTAATGTTTGAGAATCGTTGACCTAGAATAGTGTCAGCCAACCGCAGCCAGTGGGCTAAATCCAGCCAGCTGCCTGCTTTTGTGCTGCGCATGGCTGGGGTAGTTTCTACACCTTTAGAGGGTTGTCAGAGGAGGAGGAGAATAAGAGAAATAGGAGGAGGAGACGGAGGGGAGGAAGGGGTTAGTGGGGAGGGGGAAATGAGATTCTATATAGCCTGCAAAGCCTAAAATGTTTCATATCTGGCCTTTTATGGAAAAAGCTTGCTGACCCCTGACCTAGAGAAGCTTCTTAGCCCTGACTGCACGTTAAAATCACCTTGGAGACTTTTCATACGTTTTAGTGCTTGGATTCCATAACGTCCAAGGTGGGATCTGGGCGTCTGTGTAATTTCACAGCTCCCCAGGGGACTCACGTTTTTCTGTCTGGAGTCCCAGGTTTCCTGGCTGTTTCCCCACCTTGCCTCTGTTGCCATTTCCCACCTCATCCCAGCTACCCTGAATGTTCCCTGTCCTGGGGGAGGGTCTCTTTAGGGTTGCCTTGGATCTGAAAGGCATTTCTTTTGCCTGGAAACAAGTGATGGGGGTGGGGCTGGGAGTGGGCAAGGCTTCCAGGTGAGCACAGCTGGAGACTAGGAGTGTGAGGAGAGTGCTGATAGCCGAGCTGTTCTTCACTCACTTTCTTACTCCCACTCCAAATCCTGGAGCTCGCCAAACACATCGGGCAGAAATATTCCTTGTTTGGGGTAAATGGGCAGGGGAGAAGTTGTTAATCTTCTGTGTCTGAGTCAGGGATTTGACTTGCCCTCTCACGCTCACTGAGCATCCTTGAGAAGGAAGGGGATGCAGGATTCTGGAAGCTGCACCCGTCACCTGCCACCCAGGTGTCTGTTTGCTTTGAGGTGTGACTCCAAAGGAGTGAGGTAGGCGATTGCTAATCAACATACCAGCTCCAATCTCTGGGGCCTCGGGTAGAACACGGCATCCCAGAAGACTGCTGTTACCCAAGCGATTGGGTAACTTTCTTGGGAGTTACTTCCAGAGTCTGCAGCAAGTTCTTCTGAGTTTATTCTGTGTTGGTGATTTTCTTTGGAGGAGAGCTTACTTTTTTTAGGAATCACTAAAATCCAATTGGAATAAAATGGATCAATACAACTTGAGGTTAAAAAATAATCTAATAATTTGTACAAAAGAAAGAAATTGAAAGTACCAGTAGATGCCCTAGCTTCATGGTTAAGAACATGGGTTGTGATCTTTATCATTTGGGTTCAAAGCCAGCCTCTGCCACAGCTACTGCTAGCCCCGCAAACTTGATCAGGTTGCTTAAACTTTGTGCCTTACTTTTTCTCATCTGTAAAATGGGATCCTACCTCACAGAGTTGTTATGAGGATTAAATTATACATTAACACATAGAAAGGGCTCAAATCTTCATTGTTAGTGTTGGAGTCCTTGTGCAGCCCATACTGGCTTGGAGGCTATTAAAAAAAATTCTGGAAATGTTTTGGACCATGGCGGTGGCATGATAATATCAAGTCTAGAGCTTCCCAACTTGGCCGTTTCAAATAATGTATTTGGATGTATGTATGGGGCTTCCTTGGAGGCTCAGAGGGTAAAGAATCTGCCTGCAAGGCAGGAGAGCTGGGTTCAATTCCCTGGATCAGGAGGACCCCCTGGAGGAGGAAATGGCAACCCATTCCAGTATTCAAGCCTGAAGAATTCCATGGACGAAGGAGCCTGGTGGGCTACAGTCCATGGGATTGAAAAGAGTCAGACATGGCCGAACGACTAAGCCTTTCACTTTCACATTCATGGTTACTTTAAAGTGGGTTTCCAAACTTTACCTTCTGCTGATCACCCCAGGACGATGCCAGCCTAGCCCGTTTTCTCCCCACTTTACCCACATTGCAGGTCCTCCCTTACTAGAAGGTTTCTTTTGCATTTTGTAAGGCCGATTGGGAAACAAAGGGAGGGAAGGGAGGTCTGAGGGCAGTTTGTTGTTGTTTAGTCACTAAGTCACGTATGACTCTTGCAATCCCATGGACTTTAGCTCACCAGATTCCTCTGTCCATGGGATTTCCCAGGCAAGAATATTGAAGCAGGTTGCCATTTCCTTCTCCAGGGGATCTTCCTGGTCCAGGGATTGAACCCACATCTCCTGCACAGGTAGGTGGATTCTTTACCACTGAGCCACCAGGGAAGACCATGGGGGTAATAGCCTGCTCCATTATTTCCATATGGGAAGAGCTTAGGGGTTCCAGAATGATTGGAAATGGGGAAAATGAAACTGTACTTGACATTGGACATGTCTACTGCCAATGCTGAAGACTGAGGGGAAGCTCACTTCCCCTGCTCCCCCTTGGCACCTGCAGAGGGAGTTTTGGAGTACAGTTCTATGACTTTTAACCCATGAATAGGTTTGTTAGCCACCACCACAATCAGGGGGGTTTCCAACTGGCTCAGTGATAAAGGGGCTTCCCTAGTGACTCAGATGGTAAAGAATCTGCCTGCAATGCAGGAAACTCAGGTTCAACCCCTGGTTTGGGAAGATCGCCCAGAGAAGGGAATGGCAACCCACTCCAGTATTCTTGCCTGGAAAATTTGGGGTTGCAAAGAATGGGACACGACTGAGGAAATCCCATGGACGGAAGAGCCTGGTAGGCTGCAGTCCATGGGGTCGCTAAGAGTCAGACACGACCGAGCGACTTCACTTTCACTTTTCACTTTCATGCATTGGAGAAGGAAATGGCAACCCACTCTAGTGTTCTTGCCTGGAGAATCCCAGGGACGGGGGAGCCTGGTGGGCTGCCGTCTATGGGGTCGCACAGAGTCGGACACGACTGAAGCGACTTAGCAGCAGCAGCAGAGCGACTAACACTTTCCCTTCCCTTCAGTGGTAAAGAATCTGCCTGCCAATGCAGTAGATGCAGGAGACATGGGTTCAGTCCCTGGGTTGAGAAGATCCCCTGGAGGAGGAAATGACAAATCACTTCAGTATTCTTGCCTGGATAATCCCATGGACAGAGGAGCCTGGTAGTCTGTGAGGTCAAGAAGAATCCAACACAACTGAGCACGCAAGCAGCAACAACGACAATCAGGATACAGAGCAGTTCTATCACTGAAACCCTCCCTTGAAATTCCTATGAAATCACACCCTCATCTCAACCCTAACCCTGATAAGTACCTATCTCTTCTCCATCGCAGTGGGTTTGTCTTTTCATGCTTATCTACAATCACACAGCCTGTAACCTTTGAGACTGGCCTTTTTCACTCATCACAGTGCCTCTAAGATTTAGCCAGGTTGTATCTATAACATGTTTCTTTTTTTACTGAGTAGTATTTCACTGTATGGCTGTCCTATAGTTTGCTTATTGAATCACTCCTTAAAGGACATTTGAGTGGTTACCAGTTTGGGACGATTATGAGTAGAGCTGTTATAAATATTTGTGGTTTTGTGTGAACATAACTTTCCATTTTTGTAGGGTAAATATTCAGGAGTAGGTTTCACAGGTCATCTGGAAAGTGTGTGTTTAATTTTATAAGAGGTTGTCAAATGTGGAAAACAACTTATGATTACCAAAGGGGAAACGGAGTGGGGAGGATAAATTAGGATTATAGGATTAACATATAGACACTACTATATATAAAATGGATTTCCCCGGTGGCTCAACAGTAGAGAATTCACCTGCAGTGCAGGAGATGAGGGAGATGTGGGTTTGATCCCTGGGTCAAGAAGATCCCCTGAGAAGGAAATGGCAACCACTCCAGTTTTTTTTTTTTTTTTTGGTCTGAAAAATCCCATGGACAGAGGAGCCTGGTGGGCTACAGTCCACCTGGTTGCAAAGAGTCAGATACGACTGACTAAGCACATAATAATAAGTGTGTAGTAATGTCTTGAAGTGGATTTAATTTACACTTTCCTTAGGCCTATTGATGTTGAACATGTTTACTATCATATGGCGAGCTTTGGTGAAGTGTCTGCTAACTCCTTGCCCATTTTCAAATTGGGTTTGTCAAGTACAAGTGCCATGGTGCTTGCCATCTGCCTCCACAAGGATTAAATCAGATGCTGCTGCAGCTCCTGACAGGAGTTCAGGGTGAAGAGCAAAAATGTGCTGGGGGAAAGACTGGCAAAACAGGTCTTCAGATAGATGTTTTCAGGAGCCTATTTTGTGAGCTCAATTCTTGTATCTCCTCATATCTTGAAAAGCATTAAAAAGCCTTCATGGTGACAACTGCTCCTCATGACTCACAGCAACCTTATGCAAGAAATACGTGCTTGATTGCATGCACTCTCCCTTCCCCCAAATCACCTGTATACTGACCTTCCCCCCTGCCTCTCTGGAGCAGTTTCTCAGAGCTGTATGAAATGCTGTCTCCTAGCCCTCATTTTACCCCAAATAAAACTTAACTTGCGACGCTCAAGTTGTGAATTTTTTTTTTAAGTTGACAGGTTGTTTTCTTATTACTGAATTTTGAGAATTCTTTATATATTCTGGATGCAAATGTTTTGTTGGATATGTGATTTGAGAATCTTTTGTTCCCAGTCTCTAGCTTCTCTTTTCATTTGTTTAATGGTGTCTTAGGCAGAAGAAAGGATTATAATTTTGATGAGGTCCAATTTATCAATTTTTAAGAATAGATCATTGTTTTGGTGCCATGTCTAAGGATTTTTTTTTTGCCTAACCGGCCTCACATTCCTGGGATAAACACCACTTAGTTGTGGTATGTTGTTCTTCTGTATTGCTGAAATCAATTTGCTTACATTTTATTGAGGATATTTGCATCTATGCTCATGTCACCCAGGCCTCCCTCTGTGTAGTCTGGGCCTTCAGAGACATGTCAAAGCAGCTGGCTTTATTTTTTAAAAAACAACTCACCTGAGGTTTACCCTCAGAAGCTTTCCCTTCCTGGTAGTTCTCAACGCTGGCTACACATTAGAGTCGTCTGGATACTTTAGAATATGTGTGAACATGCCGCCCTCTCCCCTACCCCCCATCAGAGGTTGATTCAATTGGTCTAGGAGGTGATAGGTAGATAGGTAGGTAGATAAAATCACCAAGAATTGTTCAAGTAAGAATTATTTTGGTGGCAGAGAATGCAAACATGCAAACGGAGATAAAAGCACCCAGTAACCGAAATGTCTGTATCCCCCACGTCTGCTTCAGAGTATTTTGTCCTCTCATGGCTGTGCAAAGAAATTCCCCACATAGCTTTCTGTCAGCATCATTTTCAAACATACACAAAATAGAGATAACCCAGTTCTGGTAATTATCAGCATTTCATCCATCTTGTTTCATCTTTTCTGCCCCTACCCCATTTTTTGTGTTGGATCATTTTAAACAAATCCCCAATATCATGTTATTTTTCGCTGGCTTAAAAAAAAAAAAATCCTCCCCAAGCGATTTTAATGTCAGCTGAGATTTGAAATGCATGCAGCAAAGCCTCTTAAAGTCATGGGCAAATGTTTAAGCCATTTAGGAGACCAAATCCTTCACAGTGCGTGGTAATCAAATAAAGCCTCAGGATCCAGCTGACACAAGTGCAATGCATGTGCAGTTTCTCATGTGCTGAGTAATCCCGCATTAACGGTAAGTAGCTCATGTAAGAAGGTAATTAACACCATTCAGCTAAACTGAATTTTCATAATTTTTTCTCCCTGCCTTTGTTCTCCAAAATCTATAAACAATATTAATACAGTTTAATTTTCATGACATACTCATAATCACAAAAACACACTACTCTACAGACCTTTCTCCCCAAAAGCCAGTGCACAGGGTCCCTGGACCTGCCTGGGACCCAGAGGTCTGGTCCTTTCTGTTTAAACCCCTCCTGTCTCCCCTAGACTCCATACTGCCATGACCTAATGTTGTAGGTAAGATACCTCCAGTGGCTTCCAGTTTACCTGATTTGAAATCATTTGCAATACAATAGTAGGCTGTGAACACATGACATAGATTGACTCTGCTCTCAGTGGAAAAACAGCTAATAAACAATGGAAAAACAAATGGTCTTTTGATGGGAAAAAAGAGAAAGAAGAATTATTTAGAATGTTTATCATTCATTCCATCCATGAGTACTTGCTGAGTATCTGTGCTGTGCTGTGGTGTGCCTGACTCTTTGTTAACCCATGGACTGTAGCCCTCCAGGCTTCTCTATCCTTGGGGATTCTCCAGGCAAGAATACTAGAGTGGGTTGCCATGCCCTCCTCCAGGGGATCTTCCTGACGTGGGATTGAACCTAGGTCTCCCACATTGCAGGCGGATTCTTCTGTTTGAGCCACCAGGGAAGCCCAAGATTGCTGGAGTGGGTAGCCTATCCCTTCTCCAGGGGAACTCGCTTACCCAGGAATCAAACTGGGGTCTACTGAGTATCTGCTGCTCCTGCTGCTGCTGCTAAGTCATTTCAGTCGTGTCCGACTCTGTGCAACCCCATAGACGGCAGCCCACCAGGCTCCCCCGTCCCTGGGATTCTCCAGGCAAGACCACTGGAGTGGGTTGCCATTTCCTTCTCCAATGCACGAAGGTGAAGAGTGAAAGTGAAGTCGCTCAATCGTGTCCGACTCTTCACGACCCCATGGACTGCAGCCTACCAGGCTCCTCCATCCATGGGATTTTCCAGGCAAGAGTACTGGAGTGGGGTGCCATTGCCTTCTCCAGACTGAGTATCTACTGTATGCCAAATATTGTTCTAGGTGTTTGGAATATATCAAAGAGTCAAAGAGACAAAGATCCCTGCTATCAGGGTGCTTACCAAAGGAATTGTATTGCACCTCCCCAGAAAGAGCCCCCACAATCTGCCTTGCACCAACCCCCCCATCAATTTTGTTACTCCTGTAGTCAGTTGTTGCCAGCACATCCCCATTGCAGCCTCCTTGTTCCAGGAGGCCGGCACCATAGCATCTATACCATCTATACCATGGATACCATGGTATCTATAGCAAGGGGAGGTGGGCAAGATGGGGAAGTGGTATATTTCTCAGAACACCCCAAGCTGGACTTGGGATGGACTGACACTTTGGGCAGAGAGGATGAAGAAACTAGTGTCAAAAGCACAGACAAACCCAAGTGATCAGTGATCTGATGGTGGACCAAGGAGAAGGACTTGGGATGAAGGTAGTGGGTGTTGTACATATCTGTAAATTGCAGGAAAGCATTGTGATCAATTGACAATATCTGCTGTGCGCTCTGGAATGGGGAATAAAGGAGGTAATTACTCTCTTAATCCCTGTGCTAAAAATTTGAAATCCCTCTCTCCCTAACTCCCGTCCCTCCTGCCCTGCCTCCAGTGATCTGTTTTCTGTTCCCGTGGCTTAGTTTTCTTGAGTTTTATACAGAGGAAATCATACAAAATGTGCTCTTTTATAAGTTCATCAGGTTTCTTTCACTCCCTATTATAATCTGGAGATTCATCCTCATTGCTGGCTGTATCAGTAATTCATTATTGCTGAGTAGTACTATTCCGTTGTACGATATGCAACAATTTGTATCTCTGTTGACCTGTTGAGAGATTGATGACTATTCCAGTTTTGGCTATTACAAATAAAGCTGCTATAGTCATCTGTGTACACGCCTTTTACAGATGCAGATTTTCTTTTCCCTTGAGTAAATATCTAGGACTACAATGACTGGATTACATGATAGGGGGTTGTTTTACTGAAGAAGCAGCAAACTGTTTTCCAAAGTGGTTGTACCATTTCATATTCCTGTCAGCAATGCACGAGACTTGCAGTCACTCTATATCCTGGCCAATGATTGGTGAGGTCAGTCTTTTAAATTCTAGTTCTCTGAATATGTGCGTAGGGATATTTAAATCAATATTTTAAAAACAAAGTTTAGGTTACTAATCCGAGACTTTCTTTTCTAATACAAGAATTTAAAACTATAAATTCCCTCTGAGCTCTGCTTGAGCTGTATCTTACAAATTTTAAGTTGTATGTGCTTTTTATTCGATTCAAAAATGTTCGGATTTTCCCTTTGAGTTATGGACTCTCTATAAGTGTGTTACTTAGTTTCCAAATATTTGGAAGATTTTCTAGATATCTTTATGTAAATGGTTTCTAATTTAATACTATTGTGGTGAGATAATATGCTTTGTATAATTTCAGTCATTTAAAATTTATTGAAACTTGTTTTACGGCCCAGAATATGGTTTGTCTTGGTGAACGTACTATTGTTAGGTGGATTGTTTTATAAATGCCAGTTGGTCAAGCTGGTTGGTAATGTTCCAGTATTGTATCTCCCTGCTGATTTTTTCTCTCTACCTTTTTTTAATCAACTATTATGGGTGTTGAGATTTGCAACTATCACTATGGAGTTGTCTATTTCTCATTGCAGTTCTATTAGTGTTTGTCTGCTACATGTTGAAACTTTGTTATCAGGTACCTATGTGTTTAGGATTGATATGTGATGAATCCATCCATTTATCACTATGAAATGACCTTCTTTATCTCTGGCCATATTCTTTGCTCTAAAGTCTATTCTGTCTGACATACTGTAGCCACTTCAATCTTCTTTTGAATAGTGTTAACATGGAATATCTTTTCCAACCTTTTTGCTCTTAACAATTTGTGTCCTTATATTTAAAGTACATTTCTTTTAGGTGGCATATTTTGGTCTTTTTTTTTTTTTTAATCAAATCTGACAATCTCTGCCTTGGGGGTGTTTCAACCACTTATGTTTCATTTAATTGTTGATATGGTAAAGTTTATCATCTTATGATTTGTTTTCTGTTTGACCCATCTGCTATTTGTCTTCTTCAGCTTTATTTTTTCTGTCTTCTTTTCAGAAAATTGAATAACTTTATTATCCACTTACCTTTTCTTTGATGGTTTATTAGCTATAGTTAGTTCAGTCGCTCAGTCATGTCTGACTCTTTGCGACCCCATGGACTGCAGCACGCCAGGCTTCCTTGTCTATCACCAACTCCCAGAGCCTGCTCAAACTCCTGTCCATGATTCCAGTCAGTGATGCCATCTAACCGTCTCATCCTCTGTCATCCCCTTCTCCTCCTGCCCTCAATATTTCCCAGCATCAGTGTCTTTTCCAGCTATTAGCTATAAAGTCTGTTATAAAAATCTATTTTTAAGTAGTACCTACCACTTCATGTATAGTATGATTATACTTTAATTTGTCTCCTCCTGGCCTTTATACAATTTTTGTCATGTATTTTACAAGCAGGTAAAGTAATTTGATCATATTGAGTTTTGCTTGTGAATTTGTTATGCAAGATCAGAGTAGCATTTAGTCTAGAAATAATGTGCTCCACTACTGAGGCAAAAGCCTTCTGAGTACTCTGCCTAATGCATGGCTTATGTGAGTTTTCAAAGTGGTTTGTGGGTCCAGGCTCTGTCAGTTGCTGGTGGCATGGCCTTGGCCGAGTCACTTAGCATTCTGGACCTCAGCGTGTTCACCTCTGCCCTGAGATGCTTCAGTTGACCAGTGTCCCAGACAATGAGAGACAGGCCCATCCAGCCCGAGGCAGTAGGACAACCTTAGTCATCAATGGGGAAGAGGGATCCATCACCTGCCTTCATCTCCAGGCTCCCATGAATTCATGTCTGAACAGGGGCTCTATAGGCAGAAATGGGAGAAGTCATTTCTTTACCACCTAGAAATGCAACTGGGCTCAAAGATCACCTGACCGAGGGGAATAGGGGGTTATTCCACAACTCGGCCACAGCTGTCCCCTTAGCCTGG
Organism: Bos javanicus; assembly: GCF_032452875.1. NCBI lineage: Eukaryota > Metazoa > Chordata > Mammalia > Artiodactyla > Bovidae > Bos > Bos javanicus. Next base: position 31,200,194 of record NC_083886.1, read on the forward strand.
TGTCTTGTAGGGGCTCCAGTGTGTTTAACGGTGGAGACTGAAGATGACTCCATCGTTTGCAGGAGGAGGAGGGTCTGGGGTCTGCTATGGGGGGTGGGGCAGGAGGGAGCAGAGACAATAGCCACTGGCCAAAAGCCTCCCTGGATTAGGGCTGGCTTGTTCATGAATCTGTGAGATGCCCTTTGGAGAAACCCAGAAACAGGGGTGGGGTGGGGGGAAGCTCCTGGGGCGGGCAAAGTCCTGAGTGACTGAAGCAGGAGCCTGCAGACTGTTGCTGATTGCCTCACTGTTTCCTCCTCCTGCCTCTGTTCACTCCGGCAGCCGAGGTCTGGGATCTCTCATTTCATCTCTTCTTTCCCAGGTCCCTAGGGGTTCATGGTGGTTGTAATGGATTGTTTTAAATGTTTCAAAAACTCTAATGGAAACCATAATACATCTGTTTTCTGCTTTTTGCAGACCCAGTTATGGATGCATTTGATTAATAAATAATGGGGAAATGAATTAATTATTCCTTAATGATTAGTCTCTTCAGCAAACAGCCCTTATCCAGACAATATGGGAGAAATGGGAGAAAAATAATAAAGCAGGGTCTCAGTATTGAATTGGTCAGAAAGTAACATAGGATCAGAGGCTCTTTAGGGTTCTTTCCAGGCTCAAAACCCTTCTAGAAAAAGGCTGCATGGTCTAGAACTGCCCAAGGCTGGTGGTACCAGTGGTCTGGGGGAGTGAGGGAAGAGTAAGGCATGTTACAGCCATTTCTTTCCAACTCTGCAAAATCAGGAGGTTATTAGGCCAAGAGGTGGTATGTATGAGAAGCATGTCAGGACTGAGTCACCATACCCCAAGCAGAAATTTAAAAAAAAAAAAACACTGAAACTCAAGATCAAGGTGAAGTCTGCCTGCTTATGTACTAGGTTGGCCAGAAAGTTTGTTCAGATTTTACTCTACCATCTTATGGAAAACCTGAATGAACTGTTTGACCAACCCAGTAGAGCTATTCAGCCCAGTGGTTCTCAAGCTGTAATGTGCATCACAGTTACTAGGAAGACTTTTTATTTTTCCTTCTCTTCCTTTTATAAAAAAGTTTAAAAAAAATTTTATATTGGAGTATAGCTGATTAGGGCTTCCCTGGTGGCTCAGTGGTAAAGAATCTACCTGCAATGGAGGAAGACTCAGGAAACTCAGGTTTTATCTCTGGGTTGGGAAGATCCCCTGGAGGAGGAAATGGCAACCCACTCCAGTGTTCTTGCCTGGAAAAATCTCATGGACAGAGGAGCCTGGCGGGCTACAGTCCATGGGGTGGCAAAGAGTCGGACATGACTGAGCACATATAGCCAATTGACGATGCTGTGATAGTTTCAGGTGGACAGCAAAGGGTGGGAAGACTTTTAAAAACAGACAAGTGGGCCCAACTCCCAGAGTTCCTGGTTGCAAAGGTCTGGGGCGGGATCAAGAATTTCCATGTAGGATATGGTCCCAGGCCAGGCTGCTGCTGCCGGTCCAGGAAACACACGTGAGAAGCACTCTTATTTCCCACTTGCTCACACTCCCTAAGTGCCTTCTACCCTTTCCCTCTGGACTTTTCTCCTGCCTCTTCCCTCCTTTTTTGTCCCTCTACTCCAGCAGCTTCCCCCTCTTGACTTTCTTCTGAAACAACAGGAAACTTAATTGTCTTAAAAACTGAAATGCAGAAGAAGCAAGAAGAAAGCAAAACCACCCCCTGGCTGGCAAGGGACATGAGTGGCAGCTGACTCAGGACAGCATGGGCTGGCCAGGATGTGAGGTCCCTCAGACCTGACAGAGCCACCCGGGGCTGGTCCAGCCTGGCCAGGACTCCATGCAACAGTGGACGAGGCAGCAGTGGAGGAGATGGGGTCAGCTGGGGGGCAGCCTCCAAGCACAAGCTGGGCTTCAGAGCTCCTTCCCCATAGAGGATCCAGGACTTGAGTGTGCACTGGAATCCCCAGGGCTTGGAAAGTCTGGCTGCAGTGCCCTGTCCCCGAGGCCTCTCAGTTCAGGTCTGGGATGGAATCCCCAGTGCAGGAAAACTGGGATGAGCTGGTCACCCAACCAGGGCTGGAGCCCTCACCCTTCTTAGAAATTCCCAGTGAGGCTGACTTGCTGTCCCAGAACCGCACCTTGAGAGTCACCCTTCATTGCTCCAGGCGACAGCAGAGGCTAGAATGGCTGCAGTAGCCTGGACTCTACAGAAGGGCAAAAGGAGAAGGGGGCGACTGAGGATGAGATGGTTGGATAGCATCACCAACTCAATGGACGTGAATCTGAGCAAACTCTGGGAGATGGTGGAGGACAGGGAGGCCTGGCATGTTGTAGTCCATGGAGTCACAAAGAGTCAGACACAACTGAACGACTGAACAATAAACAACATTAGCACCTCTGTGTGTCACTTTTCTGCCAGATATCATTGTGTTTACCAGGAACCAACACAACCCAGGTCTGTGCTGGATGTGCCCAAGTGACAATGTATGGGCCTTGGTATCTTATACAGGTCTTTACCCCAAGCTTTGCCTAATCCTTCTTACAGCCCTTCTGCCCTGAGAACAAGCAGGGGTGTGGGGAAATGCAGGACACTGGGCATGCCTGTGTGAAGTAGTTGCTGAAGCACACTTGTCTGCCTGACTCTCTTTTCCCTTACTTAGTATTAGTGTTAATTGCTCAGTCTTATCTCTTTGTGACCCCATGGACTGTAGCCCACCGGGTTCCTCTGTCCATGGGATTCTCCAGGCAAGAATACTGCAGTGGGGTGCCATTTCCTCCTTCAGGGATCTTTCCAACCCAGTGATCGAACCTGGGTCTCCTGCCTTACAGGCAGATTCTTTACCGTCTGAGCCATCAGGTCTTTACTCAGAAAGTTCTTTGGTCCTTCACCTAAATACATTTTGGAACCGGCCTCTACACTGAGGGGCTCAGCTTCTGATCTACCTCCTCCACGACACTGTAATTTTACTGAGAGATGAGTTGACTCAGAGGGGCTTTAAGGCTATTGATTGGGGGTGGGCTGCCGAGCTGAGGTGGACCAACCCTGCCCCCTAGTCATCTGCCATCTGCCCTGGCTTTGTGGGTCCCTGTGGATCCTGTCTGCAGTAAAGCGTGGAAACAAGGTTGTGTGAAGTGTAGACTTGATTGTTAGTGGCAGTCTTGACTGTAAAAACTTTACAGGTGACCAGTCCTGCAGTCCTGGAGTCATTAGGCATCTGAGAAGGTGACCTAAACTTCATAGCTCTGTTTTGACTTCTACAAAAGGGGAAACGATACTCTGTGACATGTTTACATTCAGAAGGCTGTGAGTCTTAGAAAGCCAGCACTGAATGACACATGATCCTGTGACTGTGATGTCATTATTGTTATAATATTACCCCCTAACAGGCCGGGATCACCTGTAAGGTCACTCAGCTTGTAAGTGGCAGAGTGGACTGAGTCAGGTCACTGAAAAAGACCAGTTGTCTCTTAAGGGAAGAGATAGGAAGAGGGGCCATGAGGGCAGTAGGAGGTGTCCCATGCCCAGCCGACTGGGAGGATGAGCCCCGATCAGACCTGACCCAGCTCTGTGTGGCCCTGTCTGGTGGAAACGCAGCCCCTCTTTGTCCTCCTTGCTCTTGCCCTGCTTGCCCTGGGTGGTAGGTGCTCATGGGCTCATGGCCCTGTCATCTACAGTGACACAGAGCAGCATGGAAGCCTGGTCAGGGTCACATTCCTGGTGCGCAGCACAGCCAGGGTGAAGCGCGAGACATGCTGGTTCATGACTCACCTGCAGCATGAGGTGCTCACCTGCCCTGGCTGCTGCCCAGCTTGCTCCAGCTGCCTGGTGCTCCGCAGGGCTCGGGAGAGTCTGTTAGCAGCTTAAGGTGGGGTGGGGAGGGTGGTCAGAGAGGGCTCGACAGGCAGCCTGCAGACCTGGGCCCCAGTCCTGGCCCTGCTGCTCTTGAGCTGCTTGAACTTGGTAAACTCAGGTCACCTGAGGCTTCAGAGTCCCCTTCTCTAAATGGACAGTGTCTTAAGGACACCAAATGCAGCAGTAATACTTCCTGGCGCCTGTAAGAAATGGAAGCCCTCCCTGAATTGGAGTCTTCTTTCAGTGAGACTCCTGGGGGGTCCGCATCCCGTTGGCAGGGTGCTGCTCCCATCATCTCTGAGATGGAGTGTGGCGCTTGTGGCCTCTACTTCTGTGCCATCAGGGATCCCTGAGATACGGTCCTGCCCTGGCAGATGCTCAGCTGCAGACCAAGCCTTGCCCCTGTGGGAACGCCCCGACATTGCACACACATTGCCTAAGAGTGCCTTCTCACTTCTGGCTCTTAACCTGGGTCCCCAGGTGCGTGTATGCTTGCTAAGTCGCTTCGGTTGTGTCCGACTCTCTGTGACTTTATGGACTGTAGCCCGTCAGGCTCCTCTGTCCATGGGATCTCCCAGGGAAGAATACTGGAGTGGATTGCCATGCCTTTCTCCAAGGGATCTTCCTGACCCAGGGATCGAATCTGGGTTCTCTTACCATTGCAGGCAGATTGTTTACCTTCTGGGCCACCATCTGAGGGGAAGCCCTCAGGTTCCCGAGTCCAGCCTAATTCTGAGAAGCCAGGCTGGTGGCCAAGCACAGAGCTTCCAGAAGCTTCCATGGTGTTAGAATAACGCATGTACTGTCTCCATCCACCTGGTTCTGTGCATTTCTTCCCAAGAGCTGCTGAGCTGAACATATGATTCCAGGATTTGCACAGAGGCAGGTGAAACAAATGAGAAGTTGCCCTAAAGCTGGGAGTTTGGGTATTGTTATGGAACCACATAGACTCAGAAACAGGTTGTGTGTGTATGTGTGCATGCTAAGTTGCTTCAGTCATGTCTGACTCTGCGATCCTATAGACTGTAGCCATTTAGGCTCCCCTGTCCGAGGGATTCTCCAGGCAAGAATTTTGGAGTGGGTTGCCATGGCCTCCTCCAGGGCATCTTCCCTACCCAGAGATCAAACCCATGTCTCTTATGTTGCCTGTATTGGCAGGCAGGTTCTTTACCACTAGAGCCACCCGGAAAGCTCCAGAAACAGTTAATGTCGAGTTAAAACAAGAGGCCAGTTGACTCTTTTATTTAGGTAACTACCTCACACGGAAAAAGATCTGAGGCAGCTTCTAAGAAACACATACACGGTTTGGGTGACAAATAAATAACAAGTACAAAATTAGACCATGGAAAATATAAATTAGTGATGACGAGCTTGTGAAGGTTGACCCCCCCTGCCCCCGACCCCGCCCCGATCCAAGTACTCTAGTTGGGTTGCACTGAATTAGATGCAGTTGAATCAAGATAAAAATAGAATACTGCTCTTAGGATCAAGAAATGAGTGACTCAAGGACAGTGCAGCGGAGCCCAGCTTGCTTGTCAGAAAAACCCCAGAGGCTTTCATTTGACCAAAAGCTTGACGTGAGCTCCCCACCCCACCATGGTCCAGCTGTGCAAGTCGGGGGCAGCATTGGTGGTTCCCGGTGTCCAGAACCAAGGAAGGGGGCCCTTGCCCTCAACACTGGCTCTGCATCTGCCTTGTCAGCTGGCAAGTTGAAATATGCACCATGTGCTGACTGGACGACATGGAAGGATGAGTGAGGTAGACCATCCAGGGGCTCACACAGTCTGTCTGAAGAGCTGAAGGAGCAGTAATTCCACGTGATGCATGCTCGAAGAAATCTCATTTGGACTTCTATAGTTGGTTCCAATAATTTTTTTTTAAGGGACATTAATGAGAGGAGCCTTGGAGGACGGGACTTCTCATTGACTGCCCAAGCCCACAGGGGAGTTATTGCCATAAAACCCCACTGTGTGAATGTTAGGGGCTCTCCAGACCCTCACAGACAGTTGGGGCGCCAGCAGCAGTCAGCCAGTGGCCAGGGGCAGGGGTTCGGGTGTCTTGATGGAGCCTGGCCCTCATAACCATCCCTGGACATCCTGGCGGGTGTTTTGAAAGCCCCTGGCTCCTGTGGGTTCTGTTACAGGAGGTGCTGCAGAGACAGGACGTCTGTTTGCTACTTCTCCATCAGATGGCACCTGGGCTGAATAAATGAAGATGAAATAGATCAGTCTGAGACTTGAACCTGTCAACTCAAGCCTGGACAGGGTGAAACAAGCGTGGTTCTCAGAGTCTGCTGGACTCGGGTGTGAATTCTAATGCTGGCCTTTGACAGTTTCAGAGCTAGTCCTGAAACTACCTTGAGACTCAGTTTCCTCAGCTGTAAAATGGGGACCTGAACCCCAAACCCACAGAGTTGTAAGCATCAAATGAAGTCTTGAAAGTAAGTGACGAGCCCAGTGAATACTGACCCACCTTCTTTCCTCCACCATCCCACCTGCTTCAATCCCGTCCACAGTCCTGTCTTCAGCCCCTGCCTCCAACTCCATGTATGAGCCCCTTTCTGAGTGTAAATTCTGCACATTCTAGGCCTGTTGGGCAGTTCTGCTGATCAGTATCCCCTGCACCCCCAGCTCTGCATATGCAGAGGAAAACACCCAATTTTGAGCAAGCCCGTGCCTTCCCCTGACCTCTCCTGATTCCACAGTGGAAGTGTTTTCTGAAGCCTGTGACACGACCACTCCCCCTCCCCCTTGAAGGAGACTGGGATGTCTCCTGGGCGTCTGTTGTGCACCCACATGATCTCTGTCCCTCTCCCCTCCTCCCTGAAGCCATCACTTTGGTTCAGTTTCTTGTTATTGCCCCTGCTTTCAAATGCCCCCCCAACCCCACCCCTGCAGTCTCCATGACTCTCCTCCCCAGCCCCTGCTGCAAGTGACGCCAGGTACTTCTTTCTCAATCAGAGCCTAGCCAAGTCACCCTCTAGACCACGGAGTCATCGACAGTCCCTTCTTGCTTTCCAAGTGCCAGGTTCCTCATCTGGCTTTCAACGTCCTCCAAGTTCAGCAGTGAGGACCCCGAACCCCAGTCCCCAGCATCTGCGTACGCTTTCTGGGCCACCATCTCATTCTTCCCTTCCTTTCCCTCTGGGCCTTCCCAGGTGCCGGCTCTGCCCGGCACGCTCTTATCTGTTGTTCGAGACCCAGAAGCTGAGGCCACACGTCACCCCCCTTCTCCCCCAGCCCTCTTCCTCATTTGAGCTTTCAGGCCCCTGTGAGACTGTGCTTCTTCCGTGTACATTTTTGAGGCCCTGTGTACTTGCTTGCTCTCTCCTAGATTAACAGTTTCTCCAGGACTTGGAGAAAATTTAGCTCTTCCTGCAGCTCCAGAGCGCGCACCACGCAGGTAGGCAGGCCTTTCCAGCCGGCTGTGCTCCGAGCCAACCTGGCAGCCTCACAGGCCCCTCCGAGGCAGAGAGGAGAGCCTGTGAGTGGGAAGAAGCGATCTTCCCAGGGCTCAGGGCTGGGTGCCTTTCCACACTTTTCTGCGTTGGTTGCTGGGGGTGGAAGTGCTTGCTGTAGGGGTGTCTTTCTGGCATGTGCGCGGCAGGTGTGAGGGCCTGTTTGTGTGTGAACAGGGCAGATGGGATGTGGAAGCCTTGTGATTGTGAGGTTTTTATGTGTGTGTGAATGTGTGTGTGTGCAGCAGGTGAGGGACATGTGACACGTGTGCGTGCATGGGGTGTTGATGTGTATGGAGGTGTAGGTGAGGAATGTGGGTGTGTGTGGGTGTGTGGGGAGAGTGTATCGGGGATGGATTGTGTGCGAGTTGGGTGTGTGTGATGGGAGAGGTTGGTGTGCCCGTAGAGTGTGTGTGCCTGTGGGTATGTTTATGAGGGGACTCAGGGCGGGTGTATATTGGGAAAGTGTGCAGAGGATGGGGATGTGAGTACATGTGTGTGGGGTGTGTGTGTACATTTTGGAGGGAGTGTAAACTCACCCCTTCTTGTGAAAGGATGTGTCCTCCCCTGCCTTTGCAGGAACTTTATCTACAAAAGATGCCCAACCAGGAGAGCATGGAGCAAGCAAAGCTTTGGAAAATAGAGCGACTGAATTATAAAACCGCTTGGTACATAGTTGAGGGATTAAAAATGAGCCACTCATCCCAAAATTCCTGGAATGTCTTAGAGGTTTTAGAGACCTGGTGGCCCTGCCCTGTCCTGACTGCTGCCTGGGGGGCGACCTGCTTGCTGGTCTCCGGGTGGGTGGGGTGGGGGTGTCCTAGCAATCACCCCACCAAGCCTCTGGGGCATTCACTCTTCCCTTTGCTCCACTCCAAGGACTGCGGAACTGGCTGGGCCAGTTATAAACTGCCCATAAATCGTGAATATGGTCGGAGAGAACTTCAGGGACACAGGTCACAGAAAGGAAGTGGGTGGGTCAAGGCGTTTCAGAAATATCTTTTAGCATCAAAACTTGGGTTCTAATTCATGAAGTCTTATGTGAAAGTTTGGTATAAACCTTCATACTGGAAACCCCGCGGCTCTGGTGTGTGTGTGGTGGGACAATGGGCTGTGGGCATTTTGCCTGCCCGCTGCTGCCCCAGCCCCCAGAGGCCTCTGCAGAAAACAATCTGAAACCTCTCCTGGGGACCAAACCTTCTACTCCAAGAGGGACGTCGCATGACTTGCCCGAGGTCGCCTGGGGGTGGTGAGGGGCCCCTGCACGGTGGGTCCCGGCTGTAACCTGTCACTCTGGGCGGCCCCAGATACCATCAGGGATGCACGGTCCAAGCTGAGCTGTGTGGAAGGGCCAGCTGACTCTTGGGTCCTGTAGAACTCGGAGTGTGGGGACTGAACCAGTGAAGGAGATATTTGCTTGACTGTGATCAGTAAGTGGACCCACAACTTTTGACGTCCCTTTGAGCCCAGACAGAAGTCTGGAGTTCTGGGGCAACCTTCACTCATATCCACTGGGGAATCTTAACACCATATGCTGCCGCATGAGGAACTGGTCGGGAAGGCTTCAGGGATATCTGTCTCCGAGGAAGGTCCTACCCCACTGTAATGGGCTGGCTACCCACATCAGCACACAGGTTTATTTGAAGGCCCCTTGTTTCATCAACTGTCACTTGTATGGTGCTCTACACATGTGAACTTAATCTCTACAGCACCCTTATGAGGGTGGGGATATCATTAGCATCATCTCTGAAATAGAGGCTATTATTAGCACCCTCTCCATTTTCCAGATGGAGTCATAACTAGTTTATAATTAGTCTGTAACTTGCCCCAGGTCTTGTAGCTAGTGAGAAACAAGACTGGATTCAAACTAGACAGTCTGAGTCTTGACCCGTGGTCTTCATCACCGGGTTATTGAACTACTTTCAATTCAATGAAGGGAGGATGTGCAGGACAAGGAGACTGAACTGGGGACCCCTTGTTTAGGCAAGCGACTAAACTCCCCAGATGGGCTTCCATGGGTCACCATCATTGTCATCTGGGCCTTTGGCCAAGGTGGTCTTTTGGAAACATATCAAATTATGTCAAGCGCCTACCCCTTCCTACATCTCTTTAATGACTCCTTCTTGTTCTTGAAATCACGACTAAAAGGATTTTAGGCCCTGCCTGGTCTGGCCTTCCCCTGCCACGGGGCCCTGAACCTCCCTTGCACTTGCCGCCTGTCCTTCAATTACTCTGCTGTCTTCTCTTTCCTGCTACCCCAGGATCTTTGCTCAAGCCACCTCCTCCCTCTGTAAGACTCCACCTTCTGGGTCAGTTTCTCTACTGAACATTCCCAAGGAGCAATATCCCTTTTCTTCCTAATCTTCACCAGACTATTATTGTGTTGATGCCTCGTTGGTGAGGCTGACTCATGTCTCTCTCTCACCTGATGAGAATTCCCTGAGAATAAAGAGCTCGTGTGTTTTACTCTTCACAGCATCCCAGCACAGGCATTCACAGTGCCTGACGCATCCTTGTGTTGCAACAGGGGCAGGTCATTATCCCGTTTATAGATGGAATTGTAAATAGGGAATACTGAGGCGTGATGCCTCCTGAGCAAACAAGTGGTACTGCTGCGAGCAGGGCCCAGGTGCTCTGACTTCTCATCTCTGTCCTTTCACCTGCTGGGGACAGTTCATCCTCCCCTTCTGAAACCTCTCCAAACTGCTCTTCCCTCTCCCCCTTCCAAGGGTCAGGTGGAACCCCCCAGAAAAGACACAGTTATTATTGCTTCCTTCCAACCCGAAGATGACTTTTGCTTTCCCATGCAGCTATCAAAAGGGAGTGCCAAGCTGTGCCTGGGGGTAGGGTCCAGCCCACCTGGAGGAGGGGATGATGACCAAACTGACCAGGACCCCAGCTTCAGTCCCACTTCTAGTTCAGGGTTGTGGGGGCCAGACCAGCTCTGTCTTTTGCATTCCATGTTCATGTGAAACAGCTTACAATTATCCGCCTCCCTGGTTACACACGGTCAACCCAGAGCTGGCCCAGCTGGGATGAAATGGTCAGTCATGGTCCCCCGGCTCCCTGGTCTCTCAGGCTGGCTGGGGGTGGGCAGGTGGGGTGCGGGCTGCCTGGGAGTGGTGGGTAGGGGCACCACTGAGAGAGGAGGCAGGTGTGCTGAGAGGGGACATGGAGGCAGGTCCTGACCCCTTCTGCATGTCCCATCTGGGCAGATGCAGGAGGAAGGAAATGAGAAGGGCCATTCTGGAAGGTTCTGCTCCGCTTCCTCCTGCAGCAGGCAGCCCACAAGGTGAGGGCATAAATGGCCACCAGGGAACTTTCCATCCTCTTGCAGCGCTCAAAGTTCTCCCCAGAGAGCATTCTCCTGAACAGAGAGCCCGGGTGGGCTCCTCGCTCCACTTTCTAAGCTGAAGGGATAACTTCCTGTTCCTCACGGCAGGACCCTTATGGTAGATCTGAAGCAATAGTGTCTGTGGAGACCCCCTTTCCAGTTTCCATGGGAAAAGGGGTCCCCAGGTAGGGAAGCACCTGCCGCTGGAACCTAGGTGGACAGAGTCCCTAGCTGGGGAGTGGTCCTCGGGCCATCTGCCCCTTCAGTCTCCCCCCTGTTTGGTCCAGCCTCCCGCCAGCCCTGCAGGCCGATCAGGGGCACTCACCTGGTCCCTGGCTGGGCAGCATAGCCCTGCGCTCCTCCACCTGCCAGGAAGCCCACGTCCCTCGTCCTCTGCCCAGGGCCAGACTACAAGTCCAGTTTCTCAAGAGGCACCTCCATGTTGAGGGTGTACCAGGCGATCCAGAAGAGCAGGCTGAAAGCCAGGATCAGGGACCCCGTGTAGATCAAGAAGTCCCAGAAGTCAAGGGAGGCAAAGATGCCCACGAGCAGAAGGACCAGGCCCACGACGTCGAGCAGGAGGGCCAGGCCGAAGAAGAGAGCACAGCGTCCGAGGCGGCACGTTCCCCACAGCTTCCCCGGGAGCATCGCCTGGAAGGCAGAGGCAGGAGGGGCCGGGCTGCGCTCCCCAGGCCGGCCTGCACGGGCAGGGGGTGGTGCTGCCAGCCGCTCCCTTCTCTCCCCGCCGGGCATGAGCAAGCAAGAGAGAGAGAGAGCCGCCCTTTCTGGAGCCACACGGAAGTACAGGTGGATGTCCCTTTATGAGCGCGCAGCCAGTGGGGCAAGATATTTCTTAACTGTTTCATAGCTCAGGTATGACCCTGATGCAAGCAGCCTGACATTGTCGTCCCCTGGGGGCCAAACAAATGGCGTGGCAGGGGAGGGGTCTGGAGGAGGGGCTGTCCTGGCCGCTGGCCTCTCTGGTCCTGGGTGGGTCCTCCAGGGCTCCTGAGATGTGCTAGGGACTTCTTCCCACCCCTGTCCCACCTTCTGCCCTACTCTTCTGGGTGGGGACGGGAGGCTTTGTGTAAAATTTAGAGAAGAGGGTTTGTCCATGTAAACAGATCTTGAAATAGTGCTGTAAGAAGCAGTCTATGTCAGCAGCAGGAAAAGCCTGTGTGTCTTGTAGATTCTCCACTCTGAAGCCCCCAGGCCCGAGCTGCCTGGAGGTGGGCTGTGCCCTCTGGCCTGAAGGCAGATCCTGGGGAGCGGTGGCAATGGAAAAGATGGGGAGGACGGGGCAGGGACACCAAGGAGGGAGGGGATGCGTGGCGTCAGTCTGGGTGGGCTGGGTGTGGACCAGAAGGCAACTCCAGGCCAAAGTCAAGAAATGTTTACCTGGTTCTCTGGCAGTGTGACTTTCCAGACTGACTGACTCCCCGTTTGCTTTCTGTGTCAGGGCCGCTGCAGTTGATCCTGAGGGGTTATGTGTGAAACAGGGGTGTCTTATCACCCAGCCCCTCCCAGGGTGTGGTGGAGAAGTGAATGTCAGCTGAGAAACACGCTGTACTGAAATTGTCTCTACTTTTTCTTTGGCCTTCTCCTGTGGATGAAAATGGCTTAGCAGGTGGCTCTGGGAAGATAAAGAATCTGCCTGCAATGCAGGAGATTCAAGAGACATGGGTTCGATCTCTGGGCTGGGAAGATCCCCTTGAGGAGGGCATGGCGATCCCCTCCAATGTTCCTGCCTAGAGAATCCCACGGACAGAGGAACCTGGCGGGCTACAGTCCATGGGGTCACAAAGAGTCGGACACGACTGAAGTGACTGAGTGCACGCACACACGTGAATGAAAATAAACACAGGGGGTTCAAATTTAGTTTCCTAGGAGTAGACTAAGCAGGATGAGGGAGAAACTTTCAGGTGAAAAGCATCGCCGAGGGAGAGAGTGTTTTTTAAGTTATAGATTTTAGGATCTGAAACACAAGACTTGTCCAAAGCCAGGGAGCCAGTCCGGAGCATCAGCATCTCGAGAAATCGCCAAAGCCAAGCCCCCACCCCGTATCCACATTGTCTCCCCAGCCTGTCCTCAGAAGGGACTAGGTACACAAGAACACCTCCCAGGGCAGGAGAAGCCTCGGCTCTTCCCGTCTGTTGTCGCCAGCTTTGACTAGAGAGAGTCTCTTAGGAAGAATAGTTGAGGGACAACCCTGCCCTTTTTAGGGGCAGGAGCAGGGCCTCTAGGGTGGGGGTGGGCAGCACCAGGCTGGTGTGTCCCCGCCTGCCTGTCCACAGGTCTCCAGGCTCCTGAGCAGCATCTGGTGTACGTGTGTGTGAACAACAACTTTAGTGTGAAAATTTCTGGATGCCAGGAGGTCTCTGAGCCCCGGGCCGCCCGAATGGTTAGTCACCATTCTTCTGTCTGACATGTGGGGTCAAAGGGAAGCTGGTATGGGGAGGGTGGGGTTGGGGGTTGAGGAAGAGTAAATTCGGAGCTTGGGTTAACCGAAGCACACTGGTGTTCAGTGTTAGTTGCTCAGTTGTGTCTGACTCTTCGACTCCAGGGACTGAAACCCACCAGGCTCCTCTGTCCAGTGAATATTTAGACTTGATTTCCTTTAGGATTGACTGGTTTGATCTCCTTGCTGTCCAAGGAACTCTCAAGAGTCTTCTCCAGCAACCACTGTTCGAAAGCATCAATTCTTTGTTTGAGTGATAAAATATGGTGGCAAAAACTACAAAAATGGGGAAATGAAAGACAGCAGGCATCTGTTATGCTTTCTGAACCATGAGCATGGTGTGTAGGGTGCAGCTAGATGCCCGAACCCCAGCTAGTGATTCTGAGGGCTGGTCCCTTAGGGCGCTCTCCCACCCCTCCACTTCTGGGAATCCTTGGAGCTGCAGCCGCCCGACAGCTCAGAGAGATCTCTGTTTCTGCTGTCACCACACAGTCCTGCCTCCTCTTGGCAATGGGGACCTGGTCACTCCCTTGGCAGAGTCACCACGGTCTGTCATGCCTGTGACGTCACACCTCTTCATGACCTGGATCCTACAGGTCAGGCAGAGACAGAGACAGGGACAGGCCAGCCAGGTGCTGAGCTGACCCAGAGCCACAGTTCCAGGGCTGACTCTTTGAATGACAAAGGCTCAGTCACCGCCTGAGTGGCAGGGCTCGGATGCTGAGCAGGTCTGGCCACACAAGCCTGTGCCACTCCTCAGCTGTGTGACCTTGGAGAAGTCACTTCAGAAGTGCCTTCTCTGGGCCTCGATTTCCTCGTTGTAAGATAATCCCTTATTTCACAGGATTACTGTGACGATTAAGTGAGTTCATAGGTGTAAAGTGCTTGGAAGCTGCATGCTGGGACACAGACAAGTGTTACCGTATGCTTGTCACTGGTGTGTTTTATTACATCCTTTCTGCCACAGTGCTTCTATAGGGAAAACCACAGGTTGGGAGGGACCTGCCACCGACTCTCTTGCACCATCATCCTCTCCCCTTTATCAGTCTTGGCTTCACCTGGGGCAGCTCCCTGTCCCCCTGCCCCCACACCCCACCCCACTAGGTCCATGCTGAGCCCTCCCTCCATCCTTTTTATTATTATTTACTTACTTATGGTTGTTCTGGGTCTTTGTTGCTGTCTAGTTGCAGCGAGCAGGGGCTACTCTCTAGCTGTGGAGCAACGGCTCCTCATTGCGGTGCCTTCTCTTGTTGCTGAGCACAGGCTCTAGGGTTCTCAGGCTCAGTAGTTGTGGTGCATGGGCCGAGTTGCCCTGGGGCACGTGGAATCTTCCCGGACCAGGGATTGAACCTGTGTCCCCTGTGTTGGCAGGCAAATTTTTAGCCACGGGACCACCAGGGAATACCCTGCCTCCATTTGTGATAGCTACAGATTCATCCTTGATGAAGCTATTGGCCTCGTGAAATGCTTTCCCAGTCCCGAGTCTCTCATCTCTACTGCAGCTGCTCTTTATCATCATCAGTCTCAAATCTCTCCACTTGCCCTACTCTTCAGTTCAGTTCAGTCGCTCAGTCATGTCCAGCTCTTTGCGAACTCATGGACTGCAGCACGTGGGCTTCCCTGTCCATCACCAATTCCCAGAGCCTACTCAAACTAATGTCCATCGAGTTGGTGGTGCCATGCAAACATCTCATCCTCTGTCATCCCCTTCTCCTCCCGCCTTCACTCTTTCCCAGCATCAGGGTCTTTCCCAGTGAGTCCGTTCTTCACAGCAGGTGGCCAAAGTATTGGAATTTCAGCTTCAACATCAGTCCTTCCAGTGAATATTCAGAACTGATTTCCTTTAGGATGGACTGGTTGGATCTCCTTGCAGCCCAAGGGACTCTCAAGAGTCTTCTCCAACACCACAGTTCAAAAGCATCAATTCTTTCACACTCAGCTTTCTTTATAGTCCAACTCTCACATCCATATGTGACTACTGGAAAAACCATAGCTTTGACTAGACAGACCTTTGTTGGCAGAGTAGTGTGTCTGCTTTTTAATATGCTCTCTAGGTTGGTCATAGCTTTTCTTCCAAGGAACAAGTGTCTTTTAATTTCATGGCTGCAGTCACCATCTGCAGTGATTTTGGAGCCCCTCAAAAAGTCTCTCACTGTTGCCATTGTTTCCCCATCTATTTGCCATGAAGTAATGGGACCAGATGCCATGATCTTACTTTTGTGAATGTTGAGTTTTAAGCCAGCTTTTTCACTCTCCTCTTTCATTTTCATCAAGAGGCTCTTCAGTTCTGCCATAAAGGTGGTATAATCTGCATATCTAAGGTTATTGATATTTCTTCCAGCAATCTTGATTCCAGCTTGTGCTTCATCCAGCCTGTCATTTCACATGATGTACTCTGCATATAAGTTAAATATGCAGGGTGACAATATACCGTCTTGATGTATTCCTTTCCCAGTTTGGAACCAGTCTGTTGTTCCATGTCCAGTTCTAACTGTTGCTTCTTAACCTGCATACAGATTTCTCAGGAGGCAGGTCAGGTGGTCTGGTATTCGCATTTCTTTCAGAATTTTCCACAGTTTGTTGTGATCCACACAGTCAAAGGCTTTGGCATAGTCAATAAAGCAGAAATAGATGTTTTTCTGGAGCTCTCTTGCTTTTTCAATGATCCAGCGGATGTTGGCAATTTGATCTCTGGTTCCTCTGCCTTTTCTAAATCCAGCTTGAACATCTGGAAGTTCACAGTTCACATACTATTGAAGCCTGGCTTGGAGAATTTTGAGCATGACTTTGCTAGCATGTGAGATGAGTGCAATTGTGTGGTAGTTTGAACATTCTTTGGCATTGCCTTTGTTTAGGATTGGAATGAAAACTGACCTTTCCAGTCCTATGACCTTTCCAGTTTTCCAGATTTTCTGGCCTATTAAGTGCAGCAATTTCATAGCATCATCTTTTAGGATTTGAAATAGCTCAACTGGAATTCCATCACGTCCACTAGCTTTGTTTGTAGTGATACTTCCTAAGGCACACTTGACTTCACATTCCAGGATGTCTGGCTCTAGGTGAGTGATAACACCACTGTGGTTATCTGGTCATGAAGATCTTTTTGTATAGTTCTTCTGTGTATTCCTGCCACTTCTTCTTAATATCTTCTGCTTCTATTAGGTCCATATCATTTCTGTCCTTTATTGTGTTCATCTTTGCATGAAATGTTCTCTTGGTATCTCTAATTTTCTTGAAGAGATCTCTAGCCTTTCCCATTCTGTTGTTTTCCTCTATTTCTTTACATTGATCGCTGAGGAAGGCTTTCTTATCTCTCCTTGCTATTCTTTGGAACTCTGCATTCAAATGGATATATCTTTCCCTTTCTCTTTTGCCTTTACCTCTCTTCTTTTCTCAGCTATTTGTAAGGCCTTGTCAGACAACCATTTTGCCTTTTTGCATTTCTATTTCTTGGGGATGGTCTTGATCACTGCCTCCTGTACAATGTCACAAACCTCCGTCCATAGTTCTTCAGATACTCTATCAGATCTAATCCCTCGAATCTATTTGTCACTTCCACTGTATAATCATAAGGAATTTGATTTAGGTCATACCTGAATGGTCTACTGGTTTTCCCTACTTTCTGCAATTTAAGTCTGAATTTGGTAATATGGAGTTCATCATCTGAGCTGCAGTCAGCTCCTGGTCTGACTGTATAGAGCTTCTCCATCTTTGACTGCAAGGAATATAATCAATCTGATTTCAGTATTGACCATCCAGTAATGTCCATGTGTAGAGTCTTCTCTTGTGTTTTTGGAAGAGAGTGTTTGCTATGACCAGTGTGTTCTCTTGGCAAAACTCTATTCATCTTTGCCCTGCTTCATTCTGTACTCAAAGGCCAAATTTGCCTGTTACTCCAGGTAGCTCTTGACTTCCTACTTTTGCATTCCAGTCCCCTATAATGAAGAGGACATCTTTTTTTGGGGTGTTAGTTCTAGAAGGTCTTGTAGGTCTTCATAGAACCGTTCAACTTCAGCTTCTTCAGCGTTACTGATTGGGGCATAGACTTGGATTACGATATTGAATTGTTCAACAGTATGTGAACCGTGAACTTCCAGATGTTCAAGCTGGATTTAGAAAAGGCAGAGGAACCAGAGATCAAATTGCCAACATCTGTTGGATCATTGAAAAAGCAAGAGAGCTCCAGAAAAACATCTATTTCTGCTTTATTGACTATGCCAAAGCCTTTGACTGTGTGGATCACAACAAACTGTGGAAAATTCTGAAAGAGATGGGAATACCAGACCACCTGACCTGCCTCCTGAGAAATCTGTATGCAGGTTAAGAAGCAACAGTTAGAACTGGACATGGAACAACAGACTGGACATGGTTCCAAACTGGGAAAGGAATACATCAAGATGGTATATTGTCACCCTGCTTATTTAACTTATATGCAGAGTACATCATGTGAAATGACAGGCTGGATGAAGCACAAGCTGGAATCAAGATTGCTGGAAAAAATATCAATAACCTTAGATATGCAGATGACACCACCCTTATGGCAGAAAGTGAAGAGGAACTAAAAAACCTCTTGAAGAAAGTGAAAGAAGAGAGTGAAAAAGTTTTCTTATAGCTCAACATTCAGAAAACTAAGATAATGGCATCTGGTCCTGTCACTTCATGGGAAATAGATGGGGAAACAGTGGAAACTGTGACAGACTTTATTTTGGGGGGCTCAAAAATCACTTTACATGGTGACTGCAGTCATGAAATTAAAAGATGCTTACTCCTTCGAAGAAAAGTTATACCAACCTAGACAGTATATTAAAAAGCAGAAACATTACTTTGCCAACAAAGATCTGTCTAGTCAAAGCTATGGGTTTTCCAGTAGTCATGTATGGATGAGAGTTGGACTATAAAGAAAGCTGAGTGCCAAAGAATTGATGCTTTTTTTTTTTTTTTTCAAAGAATTGATGCTTTTGAACTGTGGTGTTGGAGAAGGCTCTTGAGAGTCCCTTGGACTGCAAGGAGATCCAACCAGACCATCCTAAAGGAAATCAGTCCTGAATATTCTTTGGAAGAACTGATGCTGAAGCTGAAGCTCTAATACTTTGGCCACCTGATGCGATGAACTGACTCCCTGGAAAAGACCCTGATGCTGGGAAAGATTGAAGGCTGGAAGAGAAGGGGATGACAGAGGATGAGATGGTTGGATGGCATCACCGATGTGATGACATGAGTTTGAGTAAACTCCGGGAGTTGGTGATGGACACAGGGAGGCCTGGTGTGCTGCAGTCCATGGAATTACAAAGAGTCGGTCACAACTGAGTGACTGAACTGAACTGAACTCAGTGGTTTGCCTTGGAAATGAACAGAGATCATTCTGTCATTTTTGAGATTGCATCCAAGTACTGCATTTTGGACTCTTTTGTTGACTATGAGGGCTACTCCATTTCTTTTAAGGGATCCTTCCCCACACAAGTAGATATGATATAATGGTTATCTGAGTTAAATTCACCCATTCCAGTCTATTTTAGTTCACTGATTCCTAAAATGTCGATGTTCACTCTTGCCATCTCCTGTTTGACCACTTCCAATTTTCCTTGATTCATGGACCTAACATTCCAGTTCCTATGCAATATTACATCACCTGTCACATCCACAACTGGGTTTGTTTTCACTTTGGCTCCGTTTCTGCTCTTGTCCAATAGCATATTGGGCACCTACTCTTATGTTTGTGTGTGTGTGTGTGTGTGTGCTCAGTCATGTCTGACTCTTTGCAACCCCATGGAATATAGCCCGCCAGTCTCCTCTGTCCGTGGAATTCTTCAGGCAAGAATACTAGAGTGGGTTGCCATTTTCTTCTCCAGGGGATCTTCTCAACCCAGGTATCGAACCTGAGTTTACTGCACTGAAGGCAGATTCTTCACTGTCTGGGCCACCAGGGAAGACTAGTTCCTTTCTTAATCCCATTTAATTAAAAATTATTTTAAATGTGTAGTGTGACATGGACCATTTTTTAAAAGTCTTTATTGAATTTGATACAGTATTGCTTCTGTTTTATGTTCTGGTTTTTTGACCTCCAGGTGTGTGGGATCTTTATTTCCCCAACTGGTGATAGAACCCATACCCCCTGCATGGGAAGGTGAAGGCTGAACCACTGGGCCACCAGGGAAGTCCCTAAAAAATTATTTTTGAAGTTGTTTAATGGTAGTGAAATATGCACAACATGAAGTTATCATTTTAACTATTGGTACCTGCACAGTTTGGTGGCATTGTTGTGCAACCATCACTGCCATCCCTCTCCAGAACCTTTTCCCCTTTTTCAAATCAAACTCTGTCCCCGTGAAACAATAACTCCTCATTCCGCTCTCCCCAGACCCTGACAGCTACTGCTCTGCTTTCTGTCTCTGTGGATCTGACTGCTCTAGGAAACTCACATGAGAGGGATCACATTATACGTATCTTTAAGTAAGTGATGTATTTCACTTAGTATAATGGCTTCAAGTTTCCCCCACAGTGTGGCATGCGTCAGGGTCTTCTTCCTTTTTAAGGCAGAATGATACTCCACTGTATTATGGACCACATTTGGTTTATCTGCTCATCTGTTGATGGACACTCGCGTTGCTTTCGCCCTCCAGCTATTGTGAATAACACTGTTTGAACAAGGATGCACACATATCTGTATGAGTCCCTGCTTTCAATTCTTTTCAGTGTATACCTAAAGGTGAAGTTGGTGGATCATAGAGGCGTCACTTTTTCTTTTGAGACACTTCCTTTCCGCTTTCAATAGAAACAGCACTGTTTTCCATTCCCACCAGCAATTCATGAGGGTTCCAGTCTCTCCACGTCTTCACCCACACTTGCTGCTTTCTGTTCTTTTGATTACAGCAATCCTAGTGGATAAGAAACAGATGCCTGTTTAACTGGATGGTTACTTTTATAGCACCTGGTACATTTATGGAGGTAATTTGTTGAGTTTTCCATCTCTCCCGGTAGGCTGGGCATCCCTTTCAGTTGGGGAGCAGCTCTGCCTTCTTGTAACCCAGCACTCACTGTTTATGACTAGATTCATTTTGTAACCCCTGGGCGCCCCCAGCTACTGGGAAAGCTGAGAGTGACTCACCAGAGTTCCCCCAGCTCTGCACAGATCCCTTCATTGTCCCTCTGCAGCTTTCATCTCCTGCTTCATCCCTGTTTCTGAGGAATTAGTGCTCCCACAGCTCCTTCGGAAGCAAAACACTTCCAGAGGACACCCTAAAGTTTTATCACACGGCAGAAATGGTCTACTGGGCTGCTAGTTTTTCTTTTCCATGCCCTTTAGGTTTTCCATCTAGTAAGTATATTATGCTTGCTCAGTCACTTCAGTCATGTCTGTCTCTTTGCCACCCATGGACTGTAGCCCTCCATGCTCCTCTGTCCATGGGATTCTCCAGGCAAGAGTACTGGAGTGGGTTGCCATTTCCTTCTCTAGGAAGTATATTATGCTTACACTATAAACTATGGTGTTGGTCCAAAAAAAAAAAAAAAAAGGAATAAATTTTAGTGGACATGAAAGCGCTTTCACAAACCCAAGTCTACAGAAAAATGTCACATTGCTTAATGTTTAAAATCAAATTAAACCAACCTTGAATATTAAGTACAACTTTGATCTTGCAAAGCTGATAGAAAATCCAGTATCAGTAAATACTAGACTCTGTTGTCATCAGGGCTTGCAAAGTCCCCAGCAGCTTTCTGCAGAGTACACCCTTTAAGGAGAGCCCTCTGGAGTTCAGGCCACACCAGCCATGCTTAAGAAAGGTCGTTGCCTAAGGCCTCATGACATTTTTTGCTCAGTTACTCAGTCATGTCTGATCCTTTGCGACCCAATGAACTGCAGCATGCCAGGCTTCCTTCTCTTTAACTCTCTCCCAGAGTTTGTTCAAACTCATGTCCATTGAGTCGGTAATGTCATCCAGCCATCTCATCCTCTGTCGTTCCCTTCTCTTCCTGCCTTCAATCTTTCCCAGAGTCAGGGTCTTTTCCAAAAAGTTGGCTCTTCGAATCAGGTGGCCAAAATATTGGAGCTTCAGCTTCAGCATCATTCCTTCCAATGAATATTCAAGGTTTCCTCCTTTAGGATTGACTGGTTTGATCTCCTTACAGTCCAAGGGACTCTGAAGAGTCTTCTCCAGCACCACAGTATGACATTTTGGATTTCAGCAAATCTGAAGGCATCACTCCAGGATATCCGCTGGGTTTGGTGCTAGAATCTTCTGTCACCATTTTTCTCGCCTGCCTCAGGAGCAGTTACCTGCAAAGCCTGTTTGCAAGTGCCAGGGTGAAGCTGCACACGGCTCAGATGTCTGTGACCCTCTTCCTCTCCCAGTCAGGCCCAAAGCCAAGCCCCTGGCCTCTGCTTGGGTGCCTCTATCCACAGGCTCCATGTCTAGCAGCCTCTCCACCATGGGCTAAGCTGGGGCTGAGCTCAGCTCTCTGGAGTTGTTGAGGCTCCTTTCCACGCAAAATCAGCTAGAAGTGAGCAAGGAAAATGTAGCGACTGCCTGCAGGGAGTTTCAATGTGGTGTTTCTGATCTTCATGGCACTTTCCTTAAGGTCATAACCAGCTCAGGCCTTTCTTACAAAATATCATTGACTGGGTGGTTTATTAAAAAGATGTGTGTTTCTTATGGTTGTGGAGGCTGAGAAGTGCAAGATCCAGGGCAGATGAGTTCCTGGTTTGCAGATGATCACCTTCCTACCATGTGTTCATGTGGCCTTTCCTGGGCGTGTGGGTGTAGAGAGAGAGCTGTCCTGTTTCTTCCTGTTTTTATGATGTCATTCATCCATCCTGAGGGCGTCACCCTCACAACCTCATCAGAACCCCATTACCTGCCAAAAGCCCTACCTCAATATACCATCCCCTGGAGGGCCAGGACCTCAACATATACATTTCAGAGAGACACAAAGACGCAGTCTGTACCATTTCCCTTGGTTACTTGGATCCCGGCTCCTGGCATATAGTGGCTCCTCCCTGCAGAGCTGGGAGAATAGGCTCACTTCCTATTAGGTCCGGCCCAGCAGAGTCAATGCCGATTCTGCTCCCGTGAGCCTATCCTGTGGTCACACCCAGACCTCAAGGGTCCCCGGATGTGTGGACCTGATGGGCCAGCTGCTTCACCCCTCACTCTGAGGGGGAAACATGGATTTTTATGGACAGTGAGTGAGCTGCCTAGGCCTTAAACAAATGGCCATCCTTGAGAGACAGAAATTGTAGGCTTTGATTAGGGCTTCCTAAGTGGTGCTAAGGTGATGTCATGGCATCCAGTCCCATCACTTCATGGCAAATAGATGGGGAAATAATAGAAACAGTGACTATTTTCTTGGGCTCCAAAATCACTGCAGATGGTGACTTGAGCCATGAAATTAAAAGATGCTTTCTCCTTGGAAGAAAAGCTATGACCAACCTAGATAGCATATTGAAAAGCAGAGACATTACTTTGTCAACAAAGGTCCATCCCATCAAAGCTATGGTTTTTTCAGTAGTCATGTGTGGATGTGAGAGTTGGACCATAAAGAGAGCTGAGCACTGAAGAATTGATGCTTTTGAATTGTGGTGTTGGAGAAGACTCTTGAGAGTCCCTTGGACTGCAAGGAGATCCAACCAGTCCATCCGAAAGGAAATCAGTCCTGAATATTCATTGGAAGGACTGATGTTGAAGCTGAAATTCCAATCCTTTGGCCACCTGATGCAAATAACTGACTCATTTGAAAAGACCCTGATGCTGGGAAAGATTGAAGGTGGGAGGAGAAGGGGATGACAGAGGATGAGATGGTTGGATGGTATCACTGACTTGCTGGACGTGAATTTAAGCAAGCTCTGGGAATTGTTGACGGACAGGGAAGCCTGCAGTCCATAGGGTTGCAAAAGTCGGATACGACTGAGTGACTGAACTGAAGTGGCTCTAGTGGTAAAGAACCATCTGCCAGTGCAGAAGACTTAAGGGACATGGGCCAGATCCCTGAGTTGGGAAGATCCCCTGGAGGAGGGCATAGCAACCCACTCCAGTATTCTTGTCTGGAGAATCCCCATGGACAGAGGAGTCTGGTGGGCTACTGTCCATGGGGTCACAAAGAGTCGCCCCTAACTGAAGTGACTTAGCATGAATGCACGGTTGATTGGGATGGATTGAAGCAGAGGGGAGGCAGGAGTCAAAAAGGTCGGAATGAAACTGTTGGCTGGTGGCATCAGGCCCCCATTCACCAGATAGCACAGTGCGCGGTGAACTCCTCAATCTCCCAATTCTCTTTTTCCAATCAGCTCATACTTAGTCGTATAAACCTGCATTCTTTCCTTACGTAAAACCATTCAGGAGCATATACTGCCTGGTGTAGTCCATTAACATTAATAATGACTGATATTTAGGGTTTAATACATAAAAGCCTTACGTAGATTATCTCAATTAATTTTTAGGAAGATGCAGGCACTTTTATTAATCCCATTTGCAGTTGTGAAGATGGGGGTATGGATGAAAATAAACATGAATCCCAAAAGATATCTACACCTCCATATTCACCCTGACATTCTTTACAATAGCCAAGATACGGAGACAGCCTGAGTGCTGATCAGTGGATGAATGGATAAAGAAAATGTGGTATATGTACAATGGAATACTTGTTGTTGTGCAGTTACTAAGTCGTGTCCGACTCTTTGCAATCCCATGGACTGTACCTGCCAGGCTCCTCTGTCCATGGGATTCTCCAGGCAAGAATACTGGAGTGGGTTGTCATTTCCTCCTCCAGAGGATCTTCTTGACCCATGGACTGAACCCACATCTCCTGTGTCTCCTGCATTGGCAGGCAGATTCTTTACTGCTGAGCCACCTGGGAAGCTCCTAAATAAATATTACCTCAACAGAAAAATTAAAATTAAAAAAAAAAAAAAAAAAGAGCTCACACATACACACACACACACGCTAAAATGGAGGTTTGCAGAAATGAAGTAAGCTGTCCAGGGTCAAAGACCTGGCAAGACCAGATGGGACATGTGCCCAGGTGGGCTGTCTCTAGAATCTGTGCTCCTGACCAATACAGAATCCTCTATGTTTGTAAACTTGGGTCACTTTAATTTTGACAAATGCGGAGGTTGAAAACTGGGAGAAAGAGAACTGAGTGTCTAGGTCTCCTCCCATTAATGATTCTAGGTTATAGAACCCTCTATAAACCGACCACCCTCTCCCACCCACCCCTGCCTCAGCTCTTAGAGTAGGTGGGGCAGCCCAACTGGTCACAGAGGCTGCCAAGTGCCCTGTGTGAACCCCACTCTTCCATGCCCAGGCTGAGGGAGGTCCCTGTTCCCCAGAGACAGGGGGACAGGAAGTCTGGCCCTGTCGTGGTCTTCCTGCTCTGGCTTTCCCCTCCCATGTCTCTCTCCTTAGAGACGTAGTGAATCCTGGAAGGATTTGGAGGAAAGATACACTGCACTGATTTGGAGCTTATTTGTGAAAGTCCTTGTTCTAAATACATCAGTTCCAGGTCTCATCAAGTAGTGGAAGAAAAGAATGCAGAGGCTTAGAGGAAGAAAAGAACTCTGTCCCCAGACTTGTCACCTGTGTGTGAATAGGAATTTTATTTGGCTGCAAGTAATGGACCCCAAAAACAGTGGCTTAAATGAGATGTTATTTGTATTTCCTATAAGACATGGTGCCAGGCAGTCCAGTCTCTTCCCCTGGACCATTGATTCATTCAGGAAGGCTCTTTTTCCATCTCTCAAGACCAGGCTTGTGGGGAGGAAAGCAGGAGCTTCTGTTCTTTCTGCTCTGTCAGCATCTCAGAGTAGGGTCATCCACTCCCACGGGGCCCCCGAGAAACCAGGCGTGAAACCCACACAGTCCCGTTTCTCCCAGATAGCACATTGCTGGGAAGGGCGTGTGGTGATGGGGTAGGGTGGGGGGCATTTTAGAGGAATGAATTAGTGGACGAGTCTGCAATTCCTGATGGAACAGAATGAAAACACAGTGGACACTGTCAAACAGGATACAATTTAACATCCCATCAGTTCTTTCAGCACTTAGATTAAATGGAATTCTCCCAGACAGAACAGCCATGGGTGAGATAATATAATCCAGTAACCAGACACATGGATGCCTCCATGGCATGGAGGGAGGCATGGTGGTTTTTTTTTTTTTTTTTTGCCAGAAACATGGCATCTGACCAGGCACATGCATTCCTTAGACTTCCGTGTGGCAACGGTCTTTGGCTAAAGCCCCTCAGCCTGACCCAGGCATACTTCTTGGTCCACAGTCATATGGAGAAGCCCAGCGGAGGGGGTTGGTGAACTGCTTGGAATCTCCTCATTCTTCTTGCTGAGAAACTAGCTTAAGGAGCAGGGGATGTGGGAGAGACTGTGGAAGCCTTCAAGGTCAGTCCAGACCTTGGATGCCTTCTAGAGTCTTGTGGTCCTTAAACTGCCCTCCGCCAAGACAACATGTGGTAGCAGCATCACCTGGCCCCCGTTCCACGGCAATGCCCAGACGACAAGCTTGTGGGGGGAGGAAATGAGACTTGGGACATGTAGATGACCATCGAACCAGCCAGGAGTCCTCCTTGCTTGCTCCCAGGTGGGAAAGCATAGAGGACTCTGAGAATGATAGGGTCGGGCTGTTATGGAATCTGCTTTCATGTCAGAAACCATCCATAAGCCACATGAGGCGCTGGAACCATAGTGAGTGACATAGTGACTGACGACACCCCATGACGGGCCCTGACTGCCTGTGTGCAGGGGCCAGGTGACCGTGCTGTTTGAATGAGAAACATGGTCATTCTGGCTGAAACTCCCTGAACTCTGGCTCCTTGGGTGGGCGGGGCAGGGGGTGTCCCCATGTCACAGGTACCTGCCTCCACAGAATTTCCCATGATGCAGAGCGAACAAGGTGGTGTCCTGACTCTGCATATGGAACCACCTTGATAAAGATGGAGACACCTGGAGGCCTATTAGAGAGAGAGAGGTTGCCAGAGTGATGCAGTCCAGGGCAGGGGCGGAGGCGGGGACAGAAGGCTGAGGTGACACTCCCCTGGTGATCAGATGCTGTCCAATGGGCCACAGGCCTATGGGAGCCTGGCTTCCTCACAGGTACCCTCCTGGTCTGGCCACCTCTGTATGCTGCAGAAAGCCTCTGTTTTGGGGAGCACTTACCTCATGGGGGATTTCTGTGTGGTTATCCCTGGGGAACCCCCACCCAGTCTCTGCCTCAGACCCAGGAGGGCTTCGAGGAGAAGCTGCAGTAAGGCACTTGGGGAAGCAGGTGGCGGGGCGAGGAGCAGGCCAAGGGAGGGGCTCAGGTGACCATTCCAGATCAGGGAACTTGCTCCACGGTTTTCTAATCATATCCTGCTCCCCTCCCCCAGCTCTGCACACACTGTTCCCGCCAAATGCTTTCCCTTCCTGCCTGCCAGTTCTCCTCTTTCCTCCGGTTGTGTTGTTTCTGTTGGCTACACAGCCTCCAGCTAGACCAGACTGCTGCTCCCCCTCCCGCCGCCATGTTCCTGCCCCCACCCTCACAGCCCCAGAAAGGACTCAGCACCCGGTGTCTGACCGCCTGTTGGCCTGGCTGTGTCTTTCTCTTCATGTGGAAGATGAATGCAGGGACTGGCTGTCTAGCTTGCTCTGTCTCAGGGCCTGGCCCCGAGCTGAGCCCTCGCTGAATGTGGGTGGGTGGGTGGGGGCTGGGAGAGCAGAAGTCGGGACTTTCTGAAGTAAGAGCGGTCTCTGGAAACCTCCAGACACTCAGCTGTGGAGTGGAATCTCTGGGTTGTGATTCTCGATGGGGATGAAGCAGAGCAAAAGCTTACAGAAGCCCTCCGCAGCGGCTCTCCACCCAGCTGTTCCAGAATCTGGGGTCGAGGGAGAAGAAAGTTAGGGCAACATGCGCTTGTTCTTGGCCAAGTGTCCAGTTCAGATGGAAGAGTAGTCACAGACGAGTTAGAAGGTCAAGGGGAGACTGTGATACCTCCCAGTGCATGCCACCACCTCTGGTGTAAATACCGTGTAACTGAAGGTTAAATTGCTTCTCTGACTAACTCCCAGAGCCATTTCTAGGGGAGAATGTGCCTTCTTGGAAAGTGTTTCTTCCCAGTCACACTTCAGTTCTCTTTGGAATGTTTGGTGCTTGTGACTTATCTGATCTCTTGAAATGCAAGCTAGCAACTCGCCCACAGAGAGAGCTGGGGTGGGTAAGCCCAATGGTCAGGACTTCCCTCCTCTCTGCAAAGGGCCTCTGCTGGTCATTCTGGGTTCTGGAAGGGAGCAAATGCAGAATCCAGTTCAGGCACTCAGAAGTGTAAGCAGGAGGGATAGTCCATCTCAAGGAATTTCCCAACATGCATAGCGCTTGGCAGAGCACATTCATTAGATGAGTGACACCCGGATGCACAGGCCGAGGTGAAGCCATGGAAGGCGATGGCCGCGGCCAGGATCTGGGCAGGGGAGCATAGGACACAACAGAGACTAAATGAGATCATCCCGGTGCCTCCCAGCCACACGGAGGGCGCAGCCCTGAGCTTGCTTTTTCCCATGGGGCCCAGAAGAGGGTTTGCCTGCATCAGTTTTATGGCAGACTCCACCACCCAAGGGACCAGAGGTGTTGGACTATGGCCATCACACTTTCTCCTGGACAAGGTGTTGGGGTGGTAGGGCGGACAGAGGGCAAGGTTGTCATCAGCGGTTCAGGAAGAAGGACTTGAGGTTCTGGAAGAACACTGACTTTTGTTTCTGCTTCTGTTTCTTCTTAATGATGGGCACCCAGACCAGCCCACATACCAGCATCATGAGTCCCAGAGACAGGAAGGCAGGCCCCACCATCTTCAGGACCTTGAGGCTCATATCGCCCAGGTTCAGGGTGTAGGCCAAGCAGGTGATGACCACACCGAAGAGGAGGATGGCACCACCCACAGACATGATAATGACGGGTTTGCGGTAGATTTCCCAGTTACTCCGGGGAGTGGCGGTCCAGACGGACTCACTTCTGGAGCTGATGCACAGGGAGCTGGCTGTCTGGCTGGGCAGAAGGTCCTTGGACTCTGGAGACTTCTCTTCAACCTCCAGGGCCTTGGGGAGGGCCTCCATGGTCACCGCTTCTAGAGCCTGGGCTCCTGGTACCGGCAACGGTTAGAAGCAAGGGCAAAGACTCTTCACACACCCTTCCTGTTCTCAGCATCCGTCTCCAGCCTGGCTCTCAGTGCTGAAGTCAAAAGGAAAAGCAGATGAGATCTACAAAAATAAGAAGCCTCTCAAGCTGGTTTTTTTTTTTCCCCCATGTGAGAGATAATTCCCTGGTGGCTCAGATGGTAAAGAATCTCTCTGCAATGCAGGAGACCTGGATTCAATCCCTGGGTCGGGAAGATCCCCTGGAGAAGGAAATGGCAACCCACTCCAGTATTCCTGCCTGGAGAATTCCATGGACAGAGGAGCCTGGTGGGCTACAGTCCATGGGGTTGCAAAGACTCAGACACGACTGAGCAACTAAGACTTTAACCAAGTCTTCTTATTATTTAATCAGGGAACAATGATGTCCTTTAAAAGAACAAACAAAAGCTATAATTTACGAAATGGCATCTTATTTTCAGACGCAGCCGCTTTCCAGCTGTGTGATCTAGAGTGCGTTACGGCCCTGGTCCTCGGCGTCCCTCCCAGTCCCCCTCCTGGTGCCTCACAGTCTTCCTCTCCCTTTGTATTTCCTGTTGGGGCACCTCAGGCCCCCTCTCAAACCGCATTTACTAATATCCCTTTTTGTGAACAGTATGGGAGAGATTTCGGTACACAGCAGTAAATTTACTGGGAAGGTGGGCTGTGTTGGATGAGGACTGAAGGCCCTGAGGGGCTGGGCTGGGAGGAGTCAGTGGAAGAAAGGCCTGGGGTGTGGGCTTCTCGGACTATCCATGGGTTTGCATGTTGGCTCAGCCCCAGGGGGAGCAATTTGAGAAGGTAGATGGAGGTCCTTTTCCCTTGGAGGCCACTTCTGGGTGTCAGGAGGCAGGTGTAGTGCGTGGAGATGTATCAATATCTGTTGCACAGAACTAGGGAAGGTCAGGCTGCAGGCTGGCGCCAGGAGGGAACACCGGCCTGGGGCTCCAGAGCATGAGGAGGAGAGAATGAACACCACACCTGTCCATCCAGGACCCCAAACTTGAGCAAGAGAAGCCAGATGCTATCTTCCATTTACATAAGATTCAAAAACGTGTAAGACGATCAGTGCCGCATAGTGGTTACCTTCAGTTGGGGTGGTGACCGGAAAGGGGACTAGATGGAAACTTCTGGAGTGCCATCATGGTCCAACTCTCTATCTGGCCATAGCCGGTTACATGGGCTGTTTACTGTGACATGACTACTCTCATGTGTGTGTGATAAAGATCAGTAAAATGGCATGGACCTAGAGAGGATCATACCAAGTGAAGTAAGCTAGACAGAGAGAGAAAATGTCATATTGTTTATTTGTGGAATCTAAAAAAATGATAGAAATGAACTTAAATACAAAACAGACACTGACCCATAGACATAGAAAACAAACTTATGGTTACCAAAGGGAAAAGGGGGAGAGGGATAAATAAAAAAAGAAAAGATCAGTAAAATATTTCAGTAAGGAAAATAAAAAAATATAACTACATACAATATATTCCTTTTTGGGATTCTGACTAGATGAGACCAACCGGTACATTTTAGGATAGTTTTAGGGAAGTTTGGCTTTGGTTTGGATGTTAAATGCCACTGAGGATTTAAAATGTGTATTTGGGGGCTTCCCTGTCACTTCAGTGGATAGGACTCTCACTGCTGTGGGCCTGGGTTCGATCCCTGGTTGGGGAACTAAGATCCCACAAGCCCTGCGGTGTATTTAAAAAAAATTTTTGTATTCACTATAATGACTATACTGTGGACACAGAAGAAAGCGTCTTAATGAGTATAGAGTTATATCTTGAAAACACATACGGGGATGAAATGTCTCGATGGCATGATATACATGAAAACATGAACCTCCAGATCAGATACGACAAACTGTTAAAGGTTATAAAATCTTTTTATGGAGGATGGATGTATGGAAGTTGATTATCTTACTATCTTACCTAAGTTGTTTATCCTACTAGAAACATGTTTGCAAATGTCTGTAATAGATGAGACACTGAGAATACAAACAGACAACAGCCAGACATGTATCAAAGCAGAACTCTGACCCACAACTTGCAGCAACCAGCCTGAGAAACCAGCCTGAGAAACCACCAGCCCAGGAAGCCAACCCTCTCTCTGGAAGTCAGACTTTCAGGAAGTCACACCACTATTCCTAGTAACCAGCCCCACAAGCCTACCAGTAACTGCAGACAACTACTTTTGACAAATACACCAAAACTATTCCACGGGGGAAAGGGAAGTCATCGCAACCAGTGGTACTGGAATAACTGAATATTCATATGGAAAAAAATGAAACTTGTCCCCACCTCATACCATCAACAAAAAATGAATTTGCGATGGATCATGGGCAAAACCTGAACATAAAAGTGAAAACCAGAAAGCTCTTAGGAGAAAAAAATAGGAGGATATCTTTGTGACCTGGAAGTTGGCAAATTTCTTAGGACAGAGATGGCAATAACCAAGGAAGAAAAAAAAAATCAATAGATTAGATTTCATCATAATTTTTAAAACTCCTGCTCATTGAAAGCTACCAGAAGAAAATGAATAGCAAGCTATGGACTGGGAGAAAATTTTAGCAAAATATGTATTGTCAAAAGATTTGCATCTGGAATATGTAAAGAACTACCACATGGGATTAATATCAACACAAACAGCACAATTTGAAAAATGGGCAAAAGATTTGAACAGATCCATTACAGAGGAAGACAGATGAAGAAACCCGTGAAAAAAAAAACCCTCGAGATTGACATGCAAATTAAATGAAAGATGAAATGCAAATTAAAACCACAAGGAGATACATTCTCTCACTAGAATGGCTAAACTTTAAACATCTCACCACACAAATGCTGGTGAGCGTGGGGAACAAACAGAACTCTTATGCGCTGCTGGTGGGAATGTAAAATGGCACAGCCACTTTGGAACCAGGTCGAATAGTTTCTTGCAAAGTGAAGCATCCACCTTCCCTTTGAGCCAGCAATTCCACTCCAAGATAAATGGAAACCTATGTGCACCAAGTTATGACCAACCTAGATAGCATATTCAAAAGCAGAGACATTACTTTGCCAACAAAGGTTCATCTAGTCAAGGCTATGGTTTTTCCTGTGGTCATGTATGGATGTGAGAGCTGGACTGTGAAGAAAGCTGAGCGCCGAAGAATTGATGCTTTTGAACTGTGGTGTTGGAGAAGACTCTTGAGAGTCCCTTGGACTGCAAGGAGATCCAACCAGTCCATTCTGAAGGAGATCAGCCCCGGGATTTCTTTGGAAGGAATGATGCTAAAGCTGAAACTCCAGTACTTTGGCCACCTCATGTGAAGAGTTGACTCATTGGAAAAGACTCTGATGCTGGGAGGGATTGGGGGCAGGAGGAGAAGGGGACAACAGAGGATGAAATGGCTGGATGGCATCACTGACTCGATGGACGTGAGTCTCAGTGAACTCCGGGAGTTGGTGATGGACAGGGAGGCCTGGCGTGCTGCGATTCATGGGGTTGCAAAGAGTTGGATATGACTGAGAGACTGATCTGATCTGATCTGATGTGCATCAAGGCTTGTTTAAGAATATTCATCGCAGCTTTGTCCATAGTAGCTCTAATCCAGAAAACAACCCCAATATCCACAAACAGGAGAAAAGATGAATACACGTTATATGTTCACAAATACACAAAATACTATTCAACAATAAAAAAGAACCAACTTTGGATACACACACAACTTGGATGAGTCTCATAGATGTGGTGTGAAAGAAATCAGATATGAATGAACACATATAGTATATGTTTCCACTTATATGATCTTCTAGAACTTTCTAATGACTAATCTAAGGTGACAGATCTCAAAACAGTGTTTGTAGGGGTGGGGAGGAAATAACTGGGACTTTCTGGGGCCAATGGAAATGTTCCATCTCTTTATGTCAGTGTAGGTTACATAAAGGATCCATTTGTCAATGTGGTACACTAAGATTTGTGCATTGCAATGTGTATAAATTATACCCGGTGAAAAAGAACTGTTAAAGTCGTAGTAAGAATAATCGAGTGGGTCAGTCTGGGGAGCAGGTGAAAGTGTAGTTAAACCAAGAACATCGGAGTGTTGATAATGGTTGAAGTCCTATGATGGAAGACGGGATCCAGAGTAGAGGTGTGGGCAGGAAGCACGTTACCCCAGAAAAGGAAAGTGGGGGTGCGGGCAGGGGCAAAGTGACCCCAGAATAGGACAGAGAAGGAAATCTATGAGGTGAGAATGTCACCTGTTACAGGAACCCTCTGTGCTGATTCTGAGAAAGAGGAGATCCTGAGAGAAAGAGAAGGTACATCTTTGAGAGACTGGGATTTGGGGACAGAAGATGGAGGTGGAGATGGAGATGGGAGTGGAGATGGAGGTGGAGATAAGAGATGGAGATGACAGAGATGGAGGCAGAGATGAGAGAGGATGATGGAGGCAGAGGTGGAGTTGAGAGATAGAGGGAGAGAGAGAACAAGAATTTTACTGTTTTCGCCTCATCTCTGGAAAGATATGTTCAGACGGTAAAGCGTCTGCCTGTAATGCAGGAGACCCGAGTTCGGTCCCTGGGAAGGGAAGATCCTCTGGAGAAGGAAGTGGCAACCCACTCCAGTATTCTTGCCTGGAAAATCCCGTGGACGGAGGAGCCTGGCGAGCTACAGTCCACGGGGCCGCAAAGAGTCGGACACGACTGAGCAACTTCACTTTCACTTTCTTTCTTGAAGGAAAACTCTTTCACAGAGCCAGGAGGCCCTGGACAGAGCAAAGACAGGGTTTGGTTGGCAGAACTAGTGTCCAGAAGGGACTGTCTCTAATCTTGTTAGAGCACGTCTCCTTATCTGTGGCATATTTATAATGGGCCAGGTATTTGGAGACCCTGCCTACGAATATCCTTCAATGTTTGCCCTTTGACCTTGTGTTCCCCAGGTTGCTCCATAGTGCTCCCTGACACCACACCAAACTCTAGACGTGGAGCCACAGACACATGTCCCTCTCTGAAGAGGAGCTCTGGGCGTCCACATTTCCTGGCTCAGCAGCATCTCTGATGAACGAGGTAAAGTGATGTCTCAAATGAGAGGGGAGAGAAGCAGGAACTTTCTGGCTCTTTCTCACACACTCATAGGTTCATTCGCCAAGGGCAGTTGGGTGGGTGGCATGGATCGTGAAAGCTGGTGAGCAACACGGAGTGTCTAGGACAGTAAGGACCATATAGTTTTCCCTCCGGTAGATTCTTGGGTGTCAGAAATGCGCCACTTAACGGATGGCAGTTGAAAGTGAAATAAGCGGGTCACTGCCCTGGAGGTGACCAGAGGCATGTCTGTTCTTACAGGGCTGGACGTTCTCCAGTTGCTCCCCGAGTCCTTGTAGGGCTGGGCCTGGGGCTTCCTCGGCCTCCTGTGCCCTCCAGCAGGTAGCTCAGCACCTGGCTGGGGCTTGGGGATCACCAGTCCTGTGTTAAATGACTCACTAAGCAGCAGAACTGCGACGGGAAGATTGAGCATCGCAGGGTCAAGTCTCCATTGCCGTTCCTCCCCATCCATCACCTGTCCCCTTTGCTCTTACAGGGGGTGGAAGGATGGGACTGGCTAACTTGGGGGCAGGAGAGGCAGCTGTGAGGAGCAGGGGGACCCTCTGACTGCCCCCCTCCCTCCCTGGTCTCTGATGGACAGACCTCTCATCAAGGCTGGGTGCTTTCTGCTGGCTGGCCTTCCTGAAGTCTGCAGGGTGCCCCAGTGGCTTCTCCAAACAGAAGCGGCACCTGGTGCATCAGGGGAGGGTCGACACTTCATACGATAACAATAACTCATTTCTCCAACTCTCACTAGGGGCTGAGGACCCGGCTGAGTGCCTTTTCGGCAATGCGTCATTTCCCTCTCCTTACAAGTCACTGAGATTGGGACAATTATTATCCCATTTTGCAGGTGAGGAAACTGAGGACCAGAGAGGTTAGGTGATTTGCCCAAAGTTACTCAGCAGATGCATAGAGAACCAGGCTAGAAATGGGAGTCGTGGAACCTGTTTGGCTGCAGAGCCTGGGTTCGAGTCTATCCTGCTCCCTGTTGGGAAGGTTTTGAGCTTTTGGTTTTCTTTTTAAACGAGGGGAGTGGTGAGTGAGGAGCGCAATGGGGGCCTGGGCCATGAACAGAATTGCAGGGTGGCTGCTTCAGGTGAGGCATCAGGCTGACATTGCTGGGTGAGACTGCTGAGGATGTGCAGGCTGGAGCGTGGGGCCTTGAGCTGCCAGTAGCAGAGCAGCAAGAGGCCTGTGACAGCGGCCACAAAGCACCCCACTCCCCGCCACTGCCATCATCCCAGTAGAGCACAAAACGCCTGGAACCTGCCACTTTCTTCACCTGCAGCATCTCTTAATAGCTCCACGAGGTTACTGTTGTTGTTTAGTCGCTAAGTCAGGCCCGACTCTTTTGTGACCCCATGGACTGCAGCATACCAGGCTCCCCTGTCCATGGAATTTCCCAAGCGAAAGTGAAAGTGAACGTGTAGTCACTCAGTCTTGTCTGACTCTTTGCGACCCCATGGACTGTAGCCCAACAAGCTCCTCTGTTCGTGGAACTCTCCAGGCAAGAATACTGGAGTGGGTTGCCATTTCCTTCTCCAGAGGATCTTCCCGACCCAGGGACTGAACCCAAGTCTCCTGCATTGGCACGTGGGTTCTTTACCACTGAGTCGCCAGGGAAGCCCCAGCTCTATGATGGTGGTACTGTTATTATTATTCCCATTTTACAGATAAGGAAACCGAGGCTCAGAGCTGCTTAAACCCAAGTCATGGTCCTTATACTTGACTGTGTTTGCTCAAGGAAGAAGCCTGCCTTTCCCCTTCACTTAACACTGTCAATATTAATAGATTGCCTGATTTGGCCAATAAAATGTCAAAATGCCCAGTTAAATTTGCATTTCAGATAAGCGACGGATGCTTTTACTTATAAGAATGTTCCAAAGGTGACCTGGGACATCCTTACACCGAAATGCATTTGTTGTTTGTGAGAAATTCAAAAGTAGCTGGCATCCTTGTTAATATATCTGCAACCCTGATATGATAGGAGGCCCCATTGTGCTTGGGGCTGGAGTTATCAGTCCTTTTTCAAGCTTCTCATCCCTGACAGGAGCTGGACTATTCTGGGAATTGCAGGGACTGACAGCAGGGGAGACACGGCTCATGTCTCCCAGCCAGGAGGTGGCCCAGAGGGAAGGGTCCTCTTGTGGGACAAGAGGGGAGGGCAGGTTGCAAAACACAAGTGACAGAGATAAGAGGATTCCTGAGAAAGACGCAAGCGTGAGTTTCTGTTTGGAATTCCCGAGACGTGGAGGGTCTAGCCTCTCCCCCCAGGGTCCCGACAGCACCCCCACCCAGCTGTCACTGCCGGCCGCTGGCCACCCCCCAACCAGACATTCCATTGGCGACCCTGTCCCCGATGAGGTGAGTGGTGCCCTCGTGCTTGAACTGATAAGGTTTCTGAATCCGCTGCTGCTGTCCCCGGGGCAGGGCCACCCGTCTGTCACCTGCTCCCAGGGCTTCTAGGAAGGGAAGTTCTTCAGCTCCATCTAGACAGGGCCACTCACCTCACTCTTCACGCAGCCGGAGCCCAGGTCCTGCCCAGTAACAAGGTGGAAAAACAGCTCAGGTGGTAACGTCTGCTTTTCCCTGGGTGTGTGGTCCCCAAGGCGCACGTCTCCCTTGCACGTTTTGTCCGTGTTTATATGGGCCAGCCTGCTTTCCCCTTCCCGACACGGAGCGTGCCCAGCCCCTGCCCGCACCTGCCCTGGGCGCCTGCCACACCTGCAGCTGGGAGGATGGACTGGCAGACACTGAGGTCTGATGGGGATGCCTAGGTCTAGTTCTGAGGTCCCTCTGTGGCCTCCGGGACCCGAGGGTGCCTAGCACTTCAAAGTCAGGCTGTTTGGCTCGTCTGTGTCAGCTCGGGAGGGTGGTCCCCGCCCACAGCTGTGGAGGGTGAAGGCTGGTTGCCCTACTACAGGGCAGAGGCAGCCGCCTGCACCCAGCATCTCCTTCTCCAGGTGCAGCGCGGGGCGGGGCAGCCCACCCCATCACCTCTCTCCTCAGCCCAGCCAGCCCTCCTCCCCTTAGCCGGCTGTGCGCATCTACCTCCCACCTCCGGCTCACAGACTCAAGGCGCTCTAAAGCGAAGTTAAAACTGGCTCCTTCCTCCAGGGAAGTGGAAGGAGGGGCAGAGGGCCAGTGGCCTCCTTACTTACTGTGCTCAACGTCCCCCGGGGAAGATGGGGGAGTCCTGGGGATCGCACACAACTGGCGCCAGGAGGAAGCGGGCAGTGAGTTCCTGCTCAAGTCCTGCACCCTAGCCCCCGGGAAGAAGCCTCCCTGGCCCCTCCAGGAGCCGCGTGCAGCGAATCCCAGCG
This sequence comes from Bos javanicus, assembly GCF_032452875.1. Taxonomy (NCBI): domain Eukaryota; kingdom Metazoa; phylum Chordata; class Mammalia; order Artiodactyla; family Bovidae; genus Bos; species Bos javanicus. The sequence goes on from NC_083886.1 coordinate 31,236,824, forward strand.
CAGAGCTGGCTCCAGCGGGGTGAGCTCACCAGGATGTGGGCTAATGGGTTAACCCTTGGTGGGCCGCGGGCAGAGGCGCTTGTGATAGGGCTTTGGCTCAGCTCTGCTCAGCCTCTAGTAGATGAAGCTGGTGAAAAATTAATGAAGCTTCTCTGCAGTTGGTCTTCAGGTTTCAGGGAGATTTGGATGAGGCTGGTGTGTGGGCAGAGCCACTCCTCCCAACCCCAGGCTCGGAAATCTGGAGATGTGGGTCCCTGGGTCAGTGGAGTGTGTGACCGTGATGGTGGTGGCTGCCAAAAAGTGGATCACTCAGAGTCTGCACTAGCTCGGTCCAGGGCAGGTGTTGGCCATGGGACCTAGGAGGCCTGTTTGTTCTGGATGTAGGAGAAAGCAAGTGTAGACTTTTTTTTAGCATCCTCGGTTCCAAGACAGCAGGGGTACCTCTGGGAGCACCCCGAGGCCTATGTGTGGGTATCCTATGAGACCCGAGGCCAGGAACCCACAGCTGAAGGTCAGAGGGGCACAGAGGGGCCTACCCCAGCCCTGGGCCCAGATGTTCCTGAACTGGGGGCAAAGCAGCACGTTCACCTTCGCTTCTCCCCCCTTTCCCGATGGCACCCCTGTGCTTTTCATGTTACTTATCATGGTGATAAGGAGCCAGTGAGGAATGTCACTGCAGTGGAGGGGCAGGGTCTCCATCTCTGTTAGCAGTTACCACGTTGTGCTGTCAGAAGCCAGGTGTGAGGTGATGAAGAGTGAATGCGAGTCTGCACCCTGAAGCCAACAAGAAAGCCAGGCTGACCCTCCGTTCTCACACCAACTCCAGGAGGATAAGCCTCTCTTCTCACTGGTTGGGAGCCCCAGGGTGAGGCTGGAGAGGTCCCTGCTACAGTAACAGGACTGGGTGAGGACTCCCTAGGTGGCCTATAGGGAAGGCTCTCCTAGGAGGGACCTGGGACGTGCAGACCAGGTCAGGGCGAGATGAAATTTCCAGAGGGGGAAGGCTCTGCAGAGGTTGATGTGGGATGAAGGCCTGAGAAGCAGAGGGCCGGAGGGCAGGCTGTCCACCGAGCCACCGGGGGTGCTTGAGCTGATGGGGCTTTTCCTCTGGTCTCCTTTGGAAGCTGAGCATTGTCTGTGCAGGGGCTGAGTGACCAGGAGGCCTGGACTTGGAGGCTTTTGAGACTGTTGCTTGCTCTGCTGTAGCTGCCTCTGCAGACCTACAGTCGGTTTGTCAAGCCCGATAGCCTGGCTGGTGAAGAAACCCGGGGGTGACTTACTTTGCAAGGCAAATAATCAGATCATTTCTTTTCCCCTGGTTCAGATTTCTATGCTTTCCTCCACCCTCTGCAGGGTGTGGCAGGCGGTGGAGTAACCGCCATCAGAAACACAAACCCTTATTTAGCATTTCCTCTGTATCAGGCACCAGTCTAAGCACTTTCTGTGTACAGCAATTCACTGATTCCCCCACAGAATCTGAACGGGATGTGAGGTATATTGCTATCCTTATATTTGGCTTTGCACAAATTTCTTAACTTCTCTGTGCCTTAATTTTTTCATTTGTTAAGTGGATGTGATCATTCCTACCTTAGATAGCTTTTGCAAGGCTAGCAAAAGAAAATGGAGATAGAAAGGGCTTGATGAATATATGTATAGCTTCCCTGTAGCTCAGATAGTAAAGAATCTGCCTGCAGTGCAGGAGACCTGTGTTTGATCCCTGGGTTGGGAAGATCCCCTGGAGAAGGAAATGGCAACCCACTCCAGTATTCTTGCCTGGAGGATCCCACGGACAGAGGAGCCTGGTGGGCTACAGTCCATGGGGTCGCAAAGGGTTGTATAGACTGAGTGGCTAACACTACTCCATATTGTATATGAATACATAATTCACATATTGTGCTCAGTCACTTCAGTCGTGTCCGACTCTCTGCGACCCCATGGACCACGGCCCGCTAGGCTCCTCTGTCCATGGAATTCTCCAGGCAAGAATACTGGAGTGGGTTGCCATTTCCTTCTCCGGTGACAAAGTGTGAAGTGACTGAAGTGAAGTCGCTCAGTCGTGTCCGACTCTTTGCGACCCCATGGACTGTAGCCTACCAGGCTCCATCATCTGTGGAATTTTCCAGGCAAGAGTACTGGAGTGGGTTGCTATTTCCTTCTCCGAATTCACATATTACATAATCATAATATGTAATACATGATATATGATTAATGTATCACAGATATAATGTGTATATTATGTAGAGTGTATGTATGTATATAATATCAATGTATGTATGTACACATGTGTATGTATGTGTGTGTGTTTGTATATATATACACACACACACATATATAAGCACATACACAAACTGGGGGGATCTGGGCCCAGGAACAAGTGTCCAGGTATGAGCTGGGCTGTCTGCAGGCTCCTCCCTCACAGGACAGAGGAGGTATATCACAGGCAGTTGTGGTATCAAGGGGGCAGAAAGCAGGCCCAAGCCCTGCCTGGAGGATATCTGTGTGCCCCCATTCCCCACCGTGTAGCTCACAGCTGCTACAACTCAGCTCTGCCGCCCTCACCCAGCTAGCCCAGAAGTCATGTACTAATGGCACAGGATGGCAGCCATCACCCACGTGACAGGGTGTGACAGGGGAACCAATGCTCATTCTTTTTCATCTGTCACCCTTCTGCATGTTTTTTTTGACTGCCCCATGAAGCCTTTGGGATCCCAGTTCCCTGACCAGGGATTGAACCTTGTCCATGGCAGTGAAAGCATCGAGTTCTAATCACTAGACCAGCAGGGAATTACCCCTCTTTCTACATTTTCTTTTTAAGTGTTTTAAAAAAGCAAATCCAAGAATTTTTCCCCCCGTAAGTCCTTGCAAGTGGAGATGGGTATGTCTAATGAGGACTACCTTCCTTCCTCTCTTCCTCTTTTTTAAAACAATAACCACAATGCCATCATAAGCTCACCTGAGATGTACACGTTCCTTAATGTTAGTAACCATCCCACACTCACAGATCCCCAGTTGCCTCAGAGATGTCTTTTTATGGTCAAGTCTCCATGAAGAGGGTCCTCCCAAGGGCTGGCCTGACACTTAGTCGTCGTGTCTCCCAAGCTTCGTCTCACCTGTAGCCGCCCCCGCCTCGGCTCACACCGTCTAGTTACTGAAGATTCCAGGGTGTGCAGCTTGGAGAACCCACATTGCAGACCTGGCCGGCTGCTTCAGATGACTGAAGACTTCCTGTAAGAGAAGTGGAAATTGGAAACCACGCTATTTAACGCACATTTAAACTTGCAGAGCTTAAATGGTATCATCTCACATTTCCCTCTTTTTTGCAAGGGCTGGGTCTGGACTTCTGCCTCTGCCCAGGATCTTAGGACAGGGCCTTGGCAAAGAGGTGCTGGTGGTCGCATGGAATAAACAACCAAGAGAACATTCACAAGGCACCTTACAATTTATAGAGGCCGTTTGCCATACTATATATATTGTATATGAATACATAATTCACATAATTATGTCCGTGTCACTTGGTCCTCAAAGCAGCCCGGTGACACAGGCAGGGCCATACTTCCTGTCTGTCTCTCAGTAGGTCACCTCGACGGGAGAAGCCTTTTCATTTTCCAGGGCGCTGGGAAGAGAAGCCACCACCTTCCACCTCTCCTCCTCAGCCCTCACAGTGTTAATCTCTGCTTCCCTTCCTTTTCCATCCGAGGTGCCCTGGACAAGGAGCCGGGACTCTGGCCCTGAGTCTCTCCGGGTCTGACCCCTTGGTCCTCTTGACAAATTCAGTTAAGTCAAGTGTCCTCCTCACCAGTCTCTCTGGCTGGTCAAGCCTCTTCCTTTCTAAGTCCCATAGCGCCCAGAACTAGGTTCTTATAGCTGTTTCCTCTGGTGCTTTCATCTTTTGCTTTTTTCTACTTGTGTCTTGAGACCCTTTTTTTTCCCCTTGTCTATCTGTCTGTCTTCCTCCTGGGCTGCTTCTATTTTTCCTACATGACAGTTCTCAAGATGCCTGATTTCGCTGGGAGACACTGCCCCTTTCTTTCCTGCTGCTGCTGCTGCTAAGTCGCTTCAGTCGTGTCCGACTCTGTGCGACCCCATAGACGGAAGCGCACCAGGCTCCCCCGTCCCTGGGATTCCCCAGGCAAGAACAATGGAGTGGGTTGCCATTTCCTTCTCCAATGCATGAAAGTGAAAAGTGAAAGTGAAGTTGCTCAGTCGTGTCTGACTCTTAGCGACCCCATGGACTGCAGCCTACCAGGCTCCTCCACCTGTGGGATTTTCCAGGCAAGAGTACTGGAGTGGGGTGCCATCGCCTTCTCCGCCTTTCTTTCCTAGTGCATATTAACTGAGCAGGTGGTTTACAGCTGGGTTGGGTCCTGCATGAGGAATTGGATCACCCTGTAGGCAATGGGAGTTTTATCAAGTGGGGGCTGGTGGGTAGAGAACCGGGGACATGAAGGAGGAAGAGACTGGTGGCGTTTATGAGAACAAATGAGAGTGGAGTGGGACAGGAAAGAACATCTTCTGGGGATATGGTCCCAGGGTCATCAATACCTGCCAGGACCTGCCCTCCTCATCCAGTGATCTGAGATCCCTGAAGGAGCAGGATCAGAAGGTGGACAGCCCCTGGCAGGGTGTGGTCGGAGGGCAGGAATCGCCTGCTCCTGGGACGCCGCTGCCATCTAGTGGTGAGATTCAGCTAGTGTTGCTCTCTGAAGTTCAGTCAATGCCCAGCAATAGGTCTCTGGCCTGATATTTAACACTGGACTTGATCTGGTCCCATTACTTCGTGGCGAATAGATGGGGAAACAGTGGAAACAGTGACAGACTTTATTTTCTTGGACTCCAAAATCACTGCAGATGGTTACTGCAGCCATGAAATTAAAAGATGCTTGCTCCTGGGAAGAAAAGTTATGACCAACCTAGACAGTATATTAAAAAGCAGAGACGTTACTTTGCCAACAAAGGTCCATCTAGTCAAGGCTATTGTTTTTCCAGTAGTCATGTATGGATGCGAGAGTTGGACTATAAAGAAAGCTGAATGCCGAAGAATTGATGCTTTTGAACTGTGGTGTTGGAGAAGACTCTTGAGAGTCCCTTGGACTGCAAGGAGATCCAACAAGTCCATCCTAAAGGAAATCAGTCCTGAACATTCATTGGAAGGAGTGATGCTGAAGCTGAAACTCCAATACTTTGGCCACCTGATGCAAAGACCTGACTCATTTGAAAAGACCCTGATGCTGGGAAAGATTGAAGGTGGGAGGAGAAGGGGACAGAGGATGAGAGGGTTGGATGGCATCATTGACTAAATGGACATGAGTTTGAGTAAACTCTGGGAGTTGGCAATGGACAGGGAGGCCTGGCATGCTGCAGTCCATGGGGTCACAAAGAGTCAGACATAACTGAGCGACTGAACTGAACTGAACTGACTTTGGAAAAGTCACCCGGTCACAATGTTTGCCAATAAATACCCCAAATAGTCTCCGCAGTTTCCAAATCTGAAAAAATTATTATTTTCTAGCTTTTGAATAATTTAGACGATTCACGTTGTCATCATATCATCAATATTTACTGTAGGTCCATTTCATGCCAGTGCTTCCCTGGTGGCTTAGTCGGTAAAGAATCTGCCTGCAATGCAGGAGACCCCAGGTTCACTTCCTATGTCAAGAGGATCCCCTGGAGAAGGAAATGGAAACCCACTCTAATATTCTTGCCTGGGAAATCTCATGGACAGAGGAGCTTGGCAGGCCCCAGTTCCTGGGGTCACAATGAGTCTGACACGACTTAGCAACTAAACCACCATTACAAGCCAGGCATGTTTCAGGCTAGACATTGAAAATAAAGAGGTGACCTTGATGAACTGTATGACTTATGTGGCAAATGAAAGCCAACTACATCAACAATTTCAATCTAGAAGGAAAAATGCTTCAATACAGATATGTCTGTGCTGTGCTTTGAGAATACAAAGGAGGGTTGTCTTAAGACAGATTGGCATAGAGTGGTAGCTGGGAGGGAAGGGAGAGGCTTCTTGAAGGAGATGATGGCTAAGGTGAGCCTTGAAGAGCATATCGGAGCCAGAGAGGGTGATGGAGGAGTTGCAAGTGGTGAAGATGGAGGGAGTGGTGATGATCAGGAGACAGAAAACAGACCACGGGGACATGTTTTCAGTTTCTCCTTTTATGAATTCCTCAAGCATTCAGTTGTGACTATAAGGGCTTGTCTTGTGGCTCAGCTGGTAAAGAATATACCTGCAATGCGGAAGACCTGGGTGCGATCCCTGGGTTGGGAAGATCTCCTGGAGAAGGGAAAGGCTACCCACTCCAGTATTCTGGCCTGGAGAATTCCGTGGACTATACAGTCCATGAGGTCACAAAGAGTCGGACACGACTGAGCAACTTTCACTTTCACTTCATAAGGAATTCAATCTAAAATGTGCACAATGTGTTCTAACCAAGTATTTGATTTATTATTATTATTTTTAAGATTCAGAGGTTTTTTTCTTTTTCATTATCATTTATTTTTGGATGCACTAGGTCTTTTTGCTTTGCATGGGCTTTCTGTAGCTGCAGAGAGCGAGTGCTACTCGCTGCAGTGGTTTCTCTCGTTTCAGAGCATGGGCTCTAGGAACACAGGCTCAGTGGTTGTGGTCTGCAGGCTTTGGAGTGTGGGCTCAGCAGTTGTGGTGCACAGGCTTTGTTGCTGTGAGGCGCTTGAGATCTTCCAGCACCAGGGATCAAATCCATGTCCCCTGCATTGGCAGATGGATTCCCATCCACTGTGCCACCAGGGAAACCCCTTGATTTATTATTATACTAATATGATAGAATTTTGGAGCTGGAAAGGATCCCAAAGAACTTCTGTCTAATGTGTTTACCAATTCTTCTGCTCGTATTTACACCGTGTCCATTTTCTCCTGCTAAAACGGCAGCACCTTCCTGTGCTTCGGGCTGTTAGGCCGGGGCCTTGATGAAGTCCAGTGTGGACTATGTAATAGTCTGCCCAGGGGTGTCCCTGCCTGGATTAGTTCCCTCATCAGACTTCATTGCAGAAGGAAGAATCCGATGTATTTCTTCCTTCCATTCCTTTTCCCTTCTCCCCTCCCTCTCTCCTTCCATTTATTCTTTTTGTTTGTTTGTTTTTCATCCAACAAATAGTGGTGACTACCTGCTATCTGCCAGACTGGGCATTTTGCTATGGGAGGCAGAGTCAGTGGGACAGAGTACTTAGGACCTGGAGACACACAGGACACCCTGGAGGCGGACGTCAGCCCGGCAGCCCATCCTCTGCGGTGATCTTTGTAATCACTTCCAGAGCACACCGGACTTTTTGTGGCATCAGTTACTGGAGGCTCTGGGTGCTCCATTTGGCTTGAGAACCCCTCTCCTGAAAGTCAGAATAGCAACTAAGGAAAGCGTGGGGAGTGTATTAACCCATTTAAGTAATGGGGTCACTTGTTCTGCTGAATCTCACCAGGGACTTGGAGAAGGACTGCAGCAGTGGATTAAAACCCCTCAAGGATGGACTTTTCCTCTTTAGCCCATAAAGTATGCATCAGGTCCTGCAGAGCCAGTCGCAGGTTTTAAGTGACCTTATCTTGTCCTTCCCACTAATTTCTCTGTGCACCTGTTTGACTCAAGCCAGCCTCCCTGGTGGCAGGGCACAGGGGAGGGGATCCTCAAAATGGATTATGCAATGTCAGTCAGTGTTTGTAGGATGCTGGACACCTGTCCTAAGAATGATGACACTGCAAAGCTATGATGTCCTGCTTTGTTCCTGCTAACCTTACAAAGTGCGGAACTCTGGTGTCTGACCTCTGCCTTCGCCAAGATGACTTTCACACACTGTCTCTTTCCATCCAGCCCAGATAGGTGGACATGCATCGTGGATCCTGCCATGTGAATGCAGGGCTAGCCCTTTCCAAGTCAGGGCTCTGTGAAATTTACAGGTGCCTGCAGGCATAATTAAAGTTTTTTTTTTTTTTCTTTTTAAAAACACAGAAAATTTTTCATCAAATCTTTGCTAAAAAGGTAACATTATATCATTGATTCTACTAAAACATGACTCAACACTTACATCATTATGTATAAATTATGTTCAATGTGGATAGAGTTTGATTTGTTTAATATGATGTAAGACTGGATGTCTCCAAACATAAAGGTAGGTACCACCTTTGAAAGTCCCTAAACGACCTTGAGAACTCCTTGAAATTCAGGTAAGATTTTTCTAGAATCCTGAGGAGATTCAAAGTCCTGTCTATGGTTTCTGCTATTTGCTGAGTTCCTACTGCAGGCATGCCTTGTAATCACATGGTTGCCCCAGCTCCAGGAACTGCCAGATTAATGCTAGACTGCGATCTCTCTGGGCTTCCCTGGAGGCTCAGTGGTTAAGAACCCACCTGCCAAGTAGGAGACCTGGGTTCAATCCCTGGGTTGGGAAGATCCCTTGGAGAAGGAAATGGCAACCCACTCCAGTATTCTTGCCTGAGAAATCCCATGGACAGAGGAGCCTGGTGGGCTATAGTTCTTGGGGTTGCAGAGTTGGACACAACTAAAGTGACTTAGCACACACATGGATAGGTTACCAAGTGATTACTCCTGGGATCCTGTAAATTAAAGTTAAAGTTTGAGGCCCCCTTGGAAATGTTTTCCAAATCTCTGGGTAGTCAACTGGTTGTCAGTTTGATTCTGATACATATAATGACCCTTCGACTCCCTCCTCAGGTTCCATGATTTGTTAGAATGGGTCACAGAACTCACAGCAGTAGTTGACTTCCGTTTCCTGTTTACTGGGAAGGATACAGTGTAGGCAGAGCTGGATGCACTAGATACCCGGGGTGTGTGTGTGGTGGGGGGCAGAGTTTCAATGCCCTCACCAGCACACCACCCCCCCAGCTCCTCCATGGGGTCACCAACCCTGAACCTCTCTGAGCCTCTTCAGTTTAAGGTTTTTCTTGGTGTTCCGTTTCATAGCGTTAGAACCACTGGCATTCCTGCCCTTGAATGAACAAAGCATAATAGCCCATAGGGGAGAATGAGGGGTGAATGTACATCTTTTATCCCCTTTTCACTTACCTCTGGGCAGGAGGCCCTGTCCTGGCCCCCATGCTTAAGAGTAGGGCTCAGCAAATCTTCTCTGTAAATATTTTAGGCTTTGTGGGTCCTGATGTCATTGTTACAACTACTCAAGTCTACTGTTTCAGTGGGAAAGCAGCCACAGACAATAGGTAAATGAATGGGTGAGGTTGTATCTCCATCAAACTATTTACAAACACGGGCAGTGGGCCGGTCTGGCCCCTGGATTGCAGTTGGCCACCAGACCCAGTGGTGCTAAATTTGCATACTCACAGTATCTTCAGTTACTTAAGCTAATATATTCCCTTTTCTCCCTTAAGCCCATTTATGAGATGAGTTTCTGTCTTATGAACTAGAAACAGTCCTTTGTTCTTCAGTCACGCAGTCACGTCCGACTCTTCGTGACCCCATGGACTGCAGCACGCCAGGCTTCCCTGTCCTTCACTGTCTCCTGGAGTTTGCTCAGACTTGTGTCTGTTGAATTGACGATGCCATTCAACCATTTCGTCCTCTGTCATCTTCTCCTCCTGTTGGTCAGAAACAGTCCTTACTGACAACGTAACAGTGAGGAGGAGGATAAGGAAGAAGGGCTGCTTCAAGTCCTTGCTTCTCAGACCTTCCTGCGATAAGAATCACCTGGAGAGGTCATTGACCCGAACACTGGTGGGCTCACGTGCACCCGTGCTAGTTCAGCAGATCTGCAGCGGGACCCAGAATTTGCATTTTTAACAAACTCCCAGCGGGTGCTGATGCTGCCGGTCCCTGGACCACATGTAGAAGAAGCTGTCCTGGATCAGTGGCCCTCGGGTCTCAGAGAACCTCAGAGGATTCTGATTTGAGCATCGGAATCACTGGAGGGCTTGTGAAAACACAGGCTCTGCTCAGAGTTGGTGATTCAGTTGGTCTGGGGTGGGGTTAGATAGTTTGCTTCCTAACGAGCCCCCAGGGGATGTTGCTGCTGGACCCGGCTTTGAGGAATGATTCTGGAGGACCCTTGCATGGCCTTCTTCCAGCTTGCCCCTCCCCCAAAGCAAAGATGTCTATGGGGTCAAGGACCCATCCTCTCTGCTACTAGATCAAACTCTGGGCACTTGAGATCCCAGAATTTTTGTCCAGGCAGCCTTGAGCCAGCTTCCAGGACCTGCATGGGGTCATTTCATGTGAAATGGAAAAGAGAATGAATGGAGGTGGAGGTGTTGGTTAGGTTGGTGGGGGGGAGGGGGGAGTTGGTCCAAAAGCTGCAGGAGGACTTGCAACTCAGGATGGAGCCAAGGTGGGGAAGAATGGGAGGGTGAGACCCCCACTACCACCACCACCACCACCCCTGCCCAAACCGTCCTTCCCTAAAGGAGCAGGTGGAATGGCTTCCTCCATTTGGGGCCACCCTGATTGGGAACAGGGCTCATGAGCCATGGTCTCTGGAGTCAGACACACTTAAGTTTGATCCTTGATTCTGATACTTATTTACTTAGTGAACCTCAGGCAAATTACTTAACCTCTCTGAGCCTTGTCTATGAATCTATACAATCCATAAATATGCCGAACATCTACTGCATCACTATTTGGGGTTTCCCAGGTGACTCTGGTAAAGAATCCGCCTGCTAATGCAGGAGAGGCAAGAGATGAACGTTCGATCCCCTGGAGGAGGAAACGGCAACCCACTCCAGTATATTTGCCTGGAAAATCCCATGGACAGAGGAGCCTGTCGGGCTACAGTCCATGGGGTCACAAAGAGTCGGACCCGACTGAGCAACTAACACTTTCACTTTCTCTTGACAAATGCGGTAAGGTTTTTGAAGCACTGAGCGTAAGCCTTGGCACATAATGAATGTTGGACATTATTGTTCTTGTTGGTATCAATGACTCTTTCGTTCAGTCCTCGGGGGGGACGTGTTATTTGTGACTGTCCTTTCCGTGCATCCTCAGAGTGCTGGCGTCGTCAATACCTTGTGAGCAGGGACACGGCTCTTCCGTAGCTGCTTCCCACTCTCTGCACTCACAGCCTTGAGTCTCCGTCTTGAAGAACACAAGTAAAGGATATTAGAACCCAGAAGATGACGTGTCTTTTTATAAACAGCTAATCAAAACTAGTAATTTTATAGGGAAGGAGTGCTCATCTTGTTTTTTGCTGCTGTAATTAAAAGGTTCATGGAACTATCTACTTGTAGTCCAGACAATGACATTTATTGAAAGCGATGACCCATAATTATTTGACCCTTGCTCCTATTTTGCATCTGAGCCACAAGGCTTTAATTATGTTTTTGTTGCTTTTGTGACTACCTATGATGCAGCAGTGACATACGAGCGCTTCGGCAGTCTGCGATGCCGGTGCTCAAGGTGTGTGGCCGTTTGTGAATGGGTGTGTTTCCTCGTGTGTGCTCCGGGTCTAACCTCTGGCAGCGGCGCTAAGACTGTGACTTGCTGTTTACTTGCACCAGGTTGTATCGTTGAGAATAGTGATGTGGGTAGAACTTTCTCGAGCCACAGAGATGTCCTCTGCGCATGTGTCCATTACCCGTCCATTATCCACCTGTCCACCAAGCAGGGCTTCCCTGGTGGCTCAGTGGCAAAGAATCCGCCTGCAGTGGGGGAGACCTGAATTCCATCCCTGACTCAGGAAGATCCCCTGGACGAGGGCATGGCAACCCACTCCAGGATTCTTGCCTGGATAATCCCACAGACAGAGGAGTCTGGTGGGCTGCAGGCCATGGGAGCACAAAGAGTTGGACATGGCTGAGCGACTAACACACAACCACCACCTGGGGTTGGAAAGGGTGGCTAATGTGGCTAAACTAAATGTTAAATTCTGTTTAATTTTCATTAATTTACATTAAATAGCTGCCTAAACAAAAGTGGCTGCTGCCCTGGACAGTGTCGGTTAAGAAGGTCTTTGTTCATCTGATCACTACAATCCCTCTGAGAGAGCAAGGGGGAAATGCATCATTTTCTGGATGATGAGACGGTTCACCAGATGTTCACCTGGGCAGGTGGAGCAGGTGGCCATGGCATCATGTGATTTAAGATGTGTATTGCAAAGGGCCCTTCCTGCACTTCTTTAGAATGGCTCTGCCATTGGGCTGTCATAGGGGATGTTATTTTTAGCAATTAAATGAAGACACTGGCAGGAATTTTTTTTTTTTTTTTAACAAGGCACTGGTCTACCCTATATTTCCAAATAATTAAGTATTCCTTGGCTAAAAAGTAATATGATTAAAATAGAGATTTTTTTTTCCTTGCTTTTGGAAGGAAATGTCAACATTTTGACTACTGCATAATTTGAGCTGAGGCAGATCATCAAAAAGAGCAAATATTTGTTGTCTTTTAATTTTTTTGGCCATGCCACACAGAATGAAGGCTTAGTTTCCAAACCAGGGATCGAGCCTGCACCCCCTGCATTGGAAGCTCGAAGTCTTAACCACTGGACCATCAGGGAAGTCCCAGAAGGGAGCAAATATTTGAAATGTACATAAGCAGAGGTAAACTACTTCATATGTAAGAAGTTCTCCTTGATTACTCTGGACAGGCCAAGCAAATCACATACCGGACGCTGTGCCATCATTTGAGATGCCAGTCACACTACAGCCCCTCTCTGTGGTGTACCTTACTCCTCATTCTCTATGCTCCCAACCAGTGGGTGATTTTGACCTCCAGAGATCATCTGGCAATTTCAGGAGATATTCTGGTTGTCACAGCTTGGGGTCAAGCTGCTTCTGGCAACTAGCAGGTAGAATCCAGTGGTGCTACTGAGCATTCTACAATGCGAGGGACAGCCCCCGGCAACAAAGAGTTACCTGGTTCCACATGTCAGGATTGCTGAGGTTGGGGAACCCTGCTCTAAGCCCTTGGTATTCAAGGTGTGGGCTGTGGATATCTGTATTTACAAAGGTCACAAATGTGGATGTCTCTCTTGCCCCATGTTTTAAAACCAACCTTGCCTGAGGTACTAACCATGTCATCAGTGGCTCAGCACCCACTCTGGGTTGGGTTTGGAATTAAGCCTCACCTCCCGACCTTGGCTGCAGGGTCCAGGCTTGAGGTTGGGCTCCCATGTGCTGCCTGAATCACCTTGGAAGCTGACTGCATTTCCCGCTTCCAGGAAAAGTCCCAGGATGTGTTTCCCCTGGGTCATCATCCTCCCCATTTTCTCCCTTCTTCCCTTCCTCCGTCATGTTCTGTCCTCCCCACTAGGTCTATCTACCACTGGTAAGTCAGAGAAGTATCAGAGTTAAATAAATCTCCCCATCTTTCTAAGGGGCACGGAGTGGCTCTGTAAGACTATGTAAAGCTCTTATGAAAGGCAACAGGGGGAGAAATACTAACTACAGAGACCTTGAACCCGTATGGTAAGTCCCCTACATGTGAACCTTCAAGTTGAAACTTCAAAAGATGCACACGTGCGTTCCATCAGCGTCAGGTGTAAGCGGCGTTGCAGCTTGCCCTCTGTCTCCTGTTGCCGACGATCCTTCAGTACTAGATAGCCAGTTGTGTGAGTTGGGTACCTAGACTAATTTTGTTGAACTTAGGAACAAAATCAGACTTAGGAATGTGCTCTCAGAATGGAACTCTTTGGTATGTACGGGATTTACTGTATCCCATCTCTTAAGGGTGGAGGGGTGTCCAGAAACATCCCCCCCAAGCCAAGCAGGTCATTCCCCCTTTCATCTTCCCCTTCAGTGCCTGGAATTGAGATTCAGAGGGTGCCTGACACATCCAGCCTTTCATACAAAGCCAGGCCCCACCTGGGTTACTTCTACTCTGCTGTCTCACTCATCCAATCACGACCATTTACCAGGACACATCGCTTCTTTTCCTGACCACTCTCCAACCCATTCCTGCCTCAGCGTTTCGGGGAAATGAGGTGAGAGACCCAGGAGGTGGGACCCAGCTGTTGCTGGCTGTATTCTAGAACAAACCCCTTTAAATGATTTCTGAAGTGTCCCCCAGGCTGGCGGCTGGGGGAGCAGGAATGAAGCGGCAGTGAAGAAGTGAAATTATCACCTATTGCTTCACCCGTATAATTGGGTTAATAATGAAAACATAACTAGCAGGGGCCTCATCCACAAGGAGTCATTATGTGCTTTCTTCCCTCGACCATGGTCACAAAACATGAAAAGTACGTCTCATAAGGTGAGCGTGCTCAGGACCGCTTAGCAACCTCCCCTGTAATTGTCTCCCAGTTTATAGGAACATGAAATTAATTATCGTATCTCATACCTAGAACAGTAAGTGTGTGGAAAAATCACAGAGATGGATCCTCCTTGTCCTGAAATGGATCACTCGCAGTTGGCTTCCCCTGGGAACATTTCAGGTTTAGTCTGCTGGGAGAGCCTTGAGACAGCCTTCATCAGAATGCATTGCTATTGTTTCATCGTTCTGTCGCATCCAACTCTTCTCAACCCCATGGACTGAAGCCCACCAGGCTCCTCTGTCCATGAGATTTCCCAGGCAAGAATACTGGAGCGGGTTGCCATTTTCTTCTCCAGGGGATCTTCCTGACCCAGGGATCAAATCCGCGTCTCCTGCTTGGCAGGCAGATTCTTTAGCCCTGCGCCACCAGGGAAGCCCTTTAGAACACATAATTTCATGATAAAATAGCACTGTGTCTCCGTGGTGGACGGCATCTCTTGCAAACCATATGGCCATTGTTGTACTGGAACAATTGCTGAACAAATCCAGATTTTGTGTGCTCATTCATGACAAGAATTTCTGTCTCATAAAAATTCTCGGGAAAACTTAGGGGTGATAACATCAGGTTTGGGAATAAAGAGACTTGAGTTCTGTTGCCACTTCTCCTGCCACTGGTTTTTGGACTTTTATCCAAACCTTTTCTCATTAAATCTCAGTTTCTTTCTCTGTGAACCCATTAGGACTGAAAGTCTGGTCTGGAGTGCCTCTGGCTTCTGCCCATAGCTGGGACAAAGGGGTACACTCATTGCAGTTGTTAAAATGCGATAAACTTCTGCACTGACTGGCAAAAACCCACCCGCCCCCTGCCCACACCCCTTGCCCAGGGCCTCTCTGTTGCTCTGGCTACAGATTCCCTCACCTGGCCATCTCCTGCCCCCTCACCCGCCACCATCACTCATCAACTAAGGTTTAATGTCTGGTCCAGCAGGAGCTCTTAACACAGCTTTATTGCTGTGCTCAGATGCTCAGTCGTGTCTCTTTTCGACCCCATGGACTGTACCCCACCAGGTTCCTCTGTCCATACGATTCTCCTGGCAAGGATACCGGAGTGGGTTGCCATTTCGGCCTCCAGGGGATCTTCCTGACCCAGGAATCAAACCCACATCTCTTACATCTGCTGCATTGGTAGGTGGATTCTTTACCAGTAACGCCACCTGGGAAGCCCCTACATTGCATCGTTATCAGGACCTTATTTTAGGACATCTGTACCTCTGACTTGCCCATGGTTAAACAGTTTAAGTATTACCCCTGATGGTTGCCTTGTATTTAGGGAAGAGCATTACCCACATTATAAATTAGGAGCTGTTTACATTTCTGACAAGCAAAAAGAAAAGGGATATTTTTTAGAGTTTTCCATCTGTTTCTCTGTTTTTAGCCAGCTAGGGTCAAGCACCGACACCCTGACTGTCTACTGATACACACAGTGGCACTTGGATTTCATAAACAGAAGAAAATCCCATCTATGGCAGAGTCTTTGGATAATTCAGGCAAGGATTAGACTGAAGATGACCTTGACTTTGGAGATAATTAGATTTAATTATGCAAATACAATTTGAATACTAAGAGCATATACATAAAACCGTTTTCAGGCACCACCAAAGTTGCTCTTTACCCGGCAGTCACTGAAGTGCTTCCAATTACAGCAAGACAGTCCCTGTAAGCCATCCTTGAGTTATTCATACAAAGGACAACAGTGAGACGGCGTTTCTTTCCAAAGGTCCTATCAACGGCCCTGTTTATTTATTGTAAATTACTAAAGACTCAGGGTATGTTTCTTATATCATCCAGATACGAACCTTGATATTTTCAATGCCTGTGACATATTTATTCATTCATTCAACTGTTATTAAGACTTCATGCCAAGCATCTGGGCTAATTGCTGGGAATAAAGGCATGAAAACATCTTAACCAAAGGAGCTTTCGGTCTAGCAGAGAAATAGACACACTAATAAAAAAGTATAAGACGATAAGTAAGTTGAGTGGGCTCTTTCCCCCTGGTTCTTTGGTGGTGCTTTTCAAAGATAGCATCTCCATTCTTTCTGAAACATCTACTTGGCGAGACCCTCCTGGTGTCCCTCTCATCTCTCAGGCTGCTCTTCTCAGTCTGCGTCCTGGGCTTCTTTTTTCTCCACGCCCTGGATACTTAGAACAATTAGAAGTAGGAAACCCCCTGGGACCTGTCCCCAAAGCCCCTTTCTCTTCTCATGCCCCACGATTTCCCCAGGCCATTTCTTTCACTCTCCTTTTTTTATTACCACCTTTTGCCAGTCTCTTAAGAACAGCTCTCTTCCAGACCTGTATATCCAACAGCCCACAATCACTCCGGACTCCACTGTCCCAAACAGAATTCGTCACTTTCTTCACTGTGCCCATCCCAACCCACTTCTCTCCCCCTGTTCTCCTTGTTTTATCCATGACATCACTGTCCACCCAGGTGGTCAAACCATAAGCATGACCATTACCTGATGTTCTTCCCCATTTAGACCTCCTGGACAGCAAATCATTGTCCCTATTTGTTAGCTTGTTCTACAGTTTGCTAGTTTGAGCTCCCCACCGTCTCTCGGGCACTCCCCCAGGCCCACAGCCACCACTCTTGACTCCAGTCCTCACCGCCTCTCACTTGCATGGAGTCCCTTCCTGGTGTCTCTGGCTCCGTTGGAGCCCCCCTCCTGACCTTCCCCCCAGGGATGGTGCGGTCATCTGTGTAACGTGCTGGTCTGATTATGTCCGCAGTAGTTGCTACTGGAGATGTGCTAAGCCTAGGAGCCAGTGCCCCCTCTCGTCCGAGATCCATCCCACCTCCTGGAAAGCACGTTTTTATGACAAGGTCTTGAGCTTCCTGGACCTCACCCGTAGCTCAGTGAGTTAGGGCAAATACTCTGACCCAGGCTGACTCAACTGAGTTCTTTCTCCAGGCATTTTGATTTGGGACTCATAAACACCACTGTGTCTCTCTGTATGGCTACAACTGTAACTTATGGGGCTTCCCAAGTGGCACAGTGGTAAAGAAACTGTCTGCCAATGTAGGAAATTCAAGAGACGCAGGTTGGATCCCTGGGTTAGGAAGATCCCTTGCAGAAGGAAATGGCAACCCACTCCAATACTCTTGCCTGGAGAATCCCATGGACAGAAGAGCCTGGTGGGTTGCAGTCCATGGGGTCACGAAGAGTCAAATACAACTGAATGACTAGGCACATGCGCCCACATAGCTTATAACCTGAGCACTGAAAGGTTGGCCAGTGTCTACCCTAGTTTTGGAGAAGCAGAGGAAGAGAAAGTGCAAAGAGAGAAAGAGAAAACCAATACAATATTGTAAAGTAATTAACCTCCAATTAAAATAAATAATTTATATTAAGAAAAATAATAATAGAGCAGACACACAGAGGAGTGGATGTGGCAGAGAGAGACTAACTCTCAGATTCCAGAAGAGTGTTCCCGATTCTGACTCCAGGTCCTTCCTGAGGACTATTCATGCTCTTAGATTCCATTCAATTTCTGGGAATTTCTAAGAAATGCCCCAGTTTCACTCGGGCCTCCCTGATTTCCATTCCTTAAGACCAAGCGGTCTTCGCTCACACTAACATCATCATGTGAACCCCGCACCCCGCTCCCCTGCATACTGGGACACAGAAGCAGGTTCCAGGTGGCCCAAAGGCCCTGGTGGATTCTCTAGGCTCCTTAGGGTCCCTCCTCCCTTTCCTCTCTGTACTCCAGTTGCCACAGGAAGTTTTCAGATCCCAGACATACCTTCTTCTCTTCGGTCCCTAACCCTGTCATGCAGCTGTCTGGGGTCCCCTCAGTGCCCACCCTGCCCTTCTTTCAGCTCTCAAGGTAAATGCCGGGTCTTCAGGAAGCCAGCTGTCTTGAGCGCCCAGGCTGGGCCTTGCCCCTCTGGAAGGGGACCCCGCTTGGCATTCCCCATCCTTCCCTCCCTTACCACACCTTAGCTTCCCCAGGGCAGGAATCATGTCTGGTTTATGATAGCCATATGCTCAGCCATCCGTGTTGTGCCCGGCACACGGACAGCCCTCAGTATACATCTGTGGATGAACCGAGTGGGGAGCAGGAGAGCCAGGGAAGGATTTGTACAGAAGACAGTGTCTGAGCTGAACTTTGAAGGACGGACACAGGAAGCCCTCACTGAAGCCACTTCCAAGAATTTAAGGAAACGGATGGGGTCCTTGGTGAGAAGCCCGGGCTTTCAAGTCAGAGGCTCCTCTAACTGTGGGACTTTGGGCAAAGTCTTACCTGGAAAGGCTGGTGTGAGCATATGAAACAGCAAGTATGGAGTTGCAGGCAGTGCTTTATCATCCCATTTTATTTAGCTCAAAGCATCCCACAACGCTCTGGGGCCTTGCCCAAATTCTATCGACTCTCCGAGCCTCATTTTCATGATCTGTGTTATCTTTTATCTTCTCTGCCACCTTAGATTATCTTGGGGGGCCTTTTCTGGACTCTGAAACCCTAAATAAACTTGTCGTTATCTGGATTATTATCATTAGCGATTATAACAGCTGGAACTTGGGGCTCACATTGAGGCGCCCCCTTCTTTCAAGAGCCAGGCCATCATTCTTTCCCTTGGAGAATTAAGCTGTGAAATATGCAAAGTCACCAGAAAGATACAGCCTGGCTCCCAGACCAGCAACATCTGAATGTAACTTGGTTGAATAGATTAACATATTAAAAGACAGTATGTCAATCACAGAATGCAGGGACAGAAGAAGTTATCACAGATGCAAATGGGCTCAACTTGGCCCAGGCCGGGAGGAAAGGCAGCTCAGCACCCCCAGAATGATGCATTTCTGTTTCCAAAGATAAGGCCATCCCTGGAGTCAGCAGACGCACAGAAGATGCCAATCATCGCCTCCCTACACCCGATGCCTCTTACAGATCTCACCTACCCCGCAGCTTCAGATGCCAGAGGCCTTTGCAGCAGGCACCCTTGCTCCCAGTCCCACCCTGCTGACCAGGACAGAGAGTGAACGCCAGATTGATATTCCCATTAAATACCCACTGCACTGAATATAATCCAATACCAGATTAATACCAGTCTATCATTTTCTCTGTGTTCTGAACATTTTGTGGGGACGAGGCAGGCATGCAAGGAATTTTTCTCTTGTTTTTAGAAAAGTTATTTTTTATTGGAGTGTAGCTGCTTTATAATGTTGTGTTACTTTCTGTTATTTGTTGTTTAGTCACTAAATCGTGTTCAATTCTTTTGCGACCCCATGGACTATAGCCCACCAGGCTCCTCTGTCCATGGGATTTCCCAGGCAAGAGTACTGGAGTGGGTTGCCATTTCCTTCTCCAGGGGATCTTCCCTTGCAGACCCATGGATGGAACCTGCGTCTCCTGCTTGGCAGGTGGGTTCTTTACCCCTGACTCACCTGGGAAGCCTGTGTTACTTTCTACTGCACAGCAAAATGAATCAGCCATACATATGCATGTATCCCCTGCCTTTTGGACTTCCTTCCCATTCAGGTCACCACAGTGCCCTGTTTTGGACTGAGAGTGGGGAGACTGAATCAGTTGGCTGTGGGGGAACCAAGTTGGAAGGTTGGACGGTCCCTGGGAGAGAAGCCCTCCTCTTGGGATGGCCACGCTGTAGCCTTGTAAAGAGGCGTAAGACAACAAGTGTCTGCCAGAAGAGAAGAATAAATAAGCTACGTGTGGAAAAGCAGGGCGAGGGAGAGTAAGGGAGGAGAGAGAGACCCGCTGATTTTTCTGGTTCCTTAAGTCTTGCTCTGCTTCTAAACGGCATTCCTTTTTACTTTAAGCTTTGGTGAGTACGGATATGCAATGAAACCATTCCTCACGGGATGGAATCTTAGCTAACAGATCTATCTCAGTTTGCCTTGGTAAGATCTTCCTACTGCGAGTGAGATGACGTTCCACTGAACTATCTCGAGCAGACATGGTCAGGCGGGGATTCGAGCCAGGGGTGGGGAGAGGGGCTTCTGAGATTTCGTGGCCTTCACCGTGAAAGTAAGCACCTCCTTGCATGGCAATTTGGTTTCCATGTGCTGGTTTTCTACTGCTGCTGAAGCGAATGACCACACTTAGAGGTGCAAACCAAGAAAATTTTATTACTTGTAGCTCTGAAGGTTGGAAATTCAAGTAGACACGGGTCTCACTGGAGCTAAGATCAAAGGGTGGGCTGGGTTGTGTTCCTTCCAGCAGCCCTAGGAAGGAATCCGTTTCCTTGTCCTTCTCTAACTTCTGGAGGCTGCCTGCGTTCCTTGTCTCCTGGCTTCTCTCTCCGTCTTCAATGCCAGCAAAACAGCAGCTTTCTCATCTCTCTGTTCCCAACTCTTTCTTCTGCTTCCCTCTGCCACGTCTAAAGCCTCTGTGATTGCATCATGTCCACCTGGATAAGTCAGGCTAGTCTCCCCATCTCAAAGCCAACCAAAGAGCAATCTTTATCCTTTTTGTAAGCTTAATTCCTCTTTTCCAAAGACCTTAGAATTTCATAGGTTCTAGGGATCAGGGCATGGGCATCTTTGGGAGGGGACATCATTCTGCCTAACAGGTGCACCTTGACAAAGTGAGGACAAAGGACAAAATGCTGCCATATATAATGTTTAAGGACACTCATTTCAGCTTAGAAACTGTGGTGCCAGGTGAGTAAACTTGTAAATTTCCCTTCTCTGATGCACACAGGAAGGTCTTCTGAGTCTGTGGTTTAGTGAAAAGAGTATGGACTTTCCACTCCTTCAGGCATGGGTTCCATCCCACTTGGTCTCTGTTTAACCTCTCTGTGTTTCAGTGTCCTTCTCCATGATATATATACATAATAATAGTATTGTTTGAAGGATTATGTGAAATCAAGTATGTTCTTTTTTAAACTTGATAAATGCCTTTTTTTTTTTCTCCTTTCCTTGCTTTCCAGATCTTGATTGTCTGGAACCATGAAGTGAATACACGGAGTACGCTTCTAAGTGAGGGAGGGCCTATTATGCCTTGGCAGCAGAAGGGGGCTCATGCCAGGAATCAGACACGAGCATTATGCCGTGATGACTATCCATCATCTTTCCTTGCTCCTTCTCCCCCATATTTTAGGTTCTTTTGTCTCTCAGAGTGGGAACCGCCCCAGGGTTTCTTTCGTCTTTCATTCCTTGCTGCATAAAATGGTAAGTGTCAGGAGCCAAGTGCAAGAGGACAGAGACTGCCAAGGAGGAGCTGCCAGGACAGTGGTTTTCAGGGCCTGAGTGATGGGAGGAACTGGAGAGTTGCCAGTGGACTGCCTCCTGGCCATGACCTACAGCAAGCTCTGTCCCTGTCCCTTTGAGCAGTTTCTTGTCCCTCTAAAGAATTCTCTGTCTACAAGGGTGGGTGAGCGCTGGACATGGCTGGGACCACAG
Source organism: Bos javanicus (assembly GCF_032452875.1). NCBI lineage: Eukaryota > Metazoa > Chordata > Mammalia > Artiodactyla > Bovidae > Bos > Bos javanicus. The sequence continues at coordinate 31,258,431 of NC_083886.1, forward strand.
TTCTGGGCTTCTGATGGACACATTTGATGTTTGATGTTCGAAAGAGCTCGGGAGCCTTTCCACCACCCTAGTGATTCAGGATGGAATTAAGTGAAGGATGGCTAAGCTTGTTTTTAGCAGGAAGACTGCCTGGCTGGATTTAAATGATGCCCCTGTGGAGATACAGCCAGTTCAGATATCAGAGACTTTCTGCAAAATGTTCTAGAAAGTGAGTCCCGTTTTCGCTGAAAAAGCAGTCTGCTAATTGGGATGTACAGTTCATTTCTAACTTTCTTTTCCTTTCAATTTCAGACGCGGCACCTATGTAAGCTCATTGGCAGCTCACAAAACAGTTTCATATATGTTAGCACTTTTTAAAAAGACTCTTGTGTTTCCATTGGAATAGAAATCTACTCTTCCTGTCCAGAGACAGGCCAGTGTAGAAATCCCAGCTCTCCTGAAACCAGTGATGTTTCCTAACCTGGGTTTTAGTTTTCTTAGCTGTAAAAAAGCATGCTAATAGTTACTTCTTAGGGTTGTTGCCCTGACTGAAAGCTCTTAGGTGGCTCTTAGTGGCAGGAACCTGCCTGCCAATGCAGGAGACACAAGAGACGCGGGTTCCAGCCCTGGGTTGGGAGGATCCCCTGGAGGAGGGCATGGCAACCCTCTCCAATATTCATGCCTGGAGAATCCTGTGGACAGAGGAGCCTGGCGAGCTACAGTCCATGGGGTTGCAAAGAGTCGGACACAACTGAAGCGACTTATCACACAGAGCATAGGTTCAGGCCCTTATTAAGCATTCGGGAGTTAATATTCACATATTCCTTTTTGGGTTCTCTGTACCCAGCACTTGTATGTTTCTTAATTAAAACTAGTTCCGCCTTTCAAAGAGCTAATACTTGAGTATAGAATGTAGTACTTGTCTGCAGAACCTTCTATACCTTCCCCTCAGCCATCCTTCCTGGGATACAGTAAGTTGACTTTTGTTTTTCTGAATTTGGGAATGATGGGAATAGGATTGCCCTTTGGAAGTTCAGCTGTAGGATAATATGATGGAGCACAGTAAAGATATGCAAAGCCAGCTGACGGAGAAGGCACAGCTCCCAGTTGGGCAGGCCCTGCCATCAACAGATTGACTGCATTAAATAAAGGATGTGTCCATCAACGGCAGGACTGGTCAATGCTGAAGGCAAAAAGATATGGGAGGAAAATGTCAGCAATGTCCTTTCTGGCAAACTCCAGGGAAGAGGGAGCCTTAACTCAATGGGGGTGGAGAGTGGAGCCCCACACGCAAAACGTCTCTGGTCCCATTGGAAAGACCATTCCTCTTGGAGATGCCAGGCTGTCTCAGCTGGACTCAGCACAGGATTATTAAATTCCCCTTGTTCTGCTCCAGGTACACCAGAAAACTCTCAGATTGTAATTTGGATTCTCTTGGAGTCCGTCTTTGGGGCAAGAAAGGGCTAATCCTACAGAATTCGAGTTTTTTTTAGGTCTTCGTGTTAGTAATCTCTCACTGTGAACGAAGAAAGAGACATTTGAGTTTTATATTAATACACCAGTACTCCGTGCTTGGTTAAAATGTCTCTACTGAGAGATGGATCCCTCTTCAGATTCTGTAGTGTCTAAGAGTCAGATGGAGTCAAATGGAGGAACATGGGAAATTCCTCAAGGTCAGTAATACCAGTTTATGAGACATCTTGGCAAACAGTCTGCTGGCCTTTCCTCTTAGTGACTACCTTCCGGCTTTTCAGAAGAGAGAGGCTTTCCAGTGGCTACGTTAACAGTCCTCTCCATGTTACTCGGTAACAGCCACGGAGGCAGTGTTGCCTGGTGGAAAGACTCTGGGATTTGGAATCAAACAGACTTGGGTTTGAGTCCATCTCTGATGCTCATATGAACTTGGGCATGTAATTGAGCATTTCTGAGCAACAGCTTACCCATTTATAAAATGGGATACTTCCAAGGGCTGTCACAAGGCTGAAAGTAGCTATGATTATCGTGTGCCCTGAGAGGGCCCATCACGGGGGAAACACGATAAAGCTTGGATCGTTCATTCTATAACACACTGAGAATCTATTATGTGCAGAATCGAATCCAGTCTAATATATAAACCCTACACTCTTCTTCCATCACTTTAGCCTGTTTTAGATTTGAAAATCAGAAATGGGGGATGGTTTGCATCTTTTCCCAGGTCTTAACAGCCTTGAGCTTCCACAAGGCTCTTGGTGATGAGCGTAGATGCACAGTGGCTTTGCCTGTGGCCTCGAGTTGAGTCCCCAAAGGTTTCAAGAGGTGACTTCTAGCAAATTCATTCTTACAGGTCTGCATGTGTATGTGGATACCCACTTTTTGATCTTCTTTGGAGCAGGAATTCCAGCCTCCTGGTGCTATTCAATTGGAACTTTGGCAACTGATTTATTGAATGAGTGAGATTCAAGCAGAAAACAGCATCACTCTTTCTCACCTCTGCTCCTTGTTACCTGATCTCTCCCCCTAGAGAACATTTTGGTCAATGCAATAGCTTTTTTGGTCACTCTTAGACAACAATAAGAACTTCAGTCACTTTGGGGTCATAGAAAACCTAATCCCAGCTGATAAATGAACTCCAGACTCTCTGTCACTTTGGTCTATTCCAGGCTCAGAACTCAGGGTGAGGGAGGGCCCTGGAGTGTTGCTTCCTTCATTCCCATTCACCTCCCCTGAACCCCCAGCAGGGATTTGGGGACCCTCCTGTGAAGGCGTGGAGGAGAGGAAGGACAGAATAGAGCTCCTAGGGCAGTTGTGACTGGGTGGCACAAAGGACATTTTCCACGTGACAATCTTGTGAGTTTCTGGGCAGCCATCTGACTGCAGACCCCGAAGTTGGTGCGGATGGCACCCAGTCAACTCCTTTCCTGAGATCCCTTCACCACTGCTGGAAAGTCCTTCCCTTCCTCTTAAAAAAAAAGTTACTTCATGTGTGCTTGCTCAGTCATTAAGTCACAACAAACCCAGGAGGCAGGTGCTGCTCTTCACAGCCTCCTTTTCACCAATGAGGGAATCAACACAGAAAGAAGTTAAGTAACTTGGCCAAGGACGTCCAGCTTGAAACCTTGACTCCAGCAGTGATGCCCCCAACCTTCCCTGGCCTTCCGCCTACTTCACAACTTCATGAGGCTTCCTATTACCCTTGCCTGACCAGGAGCTCTCCAAGGTGCTGGAGAGAGGCCCGGAGAGGCCCAGACAGGCGTGGCCACGGTCATAATAAGGTCCCCTTCCCTTGCGAGAGTGAAGAGAGACCGCAGGCAGCTAAAGGAATGGCTGCCGCTTCTGACTGTCACAGCCAGTTCTCCGCTGCGTCTCTATTTAGCACGTGGGAGCTGGCTGCTTACGTGCCCACCTCTCCTTCAAGATTGGAAATGTGTTGCTGTAGGGACCATATCTTAGTCACTTTTCTATCTTCTTCATGCTGTCCCAGTTATACAGCACAGAACTGGCATATATGGAATGTCTAGCACATGTTTGTTGGATGATTAAAGGGGAATGGATTTTTTCCCTGTTCCTGAGGTATAGATGATGTACGATATTATGTTTCAGGTGTATAGCATTGCAATTCACAACTTTAAAGGTTATACTCCATTTATAGTTATTATGAAGTACTGGCTGTATCCCCTGAATTGTACAATATATCCTTGTACAGTAGCTCATTTGTTTTATACATTGTAGTCTGGACCTCTTAACCCCCTCCCCTCCCCCCGCCCCCAGCTCCCTCTCCTCAGTGACCACTAGCTGGATTCTTAATTGTCTTAAAAAATTTTCATGTTTCCACAGCTCAGTTAATTTCAGAGAGACTCAGGTATATTTCTATAGCATCATGGCAATAATAATGAGGCTATAAATAGCAGCAGTAACTATGTGATAAGCATTATGTGACAGGCTCTGGGCCAGGTATTTTATATTAACTCTAATATATAGTATATATGTAAACGATAAGCAGACTTTTCTCAAGGGTGAGACCCACCTGGGTGGGCGCGTCAATCCCAGGGGTGGAGCAGATAGCTTCTCGGGTGTGACCACTAGGTGGCGGTGTGACACCACTGTCATCTCTGTGCCTCGCGGTGGGGTACTGAGCCGCTTGGACCAGTTCTGAAAGGCTGGCAGGATAACCGGGGGCCTCCTGGTGACCAAGACAGCCAAGATGGGGCCCCTGCATCATGCCCTGTAGCTGGGGTTGAGGGCTTTCCAGTTTATCGCCATGAGGGGGCCTTGTGGGACGGCCCTCCCAAAGCCAGGGCACATTTTCTCCTTGCTGACATCTGAAAATTACTCACTTCCTATTAATTCAGTTTAGCAAGGAATCATTGAGTCTCAGCTCTCGCCAGCCACCCTCTTTGTCTTCACACCCTCTATTTTAGACGAAGTTGGAAGTCGGGGGCCAGGAAGGCCATCAGGCCTGATTCTCATGTTCACGAGAGTGTTTAGGCATTTACTGTTACATCCAGATAAGGTTCTATGTATGAACACTGCATTCCTCCCAGTGTTCAAACTGTTTACTTCTTCCAAGAAGATTACTTAAATTATACCACTATTTCTGTACCCTCTTTTAGCATATCTTCGTCTTTTAATGTATCAGCATCCTCAAAAATTCAAAGTGTTCAGAGCTCTTCTCTCAATTTTTGAAGCACCTCAACTGAAATGCTTGGAGTTCCACCCACATGACTGACTGATTACATGTTCTCTCATCTCATGGTTTCTGTGCTCATTCCCAGTCCTGGGACGCCTCCTGCTCCCCCTTCAGTCGACTAACTCCCGCCTGTTCTTCAGATGTCAGTTTGGACATCATCTCCTCCCCAAAGCAAGCCTTGCTAGGTGCTTTTAAAACACCGAGAGGAACCCTCAGTGCTTCATTCACTGTGCTATAATTCCTGTATTCTTCATGAGTCCCTTAGAAGACCACGGGTTCCCAACTTGGGATCTACTGACCTTTGGGTTATTCCTAAAGCCCTCAGATATTTGAGTTATTAACCAACTGCCACAATAATCAGGAGCAAACAGCCACAACATCTCAGTGGCCTCCCATAGAAATGACTGTTCCTGACATGTTCGGAGTTAGCCAGGGTTCTTTCACAGGTTCTGCTTATCTTGAGTTATTGTTGTTTTTTAGTTGCTCAGTCGTGTCCGACTCTTTGTGACTCCATGGACTGTAGCCCGCCAAGCTCCTCTGTTCATGGAATTTCCCAGGAAAAAATACTGGAGTGGGTTGCCATTTCCTTCTCAAGAGGATCTTCCCAACCCAGGGATTGAACCCACTTCTGCTTTGCAGGCGGATTCTTTACCGCTGAGCCATTAGGGAAGCCTGCTTATCTTGAATGGGCTTGTTTAAATCTCTGGGGGGTACCTGGCTGATGGCTGGTGAGATTGGCCTTTGCTGGGGCATGTGGGTTCCAGTCACGTGTTTCTCATCTCTCTTCTGGGCCAGAGAGCTGGTCCAGGCTTGCCCTTCTCATGGTGATGGTGGAAATGCACATGTCTCAGAGTGCAATTCATTTCAAGTTCTGTGTCATTCTCACTGGCATCCCATTGACCCAAGCAAGGTCCAGGGATGAGCTCAAAGCCGAGTGGTGGGGTAGGCCACCCCCATCCCAGCCACAGTGGAAGGTCCTGCCAAGCTACACGGCCAAAGGCGTAATACAGGGGAGGAAAAGGCGAGGAATCAGGGCCAGTACACCTACCTACCAAGGACTGTGCCAAAATACGCATACTTTCTAGAAATAGGATCTCAGACCAGGTTTTCACTGGAGCCCATATACAACAAGCAGATGTTTGTTGAATAAATGAATGTCTTCTGTAGTCTCTGTGCTAGATTCTAGGGAGACAGAATTAAACCAAGGAGGCTTCTAGCCTCAAGGCACTGCCACTGTCCGTGGTTTCTGAGAGCCGCTGCTCAGAGGCTGGGGTCAGGAGGTGGGAGGACAGCCTTCGGTTTGCATCATGATGAACTCTTGAGGGTGAAAGTCAAGGAATGATAGGCCTTTACAGCGGACACAGTATGTGGATATGCTTGACTTCCCAGGTTTCCTGACTGATGATCATGTAGAGACATAAGCTTTGCAAACAAACATACATGTGGGCTTAAAAAATGCAAGTGGAGACCTCCTATTTATTGGTGTCACACAATGAATAATGCATTTTCTTAGCAACTAGCTCCAGAATCGCTTTCAGAGAAGGAAATTGCCTCTGTCCAATGGAAATATCTTGATAAGCTGCTCAGGGCAGATGGCGAGACCCCCGAGGGCATGGAACAATTTGTTTTCACCTCACTAGGAAGGAGAGAGCAAGAGGGCATGAGGATGGGGTAAGAGGAGGAGATAAGACCTGGGGTGGCAAACCACAGCCAAGACCTGAGTCAGAGAAAAGAGCAAGAAATCCCTGAGAGAAACCAGTAAAATTAAAAAAAAAAAAAAAAATCCCTGGGCCTTTGCAGAAAATGTCTAGCAAGCGGTTTTCGGTAGATTGCCGAGAGGTGTTCTGTGCTTGTGACCCTGAAGTTTACAGCATGCTCCATTGCATTTTGTTTGTTCGGGTTTCATTGTTTGTCTTTATTATACTTTTGTGAGAACTGAGAAAAGGACAGAACTACTCATTAGGATCAGTGTGGTCCCAAACACAGACAGGTTTGGAAGCAGAGCCAGGGAGGCAGAGGGGCCCAGGCTCACCTTAGGAACTGGGGAAAGATTTGGACACCCAGAGATCGTGGAACCCAGGGCTGGCCCAGGCTCAGTGAGCTGGCACGTCTGGGGGTCTGTGTCTAATACCCACCAATGACACTCTCTGGACTTCCCTGGTGGCTCAGTGGTAAAGCATCCACCTGCTGATGCAGGAGATGTGGGTTCAATCCCTGGGTCAGGAAGATCCCTGGAGAAGGAAATGGCACGGAAAGGGCCCTCTGATGATTCAGAGTCTGGAATATGGACAGGGACCAGGAGAGTAGAAAGAAAACCTAGAGAAGAGCATCTAGTATTCTTGCCTAGAAAATCCCATGGACAGAGGAGCCTGGCAGCCTACAATCCATGGTAGCCCAAAGAGTTGGACATGACTTTGCAACTAAATAACAAGAAGTAACTCTCTCTACTTGTGTAACTTTGGGCTGGTTTCTTAAATTCTTTCTGCCTCTTGTTTTTTTTTTTTTTCTTTTTCAGCTTTCAGCTGGGGATATACTATTAGCGTCTCCATGAAGTCCTTGGAAAGTTTAGTGAATTAATGGATAAAAGGCACAAAAAGCAGCTCAGGATATATACATGCACACATGTCAGCTATCACCGTCTGAGTTACTGTTACTGTTGTTTTGGTTATCAGTAGCTGACATCTGGGTAGCCCTGGAGGAGCAGACAGGAAGTAACATAGGACTGGGAATCAGAAAGCCAGTGATGGGTCTTAACTCTGCCCCTGGGTGTCATGTGACCTTGAGAAAGTCACCTCGCCTTTCAGGGCTGCAAGCTTCCCTCTCCCCTTTAACTGGAAGGCGCTTAAGAGGTTCTCGCCCTGGGTTGTCTTCCCCTCCTCGACCTGAAGGGGGCGCCGTGGCCCCACAGCCTAGCCCGTGGGCTCCCCACCCCACACAGCCTGACTTGACATTGAAGGAGCCCAGGGGTTGCAGTCCGCTCAGAAATCCATTTTCCCCACTCAGCATAACGCTGAAGTGAGGCTGACTTGGTGTGTTTGCTTACGCCCCTTGGGAAGTTATTTCCCTCTGCCCGTAATTACCTGATACCCAGGCACTGCTGTGCAAAATTTGCCTCAGATACATTTTGTAAAGTCATCTAGACCAGCTCGGCTTTGATTAAAATGTGCAATCTTCCTCCAGGCTTTGGCACCTCGTTAAATAATTGCACCTCCAGTGAGAAAGTAAACAGCACCCTCTGGGGCACAGAGAACAAGATAAACCTGGTTCACTTCCGGCAGACACTTTACCCTCCACTCCCACCCTCCTCCCCACCTTCCTCCCCACGTGGGGTCAAGTGCGATGAAACAGAACAGAGTCCCCCACCCTGTCCTGGCTCCACCGCTGGCCAACTTGGGCCCTGTCCTGGGGAAAGACTGGCCAAGGGTTTTTGCTCCCTGGGAACTCAGCTGGGCCCCAGGCAGCATCATGAAGGGACGTCTTCTGAATTGCCCAGGACTCATTGTGAAGGGTCAGGGCAGGCTCCAGACCCGCTACTCCATGGAGGGCACTGCCATGCTGCAGCGAGGGTGACAGTGGTAATTCGGTCTCACTGTTCTCCCAGATCAGTGATGTTGTTGTTTAGTCACTAAGTCGTGTCTGACTCTTTGCGGCCCCAAAGACTGCAGCACACCAGGCTCCCCTGTTCTCTACCATCTCCCGGAGTTTGCTCATATTCATGTCCATTGAGTCAGTGATGCCATCCAACCATCTCATCCTCTGTCACCCTCTTCTCCTCATGCCCTCAATCTTTCCCTGCATCAGGGTCTTTTCCAATGAGTCAGCTCTTTACATCAGGTGCCCAAAGCATTGGAGCTTCAGCACCAACCTTTCCAATGAATATTCAGGGTTGATTTCCTTTAGGATTGACTTGTTTGATCTTCTTGCTGTCCAAGGGACTCTCAAGAGTTTTCTCCTTCACCACAGTTTGAAGGTACCGATTCTTCGGCGTTCAGCCTTCTTTATGTCCAACTCTCTCACATCCATACATGACTACTGGAAAAACCATAGCTTTGACTCTAGGGACCTTTGTCAGCAAAGTGATTTCTCTGCTTTTTAATACACTGTCTAGGTTGGTCATAGCTTTTCTTCCAAGGAGCAAGTGTCTTTGAATTTCATGGCCGTAGTCACCGTCTGCAGTGATTTTGGAGCCCAAGAAAATAAAGTCCGTCACTGTCTCCATTTTTTCCCCATCTCTTTCAGCGTTTCACGCCAGCTCTTTGGTCTTCTTTTCTTCTTTTATGAAGTGAGGAATTCGACATTGCAGACAGCCCTGGGTGAAACCCCCTTTTGCCACTTGCCTGTACTAAGACCTTGAGCAGGTGACTTATAAATACCTCTCCAAGACTCAGTTTTTCATCTGGAAAAAGTGGCTGAAAGTTGATGTGAGGATTAGATCCCCTGAATCACGTGTTTAACGTGTAACCACAGTACCGGGCATAGTGATGGTGCTTGTGGGGGCAGTAGCATGGTGGTTTGGAACTAGCCAGGGTCAGATTTGGATTTGAAACTTTAGTTCGGTCACTCAGTCATGTGCAACTCTTTGCCGCCCCATGGACTGCAGCACACCAGGCTTCCCTGTCCATCACCAACTCCCGGAGCTTGCTCCAACTCATGTCCATCGAGTCAGTGATGCCATCCAACCATCTCATCCTCTGTCGTCCCCTTTTCCTCCTGTCTTCAATCTTTTCCAGCATCAGGGTCTTTTCCAGTGAGGCAGCTCTTTGCATCAGGTGGCCAAAGTATTGGAGCTTCAGCTTCAGCATCAGTCTTTCCAATGAATATTCGGGACTGATTTCCTTTAAGGTTGGCTGATTTGAAAATTGGTCCTATCAAATTTTGGCTGTGGCCGTGAGCAACTTGCTTATCTTCTATGACTCTCTGTTTCCTAATCTGCAAATAAAAATGATAAATATCTATTTTATAAGGTGAGAGATTGCAAGAGATGATCTGTATTATGGCTCTATTAATGGTCTTATATAGAGTAAGTGCTCCTTAAGTGTTTGTGTAAGAGTAAGTGTTTTGGCCAAGTGATGATAATGACCAATGGCATAGTGAGCTGGTTTTGAGCTCCAGAATCTTTGGGAAGTCAATCCAAGATGACGTCCTAACTACTGAGGTCCAGGAAGAGAAGGATGCTGTTTGGAGAGACTGTGAAAAGTTATTTTCACTTGTGTTCCAATTCCAAGATATGGGAATTGAGAATATAATCATTAGACTGATGTAGATTCTTCTTGAATTTTCCTTCTTGTTCTGAAGAGTATGGCAAGGAACAAGAGTGGGGAAAAAGCAGACCATCTGCCACCTTTTCAGTTTGCTATTCATCCTTTTATCCACCTCTCCATTCTTCCATCCATCTATCCAGTCATTCATTCATCCAACCATTCATCCTTGGTTAGGCTCTTGTTAGGTGGCCAACTGGGGGTTAGCAGACTGTGAATGAGACCCCCTTTCCCAACACAATCTATAGCATTTGTTGTTTGAGCATTGGGAGTGAGGAAGAAAGCAGAGGAAAGAATGACTTCAAGGTTTTGGATGGAAGAATTGAGGCGCTAGTTACTGAAAATTGTGCAGGATCGTGTGTGTATGTGTGAGAGAGAGACAGAGAGAGGTGAGTCAGGAGTTGGGTTTGTAAAGTTTGAGGTGCGTATTAGAAACCCAACTGAGATGTAGAGTTGAGCTGAGATGTCTGGAATTCAGCTGGAGATGGAAATTTGGAGGCTATTAGCGTAAATGCCATGAGACTGGATGAGATCCTTGGACAGGAAGGTAGAGAGAGAAAAGAAAGCTGAGGGCTGACTCCAGCGCCCTCTGAATGTTTCAGGGTCTGGAATATGGACAGGGACCAGGAGACAAGGCCAAAAAGGAGCAGTCAGTGATATAAAAGAAAAAACTAGAGAGAAGAGCATCCTGAAAGCAAGCGTTAAAAGATTTCACAGAGAAGGGAGGGTCAAGTTTTGTCCAATGATTCTGAGGCTCCGTAAGATGAAGACTGGGACTTGACCATCAGATTTGGTAACCTAGAAGTTATTGATGTCCTATGTAGGACTGTGGTTGAGCAATGAGGAAGTGGTTCAGGGGGGATTGGATTCAAGAGAAAAAGAGAGGAGAGAACATGGAAGCAACTCTAGCAAAGGATTTGAGAAGTGGGATGAGAACTGAAAGGGTTTGGAGGCACAGGAGGGCCTTTTTTTTTTTTTTTGTAGGTGATGGGAACAATTAAGAAGAGGGGAAAATTCAGTGATGCAGGGAAAGAGGATTGTGGCGACCCAAGGACAAAAGAGCAGATAAAACCAAGGAGGGTCTTGGAATGCAGGAAGGGAAAAACCAGACCCTTATGGTCCTTCCCTCCCCTGTGTTGTAACTATTAATGGATTTCACGTCCTCCTGAGCAGTATAACCTGTCTCCCCTCCTACCCCATAGGGAGAAGTTCTTTGCCTTACTCTTCCCCACACCCAGTATGTGTGCCTCATCCAATTAGCAAATGACCTGCAAGAGTCCTATCCCACTCCTTGTGCCCTGGCTATAAATGTGGACTAAGAAAGGAAAAAAGTGGACTAAGGACCCCCTGTTCAACATTCGTTCTCCCGTGAGCTGGCCCACTGTTCTTACGGTGTCCCCCACACTAATAAACTTTATTCTCCTCTCCTTCTGCCTCGTGTCTGGAAATTCTTTTCCAACCCGCGCCTGGACCACGTCAAGGATGACTGACTGATCAATAACTTTGGTGTTGAAAAGAGAATGAGGCTATGGGATTTCAAATTGAGGGGTTGGCCTTAGAGAGGAGCCTTTCCATTCATCCACAGTAATTCAAGGGAAGTGCCGGCAGGGAAGAGATGCCCTGAGGTTGGTAGATGTGTTGGCAGAAGGCTGTGAAATTCTCTTCAGAGCAAGCCCAGTTGCTTGGATGAAGATTCAGAATAGAATAACATTTAATAAGGGTTGTATTTTTTTTCCAGGGAAAGAGGAAGAAAGGATCTGGAGTACATTGTAGAATGTTATAATAACTAGATAAGAAAAAAATATAAGGGTATGAAGGAATCGAGGGTTAGAAAAAAGGTGGCAATGATCAATGTATTTAGGTTAGACAGGGGTCATTCATTTTCGGAACTGGCAAACTAAAGATGAGAGATTGCGGTTGGAAAGTAAGATCCTCAGAATTAAGATAGCGGAGGAGTGAATTTCCTGTATGGAAAGCTCTAGGTGTAGCTGTGGCAGGAGGGGGGGATGCGGATGGCTGAGTTAAGATGAGTTAGAATGGGACAAGAAGAGGTTGTGGCACTGCAAGTCCAGGGCATTGCAAAGATTTCCTCAATGGAAAGTGAAATTCCTGAGATCAAAACTGAAGTAGTATCAGAGAGGGGACAGTGAGCAGATGCTCCGATTTTGTAGGAATGAAGGGGGTCTCTGGATGACTACAACACGGAGAGGTGGTAGATCATTCAGTCTGGCAGCATGATCTTCGAGACCAAGAGTGTGTGGGGGGCGGTGGTACAGAAGATTAATAAAGAGCAGGGGGACCTTCTACTGTTACCGAGTCCAAGCAGCTCTGCTCACCGCAAGGTAAGTCAATGAATCCGTGACGAGGTGTTGAGACGAGGACGGGGCTTTATTTGGGAGCCGTCCGACCGAGAAGATGGCAGGCTAGTGCCTGAAAATAACCATCTGTTCGGGGCCTGGATGTCAGATTCTTTTATGGATCAGAGATGAGGGGAGAGGTGAGGAATTAAAGTAAAAAGACTATTCAATCTTTGTGAAAGTCCCCTAGCATGGCAACCTTCAGGCAGGGGAATGTGTTAGTTTCCCTTCCTTACAGTCCTTCACAGGTGGGCGGCTCAGATTATCTCCCTGAGGCCGGCCATCATGTATGCTTATAATAACAAAAGCTGCAAAATAAGGGTTAAAGTCACAGAAGCAGGTCCAGGGTAAACTCAGAATTAACCCTCCCCAGTTACGCTACCCCGCCACCGGGCCCAGTGGAACAAGGAGCAAGGAAATGAAAAAATAGCCACTTGTTGAGAGAGGTGGCAGGAGAAGCCGTGTCCTTAGCAGGAGTTTTGAGCTTCTCTTAGGGGTGGATTCTAGACCCACACGGATGTGGATTCCTCCCAGTGCTGCCTCCCGAGGGTGGCCTCCGTCGCCCCCTTTTTAGATTCGTCTTCTCTTCCACCAAAGACTATTCTATGATGCAATGTATGGCAGTGGTTCCAAGCGCAGGTTTGGGAGTCCAACTGCCTTGACTCAAATCCTATTTTCCTGCTCCCTGCTTATTAACTCTGTGAACTTAGGCTAATTGCCTCACCTTTCTGTGCCCAAGTTTCCTCATCAGAAAATAGGGGTGGTAATGGCTTTAATTATGGGGTTGTTGTGAAGATTAATGGAATCGATGCAGGTACAGCGCTTGGAACAGTGCCTAGAACATGGTGAATGTGCGAACTAGTTTTTGCTACTAATATGATTACTTTAAAAATTAATTTTCTGCTCAGTTTCTTTGTTCCGGAACAGGCTCCCTGTTCTGTTAGGACAAAAAGGTGAAGAAAATGTTTAGAGATGCAACCGAAGGTGGAGGGATTTTGCTGATAACAGACCAGGAGTTCCAAGAGAGGACCCAAAGAGAGGACTTGGGGTGTTAGGGATCTTCAGTTAGGGCGTGGACAGAGGTTTCAGGGATGGGAGGAGGGTGATGAGGGATGAATTGAGGAAGTCTTGGGGTTTCCCGTGCAGAAGTGGGCAGAGATCAAAAGCCAGGTGGGCTCAGTCCTGTTGGTGTCTCAGATAAGAAGGGAAGAGGGGGCAGGGAGCCCTGGGATTCCCTGCAGGTCAGCTGGGTATGAGCCAGGCTGGGTGGAGGGTGATGTTGTTTGGACAGTACAGAATGCAGAGGCTCCCTCTTCACTTCCGCCGGTGGATGCTGTGAGCATGGTTCACAGCTTTGTCCCTGGTGTCTAGCATCGTGGTTGGCCTGAGGGGAAGCCTCTACATCCTTACTCAAGAGATGAAACATGCTTCTGGGGATCAGCTCATGCATTTTCCCACCAGCCCAGCCTCTTCCTACCCCTCACACTACCCTCTCGGAAGCCTATGTAAATCCCCCAGTCAGATTCCCTCTGAATTGCACCAAGCGTCTCGCGAGACTCTGTACCTGTGATTGTGTTGCTGTTGAATAGTTGACTCGCAGCTCACCTCACTCAGAGCTGAGACAAAAGGTGTCATATGATGTTCCTAAAGCTGCGTCTCTTGTTGCCCGGGCAGATGCAACCGCTGCAGAATTACCAGAGATGTTAGGTGGTGGTTTAGTTGCTAAGTCATGTCCAACTCTTTGTGACCTCATGGAATGTAGCCTGCCAGGTTCCTCTGTCCATGAGATTTTCCAGGCAAGAATACTGGAGTGGATGGCCAATTCCTTCTCCAGGGGATCTTCCAGGCCCAGGAATCGAACCCACGTCTTCTGCATTGCAAGCGGATTCTTTACTGACTGAGTCACCAGGGAAGCCCCAAGGTTGTTAGAATCGAGGCCACAAGGACTTGTTGAGTGTCATTGTTTCATCCTGGGTCATTGTTTCATGATGGGACAGACAGTTCCTCTTTTCCTGGATTCAATGCTCACGACTTCGTCAGACATGAAGTCCTCCTGATGCCACCCTGCCCCCCCTCCCCCATAGCTGTCTGCTCTTGGGTTCACTCTGATGAGTTCATCGAAGTCCTGGGTCCTTGGGGCCAGTGGTGCTGTAGACACTAATCCAGGGGTTTACAATGGGTGGAAAATTACCCACAGGCACATGCTATTAGCCTCTCATAGTAGTTTACCAATCAGGAAATTTCATGTAAAATTTCAGACTTCTACCCTATTTTCTTTTTGAAAATCGGGAGACCCAGCCACAAGGACTTTGGGATCCTACATGGCAACCGTTGGCTGGAGTGGAGTCACGGCGCCCCCTGCAGGCAGAGCACAGGCTTTCTGAGTCATGGGGCACCCTCCACGTGAGCTCCTTGGGGCTCAAACATTTCTACTATGGGTCTGCTTCTCCTATGGGCCCTGGCATTCGTAACCTCAGCTGCCCAACCTGGGAACAGGGACATCTGAGGGCATGGGCAGAGGATAAAGTAATATGTGAATGATTAATGAGTGTGTGGAATGTTGATGCAAGGCCAGTGAACAGCACCCGACTCTTCCTGGCATTTGTGAGAGCAAACAACTTACATAATCTCTCTCTCTCTCACAAAAAAGAGAAACCGCGAAGACCTAACTAATGGACATTTTCTAGTCTTCCTGGAAATTTTAAACTGGAATCAGAAGCATGGGAGACTACGGCTTCAATCTTAACCTTGTGCTTGAGGATACTGTGGTTAGCAATGTAGACAAATGCCGGATTCCTTCCCAGGATAGTGGAGAATTTCACAGCTCCCTTGTTCTTTCATGCTGTTGCAACACCAATTATCACCTGCCGGACTCTTCATGGAGCCTCTGTGTGTGTTGTCACCCAGAGCTTTCTCGAAAAAGTAGTGGAATTTTGCATTTTTTATGACAGCAGTGTAAAAAATTGAACAGTCTTATAACAGAGGCTTTTTTTTTTTTTCTCCCAAGAGCAGTTCAGCCCCTGGCCAGCTGGGCTCTTCAGCAAGTTATTTAACCTCCCTGAACCTCAGTTTTCAACCATGTACATCTGAGAGGAAAGGTTTTATCTCAGAATGGTTGTCTGACGGTTAAATCTGACATTCTAGGGCTTCCTTGTTGGCTCAGCAGTAAAGAATCTGCCGGCAGAGCAAGAGATGCAGGAGACACAGGTTCAATCCCTCGTTCGGGAAGATCCCCTAGAGAAGGAAATGGCAACCCACTCCAATATTCTTGCCTGGGAAATCCCATGGACAGAGGAGCCTGGCGAGCCACAGTCCATGGGGATGCAAAAGAGTTGGACATGACTTAGCGACTAAACCACCACCACCAGTCTAAGTGGAAGTACCTGGCCCAGAGCCCTGCACTGAGAAGGCACTAAGAGAGTCTTTCTGTTCAGGGCATTTACAGGAAGAGCCCCTGAGCAGAGTAGGAATCCTGGGGAATGCCAACACAAATAAACCCCAGAAGCCCAGACTCAGAACAGTGGTCTCAGAGATGGGGAGACTGCGGTGCTGCCTGGCTGAAGAAGCACAGACCAGAGAGAGGGCGGGTGTGCATCTGCGGATGTACGTTACCAACCTGAAGAGGTTGCTTTCCTTTAAGAACCAGGTTTATAACATCACTGCTCAAAGCAGTCATTTTCCCCAGGGGAACAAGGGAAGAAAAATCCTTTGGCCACAACTCTCTGACTCTGATGTCTGTTGCTTGGGGCCATTTCCCCAGGGAGCTGGGCCAATTGGCTTGGATTTTCTAAAATTGCTCAGACCCCTGCTTCCCCAGTCGTCATCCACCTTGTCAAAGGAATAAGTGTTTATGGAGCACCTTCTCATGGCCATATGCTGCTTTCGGTTCTGGGGACACAAGGATGGTCAAGACATGCCTTTGCCCTTAAAAGCTGACTGTCTAATGGAGGAGATGTGTAGGGAAGCGGTTAAATACAGTCTGATAAGCAGTACACCTGGGGTTTGCCCAAGAGGCTGTGGGAGTTCGTGGAAGGGCAATGGAATCAGCTTGGAAAAATTCAGGAAGGCTTTCCGAAAAAGACAAGTTCAAGTTGATACGTGAAGGACACGAAGGAGTAGCCAGGTCCATCTGGAACAGGGAGAAGCTTGTGCAAAGGCCCAGGGTCAAGACAGGGTGGATTTAGAGGCTGGCCTGCGGTCCTTGTGACTCAAAGTCTGCTGGGAAGTCCCAAGGGGCTGGGCAGGGAAGCCAGACCCCACTGTGAGAAGCCTTGTCATGCTGAGGAGTTTGAACTTGATCCTTGGATAGTTCCAGCCATCCCAACCTTTGGGGACCCAGTCTACATCTCTGAGATGGCCTCACTTAGCCAGAAGTGGCAGCTACATGGCTCCTCTTTTGCAAGGCACAGTCACACTGTCTGTCACCTGGTCAGGAATGACTGCTCCCCTGATACAGAAAGAAGATGACCTGAGCACACACAATTCACACTTTCAGGGGCAAGTCCCATTTACACATGTTCTGTGGTCAGAACGTGTTCAGTCTCTCAGTCATATCTAACTCTTTGCGAACCTGTGGACTGTAGCCCACCAGGCTCCTCTGTCCACGGGATTTCCCAGGCAAGAACACTGGAGTGGGTTGCTATTTCCTCCTCCAGAGGATCTTCCCGACCCAGGGATCCAACCTGCATCTCTTGCGTCTCCTGTACTGGCAGGCAGATTCTTTACCACTAGTGCCACCTGGGAAGATGGTGGTCAGAACAGTGCACCCCAAATTTTGGTTTGGACAAACTAGACTTTATATCTATAGCACTAAACATTTATATAAAATGCATATGCAGCCTGCTGCTCTTGTTGTTATCAGTGACCTATCTATTATCACAACTGTGAGCTCTCAGGAGTTTAAAACATTAGAAGTGTTCTCATAGACTTCCAACTGAAGGTTGGAGTGGGTAGCACTTACCTTCTCCAGGGGATCTTCCCAACCCAGGAATCAAACCCAGGTCTCCCACATTGCAGGTGGATTCTTTACCATATGAACCACTAAGGAAGCCCAAGAATACTGGAGTGGGTAGCCATTCCCTTCTCCAGGGGATCCTCCAGACCCAGGATGGAACCGAGGTCTCCTGCATTGCAGGCAGATTCTTTACCAGATGAGCTACCAGGGAAGCCCAAATAAAGGCCAAGGCCTTTATTTTTCCATAACTGAATTGTGTTTCTATCTGCAGCTCCACGCCGCTGTTGTAGAAACTCGACTGTGGTCATTGCATGACAAACTCAACCAATTCAAGGTTATTTTGGTTGGTTCACAGTTCCCCACTTTCCTCTTTCCTCCATGATTGCACCTAATTTCCAGGAGATCTGAGGGCTGTCCAGACATTGGGTGTGGCGTCTGGTTCAGACCATCCTGTCTTCTCCTGCATCTCCACCACAGCCTCACTCTCATTGGCCCTGACTGTCCCTGCCCATCCTTGCTGGCTTCCTTCAGGATGTCTGAGTCCTCATCTTTTCCCTGGTGGTTGGCCCATGAAACTCACTCTGTGTCTGCACGAGCTGACTAGGGAACACTAGGGCCCCTCAGCCCTAAAGAACGGATGTGAAGCTTTCAGTCTCTCCCCTTACCCTGCGGGACCTGAAGGTCAAGCCCACTTCTCTAGACCCCGGAGTCAGTTCTCTATCACTGTGGTCCCATGGAAGGGTTCAGGTGGGGAATCCTAAGACCCTGTTCACGTTCCTAGGCCTTGCTCAGCAGGTAAGCTGTGCTTCCTTCTGCCTTTGGTCTTATGGTTCTCCTCCATCCCTACAGACTTGACCTCAAAAGGGCAAGACAGGACCTCTCCATCTCAGGACCACTCTTAATTTCCCCCTTTTCCCACCTAAGGGAATTTTTATATAAATTAAATTTTATATAAATAAAATTTTATATAAATTTTATTTAAAATGAATATATCTATTCATTTTAGTTATTTATTTGACTGTGCTGGGTCTTCGTTGCAGCACACGGGATCTTCAGTCTTCACTGGAGCATCAGTTCTCAGTGCTTAGTCATGTCCGACTCTTTGAGGCTCCATGGACTATAGCCCGCAAGGCGTCTTTGTCCATGGAAGTGTCCAGGCAAGAACACTGGAGTGGGTTGCCATTTCCTCCTCCAGGGGATCTTCCGGGAGCCAGGGATCAAACCCACGTGTTCTGCATTGCAGACAGATTCTTTACCACTAAGCCACCGAGGAAGCCCCTCATTGCAGAATGTAGGATATTTAGCTGTGGCATGAGGGATATAGATTGCTGACCAGGGCTTGAACCCAGGCTCCATGCACTGAGAGATCAGATTCTTAGCCACTGGACCTCCAGGGGGGCCTACTCTAGGGGATTTTAATATAATATGAATGGTAGTAAAACTGGCTCTAACCAATCCCGAATCCTTTTTGCCTCCTTTTTTGGAAATAATTTTCTGTGCTGGGTCTCTTTGGGCTCTCTTTGGAACTCTGATATCCCTTTCCATTAGGCTTTTGCTTCTGCCTTGGGTTCAAACGTTCATTTTGAAACATGAAAGCTGAGCATGCGTTTTTTTTTCTCCCTTCTTTACCATTGTGACAACCTTCCCCAAAGACAACTGGAACAGAACGAGTTTTACTGTTGGTGAGTGGAAGATAGAGATAAAGGGGCTAAACTCATGGATTACCCCAATAGTAGAGCATCCTTTTACAGAAGGGTTACCCATTGTGTGTCATAAACAAGGAGCTCTTATCTGCTCTGAGATGTGAAAGTGGACTATGGCAGGAAGAGGAAGAGCTGAGCGCTGTCCATGCTCTCCACCACCAAGGGTAAAGGATCCATTTACTTTTTTCCCTACGCAAACCACTATACATAAAATAGATAAGCAACAAAGATGTACTGCGTAGCACAGGGGATCACATCCAATATCTTGTAATAAACTATAATGGAATAAAATCTGCCCCCAAACCCCCCTGAATCACTATGCTGTACATCTGAAACTTACGCGATATTGTAAATCAACTGTGCTTCAATAAAAAAGAATCAAATTTCACATAAATGAAAACAAAAGGCATATCAGAATGCAAGTGAATGACAGAAACTGCTATGTTAACAAAAACATCCGCTCAGACCTCTATTTCTACCTCTGTCTCTGTCTCTACTTCCATCTCTATTCAACTCTTTATAAGCCTGTGCACCCAGGAGAAGGTGATAGCTGCTGCTTATTGTGCCTTCTAGACACAGAAGGACGGCCACCCCAGAGGTGTCCGGCGAACCTGCTGCAAGGTTAGACGAAAGCATAGCAGCTGCTTCCTGGTTGCCCCTCAGCCTGCTGCTTGGATTCTGGGAGCTAGGGCTCAGGAACAGAATCTCAGCACCCAGTGCAGAGAAGGAAATCTCCTGGCCCTCATTGCAGTGTGTTTGCAGATGCCTAATGGGTATCAGGGGGCCCACCAGGTGGCTCAGTGGTAAAGAATCCACCTGCCAATGCAGGAGACACAGGTTTGATCCTTGGGTCGGGAAGATCCCTTGTAGAAGGAAATGGCAAGCCATTCCAGCATTCTTGCCTTGGGAATCTCCTGGACAGAGGAGTCTGGCAGGCTACAGCTATGGGGTCACAAAAAGTTGAACACAACTCAGCAATTAAACAACAACAACAATGGGTATCAGAGACTCTTTTTTACTCGTTTTCCAAGGTTGGACATTAGCGCTGTCTGTTTGTTTATTTGCTTGCTTCTTTTTAATGTCACCTGGGAGAGTTTAGCCGTGAACAGAGAGAGCATCAGATGATCTAAAGTAGAAGAGTCCTTGGACCAGCCTCAGAGTTTCAGCTCATCGTGAACTCCAAGCTCAAAGGATGACATTCTAGCTTTCAGTGAAGAGATTGCCTTCAAGTGACTGGGACAGCCTTGATCTCTGGAAGCTTCTGTGCTGTTCAGGGCCCGAATGGATGTCTTGCATCATAAATCAGGTTTATTGGTCTCTGGGGCTTGTGTGCTGCAAAGGGTTAATCCAGAGCTCTTGCTTGGGTGGCTTAAGTCCTGCACATTCCAGAGGAAGGACTGGCCCTTAACCAGAGAGACCTTCTACGTCCTTAAAGTGTTCTGGTTGTAAAAGTGCTTTTGTATGCCTGGAGCCATCGGCCACCCCAGATAGTTTATGGCTGTGCGTGTGTGAGTGCTAAGTCACTTCAGTTGTGTGTGACTCTTTGCGACCCCATGGACTGTAGCCCGCCAGGCTCCTCTGTCCATGGGAGACAGAATACTGGAGTGGGCAGCCATGTCCTCCTCCAGGGGATCTTCCCAACCCAGGGATAGAACCTGCATCTCCTGCGGCTCCTGCATTGCAGGTGGATTCTTTACTGCTGAGCCACAGGGGAAGCCCAGTTTATGGCTGTCACGTGACTTACAATGACTCTGTACCTTTATTTGCCTGGGGCTCTGAGCCATGCTGTATCAATTTGACCTCTAGAAGTGCTGGAGACAGGTAGCTAAAGTCAATCATGCAGGTATTTCATTGCCTTTGTGATGGACCCCCTAAAAAATCTTGGATGGGAAAGCTCAGGAAAGCTTCTCTGGCTGGCAGTGCTTCCTCTGAGCTATCATATGTCATTACTGGGAGGAATATGTCCTGTCTGTAGTACTCTGCAGAGAGAGGACAGCTGGAAGGCCACATCTGGCTTCTCCTGGACTCTGCCCTGTGGACCCATTGCCTTTGCACATCTGAGGCTGTATCCTTTCACCGTCACACACCATAACCATGAGTGTAAGAGATTTTCTGAGTTCTGAGTCCTCCTGGTGAAATCGCTGAGTCTCAGGATGGCCGTGGGGACCCCCTGACCCAACTGGGAGACTTTCAAAGGGAGAGATGCCAAGTTTTGAGTTTCCAGTTGGCTTCAGGTTGGTTCTTCCTCACATGAACCCTTCTGGGCAGTCAAATTTTCCTATGACTCCAAGGTCCCTGACCTGGCCCCCTGACACAACTTCCACATCCTAGTGAGCCATTCAACTTCACAGTCGCAGACTGCTCTGATGTGCTCAGCCTCAATGACTCAACCTCCGTTCACTTCTGCAATCCACACCCACTGCCGCCTCCTATTCCTTGTTCATCCCTTGGGATGCCTCAAACTATGAAACCACATGCTCAGAAATCTCACTGGCCGTATGTTTAAGAGCATAAGCTTTGGCATGAGTGAAGTCCAGAGTGGCTTAGCTTCCTGGAGCTGCAGTTACTCTTCTGTAAACTGAGAAAGGACTCGATGAAACCGCACATGTAAAGCTCTTTGTGAGTGCCCACTGCGTACATGCCAGGGATTAGGATCAGAGCTACTGTTATCAAGTTTGGGATGGTTAATCTATGTGCTAACTTGCCTGGACTGTGGGATGCCCAGATATCTGGTTAAACATCATTTCTGTCTGGGAGAGTGTTTTCAGAAGAGATCAGCATTTGTATCTGTGGACTCGGTAAAGCAGATGGCCTTCCTCAGTATGGGTGGGCATCATCCAGTGCCTGTGGGTGTTGATTCATTGGCCTGATTAGAACAAAAAGGCAGAGGAAGGTGGCCTTTTTTCTCTCTGCCTGACTGCTTAAACTAAGACATTTGTCTCCTTCCGGACATGTGGACTTGTCCTTACAAGTCTGGCTCTCCTGGTTCTTGGGCTTTTGGACTTGGAATGGAACCACAGCACTGTTTTCATGGATCTGCAGCTTGAGGACAGCAGGTCCTGGAGCTCCTTAGCTTCCATAATCTTGGAATTGTGAGTCAATTCCTTGTAATGAGACTTACAAGGAATTGGTTCTGTTTATCCAGAGGACATTGACTAACACAAAGCCTCATGGCTGACTACACACTGGATATATTTGACACCTGATTTTGCAGGCTGTCAGACCTCACTTGGGCTTGCCCATCTCCCCTTCTTTGGCTGGGTTTCATCACCCATCCCTTCAAGGACCCTCTCATCAAGTCCTCCTCACCCTCATTTCCTGGTCTTCCTTCTGCAGCTGCGCCTCTGTCCCCAGTGCTGTGTCAACCCAATCATTCGTTCTTCTCTCTTCTTGGCCCAGTGCTGCAGGATGATACTTGGGGAAAATTGCATCACCATGGCAGATTGGTTCCATTACACATTTATGAACCATTCAGCCTCTGCGGGACAGCCACTGCCACTCAGTCGTCTTTTAATTCTCCGGTCGACCTTCTCTCACTTTCCTTCAGCGGCTGCCCCTGACCTCCATTCACTCCACCCAACCCACCCTCATTACCTTCCCCACTCAGGGGCAGCTGGGGCTCAGAGATAATGGAGGCCCTCAGAGATGATCTATCTCATGGGTGCCCCCTTGGTCTTCTAAATTCATCTATGCATGCTTGCTTAAGTCACTTCAGTCATGTTGCAACCCCATGGACCGTAGTCCACCAGTCTCCTCTGTCCATGGGCTTCTCCAGACAAGAATACTGGAGTGGGTTGTCATGCCCTCCTCCAGGGGATCTTCATGACCCAAGGATCGAACCCACATTTCTTATGTCTCCTGCATTGGCAGGTGGGTTCTTTACCACTGGTGCCACTTGGAAAGCCCAGATCCATCTGTATTTTTTACCTATATTTGCTTCCTTCATGGTTCTATTTGAAGGAGTTCTTACTCATCATTAAAGCTAACCTTTCTAGAAGTAAATGCTGATTCCTTTGCTTCCTATTTTTTTCTCTAGGAAAAACTTCATTCCCTCTCTCATATATTCCATCTCTCTTTCTTCTGCACTCAGGCTTTTCTCCCTGGTGTCCAAGTATGTCCATATTTCCTCTTCCTCTTCCTTTTCTCTTGTCTTTTGATTTGCTTTTCTTTCGAGATCTCCCTATCTTTCCACTGCTTAAGCAGTTCCTACTTGCTCTTGTCAAGTGGTCCTTGGTTTTGCTGCCTAGTGAAATCCTACAGGGGCCATGAGTCCTTCATTTTTAAATTTCCATTCCTCAACATCCATCCTGGAACAATGAAAGATGCCAGTGGGAGGCATATGCAGGATGATGGATGGAGGATGGTGTGCAGGTGGTCCAGATCAAAAGGATGAGCAGGAAGCAGGGATATGATGGGGCTCTGTGGAGGGGGAGGAGGACCTGGAGTTTGTGTCACAGGAAGCAAGTGGTGGCACGTGTGCCCTTGTGCTCAGTAGCCAAGTCATGCCCGACTCTTTGCCACCCCATGGACTGCAGCCCACTAGGCTCCTTGGTCCATGGGATTCTTCAGGCAAGGATACTGGAGGGGGTTGCTATTTCCTCCTCCAGGGGATCTTCTCGACCCAGGGATTGAAACCGCATGTCCTGCATTGGCAGGCAGATTCTTTACTACAGAGCCACCTGGGAAGCCAAAGTAGGTAGTGGAGCTGCTCACAAAATCTTCCTTGCTCCTGGTGTCAGGGACAGAATGCTGAGCTGGGCAGCGCCTGTGTCTGACATAATATGCTATATATTATGGCTTTATGCTTGTGTGCTGGGAAGGAGCAGAATTGGATTATCTCCCCGCCCCAGGAAATAGCCTTGTAGTGAGCGGTAATAGGATCAACGTGCACGAACTGAAATTCTCCATAGCCTCCCGGGGACAAGAGTGGTGTGAAGAATTCTCTTTCAGGGAGAAGGTGTGTGGCAACCTTGGGGATAAAGAGAGACCTGTTAAATCAGGTTCTGACTTTGGGAACTTCTGGGGCAGAAGGCAGTGGCAAAGCCCCAGAGGTTGGACCACTTTCCCACGTGCCTCTCTAGCCAATTATGCTAATGAGACTCTTTCCTGGCGGAAGAGGGACCCAGCGGCACAAAGCTACACAGAGCTTCATTCCTTTTTTCTTCCCACTTCTTTTTACTCACCGACCCTTCCATGTCTTGGAGTTTTTGCCCACATTGCCGTTACAGCAACTTTCAACCATGTAGTGTCATAGATATTCGGCTTTGAGGATTTAACACTAGTCATTCCTATTTTATGCATCATATTCCGAAGAACCATGGAATGGAGCAATTTGTCATGTTGCTAAAGTATGAGTCTGTATGGCCTGCTCTGTGATGGGACGGCAGGGCTTAGCAAGTTAGTGAGTCTGGTCACCTGCCCAACCTATGCATCTCATTATTGTTTTTTTTATTCATTCATTCAACAGATATTTTTTTTTTAGTGTCTGCTCTATTCCAGCCCTTATACTAGGATACTAGGTTAAGGCATGAAAATGGGGAATGAATATGTTCTCGCTCCCATGGACTGTACCTTCGGGAGGAGAATGAGGGGAAGGAAGAAAAAAAATTCGAAGAATTAATGTCATGTGGCTTTATGTTTTCTGAAGAAAATAAAGCAGGGTGATGTGATGGAAAGTTAGAGAGAGAGAGGTGAGCATTGGAAGGGAGCCTTGCCTCACTGCTGCATTATTCACAGCAGCCAAAAGGTGGAAGCAACGCATGTGTCCATCAGTGTCTGGATGGGTTACACAAAATGTAGTTATTATAAAATGGAACATTATTCAGCCATGAAAAGAGATGGAATTCTGATACATGGTACGATGTGGGCGAGTCTCAAAAACATTATGCTAAATGAAATAAGCCAACCCAAAAGGTAAATATTGCACAAGGCCTCATACGAAATACCTAGAATAGGCGAATTCAGTAAGACAGAATGTGGATTTGAGGTTACCAGGGGCTGGAGGAAAGGGGAAATGGGAATCATTGCTTGGTGGGTACCATGTTTCTGTTTGGGGTGATGAACAAGGTCTGGAAAGAGATGGCTGTGGGGGTTGCAGAACACTGTGAATGGACTTAATGCCGCCAATATCTCACCTTGCTTGTTCAGCCAAGAGTTGGCTTGGGGGTCTAGCCATATTGGCACTTAGAGATCACCAGCTGTCCTATTTTGCTTTGGAATCTTGGGTCATTGCTTTGTTGCAGGGGTAGCAAACTCAAGTTCCCCAGAGATTGTGCAGGACACCTGCATGTGAGGCAGGCTTGGAGGAAGATGTGTTATAATCAAATATCAGATGCCTACCTAACTGCACGGCCATATAAAACATCATATATGCCATACAAAATCAAACAAAACATACGCCTGGGCTATATTTTGCTCAAGAACTAGCAGTTTGTGAACTTTGCTCTTGTCTTCTAATCCTTAATGTGATGCATAATTTTATGTGGGTAACAATGGTATTTTGAGTTATTTCCTCTTTCCCTCTCAAATTAAGACTACCTTGGGTGACAAGCTTAGGGATTAACTTGAGAACACAGGGGACAGAAGAGGAAGATCAGAAATCAGTTGCATTACCTTAAAGCTGATGGGTTTAAGTGAAGCTGAAAGTGGTTTTAGGTCTGTGGCCGAAAGGACTTACAATCTCGTCTCCTGATTTTGCCCAAACTAGGGACACAGTCACCCTGCAATTGCATGTCCCTACCTGAGAGCTGGCCTCTACCACCTGGCAGGTAAGGAGATGGGTGCATACGCTTTATAGCTGATGAGTTTGACCAGACAGGAGTTAGGGGCTGAACCAAGCAAGTTCAGTTCTCTCTTTCAAAATAAAATATCAGATACATCACTGTTCCTCTTATGGGAAGAAATTAGTAGAAATGGAGGGAGAAGCTAGAGGTGTTATCCTGACAGATGTTCCTCTTCACTGAAGCACGAGACTAACCAAGAAAACTCTTGATCTTGGTTTCTTTTCATCGACCTTTCCATTTACATGCTAGCTTTTGGTATCTCTATGAGTCATGGATTCTTTCTCCTGATACATCATTGATTACTATTACTATTCCATTAGTTCTGATCTGTTCTCTGATTCATTATTATTTCTCTTAAAGTTTTCAACACTTTGTTTTAAAAATATGTTGATTTCCAAAGGTTGTTTCATCACCTCTCATACTTTCATTTTCCTCCGAAAATCCATGTCTCTGCCCAGACCTCTGCCCTAAGCTTCAGAAACACATATCCAGTTGTTGTCAAGTTTAATGTATCAAAAAGTTCTTTTTAAAAAATTACTTAGTTGTATTTATTGTTTATTTTTAAAAATTTAAGTATAGTTGATTTACAATGTTGTGTTAGTTCCATGTATACAGCAAAGTTCATATAAATGTATGCATTTATCAGAGAAGGCAGTGGCACCCCACTCCAGTACTCCTGCCTGGAAAATCCCATGGATGGAGGAGCCTGGTGGGCTGCAGTCCATGGGGTTGCTGAGGGTCGGACATGACTGAGAGACCTCACTTTCACTTTTCACTTTCATGCATTGGAGAAGGAAATGGCAACCCACTCCAGTATTCTTGCCTGGAGAATCCCAGGGACGGTGGAGCCTGGTGGGCTTCCGTCTATGGGGTCACACAGAGTTGGACACGACTGAAGTGACTTAGCAGCAACAGCAGCAGCCTATCTACCCTTTAAGCCATGTGGATTGAAAAATCATGTCTTCTTTATAAGGTCCATTGAGAAGATTAGATGAGGTAATGCAACTGGTTGCTGCTTAGATGTCAAGAAAAATGGGGACATAAAAGTCTGCTTGCAGAACGTGAGCCTGCATTAAATGGTGAAGCACAGCTGTTATCCTGGGGCTCCTTCCATTCCTGTGTTATGTTTACTGCTTTCCTTCTATTCTTGTAGATTTCTAAGAAAGACTTAAAGGCAAGAGCAAGCTTTGAGTCTTTATACATGTCTTAAAGCTTTTGCACTGTTTCTCATATTGAATTTATGATTTAGATGGGTATAAAACTCCAGGTTGACAGTAAAATTTCCCCCCAAATTCTGAAGGTTTTGCTCCATTATATTCTAGTGTCTTAGTGTCTGATATTGCTTTTAAGAGTCCTGTTGTGGTTCTGATTTCTTGTCCTTATCATATGACATATTAGTTTTTTCTTTCTGGGTATTTTTAGACTCTTTATCCCTGAAGTTCTGAAATTTCAAAACAGTGTGTCTTAGTTGGCTTTTTATTATTCATCTTGCAGAGTATTTTATGAGCCCCTTCAATCTGGACACTTAGAGCTTTCAGTTCTGAAAAATGCTTTCCTATTATTTCCTTTGATGATTTCCTTTTCTTTGTTTTCTCTGTTGTTTCAAAGTCCAATTATTTAGATATCATAATTTCTGAAAAAATACTCTTTTCCTTCTCCACTATTTTCTACCTCTTGATCTTTTGGTCCATTTCCTGACTATTTCCCCAACTTTACATACTGTTATTAAATTTTTGTTATCAAATATTTTGATTTCTAAAAGTTTGTTCTTTGTTTTTGAAATGATCATTTGGGTAGTATGCTATTCTATCTGTAATATGCAGCTTATAGGGGTGATGTCTCCTTTCATTCCACTAAAGATACTATTTATAGGTTTTTCTTCTGCTCCTTGAGTCATCTCTGTATCATCTAGGTTTCTTGTTTATATTTATTTGTTTTGCTCTTTTTCTTTTAGAGGCCTTTCTCAAGTGTCTGCTTATCCTCTGTTGGCCATGTCTTTTTATGGTGGCAAAATATACTTAATATAAAATGTACCATATTGGCTATTTTTTAAAGTACACAATTCAGTGGAATTGAGTAAATTCACGTTGTTGGGTAACCATCACTACTAGGCATCTCCTGAACTCTTCCATCACCCCAAACTGAAATTCTGTACCTGTTAAACCATAACTCCCTCCTCAGCCCCTGTCACCATTATTCAACTTTGTTTTCTGATTAATTTGACTGTTCTAAATATGGCATATAAGTGGAATCATAAATGTTTGCCCTCTTGTGTTTGGCTTATTTCACTTAGTATAATGATTTTATAATCATACATAAATCATATAATGATCCTGATGTTGGGAAAGATTGAAGGCAGAAGAAGAGGGCAGTAGAGGATGAGATGGTTAGATAGCATCAGTGACTCAATAGACATGAGTTTGAGCAAACTCTGGGGCACAGTGAAGGACAGGGAAGCCTGACATGTTGCAGTTCATGGGATTGTAAATAGTTGGACAAAACTACAACTTAGCAACTGAACAACAACACCTACACAATTATTTTAAGGTTCATCCATGTTGTAGCAGGGGTCAGAATTTCATGCCTTGCAAAACTGAATAATCAATAATCCATTGGCTGTCTACACCACATTTTGTTTATCCATTTACACGTTGATGGACACCTGGGTTGCTTCCATGTTTTACTTCTATGAATAATGCTGCCATGAACATGCGTGTATACACATCTATTTGAATCCCTGCTTTCAATTATTTTCATGTATTTTTTTTAAAGTGAGACAGTAAAAAATTGTTAGACTCTGTGTAAGTATGCATACTGCTTGTCAGGGAGCTCACAATGGATGAAAGTGTGTCAAAATCACTGTGCATTAGCAGATCCCAGGCATATCCACGTGGCTCATGTTTTCTCTACACATCTAGCAGGAATATCAGAATGTTTTCAATACACAGCACAGTACTTCACTCAATGCCTGCAACTTACGGAGTGAGTGGCATGTGTGTGACATTCCCTCTCACCTTCCAGATGTAATTTTCCTCTTGTTGTTCTTCAGTCTAGGTTGTGTCCAACTCTTTGTGACCACATGGACCGCAGCATGCCAGGCTCCTCTGTCCTCCACTATCTCCTGGAATTTGCTCAAATTCATGTTCATTGAGTCAGTGATGCTATCTAACCATCTTCTTCTACCTCTAACCATACCCTGCCACCCTCCTCTCCTTTTGCAGTCAATCTTTCCCAGCATCAGGGTCTTTTCCAATGAGTCAGCTCTTTGCATCAGGTGGCCAAAGGATTGGAGCTTCAGCATCAGTCCTCCCAATGAATTTTCAGGGTTGATTTCCCTATACTTGGTATTTCTTTGATACTTGTAATTGAGATTTGGGAGACCAGTGATGAGGAAGAAGACAGCTGTACAGTTACATGTTTGTGTTCAAGTTGCCTTGATTCTTGGGAGTTCCTCAAATACATATTCAGGGCTTTCCTGGTGGCTCAAAACAACACAAAACAAAACAGAACAAAAAAAACCTGCCTGCCAATGAAGGAGACATAAGAAATGTGAGTTTGATTCATGGGTTGGGAAGATTCCCTGGAGGAGGAAATGGCAACCCACTCCAGTATTCTTGCCTGGAGAATCCCATGGACAGAGGAACCTGGCAGGCTACAGTCCATGGGGTCACAAAGAGTCAGGCATGACTGAAGTAACTTAGAATGCACTAATAGATATATTTTTAGTTGGCACTGGAAGCAGAGATCATATTTTATGAGCACCAGATACATGTATAGTTGTGCTGATAGTTCAGGAATAAGCAAACGGTAGCTCTATCTTGGAGTGTCATGGAGATGCCTTCAGGACGTGAAAGTGGGCAACAGGGAGCGGAGTGGGCACTGGTCTAAGGGAGTCTGAAATTCTGGCTCAGGTCCAGCTTCCACCTATGTGGGCTGTTTTCAGATTCTCTGTTTTGACCTTGTACCTAGCAAGCTCACCAGTTCGGTAGGTTTCCTAGGGAAAAGTTCACTTTTGCAATTTTATTTAAACGGTCTTTCTTTTTAAGGTAAGAATGACTACCATTGGAGCTTACAGACAGGGTCATGATATCGTAATCTCGATTGCAACTTTTGAGCAAAGACACGAGGATGAGGACAAGAGGGGTGGGGGCAGAGTCTGAGCAGCTGGTGTTTGTTCCAGCCTCTTCCTGAGCCGCTTTGGAGCCTCAGAGAATAGGAATGAGGCATCACCATTCTCCGCACGGCCCCCGGGGCGAGGCTGGGGCTGTGATGTGCTGATGTGGAGGTGCGTTTGTGCGCCGGCTCTTAAATGATGTTCTTTCTAATCTCACTTTTCTGCTGCTGGGAAATTCACATGAAATCAGCGCCTTGTCTACTTCCGTCTTGCTCCCATTGATGTTATTGTTATTCATTTATTTACTTTACACCTTCTTAGATGGATGATGTCAGATCTGGCAGTTTCCTTCTTGACGTCTTGCACTTTCATCAGCAGAACGCCATCTGCCCTCATTCCAGAGTGGTGCTGGTGGATGTGTTTCAGGAATGGCTGATGTCCTGTGAGCCAGACTTGCATAAGCCTCTACAGTCTCTGCTAATGAGTGGATGGTGGTTCCCAGGACCTGCTGTTACAGAATACGCACATGCTAAGTCACATCAGTTGTGTCTGACTCTCTGTGACCCCATAGGCTGTAGCCCTCCAGGCTCCTCTGTCCATTGGATGCTCCAGGCAAGAATACTGGAGTTGGTTGCCATGCCCTCTTCCAAGGGATCTCCTCCATTGGCAGGTGGGTTCTTTACCACTAGTGCCACCTGGGAACCCCCAGTATTACCGAGAGCGATTATTAACCTTGTAGAGGGCTTTCCTGGTGGCTCAGATGGTAAAGAATCCGCCTGCAATGTGGGAGACCTGGGTTCAATCCCTGGGTTGGGAAGATCCCCTGGAGAAGGGAATGGCATCCCACTCCAGTATTCTTGCCTGGAGACTTCCATGGACAGAGGATCTGGCAGGCTATAGTTCATGGGGTCGCAAAGAGTTGGACATGGCTGAGTCACTTCTTTCTTTCTTTCTTGAGGTCTCATTGCCTTATATGGACACAGATGGAAGCAAACTAGGCCGATAGACAGGCAAACTTTTGATGGTGTCTCTGCCTCCTTCATCCTGTGGAACCAACCAGAAATCTGACATTTTTTCCAGGAAATGTCTCCTACTTCCCCATCAGGTGCTTCTTTATAATTCTTTGTCCTTGCTTTTTATTTTGCACTCAGATAAAATTTACCAACAGTGAATGTACAGATCTTAGCCTGAGTTTTGAACCTGTATCTACTCATGGAGCCCACACCTCAGCAAGACAGAGAACGTTTCCTTCATGTCAGCAGGTTCTCTGTGCTCCATCGAGTCAATTCTGCCTCACAGCAATTCCTGCTCTGATCTCTGTCCCCAGAGACTTGTGTTACTGGGTCTAGAGTTTCATATACATGTAGCCATCCACTGTAATCATGGCCACCTGATGTGAAATGTTCTGGACTGAAATAGTCGGAATAATTGTACCATACTGTAAACGTACTAAATGCCATTGGATTATAGGTACACTTTAAAATGGTAAATATTATGCTATGTGTATTTTATCACACACCCATTTTATCACCCATTGCACAGGTGGGAAAACTGAGTCTCAGGTATGTAAAGACTCAATCCAGGCTCACATAGAGAGAGCATCAGAGCAAGGGTTGAACTGGATCCATCTGATCAGGCCAGTTGTGCACTAAGCACTGAGGATACAGAAAGTAGAGAAATGAAGGGCACGGCCCTTTCCTCTGCCTCTCCACCGAGCCTCCCTTCCTGACTTTACTGGTTTTCCCCCTGCCTGGGCTGTGCCAGCAGGTGCAGGACGAGCTCTGTGACTCTAAGCTACACCATCACCCCCGTGTTCCTGGTGACAACAGCTCTGACTGGTCGACTCCGTGCTAGGCTGGTATGGTGACACTGGGCACACGGAGACCCGGGCTGCTCAGGGCTCTGGCCCTAACCCTTCCTGGTAGGATACGGCTCTGCCACGCCCTCCAGCCCCGCCTCCCTCCTCTGCCAGTTGGAAGACTCTCTCCTGTCAGCAAGTGGTCACCCTGAAGGTCTTTGTCTTCTAATCCCAATTCTCTCCTAAGAACAGAACCTAAGAACCCCTGAATTTAGGTTGCCTGCCATGAGAGAAAGTTGGGTGGGCGTTTGCTCAGCAGTAGACATCCACTTGGAGAAGGAAATGGCAACCCACTCCAGTGTTCTTGCCTGGAGAATCCTAGGAACGGGGGAGCCTGGTGGGCTGCTGTCTCTGGGGTTGCACAGAGTCGGACACGACTGAAGCTACTTAGCAGCAGCAGCAGACATCCACTGCTCGATGCTGTCCCTCCTAAAAGCTTTTGTGACCCTCTCCTCCCTTTTGGTTTTATTGATCTTTACTATTAGTTTTCTTCATTTCTTTTTCACTTATTTCTGCTCTGATCTTTACAATTCCTTTTCTTCTACTAAGTTTGGTTTTTTGTTTTTGTTCTTGTTTTTTTCTCTAATTGGTTTAGGTGTAAAGTTAGGTTGTTTAAGACTATTTTTCTTGTTTCTTGAGGTAGGCTTGTATTGCTATTAAGTGCCCTCTTAGAACTGCTTTTGCTGCATTCCATAGGCTTTGGGTCACTGTTTCTGTTGTCACTGGTTTCTAGGTATTTTTCTGATTTCCTCCGTGATCTCTTGGTTACCTGGCAGGTTACCTGGCAGCATATTGTTTAGCCTCCGTGTGTTTGTGGTTTTCAGTTTTTTTTCTATAACTGATATCTTAATCTCACAGTGTTGTGGTAAGAAAAGATGGTTGATACGATTTCAATTTTATTAAATTAGCTGAGGCTTGATCTGTGACCCAAGGTGCGATCTATCCTGGAGAATGTTCTGGGCGCAGTGACTTAATCCCTCTGTATTTTTTTCCCCATTACCCTTAGCTCCAGGAGCCTTGTGAGACCATAAATGACTGGAAATCCAAAGGGCAGACTGTGCAGTTGAAATAGCTAAGGCTTTAATCCCCAAGTCCACCTGCTGTTCAGCCCCAACTCTTTTCCATCTTCTTCCATCTGAATTTTCCTGAGTGTGTATCACCTCCCTTCCACTCTATCCTCTGGGCCTGTAAAGTTGTCCCTGGGGGCTGGACTCAGCATGACAAGGGACGAGTTGGGATTCATCTCCAAGTGACCACTCTACAAGGGTTTCCCAGGTGGCTCAGTGGTAAAGAATCTGCCTGCCAATGCAGGAGACTTGGGTTCAATCCCTGGGTAAGGAAGATTCCCTGGAGGAGGAAATGGCAGCCCACTCCAGTATTCTTGCCTGGGAAATCCCATGGACAGAGGAGCCTGGCAGGCTACAGTCTATGGGGTCGCAAAGAGTCAGACGTGACTGAGTGGCTGAGCATGCACACACACAACTGCTCTACATGTGAAGCTCAAGGGTCTTTCAACCTGGACAAAGAGGCAGGGGCTTGGAGAAGGGTATCCTCTCGTGCTTGGGCCCCTGGCTCCCTCCCCAGATGAGCAGGGTCCCATTCACAGTCCTTTGTGTGAACACTTTTCATCTTTTCCTTACACGCTCACCCTCAGCAAAGGAGCAATCTTCCTGCAACGGGTGGAGGGCTCACTCCCCATGAGGAGACCCTGGGGGCAAGATGCTTTGTAGCTCTGTTAGTCTAGATGGCAGACTCACTGTGATTATAGGAGAGGATCTGGACATGCTCTCTCCATCCGAATAAACCAGAAAGCCCTGAGGAAACAAGATAACAAGCCTGAGGAGTTTATCAGAAGTGTGAAACTGTCCTAATGACTACTGCGGAGACCAACTTGATAGCCTGTGTGTGAAAGTGTCCAAGCCAGTCCTAGCTTCTACTTCACATGCAATGATATTTATCCCTTTGTTCATTTCCTGATGGATATATAGATTTTATCAATGCTAAGTAGACATTCCCTGATGGCTCATTAGGTAAAGAATCCGCCTGCAATGCAGGGAACACAGGAGACACAGGTTTGATCCCTCGGTCGGGAAGATCCCTTGGAGGAAGAAAATGGTAGCCTACTCCAGTATTCTTGCCTAGATAGTCCCATGGACAGAGGAGCCTGGTGGGCTACAGTGCATGGGGTTGCAGAGTCAGACATGACTCTTGGAGCGAGTCATGGAGCGATTGATGCATGCATGCACTCAAGTGAACAGAAGCCGGCGCTGTTGAAGGGAAAATCCCATGGATAAATTGATTTCCTCCTGACCCAGAAAGAGGGACTTTCTGGGCACAGCATTTTGTACATCTTAATTTCCAGACTCCCGGAGGCCAAAGATCCAGGGAGTGCTTTCTGAAGGTGACTTCTTTGTTCTTTCTCAAAGTGCACAAGCCACACAGGCTCCTCTCAAGTTTCTAAGTGAAGGGAGAGCTGCTCTGAGTACCAGCCCAGGCACCCCACGTGGCGCGTGAAAATTTGATCCATGCACTAAAGGCCATCTTGCTTTAATGCAGTCCGCAAGAGCTAACCCCCTTTTGGGAAATGCTGTGATTTAAGCTGAAATGTCAGGGAAGGAGAGGGTGGAGAGGGAATGTGGGTCTCTGCCATCCAACCCCTTTTCTCCAGCCACTTAATAACTTGGCTAAAAGCCACAATCAATACAGAGTCATCAGCCAGGCTCCAGCCCCTTGCCGCCTTCCCAATCAATCAACAAGATTTAGTAAGCCACCAGTTGGAATTTATGTCACTTTAAAAGTGTGGGTTCTTTGACCAGTCCTATAAAGACCGATTAATTCCTCCTGGGCACTTTGATTAGCTTCCATTCGGAGACCAGGAGCCTGTGGATGGAGCCAGCTCTTTGGCCGTCCAAGTGTACCAGGAGAAAGCAGGCACTTAGCCCAGGGTCCACTCAGCTCCACGTTGTCCTCACTAAACATAACTCTTCCATCATTTCTTAATGCTTTTTTTTTTTTTTTTTTGATGGAACTGTGGTTGAGGATAGGAGAACCATCAGAGACTCGAAAATGTGCCAAGCTTTTTACATTCATTATTTTTGCATTTCTTCTCATAACAACTTCATGACATAGTTATGATTATGCCTCATTTTTCACATGAGGAAAATGAGGCAAGGCCACAGTCTCCTTCAGTGGGAGTCCCAGGTGAGTTCCACACGTGGCATCTAAGACCTCATCTTCCCGGGAGACCTATCAGGCATTGATGGGGGCTCAGGAGGAGGCTTCAGGTTCTAGAGTAAGGCTTCCCTAAACCTCTCATGTCCAATGGTAGAATCCAGAGTTAGCCCCAGACCCATCCTTCTCTAGGTGTCAGCACTTTGGATCCCACTACTACTGCCTGAGTCCTTCATACTCATCTCCTCTCTTCCTTTCTCTGATCACATCCATCATACACAAAGCCTAGGTTCCCAGATCTTACCCCTAGCTCATGGAATCCCTAAAGATGCTCTACTTCACTATTGTACAGTAAGTCCTTGCATACAAGCCTTCAAGTTTCGAACTTTCAAAGATGCTAACATGCGTTCACACGTCTAGTCATATAAGTTAATTCACAAGTCTGGCATTATCTGTAAAATTGGGTAACTAGGCTAACTCTGTTGGACTTATGAACAAAGTGGTCTTGTGAACGTGCTTTCAGAATGGAACTCGTTCCATATGTAGGGGACTTACTGTATCTCCTACCCCTCCCCGACTCATAGAAACTGTCTACTGTGATTTCTAGAATTCCTGGTTCATCATCAGCAAAACCCTCTATGTCCTCAGCATCTTCTCTGGATGTGGGGAGAGGGAGGGTCGCTCTTTCTTCTTGCTCTGATGGGAACCTGGCTCTCACTGAGGCCATTTCCTTCTGCAGCTTCCTTGCTGATGACTATTTTCTCCTCTGTTCTTCTCCCTCCTAACTCTGGGCCTCTGGGTCCTGGTGTTTGCTTCCAGACCAGCCCTCCTCCCATGGTCATTACGAGCCCAGTTTTGTTCTCCTGCCATTAGGCTGCATCAGTCCCCGCCCTCCAGTGCTCCTTTCCTCTGCCAGCTCCTCTGGGCTCTCTGCTCTTTTCTTGACAGTTTTGTGTCCTGCATCCTCTCCAACTCTCATCTCAATTCTTGGTGATATCCACATACCCTGGGATAATACTCTCAGCTCTGAAGTTCTCCTCCCTTCGAGCTTCTCTTCCACCCTCCTTTGACTGTTGACTCTCATGGCCTTGACATTCCCATCTCTGCAGCTTTCCATAATCTCAGTTTCATACAACTCTCTCTGACCACCACCTCCTGTTTTCCACCCACTCTATCTAGTCTCCAGTTCTAGCAATTCTTCTATCTCACAAGGACACTCCGTCCATTGATCCCACCCCTTCTCTCGGCCCTTACCCTTTTGTTGTTACTGCTTCCCTCCCATCTGGTGTAAACTCCATGGCTGAACATTATTTTCACTCCCTCGCATGTGCCCTTGACAGCCTTGTCATTTCACCTCGTGTTACTTTCTCCGCTCTGTGCCTGCAGCCATCAGCTGTGAGTTAAATAAAACCACAGTCACAACAAAGCTGAATCACTCTTATTTTGATGCATAGCCTCAAACTTAATGCCTCCAGCAGTCCCACCGCATTTCCCTAGTTTTTCACTCTCCTTCATCCAAGATTCTATTTGAAACCTTCTCTTCCCTCAGAGTCTCCCAACCTCCCTCACCTGTCCATATCTTGCTTCCTCTCTCCCAGGGAAAATGAAGCAATAGGAAGAGGGTTTCCTCAGCCTCCCATCCCTAAGTCACTCACTCCCCAGCATTTGCCTGGTATAGGTATGCTTTGCCTTCTTGCCTGTGTGTATAGAGGACCTGCCCGTAAGCCCTACATGCCAATCATGGCCTCGCACATTCATTCTACCCCTTCCCCTAAACTCCGTGACATCACACAGCAATCCTGGACCCTCTCTTTCCATCCTTTTCTATTGGATCACTTCCATTGTAGACAAGCCTACTGTATCTTAGTCCATCTTAATGATAAAACCTCCTGTTTGCCCCAAGCTTCCCAACCAGTAACCATCTACTTTCCCTGCTCCCTTTTGGATTTAGCAATAACTTTGATCAGAAGAGGCTTGATGCCATGATTGGGGCAAAACCTCACTGGAGTGGGTTTAAGAGGAAAAAGGAGACGAGACATCAGAGCCAGTGAGTCTAGACTATTCTTTCAAGGAGTTTGCTGAAAAGGGAAGCAGTAGACCTCCTCTTATACCAGCAGTCGAAGTGAGTTGAAATTGAGTGAGTTAAAGTTACAGGAAATGAAGCCAGGAAAGTAGGTTAATATTGATCTCATGCTCGCTAGAAGCCAGGTATGTTCACAGGACTGGGAGGCAGATGTTTGCAGACCGATACAGAAGTTTGTTCCTTCTCTCAAAGAGTTTTGGCTGAGCAGGAGAAACAGTGAGGTGAACAGGACAGATGGAGCAAGATGGGGACTTGATGGCTGCTGACAACCAGATGGGGGCCTTACTCTGCCTTTATCTGCCTGAGGACCTCAATATACAGATCCTTGACTTTCTTGCTCTTAACCTCACCTGAGCTGGACTGCATGTTCTCAGACAGATCATGTGTGGGACTCACCTAAGGGCAGACCTAGTCCTGTGTGAAATGGAGCCACCTTTCTCCTGCTCTCACAACTCCAGTCTTGGATTCTTATGGTGGAATTGGCTCCCCTTGTCTCCTGGTACTGTCTCCTGGGAGTCCAACCAACCCGCTCTGCTTGCCCCTGAAGTTGTTAGGAATATTCTTCTCCATTCAGGGAATGGAACAAGCTCTTTGTACCTGTAGGTCTCAACCCTGCACCTGTTGTAATATAGCAGATACTACTGAAATACCTGTGCCCATCCTACATCCTGGCTTTAACTCACCCCTGTCCTCTCTCCCTTTGAAAGCATATTAGAATACAAGTAACTGAGAATAATACAAAGTTATTTCAAGGAGAACTTTGGTGCTACTCTGATTAGTTTTTTTGAATATTTATTTATTTGGCTGCATTGGGTCTTAGTTGCAGCATGTGGGATTTCTGTGGCATCATGTGGGATCTTGCGTTTCGATGTCTGGACTCTCTAGTTGCTAAGCATAGGCTCCAGAGCACGTGGGCTTTGCTGGTTGTGGTGAATGGGCTTAGTCGCTCCACGGCATGTGCGATCTAGTTCCCCGACCAGGGATCAAACCCATGTCCCCTGCATTACAAGGTGAATTCTTAACCACTGGACCACCAGGGAAGTCCCTCTGAGAGTTTTAAGAGTAAAGCACTTACAAACACTGATGCTCTAACCACCATTAATAACTCACTACTAACATCTGGCATTAGGAGGAATCAGAACAGTCCCTATGGCTGACAGTTTTCATGGGCAAGCTAAGTGCAGCCTACAGCTCGGGTAGGTAAAAGGGCTGGGTGGGGACAGCGGCAAACTGGAGAGCATGTGTCTGTCGGCAGGGAGCCAAAGACCACTTTACAAAATGACCCATCTTCTGAGTTTTCAAAAGATGCTGAAAATTCAAAGTTTTAAGGGAGACCTTCTGATTTTTAAACACTGAAATGTAATTCAAAACCTCCCCAAACACTGCACAGCAAACAAAATACGAGTGGGGGATGAGTTTGGTCCTGGGCAGATGTCCCACCACCTTGCTGTCCTTTGTCTGGGTCTGTTTGTCCCCAGGGTGGCCTCCTCACTGTCCCTCGAGCCCTGTGTCTACCTGAGACCTTGCCCAGGTGCCCTCCTGGGTCCGTATTTCAGCACCACACCCTGGAAACTAGATGTCACCCCTGCTGTCAGAGACACCTGGGAGAGCGAAGATGGGGCTTTTCATAATTAGCACCCTCGTGGGTCAGTTGCCTAGTGAGAAGCATGGAGGAAGATTCACAGCGACGTTTCCGGAACACTGAGAAACCAGCTCACGAGAAGTTGGCTCAGCAACGCTGTGAGCTTCTGGATTCTTGTGATGGGGGCATAGGTTAATGGTGGCACCCATGTCAGCATCGCAGCCTCTGTGGGTGTGGGAACACCAGCTAGGGTGGCCTTAGGCTTGATGCTGTTGGAGGGCAAGTTGGCTTGCAGGGGGTGGAGAAAGGAAGGGGTGAAGGTGAGGAGGATGTGTGCCAAGGGAGGCAGGGAGTCTAGTTGCCAACTGGAGCCAGGTCCTGAGACACATTTGCGAGGTCAAGTCCACCTCACCTGGAATCACAGGGACAGAGGATGGGGTTAGAGGGCTCTGGAGAGGACAGCCGACCTCCTGCCATACTCCACTGCTGCCTTCCCTCCACCAGCCACTGCATCAGTGGGGACTTTCAACTGAGCCTGCACTGGCATTTGCTTTGTGGGAGGAGAGAGGCCTGCGCGTTTGGTTCTGGTGAGGGGCAGGGCTTCCCACCGTCTCCAAACTGCTCTTCTAAGTAAAGAGAGAACTGAAAGGCTTTGATGACTTTGCCAAGAAACTTAATCTCTTGTCCCTAAACTGAACCTCCATGAAGTCAAGGGGTGAAATCACGAGGCTCAGCATGGCTACTGGCACACAGTTCAAAAAGTACTGTTTT
Source organism: Bos javanicus (assembly GCF_032452875.1). Taxonomy (NCBI): domain Eukaryota; kingdom Metazoa; phylum Chordata; class Mammalia; order Artiodactyla; family Bovidae; genus Bos; species Bos javanicus. The sequence continues at coordinate 31,297,709 of NC_083886.1, forward strand.
GAGGGCAGAAAAAAGAAGGAAGGAAGGAAAAAAGAGAGAGAAGGGATGAGTGAGAGAAGCGGAGTAGGGTCCGGGTCTGTGGGAGCTGCCCCCACATGTGAAGCTTTGTGTATGACAAAGACTTTTGTTTTGAGAGCATTAGTTGCTCATTCGTGTCCAAACTCTTTGTGACCCCATGGACTGTAGCCAATCAGGCTCCTCCATCCATGGGATTTTCCAGGCAAGAATACTGGAATGGGTTGCCAGTCCCTTCTCCAGGGGATCTTCCCAACACAGGGATCGAACCCTGTTCTCCTGCATTGAAGGCAAATTCTTTATCATCTGAGTCACAAGGGAAGCCCTTGTTTTGAGAAGGAGGGTGTTGAATACCAGCTCCAGCCTTTCTCTTATACCAAAGACACAGGGAAAGGGGGAAGGGAAAGCCTGCACAGAATTATATAGATAGATAGATTCTTAACTGCTGAACGATTAGGCAGCCTCCTTTCTGTTAAAATCCATAGTTCCCCTCCCATCTGGAAAGAAGTGGTTTTAGTAACGTGGCAGTTTCAGTCTTGAGCCAGAGAAGTCATTTAGGAACAGAAAAATGAAACGTTTCTTTAAGAACGACCGTACCATTTAAAGCCCCAAATGATCATTTAAAGGTTGAGTTAATATCACACTGGCTCTGAAACTGGAGAAAGGAAAAACGGCTTGTCGTGCAGTCATGCTGAACGGCCAACCAATGGGTGCTGTGAAGTTGGCTTTCTCTTTGTGGCCACAGACGATGGTTCCTGAGAGCTGCTACAGCTCCCTCACCCCAGCCCCCTCCCCAACATAGATGTTTCTGGAGCCGAATGAATGGAGGGCTACTGAACTCCGAGCGCAGACGGAGTTCTTTCAGTTTATCTCACTCGTGGGTACCCCATTGCTAGAAGCACCACTTACTAGCAGATGTTATGCACCCTCTCCATCAAGAGCAGGGACTGCTATTCTGTCCTGGGAAGAACAGTAATATAATCTTTTTTTTTCTCTCTCTTTTCCTGCTGCCGATATTTAGATCTTCCTTTCTTTTTTTTTAAATTCATTTTTATTGGAGTATAATTGCTTTACAATGTTGTGATGGTTTCTACTGTGCAGCAAAATGAATCAGCCAGGGGTTGTTAGTTGCTCACTTGCGTCTGACACTTTTCGACCCCATGGACTGTAGCCCACCAGGCTCCTCTGTCCATGCGATTCTCCAGGCAGGAATACTGGAATGGGTTGTCATTCTCTTCTCCAGGGGATCTTTCCAATCCAGAAATCTCCTGCATTGTAGGCAGATTCTTTACCATCTGAGCCATCAGGTGAATCAGCCATAGTTATACATATATCCCCTCCCTTTTGAACTTCCTTCCCATTCAGGTAGAGCTCCCTGAGCCACACAGCATGTTCTCGTTAGTTATCTGTTTTATGCATAGTGTTAATAGTGTACGTGTGTTAATCCCAGTCTCCCAGTTCCTCCCACCAGCGCCCCTTCTTCCTTGGTATCCATATGTCTCATCTCTACGTCTGTGTTTCTATTTCTGCTTTGCAAATAAGATCATCTGTACCATTTTTCTAGACTGCACATATATGTGTTAATACAGGATATTTGTTTTTCCCTTTGTGACTTACTTCATTCTGTATGATCGTCTCTAGGTCCATCCACGTCTATACAGATGACCCAGTTTCATTCCTTCTTATGGCTGAGTAATATTCCATTGTATATACACACCACATCTTCTTTATCCTTCCCTCTGTTTGGTGGACATATAGCTTGCTTTTGTGTCCTGGCTACGGTATACCGTGAACATTTGGGGTGCAAGCATCTTTTTGAATTATGATTTTCTTTGGGTATATGACCAGGAGTGGGATTTATATTCTTTTCTTCTCATGCAAATCCCTCAGGAGTCTGTTCCTTCTGTTCTTCCAGCAGATGCTTTGGGATCGGCTTCCACTTGCCCCCAAGACAGCCCTCTGGGCAAAGCACAGTGAACAGAGCTGCTACTGTAGGAGGGGACCACTGCCTCTTTCTTATTATTGGAAGTAAACTTCCCATCCTTCTTTTCAGCCTCATGGCTGTTTCTTCTCCAGGGAGGAAGGAGCAACATATCCAAACGCTGAAAATGGAGAAAGTTGGCCTGAGTAGTTCGGTCTCCTAGCTTCTCTCTTAGATACTGGTTTGTGTACATCCTTTTCCCTCTGTGCAGTAAATACCTTGCCTCCCTCCCCAGTGTGTGAGGGGAAGGTAGGGGAGAAGGAGACCTAAAGTGGACCCAGGAGGTGTTTTCCATGGCAGCGGTAGGGGTAATCATCATGGAAGGAAGACACAGATTCTTTCCCCATGCAACTTACCACAAACAGTTAATGTTGTGGTTCCCATCTGTTGTTCATCTAAGCTGATTCAGACTTTGAGGCTCAGAGAGAAGGGAAGCAACAGAGTCTGAGATAGTATGGACAACGGATTAGAAGGAAGACCAGGAGAAGTTGCTTGAACGAGTCTGTGTGGACAGTGGGGGAGCACGCTGCCCTAGGGAAGAGTATTTGGTGAATATGGAGGTCCCGTTTGTCTTTTGAGTCACTGGGCTGGGGACGACATGTTGATTACTGAACACTCCTCCCCAGACATCACTTCTCTCTGACCTTCCTTCCCCCTTGCTGCTGCTGCTGCTAAGTTGTTTCAGTCGTGTCTGACTCTGTGAGACCCCATAGACGGCAGCCCACCAGGCTCCCCCATCCCTGGGATTCTCCAGGCAAGAACATTGGAGTGGGTTGCCATTTCCTTCCCCCCTGCTCACCCTGTATTCTCAGGCTACAGCCTTAAATGGCACTGGTTGGTTCTCAGTAAATGGGGACACTCAGGGCTTCTAAGTAAAAATTTCAGGGATCATCGATTGTCTCCATTAGCTGCAAAATAAACACATTTCCCTGGCGCTGCAGATGAGGGGCTGCTGGGCTGGTGTTTACACACGTGGTGAGCAGTGCTTCCCTCTCTCTCCCTCCAGAGGCTCTCATCACCCTTTATCCAGCCAGTCAATGTGCACTGGAAATCCCTGCAGAACTTTCAGAAGCTCTGGCTGCTCTGGGCCCCACCGTCATCGGTCGAAATCAGAATCTCCCATGGTAGAGCCCTGCAGGCAATGGTATTTAAATTTTTTTTTAATTTTAGTTTTAATTGGAGGATAATTACAATATTGTGATGATTTCTGCCATGCATCAACATGAATAAGCCATAGGTATACGTACATCTCCTCCCTCTTAAAACTCCCTCCTGCAAACCCCCACCCCCGCCCCTCTAGGCTGTCACGAACACTGGCTTTCAGTCCCCTGTGTCATACAGCAAATCCCCCCTGGCTAGTGTACATTCAGTACTGTATATATTTCAATGCTACTCTCTCAAATCATCCCACCTTCTCCCTCTTGCACCGTGTCCAAAGTCTATTCTCTATATCTGCATCTCCATAGGCAATGGCATTTTTTTTTAAAGCTCCCCAGGATCTTCTAGTGTGTCATCAGGACTATGAACTACTGACCTAGGCAGCCTCAAGTTCCCTGAGTGATTCACCTTCACCAAGTTAAAAAAAACCAGTCCTCCCTAAATGGAAAATTCCTGCAAACCTTGAGCCATTGTCAATAGTGATAGAGAAAGTGATTTCTTTTTTTTTTAATCCCAGAGTCTTCCAGTTGTAGGATAAGCTAAAGTATCCTTTATCCGAATGGAAGAACTCAGGGAGGACCAGGACAATGATATCCAGGCTGGTCTGCTGGACCTCCCTTCGACCTCTGGCTGCTTGGGCAGTTCATCCTCTCTAAAGAGGGCCACATTGCTATTTAAAGGGTCCGGACGAAGATGCCAGCAAACCTTTGGCAATAAAGTCCCAGGGACTCGGGTTCTGCCATGTGCATGCCTCTATGAAGATTCCTCTCGGCCATGGACTTCCCTGATGATCCAGTAGCTAAGACTCCAAGTTCCCAATGAAAGAGGCTCAGGTGCGATCCTTGGTCAGGGAACTAGATCCCACATGCCACAGCTAAAGATTCCACATGCCACGACTAGAGATTTCATGTGCCATAACTAAGACCTGGCACAGCCAAATAAGTAGATATTTTAAAAAAAATTCCTCTGAGTCAGTATTTCATGTCTGCCTGCATTCTGGCTCTCACATACTTTAGATCTCATTTTCGTCTGGAGAGAGGTCAGAAGTGACGTGCTGGAGATTACAACCTAGCCCATCCTAAACTCCAATGACTCAAGGACACATTAAGCTCTGCCAGTGGGCTGGGCCCCCACTCGTGCCCCACAGTCACTCAAAGCTGAGGTTCAGAAATCTGTCTTTATTCCTTCTGTTTGCATAGAACACTCCCCACTCTCCAATCCCATGGGCACCTGTTCAGGTGAGCACTGGATCCCACAGGCAGGGTTGTTAAGTCTTCTTAGGCAAGAGGGCAAGCTCACCTGTATTTCCCAAGCTACACCCGACTTTTCACTCACAGGAGTTGCCAGTTTTCTCCTTTTACAGTAACTGAAAGAGTTGTCCTACACTCAAGACAAGTTGTAATTCATCAAATCCACTCACACTCTTTTCCCATTGCTTTTTACTCAGACAAAGAATGCAGCAGAGAGGTTATTAAAGCCTTTTCTAGGGGTGAAATACATAGAAAGGCTGTGCAATTCTGTAATGCACTCCAAGAATTTAAGTAAATTTGCTATGCTTGATCTCACTGTTATGAAGCCAAATTTGCCACTCTTTACAAGATAATACACAAAAAATATATTCAGCACACACAGGCCTAACAGTCCCTGCTGCTCCCAACAATAGGAACTGAGCTTCCTGCTTTAGCTCATATTTTTCTGAATCAGAGGAAATGTATGGACAATTTTCTGCCTCTTCCTCCTGCGCCTGGAATTTTAACCACATCCGCAGAAAGTTTTTCAGGGTTTCTTCCCTACAGTTCAGTGCTTCTGCTGGGACATGATATTTAACCACATTCGATGGTACAGAATGTCCCACTTTTGGATACAATGCAGATATGGAAACTGTATCTTAGAAGTGACTTGCTTTTAGGTGAAATTATTACAGCAATGCTTGATGGTTTTGGCTTTATTTGTACATCAAAGAACTAATAGCTTGCTTGTGGCAACCCACTCCAGTATTCTTGCCTGGGAAATCTCATGGACAGAGGAGCCTGGCGGGCTACAGTCTATGGGGTTGCAAAGAGTCAGACATGACTTAGCAACTAAGCAACAAACAATTGAACATCTAATGCCTGCTGGGTCCTGCGGAGGACCCTTCAGTGTATCAGCTCATGGGATTCTAACAACAACTTTGCAAGAGGAACATTATAATCTTAATTTACAGACAAGTCAGTATTAAGAGGGATCAGGTTCAAGCTTCAAGATCAGAACTGAAATCAAGTCAATTTTTTAACTCATCTGATTGAAAAGTTCATATGAAAAAAATAAAACACATCAGAATATCCAGGACAATTCTGAATAAGAAAAACATGCCCACAGAGGGGTTCTACCACGTGTCTGGTGTGTAGCAGTAAATGTAATATTGACTAATCCTTTGAAATGTCATCTCACCACCAATAGTAGTGGGAAAAGGGAGCAACTCTCTGGATTTCAGCTGCCTCATCTCTCAGATGAGAGGGTTTTGTGCATGCCAAGTTGCTTCAGTTGTGTCTGACTCTGTAACCCTATGGATTATAGCCCACAGGCTCCTCTGTCCATGGGATTCTCCAGGCAAGAATACTGGAGTGGGTTGCCATTTCCTCCTCCAGGGGATCTTTGTGGCTTAGGGATCAAACATAAGTCTTTTGCATCTCCTGCATCAGCAGGCAGGTTCTTTACCACTAGTACTACCTGGGAATCCCGAAGATGACAGGATTATGATCAATTAGGTCTAAGGGTCCTCATGACATTTAGTGCCTCTGTTAAACTTCAAACTCCTATGCAGGAGGGCAGAAACCCAGCTCAAAGGGGAAAAGGACGGATCCCAGAGTCATCTGTTGAGTGTAAGCAGGTATTAGGGCTTCTTCTGCCGCCTGAAGACTCTTCTGTTGCTGAGTCTCCACTTCCATTGCTTGGTCTTCCTGTCTGTTCAAGGGCCAACACCATACTGCTTTCATTATTGAGGATTTTCTCTTTTCTTCTCATACCTGGTTATGTTTTGCTTCTTCAAAGTTGTCCTGGCTATTCTCATCTGTTTTCCAAATGAACTTTTCAGCGAATGTGTTATGGCCCCAATTGTCAATAGTAGCAAAGCTGAGCAACCCTGTTCCAGATAAAGAGAGTGGAGGGACGAGAAGAGTTGTCCCTGCCAGGCACCTAAAGTTGAGGCCTGGCTTTGAGAGAAAGAATGTCCTCTTCTGCTAGGAAATGCATTTTCCTTTATTCTGATTATATCTCTCTTAAGAGAGGACTTCTGTCTTGACTAGAAATTGATGGAAAATAAATCTTCCGCTTACGAAGTGTGATGGAATGGGGAGAATGTCCCACAGACTGGCTTATGGCTCCAAATATTTCATGTCTTTCCTCCACTCTTTGGTGCTTTGTCTGTTGTGAGATGAAGGATACGTTCTGCATAATTCCAGTCCTGCACCCTGTTATGCAGTGTCAGGACCTGGGTGGACACAGGGAAGCCACCCCCATGTTGGGATGGCTAGCCGCTGTCCTATACATGGAAGTGATGTAAACCCTACAGATGCTGCTGCTGCTGCTGCTGTTTGGTTACTAAGTCACGTCTGACTCATAGACTGGAGCCCACCAGGCTCCTCTGTTCATGGGATTTCCCAGGCAAGAATACTGGAGTGGGTTGCCATTTCCTTCTCCAGGGGATCTTCTGGACTCAGGGGTTGAACCCATGTCTCATGCATTGCAGGTGGATTCTTTACCATTGAGTCACACCGGGAAGCCCTCAGAATTCAATATAACACAGAAATTCCTACTCTTCTCTCATGGGAGGGTTTTAAGGAATGATGCCCACTTGTACCTCATGAAAAACGCAAGTGGATTGCATGATAAGCCCTGGGGAACATAGATCCTGCCTCCAGAAAACTCAGATGTTCTCTGGCAGTTCTCAGGCAGAGCAACTGCATTTGGCTTTGAGGGGAAGCAGAGAGGGCTTCTTAGGAAGGAGCAGCCCTAAATCTGAATAGCAATCTCTCCATGGATTCTGAAAGGAGAGACCTGATGGGGTTCAGAAACAGGGAGAACAGTCAAGCACACTTTATGTTGTTTGGGGGTCTTTGTGCCTCTTGTCCCCTAGTCTCTGCCTGGAGACCAGAGCTGAAGGCAAAGTGAGAAGGACTGTTTTATTTCACTGAATTAATATACTTTCTAATTTCCTGTCACCCCAGGGCCCTCGGGGAAACTTGCATGCAGTCAGAGGGAGTCATGTGGATTCTGGAAGCTTTGCATGTGATACTCATAGAGCATAACAGAGCACATGGCCCTCTCCCTCTGCAAGGAGCAGGGGGAGCAGCTGCAGGCCTGGCATTTGGCTACTGAGACGGGTGGAGAACACTCACGCTTTACAAATGAATCCTAAGACAGCGGAGTGGAAACAATTGTGTGGGTATGCCTTGAGACTGCCAAAGATTTGTACGTAGAAGGCAGGCTGGCAGCTCCAGGGGATGCGGCTGAGTGCATCAGAGTGGGATGGGGGCTTGGATCAGGGAATGGGAGACCAAGAAGGGGTGATTCCCAACTCCACCTTCTGTGGCTCTGGGAGCCCCGGCCAATGACTGCACCTTTTGTGTCTTGGTTTCCTCATCTGTATATTTTATCCATTCAACCCACATTTATCAAGCTCCCTGTCTTTGCCAGGGCTTGTAGGTGGCACTAGTGGTAAAGAACCTGCCTGCCAATGCAGGAGACATTCGATCCCTGGGTTGGGAAGATCCCTTGGAAGAGGGCATGGCAATCCACTCCAGTATTCTTGCCTGGAGAATCCCATGGACAGAGAAGCCTAGTGGGCTATAGTCCATAGGATCGCAAAGAGTCAGACATGACTGAAGCAACTTAGCATGCAACATGAATGCCAAGTGTTAGGAACACCAAGAAATGGGCACAGCGCTTAGCTTCAAGTTTGCACCCAACGGTGGGTCAGATGAGATGGCCTCTAAGACCTTCCCAGGTGCATATTATTTGCCAGGTTCTGAGCTTTAAGAACCCTCCTGAGAACACCCTCTCTCTCCAGGTGCTTAGCAAATGTCCTGCTGACCCCCGTGCTTCCTTCTTTATCCTCTGAAGCCCCCTCCCCACCCCTATCAGATCCCTAGGAACAGGGGGCTCTCCTTCATGCCATTTCTGACTCTATGGGTGCCCATGGGACAAACTAATTCCAAGCCAGGTATTTGTTATTGATTTGCATGTTTACACATCTAATCTGCTTTTCCTTTCAAGTAACATTTGCCTATCAACAGCAATTTCCAGCACATTGATCCCAACATTGATCTCAAGAAGAATTTGATGGTGCTTGAAAACTCTTTGATTACAGAGAAGAAATAAAGGAAAGGGAAGTGTCAGAGACTATAATATGGTGGATTTGAGTCAGTGATTAAAAAGAATGGCAATGTAATGTTAGGTGCTATCGGGGAGTTGAGTGGCAGAATCACTTTTTTAAAATAATTTTTTTTTGCTTAAATAATACATGCAAATGTTACTCTGAGTAATGCACGAATACTTTATAGTTATTATTGATTACTTCCCAATTCCCTTCTTAGAGATAAATACAGTTACTATTTTAATATATATTTTTCTAGGCCTTTCTCTCTATACATGAGAATTGGGAACAGTGACCCAACATAGGAAGCCCTGTATGAGTCAACAATTGTTCTTTGTAATTGCAGCATGGGATTCCACAGTAGGGGTCTACCACAGTTGATTTATATGCTTCTCTCTATTGATATACTATGGACTAGTTTCCATTTTTGACGAACACTGTTGTATTTGCTTCCTGTATACACGTTCAAGTGTTTCTTTGAATGGGTGGTGGTGGTGGTTCAGTCGCTCAATTGTGTCTGACGATTGCAACCTCCTGGACTGGGGCCCACCAGGCTCCTCTGTCCATGGGATTCTTCAAGCAAGAATACTGGAGTAGGTTGCCATTTCCTTCTGCAGGGGATCTTCCCGACCCCTGCCTTGCATTGCAGGCGGATTCTTTCCTGACTGACCCACCAGGGAAGCCTTCTCTGAATTGGGTGTGCATATTAAAAATGTCAGAATTTACTGTCACATTGCCATCTGGGTGTGTCACCTCCAACGCCAATGCAGCAGTGCCCACCTGCCTGGGAAAGTGCTGTTTGTGAGCAGAGTGAGGATTCACCTTGGAACAGGTAGAGTCTAAAGTGCCAGCACAGAGCAGCTCTACTTGAATAACTTGTAGGTGCCTGGGAAATTCCATGGACAGAGAAGTCTGGCGGGCTATGGTCCATGGGGTTGCGAAAGAGTCAAACAGCAGCAACAAGTGCTCAGTACACACCTGTTGGATATGTAAATGGATCAGAACTTGTGCAGAGGTGCACACACTCCAGCGAGCAGCCAGCAGGCTGAGCTGTTATCCGCACAGAAACGAGGGGCAACCACCTGTCCATGAAAACCCACAGAGTCATCTTCACAGGGTTGGTCCCACAGGAGAGCCTGTGAAATGTCCCAGACTTGCAGACATAAATCTGCCCCAGAGATATGGATCACTTTACAAAACTGACATCTTTTTAAGAAGATGTCCTTAAGCCTATTTTTTGGAAACAGTCAAACTTTAGATTTAGTAGGGGAACTTAATATTTATAGGAATGTCACAGAAAATTCTTTTAGTGTATATTATTTGCTTTATAAATCTAGGTTTTATTTGTTAGATTAGAGTTGTTTAAAGCAGAATAAACCCTCTGTTGGTGGGGGGTAGGCTAACCTGAGTTACTTTCTTAAAAAGCCCTTAACTTCTTTTTTTTGTTTTTCTTATTTAAATTTATTTTTTTAATTGAAGGATAATTGATTTACAAAATTGTGCTGGTTTCTGCCAAACAGCAACATGAATCAGCCATAGGTGTATATGTGCCCCCTCCCTCTGGAACCTCCCTCCCACCATCCACCCCATCCCACCCCTCCAGGTTGTCACAGGACACTCGGTTGAGCTCCCTGGGTCACATAGCAAATTCCCACAGGCTCTCTGTTTTTCACGTGGCGATGTCTATGTTCCAGTCCCGCGCTCTCATTCGTCCCGCCCTCTCCTTCCCCCATTGTGCCCACAAGTGTGTCCTCTCTGTGTCTCCGTGGCTGCCCTGCAAATATATTCACTAGTACCATCCTTCTAGATTCCATATGCTGCTGCTGCTAAGTCACTTCAGTCGTGTCTGACTCTGTGCGACCCCAGAGACAGCAGCCCACCAGGCTCCCCCGTCCCTGGGATTCTCCAGGCAAGAACACTGGAGTGGGTTGCCATTTCCTTCTCCAATGCATGAAAGTGAGAAGTGAAAGTGAAGTTGCTCAGCCGTGTTCGACTCTTCGAGACCCCGTGGACTGCAGCCTACCAGGCTCCTCCATCCATGGGATTTTCCAGGCAAGAGTCCTGGAGTGGGGTGCCATCGCCTTCTCCCAGATTCCATATACATGTGGGTTAATATGCAATATCTGATTTTCTCTTTCTGACTTACTTCACTCTGCAAAGTAGGCTCTAGGTTCATCCAGCTCATTAGAACTGACTCAAATGTGTTCCTTTTTATGAAAAATCCCTTAACTTCTTACACCAAATTTCAGACACACACGCCACCACTAATTGCTGACAACATGTTTCCAAAGAGGCCCTGGAGGACCACTGTGGAAACTCTGAAGCCCACTGGTAATTGGTGGCATCCATCTTCATTCCAAAGATTAATGTCCCAGAGTCCTTAAAATCAGTTGGTTCTTGTAATTCCCTTAAATAGGATTTATGCAGTCTATTTTACTTTGCAAACCCTTTTGTTGCACGGAGTGCAGGCATGAACTTTACTCCCAGTTGAGAAACCTGACTGACAAGGTCAAGGTATAGTTTCAAATAGCAGTCCATGGACTTTCCAGTCCCAGGGCCTGTGTGCTGCTTCCCAGGACCCCCCAGACTGATCTGGAGCAAGCCACCCTGGGCTCCCATTAAGGGGCAGCTGTCTGAAGTTGTCTCCTTGGCTCATGTGTCATTCTTCTTTTTCCTTTGGGTTAGATCCTGCTGCTGCGCAAGAAATTCTGCATCTTTTCCTTGTGTCCAGATGAGCCTAGTGACTCTAGCCTACGTTCCTCCTGATCTCACAATACTTACTTTCACCATCCCCTAATAAGTAGGATTTGTGTCATTTGGCATTTGTTTTGTCTTTGGTTGCTTGTTTTGGAGGATTGTGCATGGATCCAGAAAATGGGCTCCAGTGCCAAGATTCTGGATCCTTCCAGACTTTTCCATTGCTTACGGTTTGGTGCAATAATATGCCACAAAACCCATAACAGGAAGATGAGATTATTGGATGGGATTCAAAGAAAAAATATCTCCTTGAAAAAAGTTTGGGACATAAGATTTACATAAACTGTTGTCAGGACATTTCTGATTGCTGGACTTGAGGTGTCCTATTACTTCTAAGCTGCTGACCAAGGGTCCAGAAGAGCATTAACAACTCTCTGTTCAGGCTGGTTCCTGTCATGTGTCATCCTGGTGGCTTGAGGGGCCTGGCCCCTTTAGCAGGAAGAGTTCTCATCTTGCAACACTGCTGGCAGCTGAGCTTAGAGAGAACCAGTACCTTGCAGAAATGTTGCAGCTGCTCTGCCAGAGCCCTAGCCTGATATTTCACACTGTCTTCTTTTTTGATGAGCTCAAATGTGACTTCCCAGACCTCAGCTCCAGGGAACCCCACTGATTTCGGATGGGCCTAAATCCCAGGGACTTCCTTGGTGGTTGAGTGGTAAAGAATCCGCCTACCAATGCAGGGGACACAGGTTCGATTGCTAGTCTGGGAAGATCCCACATGCTGTGGAATGACTAAGGCCTTGAGCTGCAGCTACTGAAGCCCGCATGCCCTAGAGCCTGTGCTCTGTGACAAGAGAAGGCACCACAGTGAGGTGCCCTCATGCTGCAACCATAGAGTAGCCCCTGCTTGCTGTAACTGGAGAAAGCCTGCGGCAGCTGTGAAGACCCAGTGCAACCAATAAATAAATAATTTCTTTTTAAAAAAGCCCAGTTCAACCCTGGTTTAGATCATGGGGGCTTAGGAAGAGGACAACCTCTAGCAGAAGATAAGTTCTGATGACTTTGAGTGTTTTTGTTATTCTCTAACTTGGTCGGCTCAGTCTCTTGTGAGGGTCACTGCTCCTTTCGTTGGGCCATAAAGAAGGCTGAATGCTGAAGAACTGATGCTTTTGAACCGTGGTGCTGGAGAAGATTCTTGACAGTCCCTTGGACAGCAAGGAGATCAAGCCAGTCTATCCTAAAGGAAATCCTTGAATATTCATTGGAAGGACTGATGCTGAAGCTCCAATACTTTGGCCACCTGATGAGGAGCCGACTAACTGGAAAAGACCCTGGTGCTGAGAAAGATTGAGGGCAGGAGGAGAAGGGGGTGACGGAGGATGAGATGGTTGGATGGTATCATCGACTCAATGGACATGAGTTTGAGCAAACTCCGGGAGATGGTGAAGGACAGGGAAGCCTGGCGTGCTGCAGTCCATGGGGTCGCAAAGAGTTGGACATGACTTGGCAAGTGAACAATAACAACAAAACTTGGTTGGAGCAAGGTCAGCGTGAGTCCTGCTTTACATGAAAAAAAGATCCATCTGTTTGTAGGAGCCACACTCAGCCTGAGCCTCATATTTTTCCAGCTTATCTCTGTGAAGCTGTGCTGTGTCCAGGGTGATTTGCCCAGGTCAGCTCTTCTGCATCAGGTGCTTACACTATAGACCCATCTGCTGCTAACTGCAGCTGTCACTCAGAGTGAAACTCACCAGCTGATCAAAGCTCCCCTCTTCCTGAATAGAAAATGAAATCTGAAAAGGAATGCCGTGATGTTGTCACCTTTCAGGCAAAGCCTTTTATGAGCGGGGAAGGTCGGCGTTGGTGGGTCCCATTTTCATATCCCGCCTGAGCCCTGGCAGCCCAGCTGGTGGCTGGTGGCAGCTGAAAGGTTCCAGGAAGGTGGAAGAATCAAAGCTCTCTCTTGCCACCAGAGAGTTAAGCCCCAAAGGGCCTGTATGGAATGATTACTTGGAATGCTGCAAGGGGCTTTTTATTCTCTTTCAGGTCAGCTTTGCTGATATCCAGGGGCTAAGTATAACTGTAAGCATGTGAATTTCAATAAATATGTTTCCTTCAATTACCCAGCTGGACAGTTTAGTGCACCAGAGCCTGCAATCATACAAAAGCTGCCAGGGAATTGTTGTGATTTAGATAATTTCTAATCTCCACTCTGCTTAACCTGCAGGGGCCATGGGCAGCCTCAGACACCAGGGGGTGGAGAGAGGGAGGTAGGGAGTGTCTGTTCTCATCAACCCAGAGATGGAGGTCCTTGGCTCAGCCTCAGAGATGGATGCTGTGCTCAGACAGAGAGGCTGAAAAATATCGTGCAGGGTGAAGGTGTGTGTGGTGGGGAGCAAGGGATAGTTTAGGAGTTGGGGACCATGGGGGGGAAGTGGAGAGTGGATGGCAAAGTAGAACTGCTACCCAGCTTGGGGGCTAAGAAGCAGAAGACCCCCAGTGAGGACTCACATCTGGGTCCTTGATCTTATACCCTACACCTCTTCTGCAAATTCCAGAGGTACTGTCCCTAGTCAACAGGGACCACCACTGAATGTATTATTTGTCAGTGCGGTTTGGTAGACCACCAGTATTACCTGTGATGTCTGTGTAGATAAGCTTATTGTGCTCAGTCACTTTAGTCATGTCTGACTCTTTGCAATCCCATGGACTGTAGCCCACCAGGCTCTTCTGTCCATGGGATTCTCCAGGCAAAAATACTGGCGTGGGTTGCCATTGCCCTTCTCCAGGAGATCTTCCTGACCCAGGGATCAAACCCACATCTCTTGCATCTCCGCCATTGCAGGTGGATTTTTTTACTCACTGAGCCACTTGGGGAGAAGCCCAGGTGAATTCATTAACTGTGCTAAATCAGAAGGTTTCTCCTGAGGTTACTTGGTAGAGGGTTTATGACTAAGGGACTCTTGGTCTTCATGGAGAAACTGCCAAGGGCAGTGAAGAACCAGGTAGAGATAAAGGTACTGTCTGAGGCCAAGTCAGCAGACTGTGACCTTGGATGCTCTCCATGGGTGTTCGTGTGGTCCAGACCTTTTGGGATTCTAGATTCATGGAGAAAGAGGAGCTCCTCCTATAAAGGCAGCCTTTGTCTCTCATCTTCACTAACATCTTCTAGATGCTAGGGATCCGTTCCCATTCCCAAGGATCCTCTAATGTCTTTAGAGGAATTGTCTCTCCCTTGTTAGATACAATCTAATGGAAACATCATCAGGGTCCAGCCATCCCATGACCCAGGTGGGACCAAGTCCGTGATTCCTCCTCGGCAAAGAGCCAGGACTCCACACAGTGGCTGTGTTCCCACCCAGCAGTAGGGTCCTGGCCAGATTCTTGTTATGGGACCAGGTGGTGCTGGATCCTGCTCTGGATCTGCTCTGGTTTCTGCTGTCTCCCAGTTCCTTTTAATCCTATGAGACCTCAATATCCTTTGACCTGAACTCAGCCAGAATCGGATTCTGTGTCCTATAGCTAGAAAACTTGATCACCCAAAAGGTCTGGGTCTGGCCTTGTCTCTAAAGGCTCTTATTCATTCATCAGTTTTTACCAGTGCCAGGGCAGGGACTTTATAGATACAGAACCCTTCAAGTTTTTTTTTTTTATTTGATTTTTTTTTTTTAACAAAGGGAAAACCAAGAGGTGAGACTTGGGTTGACCAGCCCAAGTTTCCACGGCTGGTTAATGACAGGGCAGGGACTTGAACTCAGAACTTCAGTGGAGACCCTGTTCTTCCTGCTACAAGCCCACATATTTCTCAGTGGAACTTTCTGGAAACTGTGGCTGGGAGCAGTTAGAGTCACCTGGGGTCAACAGTGTGGCCAGGCAGTGCAGATGGGTTGGGGTGTGGGGCAGGGGGGAGGGAGTGCTATCCAGAAACCACCTTCACCTGCCCTTCTGCTTGCTCAGAGGGTTCACATCTGTAATCATTAGAAGTTGCACCAAAGAGTCCATTAATATAAATGGGAAATAAATAAGCAATAACCACAACATGCCAACTCCTGGATCACCTTGGAAGAAAGTCCTTGGGTCTCCCAGGGGGTTGTGGCAGGAAGTAGGGCTAGAGTCTGCCCGGGAGGTGTGGCTCCCTCCCTCTGTCTCACTCCTGAATTGAACTCTTCCCCCGTCCCCGTCCCCCAGGCCTGGCTGCTGCTCTGTCTCCCATCTCCCACACTCACTGCAGGTTCTCGGCAGGAACCTGACCTCTGGCACTCACCAGGGCCCTGGGGGGCCGGTGTATAACCCCACTAACGAGGGTGACATTTCCACTTCCCCTCCTGTTGGCTTTGTCATCCTGCAACTTCCCGGGCGGTCTCCAGGGATACCTAATTAAAGGACTGACAGTGTTTTTACCCATAGGCCTATTTGGAGCCGAGTATTGTGTCTCTGCAACAAAAATTTAAATTAAAATAGCATCTGTGTATCTGTCCAAGAGGCCTATGTTCCATACAGTAAGGTTGCCCACCTTCCATGCACAATGACCCAGGGTAGCAGTGGATGGTTTTCATGAGAACCCAGACTGCGTTCACTTGTTTAACTTGTGATCGTTTTATGGAACACACACTGCCTCATGTGTTGTTTGGCACCATGTTAGGAGATGAAGGTGTGTGGATGTGCGAGAAGGCAGGGTGCCATCTCTCAAGGAGCCCGGTTGTCCTGGATCTCTGTTGTCATTGTTGTTTAGTCATTCAGTCGGGTGTGACTCTTTGGAATGCCATGGACTGTAGCCCACCAGGCTCCTCTGTCCATGGGATTTTCCAGGCCCAGAATACTGGAGCGGGCTGCCCTTTCCTGTTCCAGGGGATCTTCCTGACGCAGGGATCGAACCCGCATCTCCTGCATTGGCATGTGGGGTTCTTTACCACTGAGCCACCTGGGAAGCCCCTGTCCCTCTAGTGCTTGTGTCTATTTCTTCTCCTTTTGATGATCACACTTTCACTTCCTCTTGGAGGAAGATACTGATCCCCACCTCTGGCTCCAGGGCTATGCAGGTGAGCCAGGTGTGGCCAGCTGGACTACAGTGTCATGCCTTCCAAGCCACAGCGATTGGTTCAGGGAGGGAACATGACCCAGGTCAGCCCCAGAGTCAGTCAGTCCTAGAACTTCTGCTAGAACTCTTGGCACTGAGTTCCTCTGCCAGTCTTGCTAAAAGATAGAATAGAAACCAGGAGATTCTGAGGGCCATCCTCTCGGCCATCTAGGGAGATCTGCTGGAGAACGAATCCAGAACAAAGGAGAATAGGACTGAGTGTTGAGATGAGTCAGATTTATGAATGCATCATTTGAGTGCCTGGAGCCAGGGTGACAGATCTACCCAAGAATTTTGCAATCACACAGAGCAATCCAATTGTCTTTATCCCCCCTTAGACCAATTAGGGCTTCCCAAGTGGTGCAGTGGTAAAGAATCCGCTTGCCAATGCAGGAGACTCAGGAGATGTGGGTTCAGTCCCTGGGTTGGGAAGATCCCCTGGAGAAGGAAATGGTAACTCATTCCAGTATTCTTGCCTGAGAAGTTCCATGGGCTGAGGAGCCAGGTGGACTACAGTCAGTTGTGTCGCAAAGAGTTGGACATGACTGAGCATGCACTCATGCAATACCTACGCATACAAATCAATAGAGATGGGCTTCTATCGTTCGAAACAAAAATAGTCCTTATTAATGGTCCTACAGCAAAGTAGGGGAGCAAGCTGAGTCCATCACTCATGATAACATATGACAATAAAAACGCTCAGAAATGTCATGGGAGTAGAGGGAGGGGAGCCTTTCCCAATCTGCTGGATTTGGGGACAAGATGACCAAGAAAGGGACTCCCTGAGCTTAGTCATAATGGATGAGTGGCAACATGTGATATTCTGGGAAGAAGAAAGAATGTGGATTAAAAACAAGCTACAATCCACTGGACACACTATTTTTTTTTAAATTTTATTTTATTTTTAAACTTTACAATATTGTATTAGTTTTGCCAAATATCGAAATGAATCCGCCACAGGTATACCTGTGTTCCCCATCCTGAACCCTCCTCCCTCCTCCCTCCCCATACCCTCCCTCTGGGTCATCCCAGTGCACCAGCCCCAAGCATCCAGTATCGTGCATCGAACCTGGACTGGCAACTCATTTCATACATGATATTATACATGTTTCAATGCTATTCTCCCAAATCTCCCCACCCTCTCCCTCTCCCACAGAGTCCATAGTGGCATTATGTTTTAGAAAGATTTAGACCTGAAATGATTTACCTAAAAAAACACCTTTTGTAGTAAAAAACGGAGACTCCAATTGTATAAATTGATGAATATAGGGCAGTTTATTTCTTTATGATGCCATACAAACCCGGCTGCATTGGTGAGTTAACTATTTGCAGACTCATCCGTCTAATTCTGTAAGAATTCTGAAAGGGAAATACGCCCACAGGAGAGGATTGAATCTACAGCAGTGATCCACAAGCCTGGAGGTTCATCAGGTACATCACCCAGAAGAGTGAAAACGCATGGACACATGGACCCCTGCCCCCGACCAAGTGAAATTCAGAGTGGGGTCTAGTGTTTCATTCAAGTTCCTCAGGTGATTTTGATGTGCAGCCAGTTTGGAGTGTATAGAATCTAAAGAGGAGAAAAGACGATGTTGGAAAGCAACAGCCTGGTCTTTCTGAGGGCTGCGAGGGAAGGGGTGTGATCCATGACTCTCTCCTTGGCTCATAGATGGATGTCTTCTCTTTATGTTTCTGCATAAGGCATCTTCCCTCCTTGAAAATCGCTTTGTCTAAAGGTTCCCTTTTTATAAGAAACATGAATTTTGAGGGCTTCTCTGGTGGCTCAGATGGTAAAGAATCCACCTGCAATGCAGGAGACCTGGATTCAATTCCTGGGTTTGGAAGATGCCCTGGAGAAAGGAATGGCTACCCACTCCAGTATTCTTGCCTGAAGAACCCCATGGACAGAGGAGCCTGGCAGGCTACAGTTCATGGGGTCACAAAGAGTCAGGCATGACACAGCAACTAACACTCACTTTCCGTTCAACCTGTAACAATGACCTTGCCTGTAACTTCTTTCTGCTGCTACTTCTTCCCCATTTTGCTCTCTGCCATGCTTAGTTTGAAAGACCTCCAAATTCTCTGTAAAACTCAGTCACTCTCTTCCTGTCCCTTCTCCTTTCTGTGAAGTTTGGCTTGATTTATTCTCCACTCTTGGGCTACTGTTGCCTTTTCTGACTCCTTCTTGATCCACGGAGGGGAGATTTTTATCACTAGTTGGCTGTTATGTTCTTGCTGTGTCTGTCTTGGCTTTTGAATGAATTCCAAAAATAATCCTTTGTAACCTGTAATTTTATCTCCACATTGTCTTTTGTTTTTCTCCACGTTGCTGGAACCATGACAGAAAATTCTCAGCGTAATTCTGATCAGCATCTATTTATGACAGATCCAAAAAACTGTTTACCCTTAGGCAGATGTGTCTCTAACTTTGAATCTCTCAGTGCTTTTGGCCATAGCAGGGAATTCATAGATGAAACTGGCTTAAGAATGCTATATATTTATTTCAATTGAACAAAAATTTATTGAGCACCTACTATGCTTCAAAACTTGGGGATATAACCCATTGGGTGTAGTCACTGATTACCAGAAGCTCTTTTATCAATTAATTAATTAATTTTTGGCTGTGCTGGGTCTTTGTTAATGTGCACGGGCTTTCTCTAGTTGCAGAGATCGGGGGCTACTCTCCAGTTTTGGTGCCCAGGCTTCTCTTCGCAGTGGCTTCTCTTGTTGCAGAGTGTGGGATCTACGGAGCTCTGGCTTCAGCAGTTGCAGCGCATGGGCTTTGTGGTTGTGGCACATGGGCCTAGTTGCCCCAAAGAATGTGAAATCTTCCTGGACGAGGGAAGGAACCCATGTCCCCTACATTGGCAGGTGGATTCCTAACCACTGGACCACCAGGGAAGCCCGCCAGAAGCTCTTGTCTGAACAGAGAAGACAAATGTAGATCCCTTATTGAGACAGTGTGACCAATGACATGTAAATGATAGGCATAAAATACTAGGGGAACTCATGCTGCTGAGTTTTGAAAAAATTTTTTTTCATTTTAGAGAGTATCTTGAAAGTTCTTTTTTCTTGACTTTTCATCATGGCCATTGGTCCAGAGTACTGAGGATAATTTGATGTGACTTGATGCTTTCTAGTGCTTTTCAGATACATTTTAAATCCTTGGAGTGGACTAGGGGGGCCTGGTCCTTGCCCACCTGCTCTGCCTGAGCTTGAGTTGCCCTATTCTGAGGACGATTTTTCTTATAGCACTGGTGGTCTTTCATTAAGCCAAGTCTATATACTTTCTCCCACTTCAAGATCTGAGCCCTGGCCTCTGCCTGGAACATCTTTGTCCAGCCCACTAGCCAACCCTTCTACCCCTTGTGGCCTTCAGATTAAAAGCAATTTCTCTAAAAAGAACTTTCCTGGATCCCCCCAATCTCCTTCCTTGTGTCACAATCACACCCTGAGATCATTTGATCTTCTACTTTTATGGTTGCAGACATGTTTTCTGAAAATTATGTTTGGGTATAGATGACAAATTGTGATTCTGCACTGACGTTTATATTTATCCTAGTTTTAAAAAAATAGACACTAAATTAAGGTAAAGACAAAGTTAATTCCCTGAAAGTCACTCTTTGTGAAAGCATTCCACCTGCACCTCTGCTGCTGCTACATCACGTCAGTCGTGTCCGACTCTGTGCGACCCCAGAGACGGCAGCCCACCAGGCTCCTCTGTCCCTGGGATGCTCCAGGCAAGAACACTGGAGTGGGTTGCCATTTCCTTCTCCAATGCATGAAAGTGAAAAGTGAAAGTGAAGTCGCTCAGTCGTGTTCGACTCTTAGTGGCCCCATGGAGAGTAGCCTAGCAGGCTCCATGGGATTTTTCCAGGCAAGAGTACTGGAGTGGGGTGCCATCAGAACAGCCATAACTAAGCAAATGAGAGTGTCTGTTTGGCATGACACGAGTCCCAGGCAGCAAAGAGATTTTTATCTCATGTTAGTTCTGAAAGATTGTTGGTGGCTGTCTGGGGCCTGGGCTCTGTTGAAGATTCTGCATGAGACCCTTGCTTGCTTCAGAGTGAAAACAAATGTCCTAATTGATGAGCAGTATCTCCTGTGGGCATAGAGAAGAAGGATTTTACATGTCTAGGTGGCTGGGAATGGGATTAACTTGCTGCATAAATGAAAATGAAAAATCTTCTTAGTATTTTCAGCAGATGCTGAACAAAATTTTGTCCTCATTATTTTAAATTTATGCATAATTTACAAACAGTAAAATCCATATTCTGGGAGTAGAGTTCTGAGTGTTTCGACAAATGTATCCAGTTACGTAACCCCTACCACACAATCACGACACACGTGAGTTTCACTACCCCTCATATCCCCTTGCACCCTTTGCGGTCTACTTCTCATCTCACTCCCAGCTCTTGGTAACTGCTGATGTGTTTTCTAATCCTTACAGTTTTGCTCTTGCAAGAATCTTATACAAATGGAACCAAAAGGATGTGGCCATTTGTGTCTGGCTTTTTTCACTTAGCATAATGCCTTTGAGAGTCATTCATATTGTTGTGTGGGAACTGAGTTTTAATGCAAGTTTGTAAAAAAATATCTACCCATAAAATATACTTTCATTTACCTATATAAGTATTCATTCAACAAATATCTGATCATTAATATGCTTATGAATATGAAGAAATATCTATAAGCATGTTTCTTCCCTTTCCAAATATCTACCTGTCATCCATCTGTCTATCTATCTACCATCTATGTGCTTTTAATCTATGTCACAAGGTAAGTTATATGAATGTTGAAAGATAGTAGGTTCTGAAGGAGTTCAGAGAAGATAGAGAGTATTTGTTTACAATTTGGGGGTATTTTCATAAATTAATGACATTGCAGTGAGTTTTGGAGAATGGCTAGGACATTGCCTTCAGGAAATATCAGACATCACTCAGAAGTTATCAAAGTTTTCTCTTTTGCTTCTCAGGGATTAATCAAGATTTTATTATATCTAGCCCAAACTTATAGCTATGTGCAAGCAGGAAAAAGAATGGTCCAGAAGCTGAGACATTTTATCTTTTTTTTCTTTTTAACTCTAACATTTACCAACCATATACTAGTTGTAAAGTGTAGTGCAAGGTGCTCTGGGAAATATAAAAAAATAAGCCACACATACTTTTATCTACTTGATTTATTACTTATTTATGCCCTCACTTTCCTTTATTCTAGCCCTGTTTTTCCATTTCCTCTCTTCCTATCTCGTTTCATAAACAAAAGACAGCTTCCAAAAATGCAGGGGAAATAAATCATTGAAAATGTTGGGACAAAGAGATAATATGAGTCAGAAAACAGTCCAAAGGTGTGTTGACCCACCTCTCAGGAATGTGTGCCAAATGGTTTTATAGAGACACCAGAGCTGGGCTGAAGATTGGGCTGTATATTTTCCGGAGACTCAAATAAATAGAGAAATAAACTCAGCTAAAAGAGCCATACTGTCCGCAAGATAACGACAAACCAGTTCCTCAAGGTTTTCATCTTGCTGACCTGAGAAAAATTCCCTCCCTTGGGTCTTCATAAAGAAAACACTTTTTGATCCAGAGAATAACATCCTGGCCTCCATCCCGGCTATAAACGGAAGAGCAGAGTTTGCCGGGCTGCCTCCTACCACATCCCTCAGTGAAAGCCAACACTGGAAGAGCAAGCAAAGTTCAATTCTGTCAAGTGAATTTGACAAAAGTCAGAATGATGCTGTTCAGACACATGGTTCTCAGAGGGTAGGGTTTGATCCCAGGGTAAAACTCATCATTTGTAGAGAATGGATGAATAGCATGTCCTTCAGGCACTCCTCCATAACTGTCTATTCTCATAGACAGAGTTTTGATAAGATTTGGACAACATAGAGTTATCTGACAAGTAACTGGAGTACACCTTTTCAGTGTTTGCATTAAGGGCTGGTATGTGCATTTTGACACTGATCAGACAGAAGGTAGGATATGATTTCTTATTTAAAAAATAGCAAAAAAATCACTACCACCGCTACCCAAAAAATAAATAAATAAATAGAAGAATGGTGCAGAATTTTTAAAAACCACAAAAGTAAAAATGGTATATTTGGAGTGAAAAAAAAAAAGGCATTAGGGGCTGACTATATAACTGAATGGAATTTTCACTGGCTTCAGTGAGCAGTATTCTGTTTCAGTTATTAGGCAAATATTTGTTTATTCTGGTAAACTCTGTTTCAAAATTTAACAAAAAATCATGGAGACTATTTAAAGCATATTTAAACAGAGATTGTTTTTCTTTGGCACAATGGTACACTTATTGTAAAACGAGGCAGGATGCTAAGAGCTTTAAATGTATCCTGTGGTTTCAATATTCTATAGCATTCCTATGTACAGGCTTCTGTTTTTATCTTCCTTTTATGGAAAAGCAAACTAAGATTCAGGCAAGTTCAGTGATTTATTCAGCATCACACAGCTTGTAAGTAACAGAGCCAGGATTCAAAACCAGGTCTCTGTGGAAGCAGAGACTGCATGAATCTTTATTCTTGTTTTTTGTTGAAAAACATTTGGGGGACTTTCCTTGGCAGTCCAGTGTTTAAGACTTTGCCTTCCAGTGCAGAGGTTGTGGGTTCGACTCCTGGTTGGGGAGCTAAGATCTCACATGCCTCCTGGCCGAAAAACCAAAATATAAAACTTGTTTTATGTTGTAACAGATGTTGTAACAAATTCAATAAAGACTTTTTTTAAATGTACACTTTAAAAAAATAAAAACAAAAACATTTTTGACACGAAGGATATAAGTTTTATATTAGACTCCCATGTTGCTATTGCCCAGTTTATGATACAAAATATTAGGAATAAAGTCTACACTCCTGCACACTCTTCCTTAGTCTCATTCTCCTCTTGCCCACCGCACCCCCAAAGATAGGCACCATCCTTGAAACTGGTGTCATTCCCGTGCGTGGCTTTATAATTACTTCTCTGTCTTACAAATGAAGACTCACCTTTGACATCTCGTGTGACTTTGCTGTGTCCTGCCTGACCTTGAGGTGAGAAATCAGTTGATAATTATCTAGAAAATAACTTTATTTTACAGAAAACACACAAGGTGTTTTGCATAGTTTAATGAGGTTTTCAAGACTGTAACTACTGTGGAGGTTGTTTTTTTTTTAAGCATTTTGGTTCAGAAGATGATCATGTATTCACCATTTCAGAAAATCATGTCACCAACAGCAATTCCCCTGGTGGTACTTAATTTGCTACTCAACAACCTGTGTCAGCGTGCCTTAGTCACTGGTTCGTTTGTGGTGGTTCTGCTCTTTTGAAGTATTTCCCATGGAATGGGAGAAAATACTTGCAGTCATGTATGATTGCAAATCATAGTTGTAAGAATATATGTATATATAGAACAGATAAAGAACTTCTACAACTCAACAACATTAATAACCAAACAACTCTATTAGAAACAAGCAAAGGCCATTTGCATAGACCTTCCTCCAAAGAAGAGAAAAACAAGTACATGAAAAGAGGCTCCATGTTGTTAATAATTAGGGATGTGCAAATCAAAGCCACAGTGAGACATCATGTCATGCCCATTAGGATAGCTCTCATCAAAAAAGCAAAAAATAAGTATTGGTGAGAATGTGGAGAAGTTGGAGCTCTTGTGCATTGCTTGTAGGAATGTAAAATGTTACAGCCACTGTGGAAAATGGTATGTGGGTTCCTCAAAAAAAAAAAAATAAATAAACAGAATTACCAATAATCCAACAAGTCCACTCCTGGGTACATATCTAAAAGAATTGAAAACAGAAACTCAAACAGACATTTCTATACCCACGTTCACAGTGACATTATTCACAAGGCCAAAAAATTAAAGCAACCCATGTGTCCATCAGTAGATGAATGGATCTACAACGGGATGAAATAAACCAGCCTCATATGGTTATACTCTATTTCCCATTAAATGACAGTTTGGCATTGTGTTGATTTTTAAAAAATCTATCCTTTTAAAATTTATTTATCACCAGACTGTGCTGCTTATGGGATCTTAGTTCCCTGACCAGGTATTGAACCTGCACACTCGGCATTGAAAGTGCAGACTCCTAACTGCTGGACCATCAAGGAATTCCCTCTTGTTGATTTTTTTTAATGACTTTGTAAATATCTTTTTTAAACATTTGTTTATTTTATTATTATTATTTTGGCTGTGGTGGGTCTTTGCTGCTGCATGTGGGCTTTTCTCTAGTTGCTGAGAGCAGGGGCTAGCTACTCTGTTGTGGTGCTGGGGCTTCTCGTAGCTGTGGTTTCTCCTTTTGCGGAGCACAGGCTCTAGCCTTGCGGGCTTCAGTAGTTCGGGCTCACGGGCTCTAGAGTACAGGCTCAGTGGTTGGGACCCACCGACTTAATTGCTCTGAAGTGTGTGGGATCGTCCCGGACCACGGATCCCATTTGTGACTCTTGCAATGCAAGGTGGATTTTTAACCACTGGACCACCAGGGAAGCCCTGTAGATATCTTTAATGGAAGAATGAAGTAATGTTCTAGAATTATCTTTCCTTCTTCATGGATTTCAGTTCAGTTCAGTTGCTCAGTTGTGTCCAACTCTTTGCGACTCCTTCGACTGCAGCACGCCAGGCTTCCCTGTCCATCACCAACTCCCGGAGCTTACTCACTCATGTCCATTGAGCTGGTGATGCCATGGATTTAACACTCCTCAAAGCGGAATGTTTCTACCCCCAAGGGAAAACAAAATTCCTTTCTTATTCTTGATCATTTGCTCAGAATTATGCCACAATTTAGTTTGCTTCACAGCAGAGCCTTGATTGTCTGGTTTATCTTGACTTCTGAAATTATTATGTGTGTAGGTAAGTTTTATTATCTATGAATTTCATAGGGATAACAAAGAGTATGTTATAAACTATTTATTATCAAAAGAACGCATTTGGTCTGAGAGAATTGTGAGCTACCACTCTAGGGTGGATGGTTGGGAGTGGTATTTCTGATAGCCCTGCTGCTGCTGCTGCTAAGTCGCTTCAGTCGTGTCCGACTCTGTGCGACCCCATAGACGGCAGCCCACCAGGCTCCTCTGTCCCTGGGATTCTCCAGGCAAGAACACTTGAGTGGGTTGCCATTTCCTTTTCCAATGCATGATAGTAGTGCATGCATCCTCAAATTTACTTGGAAAAAATATTTTTTATAGCAATTAAAAAAAAATCATGCTACCAGCAGTGTATTTGAGGGATGATTTGTCATTCCACATCTGCACTAATACTTGGCCTCAGCTGATTTCTGCCAATCTATGTGAATGAAGTGAGTTGGGTTCCACTTTCATTTTTTAACTATGAAAAATCAATAGATCAGCCCTGCTTATAATTAATAACCATCCTTCATTAATTCACCAATCTGTGACTATTACATATAAAATTCCTTAACATGTGTAGACTTGTTTCTGAACTTTCTGTTCTGTCCCATTGTTCTGAGTATTCTATGGAAATATCCATCTGCCTTAATTATCATAGCTTTATAATAAGTCTTTATAAAACTGATTCCTTTCACTACTAATATATATTTCCTCCAAAGCAATCTAATATTTAGCAATGTAGCTGTATGGTGAGCCTCTGGGATAAATTAGTTGTAAATTACACAAGGGTAAGTCAATATTGAAATTTTGAATAAAAGTGTTGGGGATAATCCAAATAAGTGGAAGCAAATTTTCCCAAGGTGAGGATTTTGATTTGAAAGCAATGGGTGTCAAGCTTCCTTTTGTGATTTGACAATGATTAGATTACCAGACTGTCCCCTGAGACCACTTTTAGTAGCTGACATTATAACAAGATCAGTGCATATAAAAGAGCAACCATATAATCCTACAATCCCAGTCTTGGTCATATATCTGGAGAAAAAGCTTGATCTGAATCAATGCATGCACTCCCATGTACATTGCAGCACTGTTTACACTAGCCAAGACATGGAAATAACCTAAATGCCTGTCAACAGATGACTGGATAAAGAAAAATATGGAATATTACTCAGTCATAAAAAAGAGTGAAATCATGCCATTTGCAGAAACATGGATGGATCTAGAAATTGTCATGCTGAGTGAAGTAAGTCAGACAGAGAAAGGGAAATATAGTATGACATACCTTATATGTGGAATCTAAAAAGAAATGATACAAATGAACTTACTAATAAAACAGAGACTCACAGACTTAGAAAACAAGCTTATGGTCACCTGTGGGGAAGGGATAGTTAGGGAGTTTGGCATGGACATGTACACTCTACTATTTTTTAAAATGGATAACCAGCAAGGACCTACTGTATAGCACAGGGAACTCTGCTCAGTGTTATGTGGCAGCCTGGATGGAAGGGGAGTTTGGGGGAGAATGTATACATGTATATGTATGGCTGAATCCCTTCATCATTCCCCTGAAATTATCACAACACTGTTAATCAGCTGTGTTGTTGTTGTTCAGTCACTCAGTTGTATTCGACTCTTTGTGACCCCATGGACTGCAACACGGAGAAGGCAATGGCACCCCACTCCAGTACTCCTGCCTGGAAAATCCCATGGACGGAGGAGCTTGGTAGGCTGCAATCCATGGGGTTGCTGAGGGTTGGACACGACTGAGCGACTTCACTTTCACTTTTCACTTTCGTGCATTGGAGAAGGAAATGGCAACCCACTCCAGTGTTCTTGCCTGGAGAATCCCAGGGACGGGGGAGCCTGGTGGGCTTCCGTCTATGGGGTCACACAGAGTCGGACACGACTGAAGTGACTTAGCAGCAGCAGCAGGACTGCAACACACCAGGCTTCCTTATCCTTTACCATCTCTCAAAGTTTGCTCAAACTCATGTCCATTGAATTGGTGATACCATCCAATCATCTCATCCTCTGTCATTCCCTTCTCCTCCTGCCTTCACTCTTTCCCAGCATCAGGGTCTGTTCCGACGAGTTGGCTCCTTGCATCAGGTGGCCAAAGTATTAGAGCTTTAGCTTCAGCATCAGTCCTTCCAATGAATATTGGGTTATATCCCAATACAAAATAGAGAGTTCAAAAAAAAAAAAAAATAAAAGCAATGAGTGTCAAGTTTTCTTTTTTGATTTTGCAGTGATTAGATCACCAAACTGTCCACTGACACAACTTTTAGTAGTGACATTATAATAAGATCAATATACATAAAAGTGCTCTTAACTTTATGCCGTCATTGCTGCCTCCAACTTGTGCCTCCAACTTAAATATCAATCTATTTTTTTTACTGACGTATAGTTGATTTACAATGTTGTGCTAGCTTCAGGTTACAGCAAAATGATTCAGTTATACCTACTGAATATATATGTGTGATTTATTATTTTTCTCAGAAGCCCTGTTTCTTTATAAGTCATTAAACCCTTGAAGGCTGCACGAGCGCCTCACAGCCTGTGTCCCAGTCCATCTCGGCTGTAACGCCGTTCACAGAGTCAGGTTATCTCAGTACCGTGGCTTCATGGTATTTGTGATTACAGTTGGCCTGTTGTGGGTTTTCCATATGCGGATTCAACCAACTACAGATTGAAAATATTTTTTAAAGAGTCCAGAAATTTCTAGAAAGCAAAACTTGAAATAGTTGCATGAGAGAAACTATTTAGATAATATTTACAGTGTATGGAAGAATCTAGAGATGATCTAAAGTGTACGGGAGGATGTGCATAGGTTACATCAAATGCTGTGCCATGTCATATAAGAGACTGGAATGTCTGCAGGGTTTGGTATCCTGGGGGCCCCTGAAATCAATCCCCCACAGATCCTGAGGGACGATTGTATTTATGTTCATTCCTCTTGCCTTGCCTGGTCACGTCGTATTGTGTTTATCCCAGATGCACAAAAGTGGATTAGTGACTCATGGTGATTCATTAAGGTATAAAAATAGTGTAAAGAGACTTCCAGTTTTAGCTCTAATTTGTAAAATGTCTGAAAACTGTCACTGTCATCCTTAAAATAAGAAAAAGATAGACAAAGAAATGAATGACTTTTCTTGGATCCATCAAAGAGCTGAGGCCTTAGAGCAAACCATCATCCCCAAACCTGGTGAGTCAGGCACGTCCAGGGAGACACAGTACCTGAGACCTGCTAACTTGGAACAGAATCTTGAGCCATAGAGCAACAGGAGTATTTAAATGATCAAGTTGACACATTGTTGGAGGTTGAGTGTGGAGGCATTGTGGAAAGGGAAGGAAAAGGAGTAACCTGACAGTGGAAATGCCTGGAAACACTACCTCCAACCAAATGATCAAAGTTAACAACCACAGTGATGAGTGACAAGTAATGTTAATAGCATGAATTCTTGATAGAGTGTGATGAGAATAGGATTTTACCTCTGCGGACTTCCTCCCCCAAACACATAACCCTGGTAAAAGTATGAGAAACAACAACCCCCAATTGAGGGATGTTTTTTTTGTTTTTTTTTTAACAAAATACCTGATCAGCATTCCTTGAAACTGTCAAGGTCACCAAAGATAAGCAAAGCCTGAGAAACTTGTTACCGACAAGAGGAGCCAAAGGAGACACGACAACAAAATGTAATGTGGCAAAACCTAAGGAAATCTGAATAAAGTATGCACTTTAGCTAACAATTAGGAATCAACATTGGTTCATTAGTTGCGCCAAATGAACCATAGCAACATAAGATGCTGGCAATAAGGGAAACTGGGTGTGTAATAATATATGGGAATTCCCTGTTTACAACTTTTCTGTAAATCTAAAACTATTCTTTCCACTTCCATGCCTTGGAGAAGGAAATGGCAACCCACTCCAGTGTTCTTGCCTGGAAAATCCTAGGGATGGTGGAGCCTAGTGGGCTGCTGTCTATGGGGTCGCACAAAGTCGGACACGACTGAAGTGACTTAGCAGCAGCAGCAGCATTCTTAGAAAAGGTTATTAAAAATAGTAATGAAAAGGACTTTCCACAAAGAGGGATTTCCCTGACAGTCCAGTGGTTAAGACTCTGCGCTTTCAATGCAGAGGGCACGGGTTTAATCCCTGTCTGGGAACTAGTTCCCATGTGTTGTGTGGCATGGCCAAAAAATAAAAATAAATTAAAAAAATTAAAACATAGTAATGAGGAAAATAGAAATACTATAGGTCTCAAAGTAATGTCATAAAAATAAATAGAGGGCTTCCCTGGTAGCTCTGTGGCAAAGAATCCGCCTGCCAGTGCAGGAGATAACGGGTTTCATCCCTGGTCCAGGAAGATCCCACATGCTGCCGGGCAACTAAGCCTATGCACCTCAACTATCGAGCCTGTGTTCTAGAGCCTGGGAGCTGCAACTGCTGAGCCCATACACCACAACTACTGAGCCCGTGTGCTGTAACTACTGAAGCCTGCGAGTCCTAGAGCCTGAGCTCTGCAACGAGAGAAGCCGCCCCCATGAGAAGCCACACACCATGACTAGGGAGTAGCCTACACTCGATGCAACTCGAGAAAAGCCTGCACAGCAACAAAGACCCAGCACAGTGAAAAATAAATAAAATTATTTAAAAAAATAGTAACCAAGGCTCTGTGAATTCAATTATTTTGGACAAGGCACTGAAGAAGGAAAAGGTGAAGAGGAAGCATGATGGTAACTCTCTGAAAGTTGGATTTTATTGAACTGTCACTCCAGTGAATTCCAGTCTCCTGTGCTTCATCTCAGTTCTGTCACAAAGCATGTTGTGAAGCCATCAGAGCTCTTGTGTCGTTTGCAAACAAAGCTTTTCACTATATTAATTGAATGTTTAAAGAACAAGCATAAAAGAATATATTCCAGGCTGGTGGTATGTGAATCTTATTTTTAAAGGGAAAATAAAAAAGGCTAACATTGCAGAGGCATCATTCAAGACTGCATCTCTGATAGCAAAAACAGGTACAAGTCACACTGCTCCTGAGAATCTCGTAAAAGCAGATGCAAAAGTAATGACAAATCTTACGCTTACAGAGAGAAAGCAGAACAAACTGTGGCAAGATTCCTTCCTTAGACGACCCTCCTTGTGGTTGTAGGTTCTCAGTGAATAACACGTGGAACCCCTACTGTTCTCTCACTTGTAAGCCAACTGACATTTACCCTACTGTTGCACAAAATCACTGGTCAGCTGAGTATTAACTGATTCTTGGCCAACATGTGTTATGTAGGATGGAGGTACGTTCAACATTGTTTTCCTACTGATTACTGAAAACTCATGTCATGGAAGATACAATTTTTATTCAATTAACCATTACTCCGTGAGCCCTGCCAGAGACTGCAGAGTGTGTTCGAGTCAGGGAGGATCAATGGCCGCAGCCAGGTCAGACACTGGTCATTAACTAAGAGAGGTCAGACTTAGATGTCAACCCATCTGTATGCCACCCTTGGATATTAGCCACCGACAGCCTTCGGTGATCAATAACCTTCCCTCTAACCTTGATTCAAGGTTTAAGGAAATTGCATAAATTATGCAGATTATAAAATAATGCAATTTGGGGTTATGTCTTTGCAGCAAACTGAACCAAGGAATGAGCAGTGACAATATTCTTTCCTAACACAGGCTAGTTGTAAATAGAAAGATGTTCACAGAAGCTTTTTTTGTTTTGTTATATTTGCTGATTAGGTTTGCAAAGGTAATTTTTGCACACGGTGAAAACTTTTCTAACTTTTTGTTTTCTATGGGCAAAGTTGTGATCGTTTCAGGTCCATAGCAGAGGGACTCAGCCATCCCTATACCTGTATCCATTCTCCCCCAGACTCCCCTCCCATCCAGGCTGCCACGTAACATTGAGCAGAGCTCCCTGTGCCCTACAGTAGGTCCTTGTTGGTTATCCGTTTTAAACACAGCAGTGTGTGCATGTCGATCCCAAATTCCCTAACTACCCTTCCCCCGATGGTAACCATAAATTCATTCTCTAATCCTGAGAGACTGTTTCTTTTTTGTAAATAAGTTCATTTGTATCATTTCTTTTAAGATTGTGCCTATAAGGGATATCTTAAGATATTGTCTTTCTCTGTCTGACTTACTTTACTTAGTATGATCATCTCTAGGTCCATCCATGTCGCTGCAAGTGGCACGATTTCATTCTTTTTTAGGCTAAAGTAGTATTCCATTGTAAAAATGTACCACGTCTTCCTTATCCATTCCTCTGTTGATGGACATTTAGATTACTTCCATGTCTTGGTTGTTGTAAATAGTGCAACAGTGAACACTGGGCTATAGTACATGGTGAAAATTTGAACTGTCCAAGAGGGTCTACAGAGAAAACTCTGCAGTCCTCTCCTTCTTGTCTTCCTTCTCTAGGGGCAAACATATTGTCATTTTCTTCCTATAAGTTGTTGACATGAAGGGAGAGATAAAGACTTGATGCTTGTGACTTCTCATTATATATCAGGTGGAGTATGCTTTTTGATCACATTTTCCTCCTGAAGCCCCTCAGAAACAAAAATACAGGGGGCACAAAGGCATGGACCCAAGGAACAAAGAAATTGGGAAAGAAAATAGCAGTAGCACAAATTTTGAAACCCGGAGAACAAGTGGGTGGTGGCAAATTTTTCAGGACAGAGAAATCTGAAACCATCAGCCATGCAGCGCTCCAGAACCTCAGGAGGTATCAGGCCCTCTGACAGTGGGAAGGCAGGGGATGCTGAAAACGGGAGAAGCAGTTAGATTTCTGTGTAAGATGCAGTTAGGCAAGCGTCCTTCCCAAAGCTGTACTGCCAGGAGACATCACCCAACATCCTAGAAGGAGGATTAGGGGTTTCCTTCTTGGAGAGTTGAACCAGAGGGATTCTGGACTCAGAAAATCTAGGA
Source organism: Bos javanicus (assembly GCF_032452875.1). Lineage (NCBI taxonomy): Eukaryota > Metazoa > Chordata > Mammalia > Artiodactyla > Bovidae > Bos > Bos javanicus. The sequence continues at coordinate 31,329,770 of NC_083886.1, forward strand.
ACAACTGTAGATCGGGTACTTACTGAAAACAGGGGAAAGAATGTTATTCAGTCACTAAATCATGTCCAAAGTTTTGTGACCCCATGGAGTGCAGCATGTCAGGCTTCCCTGTCCTTTACTATCTCCTGGAGTTTGCTCAAACTCCTGTCCATTGAGTTGATGATGCTATCTAACCATCTCATTCTCTGCCACTCCCTTCTCTTTTTGCCTTCAATCCTTCCCAGCATCAAGGTCTTTTCCAATGAGTCAGGTGGTAGAGTACTGAGGGAAAGTATAGAAACATATATATTGAATGATTAGATCATTCTCCTTGGCTTGTGGAAGGCTGTCAGTCAGGCTACGCTTTCAGGAAGGCGATGGCAAAATCATTTCTCAGGAACATGGATTAGCCAAGAGAAAAGATGTTCTGATGTAAATATCTGGGATTCTCTCAATCAAACAACCTTAACTGAACTGTGTGAGTCAAAAGCTCTCCTCAGGCACACAGATTCCTATTAGCTTAGTGGTGTCTTGGCAGTGACGACCACCAAGAAGCAAAGAAAATCTCTTTCGTGAGTGATGTGATGGGGCAGGAAATGAGACTTTGAAAGGAAGCAGGAGAAGCGAACTTTAAAAATCCTTTTATACGGAGTGAAGTAAGTCAGAAAGACAGAGATATGTATCATATATTAACGCATATATATGGAATCTAGAGAGATAGTACCGAATAATTTATTTGCAGGTCAGCAATGGAGAAAGAGACATAGAGAACAGACTTATGGACATGCGGAGAGGGGAGGAGAGGGTAAGATGTATGGAGAGAGTGATATGGAAACTTATATTACCATATGTAAAATAGATAGCCAATGGGAATTTGCTATATGTCTCAGGAAACTCAAGCAGGGGCTCTGTATTAACCTAGAGGGGTGGGGTGGGTCAGGAGATGGGAGGGAGGTTCAAGAGGGAGGGGATATATGTATATATACCTATGACCGATGTCTGTTGAGGTTTGTCAGAAAACAGCAAAGTTCTGTAAAGCAATTATCCTTCAATTAAAAAATAAATTTAAAAATCCTTTTATTTATGTCCATAAAAATAAGAGAAAATATTGTATAGTAAAACAGAAATAGGATGCTATAAGAAAAAAGGAATATTAGATGAGAAAAAGTTTGTGGGGAATTAAAAATTTGATAGAAGATGAGAAACTCCACATAGATTTTGGAAGATGATTTTGGGAGATTCCCTCACAAACGGTGTGAAAAAAACAAAAGACACAAGAAATATAGGGGATCAGTTTGATTAAGAATATTAATAGCAGAGGGACTTCTCTGGTGGTCCAGTGGTTGGGAATCTGCCTGCCATGCAGGGAACACAGGTTCGATGCCTGGTCTGGGAAGATTCCATGTGCCCTGGGGCAAATACTGAGTCCACGTGCCGCAAGGAGTCCACGTGCTGCGAGGACTGAGGACCATGTGCCTGAGAGCCGGTGCTCCACAAGAAGAGAAGCCACCGCAATGAGAAGCCCATGTGTTGCAAGAAGGGTAGCCCCCTTGCTCTAGAGAAACTAGAGAAAGCCCGCATGCAGCACTGAAGACCCAGCACAGCCAAAAATTAGTTAATTAATTTTAAGAGGGAAGGCAATGGCACCCCACTCCAGTACTCTTGCCTGGAAAATCCCATGGACAGAGGAGCCTGGTGGGCTGCAGTCCATGGGGTCGCTAGAGTCGGACACGACCGAGCGACTTCACTTTCACTTTTCACTTTCATGCATTGGAGAAGGAAATGGCAACCCACTCCAGTGTTCTTGCCTGGAGAATCCCAGGGACGGGGAAGCCTGGTGGGCTGCTGTCTATGGGGTCGCACAGAGTTGGACACGACTGAAGTGACTTAGCAGCAAAGCACAGAGGAAATGCATGGAAGAATTTGGGGAAGAATATTTCAATAGAATTTCCACATCCGAAGTGTATGAGTTTTCAGACTGCAAAGGCAAACTCAGCAACTATCTCAATGGATCTTTAAAAAATAAAAGATCTCTCATCATATTAATTTTTAAAATACACAGGAAAGAGAGAGAGGTTGCTATAAGGTGGGACAGAGGGAGGGAGGGAGGGAGGGAGCAAGGAAGAAAGGTGAGAGATACCAAACGGTGTCACTGATGTAAAATATACTTTCTGTTTCAATTGTGTGGGGAAAACTGTGGTAATTTAAAAATTTTTAGTAAGCATTATTGGTCTGAATGTTGACCAAACTGATTCATTAGAAGGTCTGTGCTGGATGGCATTTCGTTGGTAGAAACACTGCATGCTATTGGCCAGCATCCTTTCTGATAGGCCACGTGTCTGCTCTGATTGGCTGCTGGCTTCTGTTTTCCTTCACGTTGATTCTTTCCATGGACAGTGTAAACTTAGCTCTAGCAGAGATGCTGTTGCTAATAGCTCAGAGTTTATCAGCAGCATCTGACACTTTGTACAGTCAGAACTACCACCCCTACCACTTCCGTCAGGCGCCAGAGTTTATAGTGGTGATATGGAAAGTGGAAATAGCAGTGGCTCTTTTCCTGCTTTTGAACTTTACAGTTACTCCTCCTCTCTTTTTCTTTTCCTCCTCACTTGGTAGTTTTATTAAGTCTCTGGGGAAATGAATAGCCAGTCTCCTTTGAAAATCAGATTGAGGAATCCTGTCCTCATGCACTAACAGCCCTCACCTCCTTTTCTGAATAATTTCAGACCCTCTAATACCCTGAAAAGGGCTGAGATGGAGACAGTGGAGAATCATACATCTGGTTGACCCCTGGGAGACTTGGCTGTCAGAGGCCCCCGTGTGCAACAGTTCTACATAAGAAAACAATTGACCTTCTGCTTGGTGACGCTCCGAGGAGCAGTAAAGTGGTGAGACTCAGCAGATGCAGGGCTTGGTGTGTGGAGGGCTTAGTGGCCTGGGGAAAGCGACTGAGGGAGAGATGTAGAATGACTATGTTTGAACACTTAGCATGTGAAAGGAGAGTCAAGCCCTCCATGTGGTATGACTCCAGAAGGCAGAAGAGGGTCTCACTGCTGGATGTACATTCAATGGGCAATATAGCAGAGCTACGAGTTTGGCCTCTGGAGCCAGGCAGACTGGGATGGAGTCATCACTGCTCACCGGCTGTTAACTTTGACCCTGAACAAGTTACTTAAACTATTCGGTGTCCTCCTCTGTCAACTGGAGTGGGTAGCCATTCCCTTCTCCAGGGTATCTTCCCTACCCAGGGATCAAAAGCCGGGTCTCCAGCATTGCAGGCAGATTCTTTACCATCTGAGCCACCAGGGAAGCCCAATAGCTAGTGTTAGTGATAAATTGATTCAGTAGTGTCTGACTCTTTGTGACCCCATGGAGGACCCCCAGGCTCCTCCATCCATGGGATTTTTCCAGGCAAGAATATTGGAGCAGGTTGCCTTTTTCTTCTCCAGAGGATCTTTCCAACCCAGGGGTAGAACTCCTATGTCTTGCATCTCCTGCATAGGCAGGTGGATTCTTTACCACTTTGCCATCCAGGAAGCCACTGAAATCAGTTAATATATACAAAACATTTAGAGCAGTGCTGGGCGTGTCATAGGTGTTCCTGTGTTATGGGACTTAGAAGTGGTGCTCCCTGAGAGCAGCATGAAATACAAGGCATGGAAAGTGATTCTGATACCTGCTTGCCCTCTGAGAATGTGTTCTCATGGCTGCAGTCAGGCCGCAGCTGGCTGACAGCTTCACAGGGATGGGAGGGTGGGAGGGTTTGTGCCAAGTGCAGGAGGTAGGCTTAGAGAACCTTTCTAGTCCTTTCCACCTCCACCTGACGTGCTCACGTTCCAGCCACCGGTTCTTAAGCTGGTTAGCTGGTCTCGGAGCACTGGTTTTTGGTCTGTGCTGTGCTCAGAGCCACTCATCAGAGCATTACCTGGAGCTGCTTGTCACGTGCATGTCCGTCATGGCATCTAGTCCTTGGATGCTTTGCTTGACTACATCATGGGGTGCAGGCTGTGGAATGGAAAACAAGAACCACGTTTTCCCTTCTGTGCATGCTTGGAGCAGAGCTGGCAGGGTCCCTCAGGTCATGAGAAACTCCAAATTTCGGGATGAATTTCATATTTACAAAGCAACAAAACCGGAAAGCTTTGAGCAAGTTTCGAGGAAGGAACTGTGTGTCTCTCAGGGCTGGGAGTCAGAAAGGGCATGAAGTACAATGTATTTTGACACAACCGACTCACAGGCACAAAGCCACTGTCTGCTGGGCTCGTCTCTCACGCTCCTGCTGCCTGCAGGTGGGGAAACGCTGTCACAGGGAGGACAGGCCAGCCGCGGGTGCCAGGCTCCTTGGCCTCCAACCCCAAGCCTGGAAGGCACGCAATGGCTACCTTCAAATATAGTTCATTCAGTGTCTCAGTACACAAAAATCACATGTTATAAAGGCCAGTGTTGGTAGCATGTCTTTATTTTTAATTGCAAAACCAGTGTGACAACATTAGAGAACTTTTTCAGAACCGAAGGAAACACATCACTCGAAATATCACAGGTCTTATACAGTTTCTAGGATTTGTCTTTATACCAGATCTCTTTGTTTTTTCTTGTGCTAATAAATTTTTGCACAGTTGTAGCCAGTCTTTTTACTTAGCATTATAACAGAAAAATGTTTCCAGGATTCATTTCAGTCCTATCACGTACTTTTTTAAGCTACCCGGTACTGTCTTACATACACTCACTGTATTTTAAATCAGTGATTCCATATTGTCGGATTTTGCATTGCCATCGATTTTGCAGTGTGATGAAAGTGAAAGTGAAAGTGAAAGAGAGTTGCACAGTCGTGTCCGACTCTTTTCGATTCCATGGACTATAGCCTGTCCCGCTCCTCTGTCGATGGAATTTTTAGCTCTAGTTTTAGCTCTTCCTATTTTTTTTTTAAAATAGTTTACTTACATTAAGTGGAATTCCTGGATGAATGGAATACATGAGTGTTTTTGTTACTCTTACCTTAGTTTTTTACTTAGAGAGCAATGTCCTTCCAATTAAATAGTGCAGACTGACCACACGTGTTTCTCTCTTCTTTCTCCTCAGATCCTACTCTGCTGGCAGATGGAAAAGTACCTGTTTGGAAGACCCAAGGTCAGTCAGTTCAGTCGCTCAGTCGTGTCCGACTCTTTGTGACCCCATGAATCACAGCACGCCAGGCCTCCCTGTCCATCAACAACTCCCGGAGTTCACTCAAACTCATGTCCATCGAGTTGGTGATGCCATCCAGACATCTCATCCTCTGTCGTCCCCTTCTCCTCCTGCCCCAATCCCTCCCAGCATCAGGGTCTTTTCCAATGAGTCAACTCTTCACATGAGATGGCCAAAGTATTGGAGTTTCAGTTTCAACATCAGTCCTTCCAATAAACACCCAGGACTGATCTCCTTTAGGATGGACTGGTTTGATCTCCTTGCAGTCCAAGGGACTCTCAAGAGTCTTCTCCAATACCACAGTTCAAAAGCATCGATTCTTTGGCGCTCAGCTTTCTTCACAGTCCAACTCTCACATCCATACACGACCACTGGAAAAACCATAGCCTTGACTAGACGGACCTTTGTTGGCAAAGTAATATCTCTGCTTTTGAATATGCTATCTAGGTTGGTCATAACTTTCCTTCCAAGGAGTAAGCGTCTTTTAATTTCATGGCTACAAACACCATCTGCAGTGATTTTGGAGCCCCTCAAAATAAAGTCTGACACTGTTTCCACTGTTTCCCCATCTGTTTCCCATGAAGTGATGGGCCCAGATGCCATGATCTTAGTTTTCTGAATGTTGAGCTTTAAGCCAACCTTTTCACTCTCCTAGGGTATAGACTGAACTGAATAAAGGAAAGCTACAGCTTACCTGCCAGTGAGACGTGTGGTGAGGCCCAACTGAGCCAGAAAAAGCAAACTTCAGAAAGAAAAAAAGAGGCCATCACAGAACATGACAGCCTCTTGAGAATGTACCATAATCTACTTAACCTTTCTCGACCTTCAGTGTTGTGATGGTTCATTTTCTGCATCAACTTGACTTGGTCACGGGGTCCCCAGATATTTTCCTAAACATTATTTCTGGGTGTGTCTGTGAGGGTGTTTCCAGAAGAGATTAGAGTTTGACTCAGTAGACTGTGTGAAAGAATAGAAAATAACAGAACATATGCATATTGGACTCTGTGCCCAGTTCCTGTCACAGAGCTCCTAAAACCCTTGTAAGTTGCTAAGTGATAACAATGCTAGGAGCATCTCATATTCTCACATTTGACTTTGATCTCTTCTCTGACACATGGGCTCCTAAAACTCTTGTAAATTTCTGAGTCATAAGAGCACTAGGATGGTCTTTTGTCCTATGGAGGTGACTTCAGGTGGGCTTCTGGCTGGGAGCTGGTCACCAGGAAGCCAAGCCATGATGAAGAATGTTCAGTTTTAAGTCCCATCTCCACGCTCCATCTTCCAGAGAGGGGAGGGGGGTTGGAAATGGAGTTAATAATTGATTGTGCTCTTGTGAGGAAGCCTCCATAAAATCCCAACTGCAGAGGGTTTGGGAGCCTCCAGGTTGGCACATACTTCTGCCCTGGAAGGGAGCCCCCAGCCCTGTGGAGACAGACCTCCTGTGCCTGAGACCCTCCTGGATCTTGCCTGAGGTGTCTCCTCATCTCGCTGTTCATCTTCATCCTTTATGATGCTGTTGTTGCTGTTTAGTCGCTCAGTCATTTCCGACTGTTTGCAATGCCATGGACTGTAGCCTGCCAGGCTCCTGTGTCCATGGCATTTCCCTGGCAAAAATACTGGAGTGGGCTTCCATTTCCTTCTCCAGTGGGTTTTCCCGACCCAGGGAAGGAACCTGTATCTCTTGCACTGGCAGGTGGATTCTTCATTGCTAAGCCACCTGGGAAGCCCATCCTTTATGAAGCCCTTTAATAAACTAGGAAATGTAAGCATTTCCCCAAGTTCCATGAGCTGCTCTAGTAAATTAATCAAATCTTAAGAGGAGGTTGTGGGAACTTCTGATTTGAAACCAGAGGTTGTTATTGCCCAGTCCTTTCCTGATTTCACCACCAGTAACACAAGCATCTCAAATAACATTTTTCCTGAAAGTTTTGTCTACAAGTTCAGGGAAATTGCCACTGGGAGACTGGTGTTGCTTGAGTGTCTGGGTGGGAAAATTCCTCTGGGGGACATGGAGGCATCAGACAACTCTGCTAAGTCGCTTCAGTCGTGTCCGACTCCTAGCGACCCCATGGACTGCAGCCCACCAGGCTCCTCCGTCCACGGGATTTTCCAGGCAAGAGTACTGGAGTGCGGTGCCCTTGCCTTCTCTGACAACTCTAGCAGCATCCATTATTCCAGCACATGTCTATCTCCAGTTGTTGGGACTCCTTACTCACCATGCAACTTCCAAGCTGAAATTTGGCTTCGTGCGGAAATGTCAAAGCAGAGTAAATGTGCTCACTGGTCTGGAGGACACAAGTGACTATCCCCTCTGGCAGTTATGTTTCTCATGGTAAATTAATGAATTGGTAGAATTTTGTTAGCTCAGCCTTTCTGAACTTAATTAACGTTGGAACACTGAGGAACTGGGCTTTGGGGATCTTGTAAAACTGAGGATGAGAATTCAGATTCTGGTGACTCAGGCAAAGTGGCACCACTCTGGGAAGCCCCTTGGCACACTTCATACTATCCGTCCCATCTCCACTCACAGTGCAGAATCAGGGGAGGGTCTCACTGTCAGGAAGGCTA